>NC_068916.1:6114558-6739558 GCF_023091745.1 Budorcas taxicolor | reverse complement strand
GAGATCTTTCGTTGTGGCATGGGAACGCTCAGTTGTGCGATGTGGGATCTAGTTCCCTGACCAGGGATCGAACCTGGATGCCTTGCATTGGGAGCACGGAATCTTAGCCACCAGATCACCAGGGAAGTCTCACGATGTGATTTTAGATTCTGCCTTGGGTTGGGAGGATCCCCTGGAGAAGGGAATGGCAACCCACTCCAGTATTCTTGCCTGGAGAATTCCATATACAGAGGACGGCCAACTCAGGAGAGGAGAGGAGATTTGGTTTCCAACCAACCTGCCAAACAAAACGTGTGCTGCGCTGTGCTTATCCCTTTCATTCCTTAAGGACGATGGGTGTGCGTGCGTGCTAAGTCGCTCAGTCATGTCCGGCTCTGCGACCCCGTGGACTATAGTCCACCAGACTCCTCTGTCCATGCAGTTCTCCAGGCAAGAATACTAGAGTGGGCTTAGCAGTGCAGTCAAGATGCCTCGTGGAAGCCGAGGCCACACTTCCTGCACGGCCTCTCCTGCCAGCCTCAGATGAGAGCAGTGCCCAGGCCAGTGCCCGCAGCTCAGCCAACAGCAGCGGCTCCCCCACCTGCCGCTGGCCTCCCTGCTGCTGCTCCCCAGCAGTCAGGTCTGATGGCCCAGCTGGCAACCGCTGCTGCCAGCGCGGCTGTGGCTTCTGGGTCACACCATCACGGGGGGCTTCAGTGGAGGAAGCAGTGCTGAGCCCTCAAGGCCTGAATCACTTACCAGAAGGCTCAGGGAACCCAGCTGGCACAGCTGCAGCAGAATGGCCCCTGCTTCTGTGAGGTGAAACAGTTTTTAGAGTGTGCCCAGAGCCAGGGTGACCTTAAACTTTGCGAGGATTTCATCAAGGCGCTGAACCAGTGCAGACTGGCCAACGGATTAGCTTAATCAAGAAGTGCCAACTGAAGACATGAAAAATCACCTCTCATGACCATGTTGATTTAGCGATTTAAGTAAAATTAATAGTGAAGATATGAAGTGTGAGACCACCCGTTAAACTTCTCCTTAATCATTAATAGCTTTTGTGCTTCAGGATTGCAGTGGAAGAGGGCGTTGTCACTATATAGAAGTTCATTGAGATGGTATTGAGTTTGGGTTTGGGCAGAAGAAGCAGTTGTGGCCTCTTAAACGTCCTTTTCTGCTGTTATTGTTTATGAACTAATTAGAACAAAGTGATTTTCTTTCCAAAAAAAAAAATACTAGAGTGGATTGCCATGCCCTCCTCCAGGGAATCCTCCCAACCCAGGAATCAAACCCTGTCTCCCTCATTACAGGCAGATTCTTTACCATCTGAGACACCAGGGAAGCCCAAACAAAACTTGGGTGTATCCAGTAAGCCTCAAGCAAAGTGGTCTGTAATGTCTTTTTTTTGCTTTTTTGCCCACACTGAGCAGCATGTGGAATCTTAGTTCCCGAACCAAAGATTGAACCCGAGCCCCCTTCAGTGGAAGCACAGGGTTGTAACGCCTGGAAAGTGAAGTTGCTCAGTCGTGTCCGACTCTTTGCGACCCCATGGACTGTAGCCTACCAGGCTCCTCCGTCCATGGGATTTTCCAGGCAAGAATACTGGAGTGGGTTGCCATTTCCTTCTCCAGGAGATCTTCCCCACCCAGGGATTGAACCTGTGTCTCCCACACTATAGGCAGATGCTTTACCTTCTGAGCCACCAGGGAAGTCCTTTAACCCCTGGACCTCCAGGGAAGTCCCAAATCTTGTTATTTTTAATGTGTGGCCATTCAGAATAATCGCCCTGGGCATGCAGTGTGCAGAAACAGGGTGAATATTGATAAAATCATGGGAATGGGAACAGGGAGCACAGAGCTAAAACTTCCAGCTCTTCTCAGGGGTTCGATGGTGTAAAAAACAGTATGGTCAGGTAGAGATCGTGGCAGTGTGCCAGGAGCACCAGGCCTGTCTCATCTCTGGATCTGCAAACCTTTAAGGGAAGTCCCCCCTGATTCCCATCTCCACAGACCAGGGAGTTAAGAGGAGAAGGGAGCATGAAGAATAAAAATATTAGTGACCAAGAAAAATGATTGTGCAAGGAATTACATATTTTACAAAGGTTTTTCTTTAGTGTGTTGTAAAATAGATTTCACATAAAATATAACCGCCTTGCCCCCCAGCCATCTACCCACCAGTGTCGGCAGCTCACCGTGCACAAGTTTGCATTCTGCCCTCATCTCTCCGGCTGTGGAATTTCTTGGGGGCCCCCTCCTGGTCTTACACGTCACTGGGCTTGGCAAGAGCATTGGGGTCCTAGTTGCTGGTGTTGGCATTTGAGGCCCCCCCACACCCGCCACCACCCTCCAGATGTCCTTGTCTCCAGGTGACCTTGACACACCCTCTTTGGGAAGCAATTTGGAGTTACCTGTCAGTGAGGGGGGCTTCCCAGGTGATGCTAGTGGTACTGTAAAGAACCTGCCTGTCAACGCAGGAGACATAAGAGACGGTTTGATTCTTAGGTTGGGAGCATCCCTGGAGGAGGGCATGGCAAGCCACTCCAGGATTCTTGCCTGCAGAATCCCATGGACAGAGGAGCCTGGCGGACTACAGTCTATGGGGTCTCAAAGAGTCGGACACGACTGAAGTGACTTAGCACACAGCTCATCAGTGAGGAGAGACCCGCCTTTCCTGGACGCTCTCTAGAGCAACTGCAGTCGACGGGGCACAGAGTTGGAATAGCGTGGGTAGCAAGGTCAAGGGGACTGAGAAGAGATCCTGCAGCCGCCGCAGGAGATGCAAGAACTCACCTCTGGGGACTTCCCCTGGTGCTCCTGGAGCCGTTCACCTCTGACTGGGGCTTGAACCCATGCGCTGCAACTTGAATCAGGCCAGAACTCACGGTCTTACAACTGAGATCACAGCACCTGGTTTAAGGACTTAATGAAGCTCAGGTTCTTGAGGTCTCATGGCAGAAAGAATTCAGTGAGAGACAAAGTGAGGCAAGAAGTAGATTTATTAGTGTAGGATGCTTGGAAGAGATGCAAGCGGGCAAGCGAGGGAGCTCTGCCCTGAGGATTAACTGGGCTACAATTTTACAGTCAGAGGAAAGGGGCCGGGGAGGACTGTCTCCCTCGAGTAGATGTGAGGCTTACATCACTAGCTCTTCCTTCATTTCGGGCAGGAGAATATCTGACCCTCTGAGGTCAACTCAGAATATTGTGATGCTTGTTCAAATTGGGGGAAGGGTGGTGGGGTTCTCCAGCCAGCACTCAGTCAGTTCAGTCTCTCAGGGGAAGGGTGGTGGGGCTCTCCAGGCAGCACTCAGTCAGTTCCATCGCTCAGAATGTCAGGTCTCCCTGTCCATCACCAACTCCCAGGTGGCACTAGTGGTAAAGAACCCGCCTGCCAATGCCGGAGACTCCAGAGATACGCGTTCAGTCCCTGGGTAAGGAAAATTCCCTGGAGGAGGAAATAGCAACCTGCTTTGATAGTCTTGCCTGGAAAATTCCATGGGCAGAGGAGCCTGGCGGGCTACAGTCCATGGGGTCACAGAGTCAGACGTGACTGAGCATATATACATACATAAAAGGGTGGTGACATTTTTCTTCCACCTAATGGCCTGGGGCATATCTCATGCTTTTATTTTTGGCTTTATAGTCAAGCATGCTGTTTCATTCCACGACATTCCAATAGCTTACATGAGTGATCATTAACTTACAGTAATCTCCCCAAAGTTCCTACGTCTCCCTCTCTACTCTCTGTCCATAGCCCCCTCCTGGAACTTCCACAGTCACCTGCGTAACTATCCTATTCTATCCCTGCCAGTCCAGTGGTTAGGACTCCACAGTTTCACTGCCAGGCGTTCGATTCCTAGTGGGGGAACTAAGATCCCAGAAGCCATGTGGCATGGCAAAAAAAAAACCCAAAACCCATAAAAACTCACCTCTAGTGAATCCCACAAGTGTTAGGTACCCAACTCTTTGTGACACTTTGGACCACAGCCCACCAGGCTCCTCTGTGCATGGAATTCTCCAGGCAAGAATATTGGAGTGGGTTGCCATCAACTTCTCCAGGAAAATTTTCTGGGTCTGCTGTGCACTGGGCCTTGTGCCAGTCTGGGGGAAGAAGCCCAGTCATGAGCACTGCCACAATGAGAATCTGAAGAAAACACCTGTTTCCCCGGAAAAGTACCCCTGTGGTGGTCCATCAATAGCCCTGTTTTCCAGATATTTATATCCATGCCTGTGTGCTCAGTCAATGCCCGACTCTTTGCAACCCCATGGACTGGAGCCCACCAGGCTCCTCTGTCTGTGGGATTCTCCAGGCAAGGATACTGGAGTGGGTTGCCATTTCCTCCTCCAGGAGATCTTCCCGACCCAGGGATCGAAACTGCATCTCTTGTGCCTTCTGAATTGGCAGGCAGGTGGATTCTTTACCACTGAGCTACCTGGAAAGCCCCATTTATTTATGTAAATATATATATATATAATATATGTATATCCATACATGTATCTATGCATATAGATTTTTTCCATTATAGGTTGTTACAAGATATTGATTATAGTTTCCCGTGCTATATAGTATGTCCTTATTGTTTGCCTGTTTAATATATAATAATTCATGTATGTTAATGCCAAACTCCTAATTTATCTTTTTCCTTGACCCCCCACCCCCTTTGGTAACCGTAAGCTTTTATCTATGTCTGTGAGTCTGTTTCTGTTTTGTAAATAAGTTCATTTGTGTCATTTTTTTAGCATCCAGATAAGTCATAAGGATAATATCCTCTGTCCATGGGATTTTCCAGGCAAGAGTACTGGAGTGGGGTGCCATTGCCTTCTCCGAATATCACTTATATCATACAATATTTGTATGTCTCTGTCTGGCTTACTTCACTTAACATAATCTCTAGGTCCCTCTACATTGCTGCGAATGAGGTTATTTCATTCTTTTTTATGGCTGACTAGTATTCCATCTATATACATATATATAACACACACATCTTCTTTATCCGTTCACCTGTTGATAGATATTTAGATTGCTTCTATGTCTTAGCTATTGTGAATAGTGCTGCTGTGAACACTGGGGTCATCACAGCCCATTTTTGTTTATAACCCATGATGTTCTTGCACCTCTTCATTCCCGAGATGGTTAGAGACTCTAATGAGTTGGGTCCATCTGTAAATATGTTGGGCCCTGCTATGTACCATGCACCAAGATCATAAATAATTCTTAACAGGTATAACAAAGGAAGACCATAATAACAAAGAGCAAAAATAATAGTAGTGATGGTAGCCAGTATTATTTGAGCGCTTATAATATGCTAAGCATTGCAGCACTGCTTGAAACTCTTGAGTGTGAATTAGTTCCTTCAATTATTACAACTACCTTGTGAAGAAAATACATCACTATCCCCATTTTACAGACGAGAGAACTGAGTCAAAGAGAGGTTAAGTGACTTCCCCAAGGTCATACGTGTGCTCAGTCACTCAGTTCTGTCTGACTCTTCACGACCCCATGGACTGTAGCCTGCTAAGCTCCTCTGACCATGGGATTCTCCAGGGAAGAATACTGGAGTGGGTTGCCATGCCCTACGCCAGGGGATCTTCCCAACCCGGGGATTGAACCTGGGTCTCTTGAGTCTCCTGCATTGGCAGGCAGGTTCTTTACCAGTAATACCACCTGGGAAGTCCAAGGTCACACAGGGAGGGTTCAAATCCAGGAGCCTAGCTTCAGAGGCCACAGCACCATGCTGCCATCCACGGAGATGCTGAGAGAATGGGTGGAGAAGGGGCTGAGGGAGGAGCTTTGGGGTGGATGAGCACGGGTACCTTCCTGTTCTACCGTGAGTCAGGAGCCCTGCTTGTTTTCTGAGGAGAGATCAGCTTATCCCCAGAGATTGTGTTATCCCTGCAGCCTGGACCTAAGGCCATAGCGTTTCCTCTGCTTTTGCTTTCAGGAGCTGGAGAAACTAGGGCTTGGGGACAGCGTGGATCTGCATGTGTATGAGATTCCAGTGGAGTATCAGACAGTCCAGAGGCTCATCCCTGCCCTGTGGGAGAGGCACAGTCCACAGGTGAGTGGGGCACAGGTGAGGGGGGCACAGGTGAGTGGGGCACAGGTGAGTGGGGCACAGGCAGGCGCTTCCCTATCAGGATCTGCAGGTGGTTGGCCCAGGATGGATGGTTTGTGTGGCTTTGTTCCTGCTCTGATCATGTGGTTGACGCCAGTCTTATCCCCCCAGGTGCCACACTTTTCTGGGTTACCCTTGGAGGTGAGAGAGGAAAGCAAACATCTGAAACTTCACAGAGGCTGATTCTGTCCCACTAGAGCTCTGTATCAGTCACAGCATGTTTCGTTATAAGTGGCAGTCTAAACACACCTCGACCCAGCTTGAGCATCAGCGTCTGTATGCTTCAGGCATAGCCTGATCCAGGTGCCCACCCAATGTCATCAGCCTCCTCTCTTGACCACTCATCTTTGCCTTGCACTTCGCTTGTGTTTTGGCAATGATAGGTGGCTGCTACTCAGCCCCTCAGCAAAAAGAGAACACCTGTCTTCCAAATAATTCCCCGAAGTCTATAGCTGATTCTCATTGGCCAGCTTGGATCACGGTCCAGTCCCTGAGCCAATCACGATTGGCTGAGGAAGAAGGAACGCTGTGATTTGTGAAGCCTGGATCCCACATGCCCACTCTGGTGGCCAGGGGTGGTGTCACCTTTCTCTAAACCTCCTAGAATGTGCAGGAGTCGGGAGAGGGGTGGTGTTTCACAAAGGGAGAATGGCTGTGGGAGGGAGCTGTGGTTTTTAACCGCATGTGACGGATTTGAGGCCAGACAGGCAGGGATCACACCCTCCTACCAGAGGTAGCTGTGGCCCAGCCAAGACCCTGGGCACAAACTGCGTAGGAACTTGGCTGGTATCTCTGACAAGTGAGGTCCCAGTCTCCTATGGGGGCCCCAGTTTTCCACTCTAGCCTATTATTTCATATTCTCCAGGGCTGGCTAGAGGCATCTTCCTTTTTAAGGAGCCCTCTCATTGCCCCTCAAGTGGAGTTTGCCTGTTTTTACAGAGGGGGACCTGGAGGCTTAGCGAGAATTGGCTGAAGTTTCTTTGAATGAGCTTTTTCCTCTACTGTGTCTATGCAGCCCTGCCTTATTCTAGTTAAAAAGAAAACCTCACGCATGAAAATGTTTTTAGGAAACTTCTCACCGTACAGAATGGCTTCCACATGCCTCAGTTTCCTTCTGTGACAGGTGGAAATAATAATTGTCAAGATTCAACCCAGCACAGATCAAAAATATTAAAAAAAAAAAAATCCCAGGGAATTTCCTGGTAATCCAGTGGTTAGGACTCTATGCTTCCACACCCTGGGTTCCATCCCTGGTTGAGGAGCTAAGATCCTACAGGGAGTGCAGTGCAGAAAAAAGAAAAATTCCTGAGAGTTCCAAAAAGCAAAATTTGAATTGCCTTGAGTGGGAAGCTATTTATTGACATAGTGTTTACATTCTGGTAGGTATTATACGTAATCTGGAGGTGATGTCATGTATACAGAAAGATATGAGTAGGTTATGCAAATACTAGGCCATTTTAGATAAGGAACTCGAGCACCCCCAGATTTTGGTATCCAAGGGAGGAGAGGAGACCTGGAAGCTATCACCGATAGATACCAAGCCAAGGGGTGACTGTAGTACTGAAATTCTACCACCCAGTTCAGTGTGTGTAGGGGATTATCCGCACACCATGAGATTCCTGGACAGCAGCTGGGAGTCCTACAGCTCAGCTCAGTTCTCACACCCCAGGACTGCCCTGGCTCTCTAGTGGTTAAGATTCCGCCCTTCCACCGCAGGGGGTGTGGGTTAGAGTCCTGGTTAGGGAACTGATCCCACATGCCTTGGGTGTGGCCAAAAATATAAAAAAATAAAAAGAATCAAATTCCACAGGTTAAGGACTGCCCTCCAGATGCCAATCTTTTTTTTTATTGAAGTACAGTTGATTGACAATGTTGTGTTAATTTCTGCTGTATAGCAAAGTGATTCAGTTATACACACACACATACACACACTTCTTTGTAAAGCTATTTTCCATTATGGTTTATTATAGAATATTGAATATAGACCTTGTTGTTTATCCATTTTATATAGAATAGTTTGCAGATGGCAGTCTTAACTCCAGGTTGTTACCTGTGCTTCTGTCCAATTGACTTTAAATCAGATCCCTTCTTTGGGTTCAGTTAATTTTGCTGAAGCGGCTCACTACTCAGGAACCCATTTACTCACTGGATTACCAGTTTATCATAAGAGCACATAACTCAGGAATAACCACTCAGATGAAAGAGATGCACAGGGCAAAGTATGAGGGGAGGTGTGTAGAGTTTCCACGCCCTCTCTGAGTGCCCCACTCTCCCCAAATCTTCATCTGTTCGCTAATTTAGAAGCTCTCCCAACCCTGCTGTTTAAGGGTTTTATGGAGGCTTCATGACGTAGGCATGACTGATTAATTGTTTAGCCACTGACGTCTGGACTCTCCGTCCGGGGCCTCTCCCATCCTCTGAGGTCTGGGGGACAGGGGTTGGAGTTGAAAGTTCAGTGCTCTAATCATGTGGCTGGTTCCCCTGGCAACTAGCCCCCATTCTAAGGTGCTCTCCGGACGTTATCTCACTGGACTTCCCTGGTGGCTCAGCGGATAGGAATCTGCCTGCCCGTGCAGGGACACGGGTTCGATCCTTGGTCCAGGAAGATTTCACAGGCTGCAGAGCAACTAATTTCGTGCACACAACCACTGAGGCCCGTGCACCTAAAGCCTGTGCTCCACAAGGGAAGCCTCTGCAGTGAGAAGCCGGAGCGCCGCAACCAGATGGGAGCCCCCGCCCTCTGCAATTAGAGAAAAGTCCCACAGCGGTGAAGACCCAGTGCAACCAGAAACAAATTTCAAAAACATACTTTTTAATTACCTCATTAACAAAACAGGGGATTTCCTTGGCAGTCCAGTGGTTAAGATTTTGCACTTCCCTTGCATGAGGCATGGGTTTGATCCCTGGTCAGGAAACTAAGATCTCGATGCCACGTGACCCCCCCAAAAAACACAGCAGGACACATTTATTGCTTTCATCACTTAGGGAACTCTAGGGGTTTTAAGAGCTCTGTGCCTGAATAGTGGACTAAGAACAAATAAATGTTTCTTTTTCTAAGATTTTTTTTTTTTGAATGTAGACCATTTCTAAAAGCTTTATTGAATTTGTTACAATATGGTTTCTGTTTTATGCTTGGCTTTTTGGCCACAAGGCATGTAGGATCTTAGCTCCCCAAACAGGGATCAAACCCACACCCCCTGCATTGGAAGGCGAAGTCTTAACCACTGGATCGCCGGGGAAGTCCCTATATTTCTTACTATAGATCGGAATATCACCAGTACCAACATCCTGAGTTTGTGGTGGTGATGAGGGAGACGAGGCCAGAAGGGTGATAAACGGTTCCTTAGCCTACCCCAGGATTTCTCAGCCTCGCTGGGGCCAGAGCCTTCCCTGTGATGGGCCGTGCTGCGCCCTGTAAATGGGGCTAAGCACCTTACCTGGCCACCACCCATTAGATGCCAGGAGGTCTCTGTCTCCAGTTTGGTACCCCATAATGTCTCCAGATACCGCCACAGCCCTGGTTGAGAACTCCTGGCCTACAGTGGGCTCTCAGCAGTGGCTGACTGGTACCATGGTTACTGTCATCGCTCACATTTTCACACACGTGCGTCTGCCTAGACAAATGTGCCCACCTGCGAGTACTGTTTAAGCAGTGTACTCCATGGGTAGGGCTTTCCGGGTGGCCCAGTGGTAAAGAACCCGCCTGTAGAGCCAGAGATGCAAGAGATAAGGGTTTGATTCCTGGGTCAGAAAGATCCCCTGGAGTAGAAGACGGCAACCCACTCCAGTATTCTTGCCTGAAAAATTCCACGGACAGAGGAGCCTGGGGGGCTACAGTCTATGGGGTCGAAAAGAGTCGGACGCCGCTGAGCGACTGAGCGTGCGCTACGTGGATTCGCGGGACTGCTGTAACAGTTGACTGCCAACGAGGTATTTTAAAACAGCAGAAATGTATCTGCACACAGTCCTGGAGGGCAGAAGTCCGCAAGGACAGCGGAGCTGCGGCTCCCTCCAAAGGCTCTCTGGGAGGCTCCTGCCTGTCTCCCAGCTTCTGGGGCTCCAAGCATTTCTTGTCTTGTGATTGCCTCACTCTGTCCTCTGCCCCTGCCTTCACGTGACTCTCTCCTTCCCTCTCCCTCTGTCCCTCCTCTGTGTGTCTCATTTAAGGGCATTTGTCAGTGGATTTCGGGTCCATCCAGATAATCAGGAGTACTTCATCTTGAGATCCTTTACTTAAGTGCATCTGGCATGACCCTTTTCCCAAAGAAGGTCCCGGTCACAATTTCTAGGTATTAGCACAGGGACAGACCTTTCTCGTGTGGGTGTGATGGTGGCAGAGTCACCATTCAGCCCTACAAAGTATAACCTGCAGCTGCTGGTTCGTTTTTACATTCACAGGAGATCACCGTGTTATCTGGTGCTGCTGGCTGATGGAGCACCAGGTAACAGTGTTAGTGCCAGGCAGCCCGTAGCAGATAGAGCAGCCCAGGAGCTTTTAATCACACAGGTCGTTAAAAATTCTCCCTCAACATTATTTTAATAGCTGAGTAGTATTTAGTCATTAATATAGCCATTCTTCTATTATTAGGCTTGCTATTCATTCCATGGTTTTTTTTTCTCATTTTTGTAAATTACACTGAAGTGACCATTGGCAGATTATTATCTCTTTGACTATTTTTAGGTTAGATTCTTGGAAATTATACTTTACCTTTTGCATCTGGCAATATGTCTTGAAGATTATTCCATAAAAAATTGCCTTGAGCATAGTAGCTCATAGTTTATTTAGTCAACCCCCTCCCCATGAATGGCCAATTAGATTGTTTCCAGTATTGTGATGACAAAGCTCCTATGAACATCTTGGCGTATTTCACGTTCTTGCATGTTTCAACCGGCACATCTTTCTGTAAGAGTGATTGCAGGATCTGTTCCAGCAGCAAGATGTCAGAAAGCACATAACCACCAGCAGAGCTCTGTGAGGATACTGTCCTCTCCTTGGCCTGGGGGGATTCCCCAGCCCCACGACCAGACCTTATTAAGCTGTACCCATCTGTCTGCAGCTGGTGGTGCACGTAGGAGTGTCAGGCATGGCAACCGCAGTCACACTGGAGAAGTGTGGACACAACAAGGGTTACAAGGGCCTGGACAACTGCCGATTCTGCCCCGGCTCCCAGTGCTGTGTGGAGGACGGGCCTGAAAGCATTGACTCCATCATCGACATGGATGCTGTATGTAAGAGGGTTACTACGCTGGGCTTGGATGTGTCAGTGACCATTTCACAAGATGCAGGCAGGTAAGGCACCATGGGGCTCCTGTGGTGTAGGTGTGAATGGGGTTTCCCTCCTGTCAGCCCAGGCTGAGTGTTGAATAAGCCAAGTCTGTTTGACTGTGACCTCTTTGGGCCAAGCGCTAACTTATTTATTTATTTAGTTTTTAACTTTTGGAAAGGTCGTTGATTTACCACTTGGTAGACTATTTATTTATTTTTAATTTTTTTTAAATTATGAAACACATTTACAGGAGACTTGGAAGATACAGAACAAGGTTACATATAGTTTCACTATGTGTTAGTTGCTCATTTGTGTCCGACTCTTTGGATCTCATGGACTGTAGCCTGCCAGGCTCCTTTGTCCATGGGATTCTCCAGGCAACAATACTGGAGTGGCTTGCCGTTCCCTTCTCCAGGGATTTTCCCAATCCAAGGATCGAACCCAGGTCTCCGGCATTGCAGGCAGATTCTTTACCACCTGAGCCACTAGAGAAGCCCAGTTCCTTTATATATTACAATTATTTTTTAAGTAGATAAATTAAGATTTTTGGTTGGAATTTTAATATCAAATCTTCAAAAATTAATAGAATGAATATACAGAGAAGTAGAAGGATACAGTAGGCCTGAAAAGCACTGTGAACCAATTCAACAGGATTAAGATTTATACAATTTTCACAGAGCAGTAGGATACAAATTCTCTTCACGTTCCCATAGACTGTAAACTAGGAGACATTGGAACATACCAGGGTCATAAAACAAGGTACAAAAATTTCGTGGCCTAAAGGTATTGAAATCAAAGCACAGGCTATTTAAATAGTATGGCCGAGAAAAGTCTGACATGACTGAAGCGACTTAACATACACACGTGCTAAGTCACTTCAGTCATGCCCAACTGTTTGTGACCCCTTGGACTGAAGCCCGCCAGGCTCCTCCATCCATGGGATTCTCCAGGCAAGATTACTGGCGTGGGTTGCCATGGCCTCCTCCAGGTTTCTTCCCGACCCAGGGATCCGACCAGCCTCTCTTACGTCTCCTGCACTGGCAGGTAGATTCTTTGCCACGGAGCCACCGGGCAAGCCCAGCACACACACATAATACTTTACACAGTAAACTTTACATAGGATTTCACAGTACATAATTCTCAGTGTGCGTAAGGCACACAGCTAAGTACGTATTCATAACAGGCCCCATCTGCAACTCACTCTGTGTGACTCTGCCCGCTTTTCCCAACCCAAGCCCCTGGCATCTCCTGGCCGTGGCCCCGGCTGCTTCTGCTCCAACCCTGATGGGCCTTCTCCACTAAGCAGCCAGTTTCTGTATTAGCTTCCTGTGGCTGCTGTAGCCAGTGACCATGTTGGTGGCTTAGAACAACAAACGCTTATTCTCTCCCAGTTTGGAGGCTAGAAGTTCAAAATCAAGGTGTCAGCAAGGCTGGTTCCTTCTGGAGGGCCTGAGGGGGAATCTCAGACCCTCTCCTGGCTTCTTCTGGTGGCTTCTGACAACCCTGAATGTTCCATGGCTTGAGATACGTTACTCCAAATTCACCTCCACATGGCTTCCTCCTGGTATATGTCTTCACATGGCCTTCTTACAAGGACACCAGTCATTGGATATAAGACTTACCTTCATCCAGTGTGACCTCATCTTAACCAATTATGTCGGCAAAACTCTATCTCCAGATGAGGTCACATTTTGATGTTCCAGGTGAACAGAAATTTGGAGGAGAAGCTGTTCAGCCTATTAGAAAGTCTTTTACTGATTTAAGGCAGATAAAGCCCCAACTCTCCGCCATCCGCAGGGCTGGGGTGGCCTGGCCCCCATCCGCCTCTCCAGCCTCCCCTGCCTCCACTCTCCCCTCGCCCATTGCCTTCCACCCACAGACCTGTCTCCTCCCGTCCTCACACGCCTCAAGCTCACTTTGGCCTCAGGGCCCTTGCACATGCTACGGCCTCTGCTCAGAACTCACTTCCCGCTGGTAAGACTGTTTCAGGTCTTAGCTCCACGTGTTGGCTCTTCGGGAAGGCCTCCGCCGCCTCCCAAACTTGTCTGTTCTATGCGCTCTCAACACCAAGTGCCTCAGTTTCTCAACACCGTGTACACCTCACCAGCCCAAAGGCAGCAGGTAGCAAATTCAGTTGACGGAATGAAGAAGTAACTGAATTTACCATCAGTCTTTTTTTTCTTTCTTTTTTTATTTGTATATTTTTTTCTTTTTTTAATTGAAGTGTAGTTGACGTACAATATTATACATTACAGATTATTCACAATTTTAAAGGGGTATATACTCCATTTATAGTTATTATAAAATATTGGCTATATTCCATGTTGTACAATATATGCTCTATTTTTGTAGCTTATTTTATACCTAATAGCTGTACCTTTTAATTCCCTACTCTTGCATTGTCTCTTCCTTCTCCTATTAGTCTTTTTTTTAAACTATTTTTTTTTTTTTGAACTGGGCCACACACATTGCAGGCCCTGTCAATGAAAGCCTGGAACCCTAACCACTAGGCCACCAGGGGCTCCTGAAGCTAATTTTAAGTTACTCAGATAATTCTGAAATATATTTTCATGTGTTCCCATTGTGAAAGATTCTCTTGAACTCTCTCTCTCCCTACCTCACTCCCTGCCAGGGATCCCTCTGTTAAATCAGACTTACATTGTGACACTTCCTTCTTACCACACGTGTTTCTATACATGTGTAGGACACTTCGTGCACTGCTTCTGCGTTTTCTTCTGCTTCGCTTTGCTTTTCTGTGGATGAGGTTATATGGTGTGGATTTCTTGAGAGTCCCCCTCCTCAGTTTCATTCGTGGGCGTGTGCTCCGGGTCTTGGTGAGCTCTGTCTTTCTATGGGCCCACCACATGCCTTGTACCCCACTGTGCAGCTGAACCGGTTTACTAAGTCATTCCTCTGTCAGTGGGCGGGCTTCCCCGGTGCCTCAGCTGGTAAGGAATCCGCCTGCGATACGGGAGACCTGGGTCAGATCCCTGGGTTGGGAAGATCCCCGGAGAAGGGAGTGGCTACCCACTCCAGTATTCTGGCCTGGAGAACTATACAGTCCATGGAGTCCCAAAGAGTCGGACACGACTGAGCCTCCTTCACTTTCACTGTCAGTGGACATTTAGGTGGTATCTTATTCTATTCAGGCCTCTATAACCAAAAAATCCCAAATGGGTAGCTTGTAAACACCAGAAAGTTATCGCTTATAATTCTGGAGGCAGGGAAGTTCAAGATCAAGGTGGCAGCCTGGTGGCATTCTGATGGAGGCCTTCCTACAGGTTGCAGACTGCCGACTGGCTGTGTCCTCCACAGGGTGGAGGAGTTTGGGAGGGGACCCCCAGTGTTCACATTCTAGCAGTTTGCTTCCTGGTTTTCTGTTTTAACACATCGTGCTGCACCAAATGCCTTGCTCATCATTCTGTTCTGGTGCACATGGTTCCTGAGATAGATTCTAAAAACTTGAAACATCAGGTCAAAGTCTGTGCATTTGTAATTTTTTAAAAAATTAAAGTATAGTTGATTTACAATATTGTATTAATTTCTGCTGTACAGCAAAGTGATTCAGTTATATATATAGATATACACCATATATATATATATACACCTTATCTATCTATATGTATATACACCTTATCTTGGAGAGGGCAATGGCACCCCACTCCAGTACTCTTGCCTGGAGAATCCCATGGACGGTGGAGCCTGGTGGGCTGCAGTCCATGGTGTCGCTAAGAGTCGGACACGACTGAGCGACTTCCCTTTCGCTTTTCACTTTCATGCATTGGAGAAGGAAATGGCAACCCACTCCAGTGTTGTTGCCTGGAGAATCCCAGGGACGAGGGAGCCTGGTAGGCTGCCGTCTATGGGGTCACACAGAGTCGGACACGACTGAAGCGACTTAGCAGCAGCATATACCTTATCTATGTGTGTGTGTGCATATGTGTGAAAGTCTCTCAGTCATGTGCGACTCTTTGCCATCCCATGGACTGTAGCCTGCCGGGTTCTTCTGTCCATGGAATTCTCCAGGCCAGAATACTGGAGTGGGTAGCCATTTCCTTCTCCAGGGAATCTTCCCAACCCAGCTATTGAACCCAGGTCTCCCACATTGCAGGGGAGACCCATCTGAGCCACCTAGGAAGCCCGTATCTATGTGTATGTGTATGCACATGGTATATGTATGCACATGGTATATATATACACATATATTCTTTTTTGTATTCTTTTCCATCATGGTTTATCACAGGACATTGAATATTGTACACCTGTAATTTTACTAGCCTGCCAGATTGCCCTCCCCTGGGGCAATTTGTATCCCAACCAACAGCATCTCATATTGCTTCTTTCTCCACATATACACCAGCACTTGGAGTTATTGTTTTGTTCTGTTTTTTCATTTTTGCTGCCTGGGGAGGGAGGAGCAGTATTCCATCTTGTAGATGACTGGTGAGGTTGAGGGGCTGTCTTATGATGGATTTGGATGGAGCATTCACTCTCTAACCCCATTTTGGTCTCCCTCCCATCCCCAACGCCTTATGGCTTAGGTACCTCTGTGACTTCACCTACTATACTTCACTGTACCAGAGTCACGGCCGCTCAGCCTTTGTTCACGTGCCCCCTCTGGGCAAGCCGTACAATGCAGACCAGCTGGGCCGGGCGCTTCGGGCCATCATTGAGGAGATGCTGGACCTCCTAGAGCAGTCAGAAGGCAAAATCAACTGTTGCCATGAACACTGATTACTGCTCAGGCCTCCCAAGACCTCATCCTGCCAAGGACCCTGAGAGAGACGTCCGCCCTCCGGGCCCTGGCCAGGAAAGACAAGCCCATCCAGTGGGGGATCTGATTTGGATCAAATATGCCAGCTTGCACACCTCCTCTCCCTTTTTCTCTGCGTAAGCGCTGGTTGGTTTGAAGGCAGCAACTGAAGATTTTTTTTTTCTATTTCTCTTTGCACCTGGGGATACAGCTGGGGCAGTCAGGAAGCTGGGAAGTCCTGATTTCTACCGAGAACCTCAAAAAGGTGGATCTCTGCTCTGCTCTGGTGGATCCCATGGCTGGGGCCAGCTGCTTTTCTAAGTCTATGGTGGAAGGATTCCAGAATTCCCTCTGTCCATGACTGTTTTTTTCCCAATTGAAAATCCTCCTGAAGACCCTTGGCCCTGATCCATGTCCCAATAGCCTGGACAGCTCCGGCGAGGACCAGCTTGGGATCTGGCATGGGTTCTTTTTCTTTCTTTCTTATGCTGTTTTTAAAAGCAATAGTGCCAGTTTGGGCACAGAGTTATTTATATTCCCTTTGGTTAAAATGAGGGCTTTAGCCGAACACAAAAGTGTCTTTTCTCTTTCCTGGACTGCAGCTGCTTCTGCCTCTGGCTTTGAACACTGGACCTACATTTTTTGTTTTTTGGGGTGACATTAAGATCCCCGTGTTCAGCGGGGGTGGAGGCTAGGCCCTTGGCCAGACCACGGGGAGAGGGGGTTGCTGCTGCCCCAGGAGCCTGAAAGGGTTGCCTAGTCCTTTTGCCCGCCGAGCTGTGAGCTGCACCCGCGGGGCCTCCGGAGCTGGGCCGCTGGTGGGAAAGCAGGCTGTCATTCCAACACGCACTTTTTTTTTTAAACATGTAAAAGTGCGTAGCTGCTACAAACCTACCCCGCATGCGGCCTGGATTTTCAGTCTTGGTCTTGGGGACCAGCTTCTTGTTTTCCTTAAGAGGGGGACAGAATGGAGTCTGGGGGCTGAGCTCCGTGTGTGCTGGTGTGTTTGGCTGGCAGGGCCGCGGGGCAGCCAGTGAGCTTTTGTGTAGCTGGGTTTTGGACATGCCTTGGACTTGGTAAATTTTTATCTTACTTCCTGATGACTTTGAACTGACCAGCCAGGGATGCGCATCTCCCAGGAGGCAACTAAATTCAGCTGGACCTTGACACCCGTCAGAGAGAGGGGACTGGCAGCCGCAACCGTGAGGACAACAACCGTTTGGAAAGTATTCTTCTGTTTCTCTGGAGAACACGCAGCTGCTCCCCCTGTGTGAGGCGTGCTGGTGTCTGACGTGTTAGATCATGGTGGTGTTTCCCAGCAGGTGCTTCTTTCGAAAACAGCTGAGATTTTTGTTTTGTTTTCTTAAGTGTTCACCCTCTTTCCCTCCTGTTCCGATGCCCAGGATAGTTGCTGCCTCCGCTGAGCTGCTGTGTCACTCAGAGACCGGGTTGATGGGTTTCTGAGTGAAATCCATTTTCTGAGTCCTGTGTTTTCTCTGGAAGGGAAGCGTGATGTGGGGTCAGCATACGGCAGTGGGTGTGGAGCGTGTCCTGCAGGGTGAAATGATCAGGGCCTTCTCCCTCCTCCACGCCAGCCCTCCCTCTTCCAGAAACTCCTCCTCCACACCCCCAGTCTGCGTTCGCAGTCTCCTGAGGAAACTGGAGAGTAGGATGCCATTGCATCCACTCAGCCAGCCAGCTTCTGTGAGCAGAGCTTGTGGCTCTTTTAAATGAGGGTCTCCCAGAGGTCCCATTCAGAAAGGCATTAAACTCTAATGAGCTCTGTTCTCTAAAGGTCTGATCTGGGGGACTCTGACGAAGAAGTGGATCTAGGCAAGTTGGAGAGGGGAGGGGGGCTGGAAGTGAGTCAGGTTTGAGCTAAGCTGGGTACTCACAGGAACCCAGACACACCATCCCCAGGTTCTGCATTTCCATCTTTCTTTCGTCCTCATGTCTTCTGTCTGTTTAAAGCAACGTGAGATTCAGCCACTTAGAGATGTAACTTACCGTCTGATCATTATCGAGTGTGTGTGTCATTTTCTGTCCCTGCGACGGTGTTAGATTTCCTCAGCGAGTCAAGCCAACACCTTGTCCTTTTCATGATGCCGAGCATATAGCTCGTTTTTATTTAATTAGACAGCCATTAAATATTTCACTCGCTCCCTGCCAGCTTTTTAATGTTCCTGTTTTTAATTATTTTTATCTTTTTCCTTTTGGGCAAATTCATCCATTCACTCCATGGCGTATCTGTCTGCATTTGTTGGGTCCTGGACTGAAATGTCCTTGTGTAAGAAAGGGTGGCCAAGTCCCATTACTTCTCCGTTGTCATTTCAGAGTCTCAGATTGTAGGGATGGGGTGGGGCGCAGAACAGGCAAAAGGATAGTTCTGTGAAGTGGGCACAGCCTGGCAGATATGAAGGTGAGCGATGCCAGAAGAGGTGGGTGCAGTGAGTGTTAACGGTGGAAAGATGGGCTGAGCGATGTCGTGGGAAGGGTGGTGGAGGAAAGGTGAAAAGTGCTGCTGAAAAGTGGAGGGGGTCCTGTCTCTGATAAGCTCCTGTGGCGGGTACAGAGGTGAGGGGTGGTGTCAGGTAATGGCATCTCCCTTAGGATGCCAGAACCTCGGCCCCTGTAACTTTATCCTTCTCTCAGCCCCTTCGCTTCCCCGCTTCCCACCAAAGAGAAGGTCGGCGGTCTGTACGTGAGTATGTAGTTTGAAAAAGAAGCTTAAAAGAGTGGATAGAAAGCAAGCAAGGTGGGAAGAAGCAGCGATCCCAGTGGGTGAGCTGGGCTTGCTGCCACCCGACTTGTGTGGCCCAGTCAAGGTCCCAGCCACTGCGAGACACAGGGCCCCAGGGCAGCGGGGGGCGCGAACCCCCAGTCAGTGCCACGTTTTGGGGGAGAGGTCAGACTCTGACCTCTCTGATAGTTTCAGCAAGAAAAATAGTTTTTCGCTACCCTGCTCTTTGCTGGTGTGAAAACTTCTCGAACAGAAAGGACCTGCTCAGGGGGATGACTCAAAAAGTATACGTGTGATGCCTTTTTGTCATCTTGGAAGTTTCTGCCAAGAAGCCAGGCCAGAGGCTGTGCCTGTGCACCCCCCAGGCCTGTGCTCCCCACCCCCTTCCCAACTCAGGGGTACCTAGGACGGGGAGGGGAGCTGCTCCTGGAAATCGGCCCTCTACACAGGCCTCTTTTTTCTCTGCTGCTGTCTAGACTGTTGACCTTTGACCTCCCCGCCCCTTGGAGTGTGTGAACCCAGAAGTCCCTTGTCATTGTCTGGGTTGGTGGAACAAAGCCTCATTCTTCTCTGTGGCCCCAGCCTCCCCCCCGAGACCACTGGAAGCTCTCCTGAGCCTGCAGCCGGCATGGGGCACTGATGGAGGTGCCTCCCCTCGTGGCCACGAGCCCCATAGCCTTCATCCACAGGCTTCTGTGGAGCCGCAAAGGGCTTTGGTTTTATATCTCCAATTAAATTTCCCTTCTCCTGGAACAAGTGCCTGGTAAAGGGCCTGGGGCTGCCACTGGGAGGAGAAGCGTCTCTATTTCCACAGAAAGAACTCCACGTCTTGCGAGTCGCTTCTTGGATGAATGCCACTCAGAGACCCCATTCTCCAGTTCGAGGGCAGTGGTCACAGCTGAGTTTCAGGAGCTCCCAGACCTCCAGGGGCTCCAGTCCAGCCTGAGCTGCTCCCCTGACTTGAAATCAGTTTCCCCTCCTCCCCTCCTCACCCAAACCTTCCCTTCAGCTGCCCAGAGATCCACAGAAGTGCCTGCCCCCGCAGCACACATGCGGCACAGAGAGGGGAGACAGGACAGGAGAGAGAAACACCCCCAGACCCGAGCTCCCCGCTTCCCTGGGTGGGGCTCACCCAAGCCCTTCACAGGGGTGGGACCTGGGCCAGGGGCTTTTGGGTCCTGCACGCTTTGAGGAAGCCCCAGGGAAAGCTGGAATTGGGCTTTCTGCCTGCAAGGCCTGGCTGGAGGCCACAGGAGATCCATCTGGGTCTTGGGGGTACCTGGCATGCTTCCAGGGCCCCCTCCACATCTCAGGTTTCTGTCTTGCCCTAAATCTCTCTCCAGGAAGAACCCTGCTTCCTGGAGGTGACCCTGTGTCCTGTCCCCAAAGGAGAGACCAGCCCCTGCAGCCTTGGGGTGGCCTCTCCCCGACCCCAGGGAGACCCCTTGAGTGCCTTGTCTGAAAGCCCCGTGTCTGGGACCCCAGGCCGGCCGAGGGTCTGCCGGACTTTGCTGGTGGCTAGGCCCTGGGACACCCCAAACTTGACATCCCAGAAAGCAAATAAAACAGTTAACATATGCAATCTCTTGTGTGTCTTTATGAGCAGCTGGCGTCCACCAGGGTCACCCTCAGCCTGGCGTTATCGGCTGGCAGAGGGGGCCCCAAAGCGCCAGAGTTTCTGTCCTTGGCGTGAGAGCTGGTGCTTGGTTTGTAGTGGCTGCTGCGAGTGTGCCGAATGGATAATGGTGAAAGCATTTCTGTGCTGAGTGTTCTTCCTCCTACAGCCCAACCCCCTGCCTTTGTTTTGATGCCCAGAGAGGCTGAGTAACTTGCCTACAGTCACACAGCAAGGGCGGGTGAGGGGGCGTGCAGGAATTTGAATCATGATCATGTTGATCCCCAAGGTGTGTGGAATCCCCCTGTGGAGATGCCATTACCACTTTTTACAGATGGGGAAAGGAGCCTTTGTCAGTTGAAACCCTGATCCCAGGGAGAAGAAGAGTGAGAATGGAAACCCAAGCTGGCTTCCCTGAAGCTGAGAAGCTTAAATTCTAGAACCAGGATTCGGTCATCCCCCGTGTCTGTCCTCAGCCAGAATGGGGATATTCCAGGATCAATGCCCTTCTAAGAAGAAGGGGCTTCAGCAATAAAGAAATGGTTTGTCTTTGGGAACATGGGTCCTAGGGGAGGGGGTACCGGCTCCAAGTCCCTGAGGTCCCAGGGTATATACACCTCCCAATGCATAAGTAAGGTATGGGAGGTAGGGGACAACCTGAGTCCCACTTCACTGAGCTCAGTTTCCCCATACTCAGGCATCTTACGTGACGCCTGGCACATAGTAATTACTTAATAAGTACAGATATTGTTACTTCCTCCTCTAGGAAGCCCTCCTGGCTGTCTAGGTACCTCCTCTGCCTCCCATAGCTGCCTACTCCCCACCCCATCCCCATGCCAGCGTGCTCTGGGTGGTGACTGACCAGCCCTGTGGGAGCCCTGAGCACAGTCAGATCTGTCTGGGGTCCCCTGCGTGTTGCACCCAGCAGCACAGGATATGTGAGGGTGGTGGTGGTTTAGTCACTAAGTTGTGTCCAACTCTTGCGACCCCATGGACTGTAGCCCTCCAGGCTCTTCTGTCCATGAGATTCTCGCAGCAAGAATATGGGAGTGGGTTGCCATTTCCTTCTTCAGGGGGTCTTCCCGACCCAGAGATGGAACCCATGTCTCCTGGGGCTCCTGCTCTGGAGAGCCAGTGCCACAGAGCCAGCTGGGAGCCCGCATGTACGTATAAGCCCATAGACACATATGTATGTATGTGTGTGTGTGTTAAGTCGCTTCTGTCACGTCTGACTCTGTGTGACCCCATGGGCTGTAGCCCATGGGATTCTCTGGGCAAGAGTACTGGAGTGGCTTGCCATTTCCTTCCCTGGGGGAACTTCCCTACCCACGGATCGAGTCTGTGTCTCCTGCATTTGCAGGCAGATTCTTTACCGACTGAGCCACCAGGGAAGCGCTGGGTATGTACTAGCTGTGCGATAAACACCTGGGAAGCCCCGAAATCAGATGGTGCAGAAGGGTTTCCGATGAAATGTCTCTTTCCCACTTCCCACTCTGGAAACCAGGTCTTTATCTCAGAGGTAACCCCCTGTCAGCAGTTTCCTGGGTATCACTGGGTTGCCATTTCCTCCTCCTGGGGGATCTTCCCAATCCAGGGATCCAACACGAGTCGCTTTTGTGTCTCCTGCATTGGCAGGCGGATTCTTTACCACTGAGCTACCTGGGAAGCCACATGCCGAGATTCGATCCCTGGGTCGGGAAAACCCCCTGGAGGAGGAAATGGCAACCCACTTCAATATTCTTGCCTGGAAAATTCCATGGTCAGAGGAGTCTGGCGGGCTACAAAGAGTCGGACACGGCTGAGTGAGCGCACACTCACGAGGAGCGAGGAGAGGCGGGTGCTGGGTGTTCCGTTCCTCCGCCAACAGGGGGCGCGGGGAGGCGCAGGAGCCTGGGGAAGGGGGCGGGGATGACGAGCCCCGGAAGCTCCGCACCTCCTCCAGCTGAGGCCCCATACTGCCAGTTCTCTGCCTCTAGAGCCCTGTTTTCTCTCGGCTGAGCCACCTAAGAATTGCCTACTGTGCGCTGGGCTTTGGACTGGAGACACACCAGGAAACCAGCAGCTCCTGGTCTGGGGGTACAGTACAGGGGGTCCCAGCTGTGATGAAGGACAGACAGGCAGCTGAAGGGTCCGGGGCATATTCAGGGAGGCTCATTCAGGGTAGGGCTTGGCCCCCTTCAACAGAGTTTCTGTCAGCTCTCGCCTGGATATTCTCCATCTTAAAGGTGAGGGTCTCAGACTAGTGTCCTTCCAGTTCTACCGATCTGCCTGGGCCCCCTCCACCTCTCACACTCTCAGAGGCTCCTGTTGGCCCACAGGAGAAAGCTAGACTCTTATGCTGGACATCTGAACCCCTTTTCCCTGGTCTCTGCTGATCCCAGTTTGTCTTTTCTGCCTGGAAGTCCCCTGTCCTCCATTTACACCCAGAGAACTCCTATGCATTCCTCAAAACCCGAAGTTTGAGGGGAAGATGCTGAGGCCATGTTGGGACACTTTTGAGTGGGACGGGTCTGGGAAAGGGTAAGAAGGGCAAAGTACCACACCGGAAACCCCAAGCCAGTCCTTCTCCCACACCCTCTCTAACCTTCCTACCGGTTCCTTCCTGCCCTGGCAGCTTGCCAGGCATTCAGCAATTTCTGCAAGTGCCCAGACCTGCCTGGACATGTCCTGGTCCCCCAGAAGACAAGACGAGTGGGTTCAGGCTGCCTCCCCAACACCCCCGCGCATGCACGCGCACACACGCACACACGCGCGCACACACACACACACACAGTGTCCAGAAGACAAGAAGGGTGGGTTCAGGCTGCCCCCCAACACCCCCGCGCATGCACGCGCACACACATGCGCGCACACACACACACTGTGGTGTTGGTGAGAAACTGAAAAACAGCAAATGCAGTGAGGTCCAGGTGGGGCAAAGGGAGCGAGGGAGGCAGAAGAGATGTGGACGCCTCCTAGCTGTTTTTTCTTCTAAGCTGCCGTGCGCGGGGTGAGGACACCCAGAGACCAGCCAAGGAGGAGGACCTGGGGTACTGGGTGACGGGACCTCCACACTGAGTCACGCACGGGGCTGCCCTGTTCTGGGCTTCAGTTTCCCCTGTATCAGGGAGCTGACTTCCATGTGCTCACACAGCAGGTGCTCCATAAATGCCCATGGTCTGTGGAACCATTACAGGAACAGGCATGCAAACCAGGGCGCTGCAGCAGGCCGTGTGGGGGCGGCTTGGGGTTCCGGGCAGTGAGCAAGTAGGGCCTCAAGCTGGAGGCCTCAGCTGACCCACTTCCTGCCTGGCCTGGGCTGTCTTGGTGACCCCTGCCCGCTGTGGCCAGGAACCCACACAGCTGGTCCCAGGGTCTGAGCTGACCACTTCCGTCCCCCTTTCCTCCTGCAGTCCGGCGCACCCTGCTGACTCATACTCAGCTGGCCTCATCCTTCGCCGACTAAGCGCTGATTTGGGGGGTCTGGCAGAGCCCCAAACCCAGAAGGCAGGGAAGTCACGGCTGACTGGAAGCATCACAGAGGAGAACCATACCCCAGACTTAACTGCCTGACAAATAAAAACCTGCCCTTGATAAGGAAAAAAAATGAATACTTTAGGGATAGTCCATTAGGATCCATTTCAAACTTTCCAGCCACCAAAGAAATCCATTTAAAAAAAAAAAGAAAAGATAATCCAGGGACAGAGAGGTTAATATCTGTGATGCATTTAACTAACCAAGAAATAACTTCCAGGACCTGCAAGCCACCCCCTCCTCATGAGACACACTAGACAGAAAAATGGGTAAATGGTAGGAATTCCCTGGCAGCCCAGTGGTTAGGACTCAGTGCTGTCTCTGCCAGGGCACAGGTTCCATCCCTGGTCAGGGACCTAAGATCCCACAAGCTGTGTGATGCAGCCAAAACAAAGAAAAGAAAGAGAAATGGGCAAATGGTATTTTTTTGCCATAACAACCACCACAAACTGGGCGGCTTACAACAGCAGAAACTTTGTTCCTTCACAGTCCTGGAGGCTGGAAGTCCCAAATCAAAGTGTCAGCACAGATGAAGGCTATGAAAAAGAATTGGTCCCAGGCCTCTCTGTTGGCTTCTGACGGCTTCCGGCACTGCTCAGGGTCTCTTGGCTAGTGGCTGCATTGCTCCAATCTCTGCTTCCATCTTCATGTGCCCTCTTACAAGGAAGTCAGTCTTGTAGCGGGGGGTTAGGGCCCACCCGACTCCAGCATGACCTCAGCTTAATAATTACATTGACAAAGACCCTCGTGGTCACAATCTGAGGTTCTGGGTGGACATGAATTTGGGGACTCATTGTGCTTCCCGGGTGGCACAGTGGTAAAGAATCCACCCGCCAATGCAGGAGACACAAGAGACGTGGGTTTGAGGCTTGGACTGGGGAGATCCCCTGGAATAAGAAATGGCAGACTGCGCCAGTATTCTTTCCTGGAAAATTCCATGGACAGAAGACCCTGGTGGGCTACCATCCATGGGGTCACAGAGAGTCAGATACAACCGAGTGACTAAGCACACACACACACACACACACGTTCAGCGCAGTACAGGAACGAACAGGTAATTCCAGGAAGACGAACCCAGGACCACTAATAACTAGAGACTCAATCTAGTCATCCGTGAACAGAAATCACTGAGAAGTCTCTTCACTCTTAGGAAGGGGACAGAATCACTGGTGATTAGGCCTGAGAACTGACCATCGAGAAGAACAGTTTGCTCATGCCAGTATAGCTGAGAACGGCTAGAGTCTCCCTCCTGGCCGTCTGGTCTTGGCGTGAACCCTGGAGAAATCTACACGTGCATGCCTTCCCAGCAGCATGGTTCAAAATAAGGAGGACCTGAAAACTAGGGAAGGTTTAGAGTGTGTTCCCATGAACGGAGTGCAATACAGCAGTGAAAAAGGATGGCCAGACTTACAGGCAAAAATGTCCAACTCAGATCATTCAGTGAAAATTATTGGAAGAGTGTGATACCATTTTTAAAGTTTTTTTAATTTGCATTTTTGTATTGTGAAAAAATATGTATAAAATACATAGAATTTGCCATTTTAACCATTTTGAAGTGGACCGTTAGTGACTTAAGCATGTTCCCAATGTTGAGCACACACATCATACGTAACCACTGGGGACTTCCCTGGCATCCAGTGGGTCAGGGAACTAGGTTCCACATGCTGCCACTAAGACTTCCTGGAGCCGAATAAATAAACAAACATTTTTTTAAAAAAGCACAAAACATCACTATTATCTCCTTCCAAAACTTTTCCGTCACACCTAAACAGACACTCTGTAACCATTAAGCAATAATCCCTCATTTCTCCCCCTCCTCCCCCAGCCGCTGGTAACCTCACATCTACTTTGCCTTGTGAATTTGCATATTCTAGACATTTCATACCAGTGGAACCATATAATGTTTGTCCTTCTGTGACTGACATTTCACTCAGCATAATTTTCAAGGTTCATTTGCATTGTGGCACAGATCAGAATGTCATTCCATTTTTATAGCTGAGTGATATTCCATTGTGAGGATACACCAAATTTTGTTTACCCATTTGGCTCTTGGTGGACGTTTGTGTTGCCTTCACCTTTTGGCTATTGAGAATAGTGCTGCTGTGGACATTGGTGTACAAGCTCAGTTTGAGTCCCTGCTTTTCGATTCTTTTAGAAAAATATCCAGAAGTGGAATTGCTGGATTATATGGTCATCCTATGTTTAGCCTTTGAGGAATGCCAAACCATTTTCCACAGCAGCTGCACCATTTCGCATTCCCCCCAGAGGCACAAGAGGGTTCCAATTTCTTCACACCAACACTTGCTATTTTCCTAAGAGCCATGCTAATGGGTATAAAGTGATATCTCATTGTAGTTTCGATTTGCATTTCCCTAACGATTAACGATGTGAGCAGCTTTTGACCTACTTCATGGCCATTTGTATATTTTCCTTGGATGTAAAATTCTTTGCCCATTTTTAAATTGGATATTTGTTGTTGAGTTGTAGGAGTTCTTTATATATTTTGGATAATGAACCCTCATGAGACATATGATATGTAAATATTTCATAGCTCTCTTGTAAATTCTTTGGGGTTTTCTATGACATAGGGTCATGTCATCTGTGCACAGAGATGGTCCTACTTCTTCCTTTCCAATTTAGATGTCTATTATTTATTTTTCTTGTCTTATTGCTCTCGTTGAAACTTCCAAATATCACGTTGAAATAGCAGGGGTGAAAGTATACATTCTTGGCTTGTTCCTTGTCCTAGGGGGAAAGCTTTCAGCCTCTCCCTGTTGATGATGAAGTTAGCTATGGCATTTTCATAAATGTGTTTTATCCTATGTAAGAATTTTTCTATTCTTCTGAGGGTTTTTATCATAAAAGGATATTGGATTTTTTCAAGTGCCTTAAATGTATCAATTGAGATGATCACATGGATTTTTTTCCTCTTCATTTTATTAATAGGATGTGTTACATTGATTGGTTTTCTTATGCTGAGACATGCTAACCTTCCTAAGATCAACCCCACTTGGTTATGAGTTGCCACTAGGTAACTCTTTTAATATGCTTTTGGACTCAGTTTGGGTTTGTAACATTTGGTGTAGCAATGTTTCATCTTTATTTGTGAGGGATATTGATCTGCATCTTAAAAACTTCAGTCCTCCTCCTTTGTTTCTCACTTTTTTTTTTCCCAGTCACCCCACACAGCAGGCCACCACATGGGATCTTAGTTCTCCACCCAGGGCTCAAACCCACACACCCTGCATCCCTGCATCAAAAGTTCAGAGTCTTAACCACTGGATCGCCAGGCAACTCCCTTACTCTCACCACCGTCCCCCTCACAACACTTCTGACCCGAAAAACGCTTCTGTATCTCCCCCACAACAAGCAATTCTCAAGCAACTCACCTGGGTGATCATTTAACTCCGTTCTGATACTTCCTACCTGGAGATAGCATCCGATTCCACAGGTTACGGGCTCAGTCTTGCAAGACGGGCCCCACTTGAGATGCCAATCACAGGTCCAGGTGGCCACCTGTGCTTCTGACCACTGGTCACAAACTGGAGTCTCCCACAGTCCCATGTCCGGGCTATGTTAGTTAGAGCAGATCACAGAACTCAGTACAACAGTTTACTTAGCGTCTCTGACTTTCTATGACCCCTGAACTGTAGCCTGCCAGGCTTCTCTGTCCAAGGAATTCTCCAAGCAGGGATACTAGAGTGGGTAACCGTTCCCTTCTCCAGGGGATCTTCCCAACCCAGGGATGGAACCTGGGTCTCCTGCATTGCAGGCAGATTCTTGATCACCTGAGCCACCAGGGAAACCCTTTACTTAGTATAGATTGTTTATTATATTAATAAAAGAACATGATAAGAGCTGAAGGCTCACAGAAATTTGCAACCCTAAGGCCACACAGTCCAAGATAAATTGCTTACTCATTTGGCGAAAATAAGGGAAAAATTGGAATGACTTCATTGGAATGGTAGATTTACAGAGGGTAACTCAGACATGCTTTTTCAGCTCTTCTCTTTTCTTTTAGGGAAGTACTTGTGAAAGGGGCAACCTCCCCATGCGGAGGACCCACTGAAGAGCTGATTGACAGGTGAAATCAAGTTATAATGAAGTCCTACTGCAGTGGCATGGACCCCTAGTCCAGTGTGACACAGAGATAGGTTCACCCGGGAAGAAGAGAGCCATGCGACAATGGAAGCAGAAACCATCTGGGGGGCACTGCACCTTATGGCATGTGGGATCTTGATTTCCACACCGGAGATTGAACCTTCAACCCCTGCAGTGGAAGTGAGGCGTCTTAACGACTGGACAGCCAGGGCAGTTCCTGGAGGCAGAAATTGGAGTGATACACCTACCAGCCTGGCAAGAATACACAGAAGAACCATACAAAAAAGGTCTTCATGACCAAGATAACCACGATGGCGTGATCACTCAGCTAGAGCCAGACATCCTGGAGTGTCAAGTGGGCTTAGGAAGCATCACTACGAACAAAGCTAGTGGAGGTGATGGCGTTCCAGTTGAGCTATTTCAAATCCTGAAAGATGATGCTGTGAAAGTGCTGCACTCAATATGCCAGCAAATCTGGAAAACTCAGCAGTGGCCACAGGACTGGAAAAGGTCCGTTTTCATTCCAATCCCAAAGAAAGGCAATGCCAGAGAATGTTCAAACTACCGCACAATTGCGCTCATCTCACATGCTGGTAAAGTAATGCTCAAACTTCTCCAAGCCAGGCTTCAGCAATACGTGAACCATGAACTTCCAGATGTTCAAGCTGGATTTAGAAAAAGCAGAGGAACCAGAGATCAAATTGCCAACATCCTCTGGATCATCAAAAAAACAAGAGTTCCAGAAAAACATCTACTTTTACTTTATTGACTATGCCAAAGCCTTTGACTGTGTGGATCACAGCAACCTGTGGAAAATTCTTAAAGAGATGGGAATACCAGACCACCTGACCTGCCTCCTGAGGAATCTGTATGCAGGTCAGGAAGCAACAGTTAGAACTGGACATGGAACAACAGACTGGTTCCAAAGTGGGAAAGGAGTACGTCAAGGCTGTATATTGTCATCCTGCTTATTTAACTTATATGCAGAGTACATCATGCAAAATGTCAGGCTGGAGGAAGCACAAGCTAGAATCAAGATTGCCAGGAGAAATATCAACAACCTCAGATATGCAGATGACACCACCCTTATGGCAGAAAGTGAAGAAGAACTAAAGAGCCTCTTGATGAAAGTGAAAGAGGAGAGTGAAGAAGTTGGCTTAAAACTAATCATTCAGAAAACTAAGATCATGGCATCTGATTCCATCACTTCATGGCAGATAGATGGGGAAACAATGGAAACAGTGAAAGACTTTATTTTGGGGGGCTCCAAAATCACTGCAGATGGTGATTGCAGCCATGAAATTAAAAGACGCTTGCTCCTTGGAAGAAAAGCTATGACCAATATAGACGGCACATTAAAAAGTAAAGACATTACTTTACCAACAAAAGTCTGTCTAGTCTGTCTATCTATGGTTTTTCCAGTGGTCATGTATGGATGTGAGAGTTGGACTATAAAGAAAGCTGAGCGCTGAAGAACTGATGCTTTTGAACTGTGGTGTTGGAGAAGACTCTTGAGAGTCCCTTGGACTGCAAGGAGATCCAACCAGTCCATCCTAAAAGAAATCAACCCTAAATATTCATTGGAAGGACTGATGCTGAAGCTGAAGCTCCAATACTTTGGCCACTTGATGCAAAGAACTGACGCACTGGAAAAGACCCTAATGCTGGGAAAGACTGAAGGAGAAAGGAGAAGGGGACGACAGAGGGTGAGATGGTTGGATGACATCACCGACTCAATGGACATGAGTTTGAGCAAGCTCTGGGAGTTGGTGATGGACAGGGAAGCCTGGCGTGCTGCAATCCATGGAGTCGCAAAGAGTCAGACACGACTGAGCAACTGAACTGAACTGAACTGATCTGCCAGCCTAGGAGCACCAAGGATTGGCAGCAAGTGCCTGAGGTTAGAAGACACAAGGAAGGGTTCTTCTCTATAGTTCTCAGAGGGCCCTATCAGATGATACCATGATTGCAGATTGTATCCTCCAGAAATATGAAAATATAAGCTGTTACTTGTTGTTGTTGTTCAGTTACTAAGTTGAGTCGTGTCACACAGAGTCGGACACGACTGAAGCAACTTAGCAGCAGCGATCATGGCTTGGCCCCTGTGGTGACAGGCTCCCATCCAAGAGCCATCCACACGCCCTGCCAGAGTCACGTCATTACAATGAAAGACACTTCTGTCACCCAGGAAATTCCAGAGGATCTAGGAAGTCTGTGCAGGGAATGAGGGTTAAAGACCAAATATAAGCACAAAAAATGCTCATAGTAGGAAGTGGCAAGGGTTTCAGGAGTTCTGTGCTGGGAACCTGGGGGCAGAGACCAATGGAGATATATACACATATATATTTTCTGTTATCTCATGGTGTATAATTTTATTTTCTGGTGGCATGTTTAGCTGTCATTATTATCAGAGAAATTCTAGCATTGTTAGAACTGTTGCTTCCCCTTCCATTTTTTTGGAAGAATATGATAAGAATTGGGAGAATTGGTTTTGTTCCATAAATGACGGAGAGTTCACCAGTGAAGCCATCTGGTCTTGGCCTTCTGTGTTGGAAAGTTTGTTATTATTACTGGCCGCACCTCAAGGAATATGGGATCCTAGTTCCCCAGCCAGGGCTCAAACGTGTGTCCCCTGCATTGGCATCTGGGTCTTAACCACCAGACCACGGGGAAGTCCCAGAAGGTTTTTGACTTTTGACTCCATCTCCTTATTTGTTGTGGTCTATCTCCTCCTGTATTCTTGTTCTATGGACAGAGGAGCCTGGAGGGCTACAGTCCATGGGATCACAAAGAGTCAAACATGACTGAGGGACTAACATTTTCACTTTCCAGATTTTCTATTTCTTCCCTTAAAAAAATTTTTTTATTATTTATTTATTTTGGCTGTGCTGGGGCTTGCTCTAGTTGCGGTGAGTAGGGGCTCCTCTCTCGAGGCTCTTGGGCTTAGTTGCTCCAAGGGTTCTGGGATCTTCCTGGACCAGAGATTGAACTGGTGTCCCCTGCATTGCAAGGCAGATTCGTAACTGCTAGAGCACCAGGGACACCCTCTATTTCTGCTTGAGTCCGTTTAGGTAATTTGGTGTTCTTAGGAATTTGTCCATCTCATCCAGGTTATCTAATTTGGAATTCCATTTTTCATGATATTCTCTTACCATTTTTTTTTCTTTTTATTTTCTCTGTTTATTTTGGCTGTGCTGAGTGGCGCGGCATATGGGATCTTAGTTCCCTGATCAGGGATTGAACCCGTGTACCCTGCTTTGGAAGCACGGAGTCTTAACCACTGGACCACCAGGGAAGTCTCTTGTCTGTTTTATTTCTTTTGAGTCAGTGGTTATGCCCCACTTTTATTTCTGATTTTAGTTTTCTGAGTCTTCTCTCTTTTTCCTTTGTCAACGTAGCTAAAAGTTTGTTGATATTGTTAATCTTTTCAAAGAGGCACTTTTTGGTTTCATTAATTCCTGTGATTCTATTATTTCTTTATTTTCTACTTAATTTGTCTCTGTTCTAATCTTTATTATTTCCTTTCTTCAACTAGCTTTGACTTTAGTTTAATCTTCTTTTTCTACTTCCTCAAAGTATACATTTAGGTTATTGACTTGAGTTTTTTTCTTTTTTAATGTAGTCATTTAAAGTTGTCAGTTTCCCTATGAGCACTGACTTCACTGCACCCCATAACTTTTAGTAAGTTTGTAATTGATCAGGACTCTATGGGGCTTCCTGGGACAGAACCCCCGCACGCCCTCACCATATCTTCTGCCTGCATTTTGTCTATAGGAAAACATTAGCCTCCCAGTCCTTCCTCAAGTTCCAAAGAATAAATTTAATCAGAGATGTGAGAAAAGGCAGAAAGAATAGCCAAGCAAGACAAAATAATAATAGTTTAGCCACTAAACAAAGTCAACGATCTTTAGTTCCATCTCAAGGGCTATAAATAATATTCTGAGTCACGTCCCCTGAGCTGGTTTTTAGATAGTGAAACCTCTGCCAGGTGGAAGAAGTTAACCTTATGATGTCCCCAAGCACAGAGGCCTCGGAACAGTTGAAACAAGAAGGTCAATGATGTTGACTCCTGATTACCTCACCACCAGCCATGAGCGGATCACAAACCCACAATCCCTCTTCCTCACCTTGTCCTTAAAAACCTTTCACTGAAAGCTATCAGGGAGTTCAGGTGTATTGAATACTAGCTTGGTATACTCCAACAAATGCTGCATTTTCCTTCACTACAACCAGGTGTCAATAGACGGACTTTACTGCGTGAGGGTGTGTGGGCCCAGGTTGGGTTCGTTAGCATGTGGTATTTTTGTCTTCATTCATCCTCACGTATTTTCCAGTTTCTTTCGTGACTTCTTCTTTAATACATTGTTTTCTGAATAGTATGTGGTTTCATATCCACATGTTTGTGAACATGCCACCTTTCCTTCTGTTATTGACTTCTAGTTTTGCTCCATTGCTGTTGGCAATGATGTCAGCCTTTTAAAATTTATTGAGTACACCTGCGACATATACTACTCTATATCAACTATACTTCAATAAAAATAAAATTTGAAATGCCCAAAAATGTGTTGAGAGTTTCTTTTTTGCTGAACAACTGGTCTGTACTGGAGCATGTCCTAGATGCATTTGATAGGGGTATGTGTGTGCTGTCGAAGGAGTGTTCTTTCTATAGATGTCCATTTGGGCTAGTTTAGAGTGTTGGTCAATCCTCATACCTTAAACCTTCTATCTAGATGTTCTATCCATTATTAAAAGTAGGGCATTGAAGTCTCCAACTATTATCATAGAACTATTTACTTCTCCTCTCAGTTCTTAGATTGAGTAACAGCTCTGAGTTACTATTTAGAGTAACTTTCAACCATCCAGACTCCTTTTAGCATTTCTTGCATTGCAGATACAATGGTAACAAACTCCTTCAATTTCTGCTTACCCGAGAATGTCTTGATTTTTCCCTTTTCTTTCTTTCTTTCTGATTTTTTGGCTGTGCCACACGGCTTGCAGAATATTAGTTTCCTGACTAGGAATTGAACCCAGGCCCTGGCATTGAAAGCACCAAGTCTTAACCACTGGACCACAAGGGAATTCCCTCTCCCTTATTTTTTGAGAAATAGTTTTGCTGGATATAGAATGCTTGATCAACAGGTTTTCTTTCAGCAGTTTGAATATGTCATTTCATTGCCTTCTGTCCTCTAGGGTTTCTGATAAGAAATTGGTTTTGATCTTATAGAGGGTCCCTTGTACTTGATAAGTAGCTTTCTTTTGCTACCTTCAGAGTTCATTTTTCTCTTTGGCTTTCAACAGTTTGATTACAGTGTGTCTCAGTGTGGGTCTGTTTGAGTATATGCTACTTGGAGTTCACTGAGCCTCTGAGATGTGCAGACTTGTCGTTGTCCAGTCACTAAGTTGTGTCCAACTCGTTTGTGACCTCACCGACTGTAGCCTGCCATGCTCCTCTTTCCCAGGCAAGAATACTGGAGCAGGTTGCCATTTCCTTCCCCAGGGGGTCTTTCCAACCCAGAGACTGAACCTGCTGTCTTACATCTCCTGCACTGGCAGGAGGATTCTTTACCAGTGAGCCACCAGGGAAGCTCACTAGGGTGGTTTTGTATCTTTCATCAAATGTGGGAAGTTTGGGCTATTAATTCTTCGAATATTCTTTCTGACCTTCCTCTCTCTCCTCCCCCTGGAACTCCCACAGTGTACATGTTGGCCCTCCTGATGGTGCCCTACAGGTCTTTTAGACTCAGTTCACCTTTCCTCACACTTTTTATTTCTGCTCTTCAATTGATCATTGATCTTCAACTTGACCGTTTCAATCAGATGTGCTAATTCTGTCTTCTGCCTGCTCAGAGCTTCTATTGAGTGCTTTTGGTGAATCTTTCACTTAAGTCACTGTACTTTTCAGATTCAGAATTTCTGTTTGGTTTCTTTTTATAATTTGTATCTCTTTATTGATGATCTCAATATTGACCATCTGGTGATGTCTGTGTGTGGAGTTCATCTCTTGTGTTATTGGAAGAGGGTGTTTGCTGAGACTGGTGTGTTCTCTGGACAAAACTCTGTTAGCCTTTGCCCTGCTTCATTTGTTACCCCAAGGCCAAACTTGCCTGTTACTCCAGGTATCTCTTGACTTGGTACTTTCACCTTTCAATTCCCTATGATGAAAAGGATATCTTTGTGTGTGTGTGTGTGTTAGTTCTAGAAGGTCTTGTAGGTCTTCATAGAACCATTGAACTTCAACTTCTTTGGCATTAGTGGGGCAAGTTGGGGCAAGACCTGGAGCTGAGATCATGAGCTCCTTATTGGAAAACTCAGACTTAAATTGAAGGAAGTAGGGAAAACCACTAGGACATTCAGGTATGACCTAAATCAAATCCCTTATGATTATACAGTGGAGGTGATGAATCAAGAGATAAGATCCGGTAGACAAGAGCGTCTGAAGAACTATGAATGGAGGTTCATAATATTGTACAACAGGCAGTGACCAAAATCATCCCAAAGAAATGCAAGAAGGCAAAGTGGTTGTCTGAAGAGATCTTACAAATCTCTGAGAAAAGAAGAGAAGCAAAAAGCAAAGGAGAAAGGGAAAGATGTACCCACCCAGCTAAATGCAGAGTTCCAGAGAATAGCAAGGAGAGATTAAAAAAAAAAAAAAGTCTTCTTAATTGAACAAAGCAAAGAAGTGGAGGAAAACAGTAGAATGGGAAAGACTAGAGGTTTCTTCAAAAAAACCAAGGGAATATTTCTTGCCAAGATAGGCACAATAAAGGACAGAAATGGCAAGGACCTAGCAGAAGTTGAAAAAATTAAGAAGAGGTGGCAAGAATACACAGAAGAACTATACAAAAAAAGATCTTAATAACCCAGATAACTATGATGGTATGGTCACCGACCTAGAGCTAGAAATTCTGGAGTGAAAGTCATGTGGGCCTTAGGAAGCATCACTATGAACAAAGTTAGTGGAAGTGATGGAATTCCTACTGAGCTATTTAAAGTCCTAAAAGATGGTACTGTCAAAGTGCTGCACTCAATGTGTTGGTAAATTTGGATGACTCAGCAATGGCCACTGGACTGGAAAAGGTCAGTTTTCATTTCAATCCCAAAGAAATGCAATCCCAAAGAATGTTCCAACTACCATACAATTGCACTCATTTCACATGCTAGCAAGATAATGCTCAAAATCCTTCAAGCCATGCTTTAATGAGATAAGAGCCAAGAACTTCCAGATGTTCAAGCTGGATTTTGAAAAGGCAGCGGAACTAGAGATCAAATTGCCAACATCCACTGGATTATAGAAAATGCAAAGGAATTCCAGAAAAACATCTACTTCTGCTTCATTGACTACGCTAAAGCTTTTGACTGTGTGGATCACAACAGACTGTGGAAAATTCTTAAAAAGATGGGAATACCAGACTGCCTTACCTGTCTCCTGATAAACCTGTATGCAGGTCAAGAAGCAACAGTTAAAACTGGACATGGAACAACAGACTGGTTCAAAATTGGGAAAAGAGTACATCAAGGCTATATATTGCCACCCTGTTTATTTAACTTATATGCAAAGTACATCATGTAAAATGCTGGACTGGATGAATGACAAGCTGAATTCAAGATTGCCAGGAAAAATATCAACAACCTCAAATATGCACATGATACCAGTCTAATGGCAGAAAGTGAAGAGGAACTAAAGAGTCTCTTGATGAGGGTGAAAGAGGAGAGTGAAAAAGCTGGCTTCAAATTCAACATTCAGAAAACAAAGATCATGGCATCCGGTCCCTTTACTTCATGGCAAATAGATGGAGGAAAAGTGGAAACAGAGACAGATTTTATTTTCTTGGGCTCCAAAATCACTGTAGATGGTTACTGCAGCCGTGAAATTAAAAGACACTTGCTCCTTGGAAGAAGAGCCATGACCAACTTAAGCAGTGTATTAAAAAGCAGAGACATCATTTTGCCATCGAGTGTCCGTATAGTCAAAGCTACGGTTTTTCAAGTAGAGGTGTTCCAGTGTGAGAGCCGGACTGTAAAGAAGGCTGAGCACCGAAGACTTGATGCTTTCAAACTGTGGTGCCAGAGAAGACTTTTAAAAGGACAGCAAGGTGATCAAAAAAGTCAATCCTAAAGGAAATCAATCCTGAATACTCACTGGAAGAACTGATGCTGAAGCTGAAACTCCAATACTTTGGCCACCTGATGCAAAAGGTGATCTTTTCATTGGAAAAAGACCCTGATGTTTGGAAAGACTGAGGGCAGGAGGAGAAAGGGGAGGCAGAGGATGAGATGGTTGGATGGTATCATTGACTCAGTGGACATGAATTTGAGCAAACTCTAGGAGATAGTGAAGGACAGGGAAGCCTGGCTTGCTGCAGTGCATGGGGGGTTGCAAAGAGTCAGACTCAACTTCATGACTGCATAACTGACCATCAGTTTTGTTCATACGCTGCTTACGGCTGCGCTGGACTTCCTCCGGTTGTGCTGCGCAGGCTTCTCGTGGTGGTGGCTTCTCTTGTTACAGAGCGTGGGCTCTAGGAAGCGCGGGCTCAGTAGTTGTGGTGCTTGGACTTAGTTACCCTGTGGCAAGTGGGATCATCCCAGTGAGTGTATGTTTAGTCACTCAGTTGTGTCCGGCTCTGTGTGACCCCATGGACTGTAGCCTGCCAGGCTCCTCTGTCTATGGGATTTTTCAGGCAAGAATACTGGAGTGGGTTGCCATTTCCTCCCAACCCAGGGATCAAACCTGCATTTCCCGAGTGTCCTGTGTGCAGGTGGATTCTTCACCACTGAGGTGAATTCTTATCCACTCTGCCACCAGGGAAGTCCCATATATACACATGCTTTTGAATGGCCTAATTTCCTAAAGAATATCCCCACAGCTTTTCCTCCCAGGGAGTAAGTGGCTGTTGATATGCTTTCCCACAACCTTTTACCCTAGGTGTCTGTATGTGGTTGGTTCAGCTTGCGGTGCTTTTGAGCAAAGCCCACCACTTTTCCAGCCTGAGCTTCAAGTTAGGCAATTCAGAAGCGAGCACCCATGCCAGTCCTTCAAGAAGTTTCCAGGCAGGTTAGAATAGACCTACAAAATGGTCTGTGAATGAGATCTGCCCTGCTCCCTCCAGATCCGGGGACCAGGTTCCTGTTCTGGGAAACAGGGGTGACCGAGACCACTGCCGAGCTGCAGAGTGGGTGTGGTGAGGGCAAGTGGAAATGCCGCAAAGCTTTCCTACCATTTTCAAGTTGCCTCTTTCTTGTTTCAACGTTCGCTTTGTTGCTGCAAACTTCTGTTCTCCAGAGTTCTAAAAAGTGGATTCTGAGAGTTTTGTCTGATGGTCCTGTAGGGGAAGGAGAGGTTTGATATTCCTTGCTGTTGTCCAGTCGCTCAGTCGTGTCTGGCTCTTGTGACCCCATGGACTGCAGCAAGCCAGGCTTCCCATCCTTCACCAACTCCCATAGTTTGCTCAAATTCATGTTCATTGAGTCGGTGATGCCATCCAGCCATCTTATCCTCTGTCGTCCCCTTCTCCTACCTTCAATCTTTCCCAGCATCACGGTCTTTTCCAGTGCATCAGTTCTTTGCATCAAGTGGCCAAAGTACTGGAGCTTCAGCTTCAGCATCAGTCCTTCCAATGAATATTCAGTGTTGATTTCCTTTAGGATTGACTGGTTTGACCTCCTTGCAGCCCAAGGGACTCTCAAGAGTCTTCTCAAACACCACAGTTCAAAAACAATTTCTTTGGTGCTCAGCTTTCTTTATGCTCCAGCTCTCACATCCACACATGACTACTGAAAAGTCATAACTTTGACTACATGGACCTTTGTCGGCAAAGTGATATCTCTGCTTTTTAATATGCTGTCTAGGTTGGTCATAGCTTTTCTTTCAGGAGCAAACGTCTTTTAATTTCATGACTGCAGTTACCATCTGCATTGATTCTAGAACCCAAGAAAACATCACCGTTTCCATTGTTTCCCCAACTATTTGCCATGAAGTGATGGAACTGGATGCCATGATCTTTGTTTTTTGAATATTGAGTTTTTAAACCAGCTTTTTCATTCTACTCTTTAACCTTTTATCAAGAGGCTCTTTAGTTCCTCTTTGCTTTCTGCCATAAGGGTGGTGTCAGCTGCATATCTGAGGTTGTTAATATTTCTCCCAGCAATCTTGATTCCAGCTTGTACTTCAACCAGCTCAGCATTTCTCATGATATACTCCGCATATAAGTTGAATAAGCAGGGTAACAATATACAGCCTTGATGTACTCCTTTCCCAATTTTTAACCAGTCCACTGTTTTATGTCTGGTTCTAACTGTTGCTTCTTGACCTGCATGTAGGTTTCGCAGGAGGTAGGTAAGGTGGTCTGATATTCCCACGTCTTCACTGCACCGTTTTGCTGATAAAGTTTTAAATACACTTTCCATATGTATGTATGTATGTAGATGTGTATATATATATAGGCTTCCCCGGTGGTGCTAGTGGTAAAGAACCCACCTGGCAATGCAGGAGACAAAAGAAACTCAGGTTTAAACCCTGGGTTGGGAAAAATCTCCTGGAGGAGGGCATGGCAATCCACTCCAGTTTTCTTGCCTGGAAATTCTGTGGACAGAGGAGCCTGGTGGGCTACGGTTCATAGCACTGCAAAAAGTCAGGTGTGACTGAAGCGATGTAACACACACATACATACATAGATACATACATACATACATATATACATGTATATTTATATGTACACACGCACTTCCCAGGTGGCTCAGAGATAAGGATCCACCCGCCAGTGCAGGAGTCTCAGAAGACATGGGTTCCATCTCTGGGCCGGGAAGATCCCCTGGAGAAGGAAATGGCAACCCACTCCTGTATTCTTGCCGGGAGAATTCCATGGACAGAAGAGCCTGGAGGACTACAGTTCATGGGGTCACAGAAAAGTCAGACACGACTAAGCAACTGAGCATGCAGGTGCATATAGATACATATATATGGGGATGATCAAATCCCAACTTTAGACAAGGGCTTGATGAGTGGCAGGGGTGTGCAGTGGCTTCAACTGTCTTGGGAATGTTTTTTCATCAGGGCACCAGGTACATGGGTGTTTGTTCTTTTATAACTGACACTTTCTGTATGCCTGGAATATTTCATGATGAGAAACTGAACTGACAAGAGAAGGCTTGGTGATTTCTCAACAAGTTAAACATAAAATTACTACATGACCCAGCAATTCCAGGCTTTGGTATATTCCCAAGAGAACTGAAGACAGGTGTTCAAACAGAAACTTGTATATGCATGTCAATCCCAGTGGCACAGAACTGGGCCCATTCACCTGGCACGTAGCAAGCCAAATGCTGAAATCCTGAAGTTTGCAGCAGAGAAAGAATTTATTCACCAGGCAGTCAAGCGAGGAGACGGAAGAACAAGGTGAGGGGGCTGGGATATCTACAGGATAAGCAGCGCAGTCTTGGGCACGGGGAAAGGTTTGGAGGTAGGAAGAAAGGTGACGTAATTGGTGTTCTGCACAGGTGTATACAGCTTACCTGCTTCCGCATCTTCAAACGTGGAGGTATTTAGAATGACCTGAGGGTGGACTTTTCTGATCCTCTAATGTCAAAAGGTCATTCATCCAACACCTACACGGGCCCAGTTTTAGGGTCAGTGGTCCCCATCAGCCTTAGTTGGACAAGCGCTGACTGCAAGTTCCTGTAAAGCAACTGGGCTACGTGACACTGGGGAAGGCAGGCAGTCCAAGAGAGGAGGAAAAGAGTGAAAGGAGGAAAGCGCTAAAGCAAGCTTACTCAGTGAAAGAAGGTTACAGCCAGAGGGGTTTCAACAAGCTGCTCCCCTGTGTGTTGCTTGGCAAGACAAACTCGAGAATCCCCGCCCTTCTTCATCTGCTTCTCTCACCTCTCTGGTGTCTAAGGCCGTTTCAGTGGCTGCCAAGGGCTGCGGGAGGGTCATAGGGGGTGACAACTAGTGGGGATTTCTGTGCTGCACGAAAGCACGCCAGGCCTCCCTGTCCATCACCAGCTCCCGGAGTTTACCCAAGCCCATGTCCATTGAGTCGGTGATGCCATCCAACCATCTCGTTCTCTGCTGTCCCCTTCTCCTCCTGCCTTCAATATCTTTCCCAGCATCAGAGTCTTTTCAAATGAGTCAGTTCTTCCCATCAGGTGGCCAAAGTACTGGAGTTTCAGCTTCAACATCAGTCCTTCCAATGAAAACCCAGGACTGATCTCCTTTAGGATGGACTGGTTGGATCTCCTTGCAGTCCAAGGAACTCTCAAGAGTCTTCTCCAACACCACAGTTCAAAAGCATCAGTTCTTCAGCACTCAGCTTTCTTTATAGCCCAACTCTCACATCCGTACATGACTACTGGAAGAAACATAGCCTGACTAGATGGACCTTTATTGACAAAAGTAATGTCTCTGCTTTTTAATATGCTGTCTAGGTTGTTCATAACTTTCCTTCCAAGGAGTGATCGTCTTTTAATTTCATGGCTGCAGTCACCATCTGCAGTGATTTTGGAGCCTAAAAAAATAAAGTCAGCCACTGTTTCCCCATCTATTTGCCATGAAGTGATGGCACTGGGTGCCATGGTCTTAGTTTTCTGAATGTTGAGCTTCCACTGTAGGGGACATGAGTTCAATCCCTGGTCCAGGAGCTAAAATCCCACACACCTTACAATGAAGCCAAAAAAAAAACAAAACAAAAAACCAAGGTCCTATTGTACAGCATAGAGAATGATATTCAATACTAATATCAATGTAATTTAAAAAACTATTTTCCGTTATGGTTCATTATTGATATTACTATAGTCATTAATGAATATATGTAATATATCAATAATACATTGATTGTTAACTATGTCTTTGTTTACGTGACCCTGGCCATCAACTGGGCACTTTCGGGGGTACATTCACACACTCACAGATTTTTTTAAACTTACCTTGACTATGAAGAGCTTAAAAAAAAAAACCTCTCCAGGTGAGGAAAACTACCTTTGAAAAGCAAAAGATTACAGAATGTGAAGTGCTTGCTTGTCCAGGTCACAGAGCCAAGAAGTCAAACTGGGATCTGAACCAGGCCCGCTTGCTGTGAACGGCCTCATGGGCCCGGCTCAACTTTCAAGTTCCTTTGCCAGCCTGGTACCTGGCATTGCCTGTCTGACCTCAGGGCCTTTGAATATGCTGTGTTCCCCTGCCAGGATCACCCTTTCCTCTCCCTCTCCCATGCCTAGAGCCTTTCTTTTGCTACTTGAAAGGAGTCCAGGCACATAATAGAGGTGAAAGAAATATTTGTGGGATGAACAAATAAGGAGTGAATGGATAGCTGAACAGATGTGTTCCTTTAAAACACCTCCCCAGCGAGCACAAGGAGAAAGACCTGTGGATCCTCACAGCTGCGTCCAGTCCAGGGTTCAGGACGTTGAAGGAAGAGTGGCGCAGAGAGGCCGAGCCACGTGCTCAAGGCCCCATGGCCAGGAACTGGCAGAATCAGGATTTGAACCGGGATCTCCCTTCCCTGCCCCTGGCTTCTTCCCACAGCGCCCAGGTACTGCAAGCCTATTTTAAGCCTGACATCACCAGTGTTTCAGCCCCGTCTGAAGGCAGCAGAAGATACCTCTTCAGCATAAGGATTCTTTTGAAAAAACTGGAGAAGCTCTGAAAATCGAGCAGAAGTTATGCTTTTGTAAGAGACATTTCCATTCCCGTTTATAGAGGAAATCTCCGTTTGTAAGTGTGGGTCCCTTTGTGTGCCTGGAGAAGAACGGCTCCAAAGGACGGGAGAATCTTCTACATGGAGAAAGCACGAATTAAAACCTGGAGGTCCAGGGGTTAGGACCCCGCGCTTTCACTGCAGGGGCCCAGGCTCAGTCCCCGGTTGGGGAACTAAGAGCCTGCAAGTTGAACGATGTAGCGAAAAAAAAAAAAATTAACTTAAACACACACACACAAAATCCCCCCAAACTGTGGAACAAATCCTTGTTTACTCTGCTTTTCCTGGTCACTTCCCAGAATTGGCCTCAATAGCCCCCACCAACAGCTTTTTTTTTTTTAATGTGTTTTTATTCTGATAAAAGTCACATAAAACATACTATTTTAACCATATTTAACCATACAGTTCAGCGGCACTAAATATGTTCACATTGTTGTCCAACATCATCCGTCTCCCGAAATTTTTACTTTCTTAAACTGAAACTCTTCCCGTTAAACACTAACTCCCTCCCCTCCTCCAGCCGCCAGTCCCTGGCATCCACCAATGTACTTTCTGACTCTATGAATTTGACTATTCTAGGTACTTCCCACAAGTGGAATCAATCCCAGGTGGCACAGTGGTAAGGAATTTGCCTGCAATGTAGGAGACACGAGAGACTCCGTTTCGATCCCTGGGTCGGGAAGATTCCCTAGGGGAGGAAATGCCCACCCACTCCAGTATTCTTGCCTGGACAATCTCATGGACAGAGGAGCCTTGTGGGCTACAGTCTCTGGGGTTGCAAAGAGATGGACACGACTGGACACGCGCGCACACACACACACACACACACACACAGTATATCGGAATGCATTTTTAAGGTTAACTTAATATATGTCCTTTAAACATATCATACCTGTTGAGGCAGTCCAAGCGCAGGTTGGAGAAGAATTTCCAGACACAGAGCATTTCAGAAGGGAGTGCGTTTATTAAGAACAAGGAACAGAGATAAAGCGGGCACTGCGAGCGCAGTGCCGACCTCCTGACCCTGACCAGGGAGAGTCAACAATTTTCGTGGGTTAACAGCCTCAAGACAAAGAAAATTCCTGCCAGACGGTTGGCATTAGATGATTGGTTGGGGCGCTATAGGGTGTTGCTGGAGTGGCCGTCTTCACCTAACTGGGAGTCAGGAAGCTTGTTAGTGATCATCACGGACTTTTGACAACAGTTCCGGGCTCTGCACGCAAGCCCTCACACCTGTGGCCTTGGGGCAGGACTCAGCAATACCTTATGCTTTTTTCCCCTGGGCTATACAGTAGGCTCTCCTTAGATGTCTATTTTTTATATAGTAGCCAACACCCTTCTTTTGTCTTTAGGTAAAACTCTTGAGAGTACGTTGGACTGCAAGGATATCAAACCAGTCAATCCTAAAGGAAATCAGTCCTGACTGATTGGAAAGACTGATGCTGAAGCTGAAACTCCAATCCTTAGGCCACCTGATGCGAAGAACTGACACATTGGAAAGACCCTGACCCTGGAAAAGATTGAAGGCAGGAGGAGAAGGGGATGACAGAGGATGAGATGGTTGGATGGCATCACCCACTCGATGGACATGAGTTTGAGCAAGCTCTGGGAGTTGGTGATGGACAGGGAAGCCTGGCGTGCTGCAGTCCATGGGGTCGCAGAGTCAGACACAGCTGAGAGACTGAACCAAACTGAAAGATGGTATTTAAGGGAGTGGCTTAGGCACTTTTGGGGAGCTTTACTCATTTCCGTCTGAAGTACACATGTCAAACTTCTTGCCAGTCTATTTTTATTACAGGGGGCCGCAGCCAGTAACTTGGAAGGGAGGAGGGCAAGTTCATCTCCCTCCCCACCCGCCATCGCATGCTCATCCCTGAGGGCAGCCGTATTCCCTGTTTTAAAGGCTCCAGTAAGCTGACTGCCTGGGGCTCCAAGCCCAGCTTCACTGATTTCTGGCCTTGGCACACCCGCCTCTCTGGCCTCAATTTGTCACCCTTGAAATGAAGACACTGATTCCACCTTATCAGGTCTTATAAGGATTATGTCTTACCTGCTGGACTGAGCGCCCCCCCTCAAAAAAAAAAAAAAAGAGTTCCCTTACCAAGTTTATGATTAATTCATCTGTCCCAAACTTTATTCCCTTTCTTGTCTCGTGTGACCTCAATCCTGTGATAACTGAACACTAATCAACCAGTCAGATGATTACAATTGCTGATGTCGATAACAGCATTAATGTACCAAAATGATCGTTGGAGATAATATCGCTAATGTACAAACTCAGGTTGTTTCTCCAGGGCAACATGAACTCACAGATCCTGGAGGCATGGAGCACCTGGCCGGAAAATCGTAAACCAGAGACATCTGATGCTTGGAACTACGATTAAGAAATGTCATAGCGGAACTTCCCTAGTGATACAGTGGATAAGAATCTGCCTGCCAACGCAGGGGACATGGGTTTGATCCTTGGTCCAGGACGATTCCACATGCCTCGGAGCAACTAAACCCATACACCGTAACTACTGCATTCACAAGCTGTAGCTACTGAAGCCTGCATGCCTAGAGTCTGTGCTCCACAACGAGAGAGTAGCCCCTGCTCTCTGCAACTAGAGGAAGCCCGAGCACAGCAACAAAGACCCAGGGCCACCAAAAATAGAATAAAATAAATAGGGGCCTCCCAGGTGGCACAGGGGTAAAGAATCCACCTGCCAATGCCAGAGACACACGAGACGCAGGTTTGATTCCTGAGTTGGGAAGATCACTGGCATAGGAACTGGTAACCCACTCCAGTTATTCTTGCTTGGAAAATTCCATGGGGAGAGGAGCCTGGCAGGATGCAGTCCATGGGGTGGCAAAGAGTCGGACACAACTGAGTGACTGAGCACACGAACAGAAATAAATAATAAAAGAAAGGAAGAATGTCATAGCGGGACTTCCCTGGCGGCCCAGAGGTTGAGAAACCACCTTCCAATGCAGAGGAGGCGGATTCGATGCCTGATCAGGGAACTAAGATCCTACGTACAGCAGGGCAGCCCACACTCACCAACAAAGAAAAGATTTAAAATTCTTAAAAAGTCACAACAATGCCACAGGATGATTAATTCCAGCCTCTTTGTTCTCCCCCTTAAAAAAAACCAAACTCCTAACTCAAGGTCCAAGGTGCAGTGGTTTGGAGGCTTGTCTTCCCTTTCCTTCCTTGGCGCCCTGCAATGAATGTTGTATTTCCCTTCAACACAGCCATGTTGCGTGTAGAGTGAACTGACCTGAGCTCCCTTTGGCAACAGCAGGTGTTCAAAACTTTTTCCCCTGGTGTTTATTTCTTTGTTCCACACTCTGCTGCAGATCTAGGCATCCCCACACCGCCACTGCCATTCACTGCTGTGATGTCTCTCAGGGAGTTTCGTGGCTCTTCTCTGGACCACACCTACCTTGAAGATACATACCTTACCTCAATCCCCGTGAATGTGACATTTGAGAAAAAATAAAAAAGGTCTTTGCAGATGTAGTTAAAGATCTTGAAATGAGGTCGTTTTGTTCTGGATTTACACTGGGCCCTAAATATACTGACAGATTGTCCTTAGAAAAGAGGAGAGATAAGGACTTTCCTGGTGGTCCAGTGGCTAAGACTCCGAGCTCGGGGTGCAGGGGGTGCAGGTCGGATCACCACTGTTCAGGCAAGTAGATTCCACATGCTGAAACTAAGAGTTCACATACCAAATCTAAAGACCTGGCATAGCCAAGTAAGCAAATACATATTTTTTAAAAAAGGATAACAAGGGGCTTCCCTGGTGGTGCTGTGGACAAGAGTCCACCTGCCAATGCAGGGAAGGTGGCTTCAAGCCCTGGTTCAGGAGATCTCACAAGCAGAGGGGCAGCTGAGCCCATGTAATAGAACGGCTGAGCCGGCATGCCGCAACTGCGGAGGTCCGTGCGCCTGGAGCCTGTGCTCTGCAGCAAGAGAAGCCGCCACAATGAGAGGTCCGTGCACCGCAACGAAAAGTAGTCCCCACTCGCCGCAACTAGGGAAAGCCTTTGAAGACCCAGCACGACCAAAAATAAAAATAAGTCATTAAAAACAGAGAAATAACTAAAGTTATTTTTTAAAGAAAAGAGGGAAGATAGAGAAGAAGGGAAGGACGTGGGAAATCAGAGGCAGAGACTGCAGTGATGGAGCCACAAGCCAAGAAATGCCTGGAGCCCCGGGCGCTGAAAGAGACAAGGAAGCTTCCTCTCCTAGAGCCCCTGGAGGGAGCAGGGCCCTGCTGACACCTTAGTTTCAAACTTCTGGCCTCCAGAACTGTGAGAGAATAAGCTCCTGTTGTTTTTAAGCCAGCCCGTTTATGGCGATGCGTTCTGGAAGCCACAGGAAACTAACAAAGTGACAGAGGGGCTTGGTCCTTGAGAAAGCTCTGGTCTGGCAGGACATAGAGCCAGACTCAGACCCTCCAGCTCTGTGTGGTCAGGATGGAGCCAGATGGAGGCCCCTTAGCCTGAGGGAACCAGGGCAGAGAACAAGGAAGACTTATTGGAAGACACGGCATCCAGGCTGGGGCTGAAGAGATAAATAAGAGTTTGCCAGTGGGGGCCATTGTTTGTAAGCAAACTTACCCAGGCTTGTCTGAACCCAACTCTGGCTGAAGCTGAGACATTATTGATTGGCCAGCTACCCCAAATAATGTGTTATTAGTTCTAAAACATTGGGATTACACTCCAACCAATCTAACCGGCACTACCCTATAAAGGGGTAACACGGAGAAGCAGGTTGTACTGAGAAACTGAGGTTTGGAGAGGAACTGAGGTTCCCTAATCTGCTTGGCATTTCAAGGACTAAGCCAGGGTTTGAACCCAGGCTGCCCGTTGACTCCCCTTGATGACACATACACGTTGACCTGGAGGTATGTTTGCAGTGATATGACAGTGATTATCCTTGCCTGTTGAACTCAGAGATTTTTAAATAACCTGCTTTTTCATCTCTTCCAGATTTCGTGACATGACCATGTTTGCCTTACATCATGAGAAACAAATAGCTGGGTTTGGGTTGTTTCTTGTGTGGGGAGCATGTTTGAGGAGGGTGTCTATGGCCAGCAGGAGGTAGTGGGTAAAATTCTAGGTGGTTGGGAGCTAAGCCAAGGGGAGGGAGCAGCATGACCGGTCTCTGTGACCTGTTTATACCGCTGCCCTGGCTTGGCTTCCGGAGCCCATGGAAGCTGCCAGTGAAGATTACAGAGCTCATCACTGGCTGGCTGCCTGCAGTCTGCCCCACCGCTCCTCCCAGCTTGGCCAAGGCTGTGAGGTCATCAGCTAAAGATGCTGTGAAGGGGAGCCAAATTGGCCTGGTTGCCAGCATTCCAGAATGTGATAAAGTGGAAACACCATGGAGCTAATGTTCCCTTTTCCTGTCCCTAGGGACCACCCCTGGGCTGTGTCCCCTTGAGAAGTTCCAGGAATAAAGGGAACTAATTACTGTCCTGCTTGTAAAATGACAGACACCCACTCATGAGCCATCAGCTCCACTCCTGGACATGCCCAGTGGAATACTATACAGCAAGGAAAAAGAATGAGCCGCATGACAGATGAAGAACACAGCCATTCGCAGACATGGTATTGAGTGAAAGTCACCAGGCAGGAAAGAGGCTGCACTGGCTGGTTCCGTTTATATCAAGTTAGAGAATGGGAAAACCCACCCATGTAACAGAGGTGGGCACAGCTGTTACAGGAGGTAGGGAGAGTGGTGAAGCTGGGAATGTCCTGGAAACTCATTTTGGGAAGTGGTTATGTGAAATGTCATCAGGCTGAACAGCTAAGATTGGTCCTTTTTTCTTTCCATAACTAAAATAAAAGGCATCCGGAAGCTACCCTGGTGGTCCAGTGGCTAAGACCCCATGCTCCCAATGCAGGGGGCCTGAGTTCAATCCCTGGTCAGGGAACTAAGACCTAGCGCGGTGCAGTAAATAAAAATACTAAAAAATAAATAATAATAAAAGACAGAGGGCTATGGAAAACATTCTAGTCATGCCTCAGAAAGTTAAACATAGAATGACTATATGAGCCAGCAATTCCATTTCTGGGTACAACCTCACGAGAATTAAAAACAGATCCTCCAATCTTCATGTATGGATGCTCAAGAAAGCGCTACTCAGCAGTAGTTCAAAAGGTGGAGACAGCCCAAACGATCATCAGTGGATGAACTGATGAACAAAGCGTGGTGTCTTCACACACTGGACCATTAGTCAGTCATAAAAAGGAATAAAGCACAGATAGACGGCCCAACAGAGATAAACCATGAAAACATACTGAGTGAAAGAAGCCGGATTCAAAAGGTCACATGCTGTGTGACCCCATTTATATGTGTATATTGTGACTTATGGGTTTGCCTGGTGACTCAGCTGGTAAAGAATTCACCTGCAAAGCGGGAGACCCCAGGTAGATCCCTGGGTCGGGAAGATCCCCTGGAGGAGGGCATGGCAATGCACTCCAGTAGTCTTGCCTAGAGAATCCCCATGGACAGAGGAGCCTGGTGGGCTACAGTCCATGGGGTCGCAAGAGTCGGACACAACTTAGCCACTGAGCACAGCACAGAGCACCGCACAATGTGACTTACAATAAGATATCGTTGGTCTTCCACCCATTTCCGGCATAGAACTCCTAAAGTCCTCGGGGTCTTCTGTGATGAGACAAAGGTGTCTTTTGTTACGGCATAGAGGTGACTTTGGGGAAACAACCCAAGAGTGGGGGTTGGTTGCTAAGAGCACAAACCGTGTGATCAGAGGGCTGAACATTCAGCTCCACCCTCTCCTGCCAATTTCAGGGGTGGGAGAGGGGCTAGAGCTAGATTTCAGTCACCAGCAACCAATGCCTTAATCAACTGTGCCTGTGGAACGAAGCCTCCATAAAGCCCCAAAAGATGGGCTTTGGAGAGTTCCTGGGTTGATGAACACATACAGAGGTCCTGGGAGAGTAGTGCGCTTGGGGAGGGCATAGAAACCCGTGCCCTTCCTACACACCTTGGTCCATGTATCTCTTCCATCTGCCGATTGGTCCATTTCCTTTAATATCCTTTGTAATAAACCTGTGGTCTAGTGAGTAAATGGGTTTCTTGAGTTCTCTAACTTGCCCTAGCGAATTAATCAAACCCAAAAAGGGGATGGTGGAAACCTTTGATACAGCCATTTGGTCAGAAGTACAGGTGACAATTTGGACTTCTGACGGGCATCTGAAGACAGGTGGTGATGGAGGGAGCCCTTAAGTTGTGGGGTCTGATGTTAAGTCTGGGTTGTTGCTGTTAAGTCACCAAGTTGTGTCCAACCCTTTTGCCACCCCATGGACTGTAGCCCGCCAGGCTCCTCTGTCCATGGGATTTCCCAGGCAAGAATACTGGAGTGGGTTGCCATTTCCTTCTCCAGGGGGTCTTCCCGACCTAAGGATTGAACCTGCATCTCCTGGCAGGCGGTTTCTTTTCCACCGAGCCACAAGGGAAGCCCTACCTCTGGGTGGACAGTGACATAAAGTGAAGCTGTGGTGTCTGACTCTTTACGACCCCACGGACTGTAGCCGGCCAGGCTCCTCTGTCCAGTGAGATTCTCCCAGGCAAAAAGACTGCAGTGGGTAGCCATTCTCTTCTCGAGGGGATCTTCCTGACCCAGAGATCAAACCCAGGTCTCCCACATTACAGGCAGAGTCTTCACCGTCTGAGCCACCAGGAAACCCTAATTGAGTTGAATTAGAAGGCACCTGGAGAAGGCAATGGCACCCCCCCCTCCAGTATTCTTGCCTGGCAAGTCCCATGGGCGGAGGAGCCAGGTAAGCTGCAGTCCATGGGGTCGCACAGAGTCGGACATGACTGAAGCGACTTAGCAGCAGCAGAAGGCACCCAGCTGGCATCAGAGAACTGTTCACGTGGGGAAAGAATGTTTAATGTGAAATGTCCAGAACAGGCAAATCCATGGAGACAGAAAGCTGACTAGGGGTTGCCGGGGGCTAGGGGCAGGAGGATGGGGAGTGACTGCTAACGGGGGTGGGGTCTCCTTTTATGGTGACGGGAATCTTTCAGAACTATAGGGTGATAGTACAGCATTGTGAATGTACTAAAAGTCACCCAATTGTTCATTTTAAAAGGTGTATTTCTGTTAATTTTCTGGGGAGGCGCATACCTGGGAAGCATGAGAGTCCTGTGAAAGTTTCCCAGGAGAGGCAGGGAGGGGAGCAGAGATGACTTCCCCAAAATTCCTCCCCGGCCTCCAAGCTCTGGGTTCCCAGGGAACCCAGGCATTCTGACAAGACTCACTTGGATGAAGTCATGGCCTGTGCGGACACGTGCACGATCCCAGAGTGGAATTGTCCCTGACAACTCTACCCACCTTACTTCCCCCAGAGTCTTGGTTTCCTTATCCCTATAAAGGGAATGAGTCGTATGGGAAGAAGACTGGTCCAGTCTCCTAAACAGCTGCAGTCACATGGACGTGATGGTGACGGGAGCAGCCAGATGTCTTACGGAGCAGGTGCTGAGCACCTGGGGCATCACGGGCAGAGCCTTAACCCTCCCCTCCACCGCCTGCTGCCGTAGTGCAATCTCACTGCACGCAATCCAAGGCTAAGACCAAATGGAGCCTGAGGTTTGGTGGGGCTTACACAGCTGTAGGTGGGGAGGGCCTGGATGTCATTCCTCCAGTGAGAGAGACTTGCTGTGCCCCCGCCTTGTACCTGTAAACTGCACACACCCTATCACACTTTACATGCCCCCACAGTCTGCCTCCCACAGCTGCCCATTCTCTGTGAAGCCCGGAAGCTGGACGCAGGCGCAGGGATGGATGTCTGGGGCCAGGAGTTCTGAGCAACAGAGCACAGGCTGGGTACCCTTCGGGAAAGGATGCTCCTGGGGCACCCTCCAGCCCTCCATCCTCTGGTGGCTAAACCTGATGCCAGCCTTCCCTGCCCCAGGCTCCAGCACCCCAATTCTCTGCCACTTCCTCTTCAGTCTCAGCCAAAGGATTAGGGTCCAAAGTAGCTTCATCTGACTTATTTACAAAACAGAAACAGACTCACAGGGACTTCCCTGGTGGTCTGTTGGTTGAGACTCTGCACTTCCAATGCAGGGGGCCAGGGTTCAATCCCTGGCTGGGGGAACTAAGATCCCACATGCCTAAGATGCCACGTTACGGCCATGGTGTGACCAAAATATAAAATAAAACCTTTTAAAAAAAAAGAAACACTCACAGACTTAGGGGGCTTGGGATCAACGTGTACACACTGCTATATTTAAAACGGATAAATTATCACAACATTGCTAACTGGCTATACTCCAATACGAAATAAAAAGTTTTGTTTTAAAGTTTTTAAGTAAAATGGATCACCAACAAGATCCTACCATATAGTACAGGGAACTCTGGACAATGTTATGTGGCAGCCTGGATGAGAGGGGAGTTAGGGGGAGAATGAATACATGTGATATGTATGGCTGAGTCCCTTTGCTGTCTGCCTATCATGACATTGTGAATCTGCTATGCCCTAATACAAAACAGAAAGTTAAAAACAAAAAAACCAAAGAAGTTTCATCCCTAAGCCTTCAAGATGCTCCCAGTCTGGAGCAGAAAGGGCAAAGCATACACACTCCCAGTGCTGTGGGGTCAAGGCTGGGCTGGAGAAAGGGGTGGGTTGGAAGTACACTGCTGAGCCTGGAAAAGTAATGTCAGAGGTGGGAGGGGCTTTTTGAGTAGGGTTTTGAGGAATGGATAGGAGTTCCCCAGCTGAGGATGAGTAACTGCAAAAATAGCCAGTCTATTAAGCACCTGCTATGTGACCCTGTCCTTTATACCACATTTGATCTTCTCTCAAGCGAGAGTCTCAATCTTTATTTTCCAGGTGAAGAAATAGAGGTGTGATAGAGAAGCATGACTTACTCCAGGTAATCCTTTCTGGCTCTTTCTGGTCATTTTCCCTCTGCTTCCTTTTTTTTTTTAAACATCTTCAGGCTTTGATCCTAACCAGAGGGAAGAGAGGGGAGAATCCTATGGGTGAAGAAAGCCACCTCTTAAACTCCTGTTATGGAATTTAGCACAGCATAAAGTTGGCTTTTTATTTTGTTTTTTGACAAAATCATTCTTTCCCCAAGCCCATCAGGCTGGAATGATGTTCTCAGTTAATGGAGGAAGATACTGAGGCTCTGAGTGGTGCCTCAGCTTCCCCAGGAGCACATCCCTGGAACCAGGCCCAACTTGGACCTCTTAAGTATTTATTCTTCACACAAGGGCAAGCAGAAGACACCGGGCAGGCCAGAGTGGATAAACTCAGACTACGCAGGAGGTCCAAAGGTGTCAGTTCTGGCTCAGAGCCCTCCAAGCACAGACATGCCTGGGCTTTTCACCAGCCTGCTCTCTGATGCCGCTGATGCCCTGGGGGTGATGTCTGGGGTGCACCAACACTGGCTGAGGAGGGCCTTCTGGCTTTCCCAGGACCCTCAGAAGCGCCATCCAGTCCAGACACCCCCAGACTCCAGGAGCTGCAGAAATCCTACAAAGATTTGCTGACTGGGCTGCGAATGAAGGGGAACTCAAAAGACTGGAACCCAGACTTCAGACTAAAGCCCAAGCGGAAGTGCTGAGATCCCCCTGGGAAGCCCCCACATCTGACCAGTGGTTCCGTGTCATAGAAACCCAGAGCTGCCACTCAGCCTCAGTTTCCCCATCTGTGAATCCTGTGGGAACATCCCGCTCATCTTTGGGACTGACGGGGGAATCAGCAGTCTCCTTCATGGCTGGACAGGGTGGGACTCGGCCACCCTAGGCTTGTAGTAGCCCCTCCTGGGGTCACAGATGGGGATACTGAGGCTCCGAAAGCCCAGTGACTCTCCCGAAGGGGCACAGCACCCCAAGAACACAAAGGCGGGATCTCTAGGAGGGCGCAGTTCCTAGCCCTCGGCTGCGGGGAGGAGGGAATTCAGGAGCAGGGATCTGGGTAAGTTTGTGGGGGGCAGGGGAGGCAGAGCTTGCCCAGACTAGCTCTGGATTTGAAGCAATCGCGTGTCAAACACCACTGAAGCTGCCGGCAGCGGGAGCCCTTACAATTTTCCCTAATTCCTTGCATTCCAGGGAGGCTCCAGGGGAGTGGAAGGAGATATGGGCTACACCAGGATCTGGAGGGACTTCCTGTGTGTGTGTGTGTGTGTGTGTGTGTGTGTGTGTGTGTGTGTGCAACTTGGTGGGGGCAGGGGATGTCACACCTCAGAAGGCGCTTTCAACCCTCTCTAACCTCACCTGTGCTGTGTGACTCCAAGCAAATCCCCGTCTTCTCTGAGCCTAGTGACGACACTGAGGGCCCTAGACCCACAGCCCCGCCCCACACTCAACTCCAAGATCTGGACCACACTGGGAGAGGGGGGGTGGTCTGTGGACTCTGGAAACTAGGTGACCTGTGTGGTCTGTGTGCGTGCTAAGTCACTTCAGTTGTGTCTGACTCTTGTGACCCCATGGACTGTAGCCCACTGGGCTCCCCCGTCCATGGGATTCTCCAGGCAACAATACTGGAGTGAGTTGCTATGCCCTCCTCCAAGGGATCTTCCCAACTCTGCGATTGAACCCACGTCTCTTATGCCTCCTGGATTGGCAGCCACGTTCTTTACCACTAGCACTGCCTGGGAAGCCAAGGTGTGTGCTCTGGTACCCTGCATTTCTCAGCTATGGAATCTGAGACCCAGAGAGATGAAAACACAGCAGCTGCTTGCTGCATCCTCAGCCCCAGGCACTTAGTAGGCCTTCAGTAAAAATTATTCTGGCTACCAGAAGGAGGCACAGCCAGTGTGGGAATCTCTCTGTCTAAAGATCGGACATACACTCAATATTCCTGCCAGTATTAACTAAGCACCTACTGTGTGCCAGGCACAGTGGCAAGCAAGCAGACAGAAATCCCTGCTGTGACTCTGGTGGGGGAGGCAAATGATGGACAGTCAGGGAAAATAGGGTTGTGTCTATTTTAGGAAGGTTGGAGGGGCATGTAAGCAGCCACGCTCAGGTTCAGGGAAAGAATGTAACTGGTAGAGGAAGTAGCTTGTGCAAAGGCCCTGAGGCAGGATCCAGCTCAGAATGCCAGAGGCAATGGGCGCACACACACTCACCCGTCTGTTTTGTGCTTCCCTCTTTGTCCCCCAGGGAACTTCCAGCCCAGCATCCCCTTGCCCATGAGAAATTCCACTTTTTCTGGACCCTGCTTCCTCTGTCTCCGGCAGCACCGAGTCTACTGGGAGTGTTAGGGGAAGCACACTGTCTAAAATTGCCCACCCTAGCCAGGCACCCTAGCAACCATTTGTAGGAGTTGTTTTAGGACAAGAGGTCCTGGTAAGAAACACAGAACTAATAAGCCACCACCGACTGGAAGAGTTAGAGAAAGGTCAAAAGGAGACACCATGTGGCCGGCCACCTCCCGGAGTCCTTCTCGCTGGCATCCATCTTGGCTGAGCGATGTGTGTGCCATCAGGAAGGACTCTGAGTCAGAATGATTGGCTAAAGACCACCTGGAAACTAATCCCATCAACATAAAACCCGAGACTGCAAGCAGTCCTCCTGGGCTCCCTTCCCCTGCTGCTCTCCACCCGAGCACCCCTTCCCAAGAAAATCTCTTGCTTTATCAGCACATGTATCTCCTCGGACAATTCATTTCCGAGTGTTAGACAAGAGCCCAGTTTCGGGCCCTGGAAGGGGTCCCCCTTCCTGCAACAGGAATCTGAGGGTACCTACAGCCCCAGGTGGGGGTCACTCATCGCCCAGTGCAGAGGCTGTATTCAGACCCCCGAGGCATTGGATCTGCCGGAGAGGGTACCCGTCCCCCAGTCTGGGATTCCTGTCAGCCCCTTGTCTGACCACAGCCACGATGCCAGCCAAGAGTCTGAGTCCATGCTAGGCCCACAGGTCAGAATGGCAGCGTTTAAATTGAGGAGTACTGGCCAGGGTCCACGCCTTGAAGCTTAATTCTTTTCTTTTTTTGGCTCAAGGCTTGTGGGATCTTAGTTCCCCAATCAGGGATCAAACCTGTGCCCCTGGCATAGGAGGCAGAGAGCCCTAACCACTGGGCTGCTGGAGAATTCCCGACACTTAATTCTAACAGATGCCAAGTAAATGTTGCAACAGACCCTGTCCCATGACTTAGTCCCTGTGAGAGCTCCCACATTTCCGGTCAGGGGTAACATTAACTAACATCTTTTACTGATGAGGAATCTGAGGCTCAGTGGTCGTAACTGAGTTTCAGGAGCTCCCAGACCTCCAGGGGCTCCAGTCCAGCCTGAGCTGCTCCCCTGACTTGAAATCCATTTCCCCTCCTCCCCTCCTCACCCAAGCCTTCCGTTCAGCTGCCCAGAGATCCACAGAAGTGCCTGCCCCCGCAGCACACGTGCGGCACAGAGAGGGGAGACAGGACAGGAAAGAGAAACACCCCCAGACCCGGGCTCCCCGCTTCCCTGGGTGGGGCTCACCCAAGCCCTTCACAGGGGTGGGACCTGGGCCAGGGGCTTTTGGGTCCTGCAAGCTTTGAGGAAGCCCCAGGGAAAGCTGGAATTGGGCTCTCTGCCTGCAAGGCCCGGCTGGAGGCCATGGGAGATCCATCTGGGTCTTGGGGGTACCCGGCAGGCTTCCAGGGCCCCCTCCACATCTCAGGTTTCTGTCTTGTCCTAAATCTCTCTCCAGGAAGAACCCTGCTTCCTGGAGGTGACCCTGTGTCCTGTCCCCAAAGGAGAGACCAGCCCCTGCAGCCTTGGGGTGGCCTCTCCCCGACCCCAGGGAGACCCCTTGAGTGCCTTGCCTGAAAGCCCCGTGTCTGGGACCCCAGGCTGGCCAAGGGTCTGCTGGACTTTGCTGGTGGCTGGGCCCCAGGAGATACTAAACTTGACACCCCAGAAAGCAAGTAGAGCATTGAAACATCAGCTTTCCGGCATGTCTTTTGAGAAGCTTGCATCCACCAAGATCATCCTCAGCCTGGGGTCATTAGTGGGAAGAGGGGGGCCGACAGCACCAGGGTTCCTGTCTTGGTGTATGACCTGAGGGTATTTCTGCAGCAGCTGCTCTGGGTGCCCTGGGTAACAACTATACGAGGGTTTCTGTAACGATTGTTCTCTCTCCTACAACCAAACCCCTGCCTTGGTTCTGGTGCCCAGAGAGGTTGAGTAACTTGCCTGTGGTCACACAGCAAGGCGGTGTGGGTGGGGGTAGGTTGCTGAGATTTGAATCCTGGCCACGCTGACCCCTGCGTTCCCTGTAGGCTCAGCAGTAAAGAATCTGCCTGCAATGCAGGAGATGTGGGTTCGATCCCTAGGTAGGGAAGAGCCCCTGGAAGAGGAAAGGGCAACCCACTCCAGTATTCTTGGCTGGAAAATTCCATGGACAGAGGAGCCTGGCGGGCTATAGTCCATGGCGGGGTAAAGAGTTGGACACGACTGAGCGACTAAGCACGTGCACACACACACTGACACCCAGTGCGTGCAAAATTCCCACTCACACATGACCCTGTGTGTATGTGTGTGGGGGGTGCTCTTACACCTTTACAGATGGGGAAACTGAGGCTGAAATCCTTTGTTGCAGGTGTCACAGTCAGGGAGAAGAGGGATGGGAACGTGAACCCAGACTCACCTCTCTGAAGCCAAGAGCTGTCCAGATTGTTGGATCAAGGATCAGGGCAAATTCTTCACGAGGCTCTTAAACTGGGAGGAAAACCAGTAACAAATGGAAGGATCTCAGAATCGCCTCACAAGCCCAGAAATGCCAGGTAACAGATGGCCCAGCCGAAGGCTTGATGAGCCCAGGCCCATTGAGGAGTCCAGCATTTCAGCCCTAGACACACACCAGTCCCCCGGGGCTCAGTTCCTTTATCCATTAACGGGAGTGCGTGTGAACTGTGCCCACAGCCTGGAGTCCAGTAAATGCTGGCTTCTCACCATATTGACCTTGTGGTGATGCCATCCCGGACAGCGCCCCCTCTGCCCCACCCACCCCTAGTCAAGCCTGGGCATGACAATCCTGGCTGAAGAGCCCCTGCCGTGTTAAGCATTACTCAGCGTTCTGCCTTGCCTCCAGGGTTTGGCCTCTGCAGCGGGGGTGGGGGTCGAGAGGAGGGTGTGGTGGGGTGGCTGTGGGGCATCCCTGTCTCTTCAGTCCTGCACCCTTTACTGAGCACTTACTCTGTGTGCCAAGATGTGGGTGCAGAAGACCCAGCCTCCCAAACAGCCACAGTCGAGATGGTAGCACGTTTACTCAAGGATGTTTAGGAAGCCCAGAGCATTGCCAGGGGAACCTCTGAACCCCTGCATAGAGGCTGAGACTGAGCCTCAGGGGGTGCCGGAGGCATAGCTGGGCTCACACAGCAAGTGGGTGTGTGCCAGGGGTGGGAGAGGCTTAGACTCCATTCTTTCACGGGGGTCCTTTCTGCGTGACCCCTAGTAAGCCCTGGAGCCCCTTCCCTGCACATATCCTTTTCACACTTTACACACCCCTACGATCTGCTTTGAACAGCTGCCCACCCTCTCTGAGGCCGGGAAGCTGGGAGCAGGCGCAGGGAAGGATGCCTGGGGCCAGGAGTCCCAAGCAGTAGAACAAGGCCTGGGTGCCCCAGGAGGAAGGGGAGTACCTGCTGCCCCTCCATTATCTAGAGGCTAGACTCGACACCAGCCCTCCCTGCCCTAAGCCTCACCACCCTAATTCCCTGCCATCTCCTCTTCAGGCCCAGCCAAAGGATCAAGGCCTGGATCCATTGTCCCTGTCCAAGCCTTCAAGAAGCTGCCAGTTTGAACCAGACAGGGCCAAGTACATGCACTCTCAGTACTGTGAGGTCAGGGCTGGGCTGGAGGAAGGGATGGGGTTGGAAGCACCCTGCTGAGCTTGGAAAAGTGATGTCAGAGAAGACTTCCTGGAGGAGGGGCTTTTTGAGTAGGGTTTTGAGGAATGGATAGGAGTTCCCCAGCTGAGGATGAGTAACGGCAAAAACACCCAGTTTATCAAGCACCTGTTCTGTGCCTGGCCCTGTCCTTTACACCTTGTTTGACCTTCTCTCAAGTGAAAGTCTCAATCTTTATTTTCCAGGTGAAGGAATAGAGGTGTGATGGATAGGAATGATTTACCCCAGTTTGCACTTTCTGGCTATTTCTGGCCCTTTTTTCCTCTTTTTTCTTTGTTTTTCACTATCTTCAGCCTTTGACTTGAGCAGAGAGGAGAGGGGGAATCTCATCAGAGAAGAAAGCCACCTCTTAAATCCCTGCTATGGGGTTTAGCACATAGTAAATAATAAATCTTTTTTGAGAAAATTATTCTTCCCACCAGTCCAGGTGGGATGATGACCCCATTTCACAGTAGAGAATACTGAGGCTCAGAGGGCTCTTGAGGGGGGTTCCCCAGCATACCTGGGAGCAACACCACCACCACCCCCCACCCCACCCCATCAAAAGCACCGCCTTCTGAAAAGCAGCGGAAGACCCCGCCCAGTTTTGGTCCGTGGAGTGTTTACTCTGCACCCACGGCAGGCGGGACCAGGCAGGCGGGGGCGGACAAAGTCCAGGGAATATAAAGGCTGGTCCAGCGGCGACCGGTCAGTCCTAGTTTAGAACTTAACTAACATAGCTATGCCTGGTCAGCGACCGGCAGCGCCACATCGCTCTCTGATGTTGCTGATGCTGCTCATGTTCTCCTGGCTGCGGTCGGGAGGTGCCCTGTCTCTGACCCAGGAGCACCTCCAGATTTTCCAGGAACCCTCAAACGTGCACTCCAGCCTGGACATCTCCAGATTCCGGGAGTTGCGGAAACGCTACGAAGATCTGCTGACACGGCTTCGAGCGAACCAGACCTGGGAAGACTCGAACCCGGAGCTCATGCCCCCTCCTCAAGTCCGTGTAGTCACTCCAAAACGTGAGTAAAATCTCGGAGACCCCACCCTGGGCAGCTCCAGTCATCTAACTGGTGGTTCTTAGACCTACCGCCGAGCCTCAGTTTCCCCATCGGTGAACCAGGCAAGAAAGTTGCCCCTTGGGGGAGCAAAAGACCAGACGTGCAGCGGGACCAGGCGAGGCTTAGCCAATCTGAGATGTTACAACACCTCCCGGGGTCGCGTGGGGAAACTAAGGCCAGAGAATCCAGCGACTCCACTGAAGACTCAAAGAACCCAGGAGAACCCGGAGACAAGGTCGGGCTAGGGGGTGTGGTCCCTGCCCTTGGATATAAGGAAAGGGCTGTTTGTACGGGGGATTTCCCGGGGGAAAGATCCAGGTGTCCCGCGGAAGGAAGGGAAGGGGGGAGGACTGAGCGGTGCGCTGAGATGCGCTAAACCTCCTTGGGCTGGTTCCGAATCTGATGCAATCGCACGCCAAGACTCTGCTAAAGGTGCATGTGACTGGTGTCTTAGCGAGGGAGTGGAGTATATTCACGCTCTCCACCGAGCCTCCAGCAGGCGGAGCAAGCGCAAGATCTGGGCTGCGTTAGGAACTGGGAGGAGTCAAGTCAGAAGTGAGAGCTCTTATCCCACCTTAATCCCACTTGTGCCGTGGGACTCCAGGAGAAAGAAGGAGGCAGAGACAGCGTTGGAATCGCAGACTCTCTAAAGCTCAGATATTCATTCATTCCCGCGGGTACTAACTAAGCATCTACTGTGTGCCAGGCACAGTGGTGACCAAGGAGTCAGAAGTCCCTGCTGTGATTCTCATTTGGGGGAGGCAAATGATAGACAGCCAAATGAAATCGATCGATGCCAACTTCAGTCAGGCTGGAGTGGTATGTTAACCAGCCACGCTGAGATTCAGGGGAAGAATGTGGCCGGTAGACAAAGTGGCCTGTGCAAAGGCCCTGAGGAAGGATCCAGCTTGGGGTGTTGGAGGAAATGGCACAAACACCACCACCACCACCAACCCGCGCTCAGCACACGGTAGGCCTGTGAGTGACTAGCTTTCTTTCCTCTTTTCCATAGTGCGACTTGGGCCAGGCGGCCACCTGCACCTGCGCATCCCCCGGGTCAACTTAACTGAGGGACTCCCTTCAGCCTCCCGCCTGCATCGGGCCCTTCTCCGGCTGTCCCCGAAGGCGTGGAGCTCGTGGGACGTGACGCGGCCACTACGGCGACAGCTCACACTCGGAGGCTCCCGGGGTCCCTCAATACGCCTGCGACTGTTAGCAAGACCGGACCAGTTGCAGGAGGCGTTGCCTTCTTCACCACCCCAGCTTGAGCTGCACTGGCGGCCAAGCGCCACCAGGGGGCGACGTCACGCGCATGCTCACACTCGGGACGGCTGCCCGCTCGGGAAGGGGCGCTGCTGTCATTTGCAGAGCCTGCGCGCGTCGCTTGAGGACCTGGGCTGGGCCGACTGGGTGCTGGCGCCGCGGGAGCTGGATGTGCGCATGTGCATCGGCGCGTGCCCGAGCCACTTCCGGTCCGCTAACACGCACGCGCAGATGCAGGCGCGCTTGCATGGCCTGAACCCTGATGCTGCTCCGGCGCCGTGCTGCGTGCCTGCCAGCTACGAGCCGGTGGTGCTCATGCACCAAGACAGCGACGGCCGCGTGTCACTCACGCCCTTTGACGACCTCGTGGCCAAGGACTGTCACTGCGTGTGAGCGGCCCTGGTCCTTCATTTATGGCGTGGGCGCACTGGAAAGACTTCGGTTGTCCTTGCCTGTCTAGTGGGCTCCTGGAACCTGAAATACCCTGTTCATGACCGTTGCTGTCTGCTCCCTCCCCCCTAAACCTATGTATTTATATTTCTATTTATTATTAATTTATTGGGGTCGTCTGCCTGGGAACTAGGGGGCTGGGGAGGGGTGGTCTGACAGGGTGTGTGTTTATGAAAAACCCTGGTAATAAACGTGAAGCTGTCTGACCAGCCTTCTGTGGTGTCCAGCCTGGAGTCAATTACCTTGGGAAGAGCCCACCCGCACCCCTAGCCCCGTTGGCCTCAGTTCCCCCAGGGGATCTGATATGGGATGATTGAAACAGGCCAGGGAATGGGTGGCAGGACGTTCTTTGGGGATGCCAGGAAACTGGGTGATGCTCGTGTGGGATTCCCTGGTGGTTCAGACGGTAAAGAATCTGTTTGCAATTCAGGAGAGGGGCGGGGTTTGATCCCTGGGTCAGGAAGATCTTCTGGAGAAGTGAATAGCTACCCACTCCGGTATTCTTTGTGTGTGATTTTATTTGTTTTTAAAAATTTATTTATCTTTTAATTGAAGGATAATTGCTTTTTAAAATTTTGTTTTCTGTCAACACTCCCAACACTCCACTATTCTTGCCTGCAGACAAAGACAGAGGAGCCTGGTTGGCTATACATTTCATGGGGTGGCAAAGAGTCAGACACGGCTGAGTGACTGACACTTTCTTTTCACTGTCAGGACATCCATGGGACCCACAGGCAGCCGGGGACATCCCTCTCACTGTTTCTGTGTTTCTCTCCCTCCCTGCTCCTCTGCTTCTGTTTCTGAGACCCTTCTGGGTTTTAAGTCTCCCTCCTTGTCTTCTCATCTCTTGGTAGTCCAGTCTCTGTAGGTATCTGGCCCCGTCTTGATCACCATCCTGCAGTCTCTCCCCCCATGGGGGTCCCCTTTCCAAACCTGGGCAGCCCAGAGACACGTCCATCTGCCACCAAGTGCACTGACCTAGAGGAGTCCCTGTCCCTCTGCTGTTTGTGGCACCTCCCTTCATGTTAACGGTGCGTCTATCCTTTCATGTAAAAAGAGCATGCGTGGAGGGACTTCCCTGGTGGTCCAGTGGTTAAGATTCCATGCTTTCACTGTTCGACCCCTGGTCAGGGAGCTGAGCATGGCTCATGCCTCATACCAGTGTCAAAAAAAAAGAGTATGGAGAAAAAAGGCGTGAAGAACATTTTCATGCACGTCACATCTCCCAGGTTATATCCTTTTCTACTTAGGATCATGAAATTGCTGAGATGTGCCAAGTCCAGCCCCCTCCTCACTTGCCTGTTCACCCTGAGGAACTGGAACAGGGATCTGGAGGAGACAGTTCCAGCTCCAGCAGTGAGTGCAATGTGCCCCCTGTGAAGCCCCCCACCCAGAGGCAGATTGGAATGACTAGGTGCCCCTGAATGTATTTAATGGGTACCCACTTTGTGCCAGGCCTTGGCTGTGCCCTGAGGGGAGGAAGTGACAAGGTAGGCAAAAACCACTCCGTTCCAGCTCGGTCAAGTGCAGGAGACAAATGAATACAAGAGAGTAAGATGAATGAGTAATGAATGAGTAAGAGAGCAGTCACAGGGGAGCACCTGATTCGCAGGAAGGACTGTGCCAAGGAGTCAACCCAGGCAATGCATCAGTGAACAGAGGGAGACAGATGACTGGGGGCAGGAGTGGGGGCTTGAGCCATGTAGCACCGGGATGCAGGGGTGCAAGGAAGCTGAAGACCCTCATAGGTCACCCCTCCCACTTTGGGTCACTCCCAGGTGGTGTGATTCAATAAGACTCCATGTCAGGATGACCCAGAGGCAGCAGATGCTATGCTGAGTCTTCCCAAACACCAAGTGTTGCCTTTGCTGGACGCCACTGCCCATGTGTCTTTTCACGCCTCCAAGCTGGTCCCCTTGCCCAGCATGCCTTGTCCTTTCTACTTCTCAAACACCTATGCATCCTTCAAAACCCACTCCAGATTCCCCTCTTACATACAGCCTTTTAAAAATGCCTTCATTCATCTCTCTCTGGGGATCCTGGCTCTCACTTTCCCTCTGGTCCAGGCTTGACCTCCCAGGACTGGGGCTGTCTGTGTCAAGCTCTGTCTCCCGTAGTCTGAGGGCTTGACAGAAGCCAGGCTGGGGGCAGCTGACAGAAAACCCGGCTGAGGCATGAGCTGGGCAGCGATGAACTCTACCTGAGGAAGAACCAGCTTCTTGGAGTGGCACTGGTGCTGCCCCTAAGGATGAGTTGAGGTGTCTCAACACATTAGAGGAGAAGGCGATGGCACCCCACTCCAGTGTTCTTGCCTGGAGAATCCCAGGGATGGGGGAGCCTGGTGGGCTGCCGTCTATGGGGTTGCACAGAGTCAGACACGACTGAAGCGACTTAGCAGCAGCAGCAGCAGCAGCAACACATTAGAGCTAAAACAACCTTAGAGACCAATTCTAATCACCCTGTTTTACACGTGGGGGAACTGACACCCAGAGGTTTCACGGCGGGGTCAGGAACTGGACCCGTGTTGCCCAGGCCAGAGTTCTACACCTGCATACAGATGCTTAAGAGTGAGAAGATGTGGAAGGGGATGGCAGTCTGGGCAGACAGATGGCATGCGTAAGGAAATGAAAGCTGCAGGAGGGAAGTGAGCTTGATGGGATAGGAGGCCCAGATCAGAAGGGCAGAGAAATGGGAGAGGGTGGTGAGTTGGACAGGGCTGGGTCCACGCAGGTCTCAACCACCAGGCGGAGAATCTGGGGGCACTGGGGAGCCACAGAGGGTGTGTGAGCAGGGGAGGAGCACAGTCCTATTGTTGAGTTAGAAAGACCCTTCTGAGTCTGATGTGGGCTGCCTTGGGGGCCAAGACGATACCAGGCATCTAGAAAGGGGCCTGAGAGGGACAGAGGGGAGAGACTGGGGGGTTGGGAGCAATTGAGGAGTCTCAGAGTTCTTGTCTTGGGAGCTCAAGAAATCTGCACTCTGAGGAGCCCACTCACCAGCAGCCTCGTCTGTCCTGAAGAATTTATTTGCGCAATGCTTGCACACTGACGGAATGCCAACAGAGTTCACACATTGACTCTCCCATCCCCATCCACGTTGGGGTCTCTCCTCCCCTTCTGGCAGCCCAGTGGCCGGGGGCAGAATGGGCTAGGGATGGGGCTCCAGAGCTGCTCTGGAGCCTCAAGGATGACCCTCCCCTGGTGCCATTCCTCAGACGGGAGGACTGAAGCCAGGGAGGAGCCAGAATGCCCCGTCACCTGGAAGGGGACAGGCGGGAGTCTGAGATGGTGAAGATGTTGCTCAGCGCCCGGGGACCACATACTCCTCGTCATCCAATGGGACCTGGCCCAGCGACTGCAGGTTGCAGTAGACAGGCTGGGACTCGTGCTGGAGGCTCTCATAGGTCATGTAGAAGTCGCCGCCCTCTGAAGGGGGAGACCTATCAGGAAAAGACAGATGGGAGTTCAGGCAGGACTCAGGGAGCAGGCACATCAGCTTTTAGAGGCAAAGTAGTTAATGGTGGTTGAGTCCACTCCTAATTACATATGGGGCTTCCCTGGTGGCTCAGAGGTTAAAGTGTCTGCCTGCAATGCGAGATCCCCTGGAGAAATTACATATGAGAGGAGTGGGGAACGGGGCAGCAGTCTCCCAGCCTGGCCCAACTTTCTGTGAGGAAAGCAAGAAGGGGGCAGTGACTCGGGGAAGATTCTGTGCCTTCAGCATTGCAATGCTGTGGTCCGAGGACCTTGAGTCATGGCAGGGTTTTTTTTTTTTTTTTTTTTCCCCTCTTCCCTAAAGCTGAGATAGTTGCCCTTTTTTTACATTCAAATTTAGTTTTGGGTTTCCTCTTGAAAAAATGGAAGCTCTGGTGCCTGGAGCTGAATCAGTGCCCCTTCAGATGGGAAAATTTCTCCCAGGTCTCCTGAAGCAACTGACTTTGGGCCTCGATACAAAAATCTCTGAGCCTCAGTTTCCCCACCCATTCAATGGATCAGAGGGGATGGTAGCTTCTAGGAATGTCTTGCTATGGTGGGCAAGACCCCAGAGAAGAACTTTCCTGCCTCCAGAACATCCTAAACCCACCCCTGGCTCCTCCTGGAACAAAGGCCCTATTGACTAAGTGGTGTCTATCAGTCATGTATACTTTAGTATAAATTGCTCCAAAATACATAAATGGTTGTATGGGGATGGAAGTCAGGGTTTGTTCTAGTCTCTGCTTCTGACCTTGAGGAAGTCATTCTCCTGCCTCCCAGAACCTTCATTTCTTTCTTTTTTTTTTTTTGGCTGTGCCACCTAGCTTGTGGAATCTTAGTTCCTGGACCAGGAATTGAACCTGCACCCTCAGCAGTGAAAGCACAGAGTCCTAACCACTGGGCCACCAGGGAATTTCCAGAAACTCTATTTCTGCAACTGTGAAGTGCAGGATGAGATTGACACATTCTATTGTAAGCAATGTTTTAGAGGAGCCTGGCCCTGAGATCTTGGGGACAGCGAAGCAGAGCAGGCATCAGTACATACACTGCCTTAGGAAGTCTGGTGCCTTCTACTCCCTACCGCAGACCACTTCTGCTTTTGAGCCGTATCTGTGTCTGCTTTGCATATGCTCTCATTTCTCATCAATAACTTCCCACAGGCCTCCCCATCTTTTGGATTCTGCTGCCCAGCCCAGTTGCCCAGCCTTCTTCCCTTCCTGCTTGAGTCCTCTCAGCCCCCTCCAACCTCAGCCCTGAAGTCTTGCCTTCTCAAAACACATTCACAGCAGTCTCTGTTCTCTTCCACCTCTGGGCCTTTGTTCCTCCTTGTGCCTGTCCCCCTAGAAACCCCCTCTCTCACCCAACCTGGAAACAGAGCCATCTGTCTAAGCCTAGCCCATTTGGGGGGCAGGGCTTTGTGGGGGTAGAGAGACACAGATGGCTTTCTTGGCATCTCCTATGTGTCAGGGAGAGATGGGGATGTGGTCCCATTTTACAGAGACAGAATCAGAGGTTCAAAGGCAGCCTGGGGTCACACGAGATCTAAGCCTAGGCTGCTGACCGTGACCACAGAGCCCCCACCACCTTGAACAGCTGCCTCCTCCCTCCGCATCCTTGTCAGCCAGAAACTGGGTTTGCAGGTCATGCAGGGGGATGCCTGTCTTCTGTACAGGAACTCGCTGAACCCAGCTCTGTGAGGCGGAGGGCTGTTATTAATCCCATTTTATCTAGGAAGAAACTGAGGCCCAGAGAGGGGAAACTACTTGCCCAAGATCACGCAGCCTATAAGAGGCAGAGCCAGGAGTTGGACCCTGGCCATCCAGCTCCAGAGACTCACAGACACACGTGTGTGGGTCACTCACCTGTGTTCATCCCACTGGTGTCTGGCAGCCGGTGTGCCCACGAACATGTTCTCGTAGTCAGGGGTGGAAGATCTGGGCAGGGTGTTGGCTGGGGGCTTAGGCCTGCGGCCTTGGCTACTGTATCTTGACAGCCGGCCCGAGCCAGACCTGGAGCCATCCTGAGCAGCCCACGTTTTGCTCAGGTTCTGGCCCATCCGATGTCTACAGAGTCTCCAGGCCAGCACCGGGCCGGCAATGGCAAGCACAAGCAGCAGGCTTCCGCTGGCCGCCAGTGCGCCAATGGTTGTCTTGGTCAGGCCAGAGGGGCAGCTCACGTCCAAGAAGACAGAGAGGTTGTGCCAGGCACCAGTGGGCACATGTAGGCACTTTGGAAGCTCTGGGCCAGAGCAGTTGTCCTGCCGGTCTGTGTGCCAGTCTAATAGGGCACAGCTGCAGTCAGCCTGCAGGTCGAGGTCACAGCGTTTGGCCAGCGCCCTGTCCACGAAGTCCAAGGAGTTGTTGGTCACAATCAGTAGCTGCAGCCGCTCCAGGTCACTGAAGAAGGACCCTGGGAGCCGTTGAAGGCCGTTCGCAGACAGGTCGAGGAGCTGCAGGGATCTGGCCCGCAGAGACTGGTTCTGAGGTAGCTGGCTCAGGATTTGGCCGCTGAAGTTGAGGCAAGTTTCAGTGTATTCCGTAGTCCAGTTCACGTCCCCCGAGAACACGCTGCATGACGAGGTCTGGCTGCCTGCCTGGTGCAGCAGCAGTGGCAACAACAGCGCCCACGTCAGGGCACCCCCCATTCAGGCAACCTAGGCAGAGACACCGGAATCCAAGCCCCGACCTCAGCTTGTGGTCACCCTCCCCCTTGCCACTTGTATATAGATAGATAGATAGATGTATATATTTTTATAGCTCAGGCCACTTCTGAAGTGTTAAAACAGCAGCCTTTCACTGGTTGCTCCTCTTTGATTGGCTCTGGCCTCAGTCTCCCCTTCTGGGGAATGGGTACCTAACCCTGATGCCTCAGGGGCTTGAAAGGCAATGAGGAGACTTGGCCCAGTCAGCCCCTTCCCTTTCTCTCAGATGTGCCCCTTCGGGCTAGGTTGCCCAATTTCCCGAAATATTTTGGGAGAGCTAGCCGCCTGAGACAGGACTATATGCAAATGAGCTGTTGCCCCAGAAACGACCCCGCCCCTCTGCCTTTCTTCCGAACTGCAGGGGACTGGGAGTCTGGGTCTGAGAGTCTTGGGGTGGGGTGCTGACGAGTACCCCCCGCCCCCACCCCACCCCCCCACCCCCACCGGCTCTGGTTTGCACAGACCCAAGTTCCAATGCCTCCTTCCTACCTTTCTGGTCCTACTGCCCGGCCTTGGCCTCGGTCGTGCTGGAAGTTGCCGGCAGCGTGGTGGCTCACCTGGACGTGGGGGTCAGAGGGTCCGACCCTCCCCGGCTTCCGATCCACTGCGATGCCTTGCGCTCCTCGCGCTCTGCACCGAGCTGCTCATGGGGAAGAGGAACTGGTGCCGAGTGAAGTGCAGAGGGGAAGAATACAGAAGACCCAGAGACCCGCCCCCGCTCCGCTCCCGCGGAAGGCCTCAAGAATCGGGATTCTCACGGGAGGGGCAGGGGCAGGAGGCCTCCTTCCTTCTTGCTGAGACCCAACGACTATATGTCCCCCAGTGACACCCCAACTAACTGCTACCTCATCAACTCACTCTCACTTCCCAGTCTCAGCTCAGTTGACTCCCAACCCATGCATTCATTTATTCATTCAACAAACATTATCCATGCTGAGCCTCCCAAGAGGCTCCGCCTCCGGTCGGTATCTCTAGGAGCATCCAGTCTTGGAAAAAGATAAAGCTGGAAACAGACATCCCCAGTCTGATGGAGTCAGGTCAAGGTCGGCGTGAGGGTCAGGGTACTGGAAGGTTTCCTGGAGAAGGAGGCATTAGAGGTGGGGTTTCAACACATGAATGGGAGTTTGCCAAGGATTCCTAAAACCTGCGCTTGATATTCCAAGCTCTTACACTCCCCCACAGACTCAGAACTCTCCTTGTGTATGAACATGCTGTGGCGGAGCATTGAGAGGAGGGCTCGCTGGGGAAGAGGACTTTGAGTCTGGGGCTTGGAGGAAGAGTTGCAGTCGCAGGCAGAAATGAGCGTGTCGCAGACTGCAGCGAGAAGCCGCAGCAGGAGCACAGGCCCTGCCGCTTGAGAAGACATGCCGGCCTGGGATAGAGCGGTTAAGAGTGGCAGCCTCGTTAGGAGTGGAGTGGCTGGAGGGGCGAGGCTAAGTGGAGGAACTGGCGATGGGTGGGGGCCAGGTGGCGAAGGCCTCCAAAGCCAGGCTTTACTCCCAGGGCCAAGGCAGGTGTGTGAGCAGGGCAGGGGCATTGTGTGAAAATATTCTTCTGGAGTGAGCCTGGGCTCTGGAGGTGGGGAACCCTTCCAGGAGCCTGCAGTCTCAGGAGGAGAGGGCAGCCTGAGTCAGATCCCAGGAATAGTAACACAAGAGAGACTGGGGCGACTGCCCTGGTGGTCCAGTGGCTAAAACTCAGTGCTGTCAATGCAAGGGACACAGGTTCAATCTCTAGTCACGCCACATTGTTATTCAGTCACTCAGGCATGTCCGACCCTTGCGACCCATGGACTGCAGCACTCCAGGCTTCCCTGTCCTTCACCACCTCCCAGAGTTTGCTCAAACTCATGTCCATTGACTTGATGATGCCACCCAACCATCCCGTCATCTGTGGTATGGAAAAAAATAAAATGAGGGCTCGAGGAGGGAATGGGCACAGGTGGGCTGGGAGAGGGTCTCCGCCTCACTGGGGTCCTGGCTTTAGGCAGACAAATTCAAATCCTTTTCAGCTCCTGGCTCACCGCTTGACCGTAACTGTTCTTTATCGTAGTTTCCACATCTGTAAAATGGGATAAATGTCAAGAGTCTTCTCCTGGACTCTGGAAGGCTGGAGTCTATACTCCCCAATCTATCCCCTCTCCTCAGGCTCTGCCCCTTTCTATCTTCAAACTCAGAGGAGTTTTGCATATTTATTAGATGTGCAAAAATTCAGAAGTGTGATGAGCCCCTGAGCTGGCCAGGATGTGGGGAGGCAAGCAGCCCCACACGTTGCTGGGGGCGCATCAGTAGCTCAGAGCGATGGAAGGCATCCTGTGACGGGCATTCTGAATGCCCGGGCCCTCAGATCCAGCATCCCACTCCTGGGACTCTCCAGTAGGTGAGTGTTTACAAAATGATAGGAGCGCGAACTGATGAGGGGATAAACTAAATGTGGTCCATCTATACAGTGAATATTATTTGTCCATAAAAAGGGATGATGTTGGGGCTTCCCTGGTGGTTCAGAGGTAAAGAATCCACCTGCCAATTCAGGAAACACGGGTTCAGGTCCTGGTCCGGGAAGATCCCACATGCGGCACAGCAACTAAGCTCACGCATCGCAACTATTGAGCCTGCGCACTAGAGCCTGGGAGCTTCAAGTACGGAAGCCCGAGAGTCCTAGAGCCCAAGCTCTGCAGCGAGAGGAGCCGCCGTAATGAGAAGCCTGTGCACCGCAATGAAGAGGAGCCTCCGCTCACAGCTAGAGAAGGCCCGCACGCAGCAGCAGAGGCCCACACAGCCAAAAGTAAATACATACATTTTAAAAAAGGAATGAAGCTCTGGGACCTCCCTGGTGGTCCAGTGGCTAAGATGCAGCACTCCCAATGAAGGGGCTTGGGTTCCGTTCCTGGTTGAGGAACTGGATCCCACATGCCACAACTAAGAGTCTGCATACCTCGAAGGGAAGACCCTGAATGCCTCAGCTGAAGATTCTACTTGCCGCAACTAAGACCCAGCGAAGCCAAATGAATAAACTTTAAAAAGGAGTGATGCTCTAAATCACAGCAGGAGCCTCTATGACCCACCTCCCAGAGTAATGGAAATAAAAGCAAAAATAAGCAAATGGGACCTAATTAAACTTAAAAGCTGTTGCACAATGAAGGGAACAATAAGCAAGGTGAAAAGACAGCCTTCAGAATGGGAGAAAATAATAGCAAACGAAGCAACTGACAAAGAATTAATCTCAAAAATATATAAGCAGCTCATGCAGCTCAATTCCAGAAAAATAAACGACCCAATCAAAAAATGGGCCAAAGAACTAAATAGATATTTTTCCAAAGAAGACATACAGACGGCTAACAAGCACGTGAAAAGATGCTCAACATCACTCCTTATCAGAGAAATGCAAATCAAAACCACAATGAGGTACCATTTCACGCCAGTCAGAACGGCTGCGATCCAAAAGTCTACAAGCAATAAATGCTGGAGAGGGTGCAGAGAAAAGGGAACCCTCTTACACTGTTGCTGGGAATGCAAACTAGTACAACCACTATGGAGAACAGTGTGGAGATTCCTTTAAAAACTGGAAATAGAACTGCCGTATGACCCAGCAATCCCACTGCTGGGCATACACACCGAGGAAACCAGAATTTAAAAAGACACATGTACCCCAGTGTTCATCGCAGCACTGTTTATAATGGCCAGGACATGGAAGCAACCTAGATGTCCATCAGCAGACGAATGGATAAGAAAGCTGTGGTACATATACACAATGGAGCATTACTCAGCCATTAAAAAGAATACATTTGAATCAATTCTAATGAGGTGGATGAAACTGGAGCCGATTATACAGAGTGAAGTAAGCCAGAAAGAAAAACACCAATACAATACACTAACGCATATATATGGAATTTAGAAAGATGGTAACGATAACCCTGTATGCGAGACACCAAAAGAGACACAGATTTAAAGAACAGACTTTTGGATTCTGTGGGAGAAGGCGAGGGTGGGGTGATTTGAGAGATAGCATTGAAACATGTATATTACCATATGTGAAATAGATCGCCAGTCCAGGTTCGATGCATGAGACAGGGTGCTCAGGGCTGGTGCACTGGGATGACCCTGAGGGATGGGATGGGGAGGGAGGTGGGAGGGGGGGTCAGGAGGACCCATGGCTGATTCATGTCAATGTATGGCAAAACCACTACAATATTGTAAAGTAATTAGCCTCCAATTAAATAAATCAATTTTTTGAAAAAGGAGTGATGCTCTGACATACCCTATGTCGTGGATGAACCTCAAAAACATTGTGCTGGGTGAATGAAGGCACACACAAAAGACCACACAATGTATGATTTCATTGATAGGAAACGTCTAGAACAGTCAGATCCACAGAGACAGATAGTAGATCTGTGGTTGTCAGGGGCTGGGGAGGGGGAATGGGAGTGACTGCTAGTGTGCACGGGATTTCCTTTTGGGGTAATAAAATGTTCTGGAACCATACAGAGGGATGGTTGCATGACACTGTGAATGTAATAAAAATCACTGCATTGCTCACTTTAAAGTGGGAACAGTTATAAATTTTATGTTAAGTGTACTTTCGCACAATTAAAAACAAAAAGGCACTTGAAACTTTTGTGACGTTGTGAATCAACTATACTTCAATAAATTTTTTTTAAAAAGGCAAAAAGCATAGCAGTGATTCACTGCGGTACTCTATTTTATTTTTTAAAAAAATCAGAAGCAACCTAAGGAGTTGGTTAGATCAGTAACGGTTATTTACCCTGGGAGATGCCACAGAGTCATGAAAATGAAGTTATAGACCTCTGAAACAATAAGGAAACACTCGTTCACTTACTCCATAAGCCTTTATTGAGCTCCTACTGTGTGCCAGGTGCTGGTCTAAGAGCTGCAGATAAAGCCAAGGACAAGACAATTCCCAGCCCCTGTGGAGTTCTTGTAGCGTCAGGGAGACGGGCAACATGCAAAACCCGTCAAGAAAGTATGTGACAGGTGCCAGAGAAAATCAAGTGGGGAAGCAAGCAGGGAAGGTGACAACATTTTAATCCAGTGATCGAAGGAGGCTTTATTGCAAAGAATAAAGGGGCTTGTTTAAGTAAAGGGATGGGGCAGGGCATCTGGGGGATAGAAGAGCCAGTGCAAAAGCCCTGGGGTGAGAGTGGATCTAGGTGAGAGCAAATACCTCTCAGTGAGTGTGTTAATTGGAACAAATAAATAAAAAAATTTAAAGCAGCTTCCTAAAAAACACTTCTGATGAAACAGGAAAAACAAATACCCTGGGGTTACTTCTTAGTGGCAGATGGATGGGAGGAACAGGTTCCCCATGCGTGTTTTTATATTTTTCCCTTAGAATCTCATCATATCATGTGAATACAAATCGCAGGCAGAACGTTCGATGCCAACATTGAGATCAGCCAACAGGCCCAGACAAGCACTCGGGCTTTCAGGAGGAGAGGGACACAGGGGCACCAGTCAGCTGCGGCTCTGGGTGGATTCCAGTGCTGAGGCCCCTTAGACCAGGAGGAAATGAGGAAACGAAGTGAGGGAAAAGAGGAAATAGGGTTAGGCACTCAGGGTTGGCGTGGGGGTTGGGGAGGGACAAGCAGGCTTGGGGCCTGAGAGAGTGGGTGGTAGAGATGGGTCTGGGGAGGGGGCGGGGGCTGGGGCCTGGCCCTCCCTGCTGCTGCCCCCTGCAGGCCATGGGAAGGCTGTGGAAGAGGGGCGGTTCTGGGATATGCGGGCCCCCACCCTGGCTGGAGGAACCGGAAACTTCCAGAAGACACATCCTCATACTCCCCTTCTTGCTGATCTGAGTCCCAGGCAGCCCAGCCTTTCAGTGCAGAGACCTCGGAGAGCCTCCAAGACTTCTAGAGACTTTCTGACACCCCCATGTGCGCATGCTCAGTCGCTTAGTCTGTCCGACCCTTTGCAACCCCACGGACTGTATGTAGCCCACCGGGCTCATCTGTCTATGGGATTTCCCAGGCAAGAATACTGGAGTGGGCTGTTACTTCCTCCTCCAGGGCAGCTTCCCGACCCAGGGATCGAACCAGAGTCTCCTGCAGCTCCCGTTTCGGCAGGTGGATTCTCTACCACTGAGCCACCTGGGAAGCCCCTCAGAAACTCCCAGATACCCACAAAAATTCAGACATCCCAAAGACCCCAGAGATACCTAGAAAGATTCAGAGGTCTCCCTCAAAGACAAAAACAGAGATGCAGGGGGTTGTCTGGGGTAACCCAGCCTTGGGGTCACCAACTTGTGGTCCCTCGATTCGGTCACATGCACCCGACACCTTCTGATCTCCCTGTAACCACCCTGGGCTAGGTGTGGCCTCGGTTTGCTCCCAGAGGCCCCTAGTCTGGAGAGCCGGAGTGGGGCCAAGGGCTTCCCCTCCCGCACATCCAGCTCCAGCCCTGTCCCACGGCACTCACTCATCCAGACCCAGCCCCTCTCCACCCCGAGCCTCCCCAGGGCCAGGCCTCCACATACCCGGCCCCAGCCCCTTCCTCCTGTGACAGCCTTCGTAGCTAAGCTTTTAAATGTTATTATTTCTTTGTTTCTGGCCGCTCGGGCTCTTGGTTGCCGCCTCTCTAGTCGCGGTGCTGGGGCTTCTCATCGCGGTGACCGCTCTTGTGCGGAGCATGCGCGTTAGGCACTCGGGCTTCAGGAGTTGTGGCGCCATAGGCTTAGTTGCCCCTCCGCACGTGGAGGCTTCCTGGAACAGGGATCAAACCTGTCTTCAGCGGTGGCAGGCAGATTCTTAATCGATGGACCACCAGGGAAGTCCCCTGTGACGGCCTTTGAACCACCAACCCCCCTATCCCCTGGCCTTGGTCTAGCTACTCTCAGCGTCCAGTTTCACCCCAGGGAGGGTGGAGGGCAGGGTGCTAGGCAGTCGGGGCACAGTGGAAGCTGTTTACAAGCCCTGGGCATCTTGAGGTATCAGAGGGGCTATGGAGTTGGCAGGTCGAGACCAGAGGCAGGTACGAAGCCCGAGTGCTGGGCTAAGATGGCCAAGCCAACTTAGGGACAAACCTGGGGTGTGAGCAAGCTCGAGCAACTGCGGATCTCTGTGCATTAATTCAGCAAACAGTGACAGGTTCGTTCAGCCACTTCATTGCTGTGTGTCCTGGGGCCAGTACCTTTCCTCCTTTGTAAAACAACTATAGGAAAGGACTGGGAGAAAAGGTGGGCGTGAGCATGTGAGGGGTACCGGGACGTGTGTGACGGGTACAGCAGCTGAGGGTCCCAAGGGTGGGGGAGAGGTAAACGGTCCATCAGGCACAAAAACCGAATTCAGAAGGCCAAGCTTGATTTTCAAGGAAATCGAAAGACCTTGTCTGAGGTCACACGGCTTCGCTGGTGATAGTAAAAATTTAGAAGCCACAAAAAGCCTCTGGGAGAGGGGCTGGCAAACAAAACGTGGCACCAGGGCAGCTATGGTCAGCAACCGCGCTCCACCTGCCTGAGGGGCATTTCTTTGCTGAGGTTGCTCTGGTCACAAAGGGCCACGCCGATGGCCCAGACTGCTCTCCTGGGAGCAACCCTGACCACAGACCAAAGCAGAGTTGATTAGAAACGCCTCAGCCCCCCTTCCTCGGGTAGGAATTCTCCGAGGCGCGGGCTCCCCAGGGCCTCCTGGGAACGCGGCCCTGTGGAGTCTGCTCATTGGCGCCCCTGCAGGCCACCGTCTATCTTGTCACCTGGACCAGGATTTCTTTCCAGATAATTCCTGTTTAATTCCGATCTTTGGCCTACTCCCGCTGCTGCTAAGTCGCTTCACTCGTGTCCGATTCTGTGCGAACCCATAGACGGCAGCCCACCAGGCTCCCCTGTCCCTGGGATTCTCCAGGCAAGAACACTGGAGTGGGTTGCCATTTCCTTCTCCAATGCATGAAAGTGAAAAGTAAAAGTGAAGTCGCTCAGTGGTGTCCGACTCTTAGCGACCCCATGGACTGCAGCCCACCAGGCTCCTCGGTCCATGGGATTTTCCAGGCAAGAGTACTGGAGTGGGGTGCCATTGCCTTCTCCATTGGCCTACTCCTCAGTTCAGTTCAGTCACGCAGTCGTGTCCGACTCCTTGCGACCCCATGAATCACAGCACGCCAGACCTCCCTTACCAACTCCCGGAGTTCACTCAGACTCACGTCCATCGAGTCCGTGATGCCATCCAACCATCTCATTCTCTGTCGTCCCCCTCTCCTCCTGCCCCCAATCCCTCCTAGCATCAGAGTCTTTTCCAATGAGTCAACTCTTTGCATGAGGTGGCCAAAGTACTGGAGTTTTGGATTTAGCATCATTGCTTCCAAAGAAATCCCAAGGCTGACCTCCTTCAGAATGGACTGGTTGGATCTCCTTGAAGTCCAAGGGACTCTCAAGAGTCTTCTCCAACACCACAGTTCAAAAGCATCAATTCTTCAGTGCTCAGCTTTCTTCACAGTCCAACTCTCACATCCATGTATGACCACCGGAAAAACCATAGCCTTGACTAGATGGACCTTTGTTGGCAAAGTAATGTCTCTGCTTTTCAATATGCTATCTAGGTTGGTCATAACTTTTCTTCCAAGGAGTAAGCGTCTTTTAATTTCATGGCTGCAGTGATTTTGGAGCCCCCCAAAATAAAATCTGACACTGTTTCCTCATCTATTTGCCATGAAGTGATGGGACCAGATGCCATGATCTTCGTTTTCTGGATGTTGAGCTTTAAGCCAACTTTTTCACTCTCCACTTTCACTTCCATCAAGAGGCTTTTTAGTTCCTCTTCACTTTCTGCCATAAGGGTGGTGTCATCTGCATATCTGAGGTTATTGATATTTCTCCCGGCAATCTTGATTCCAGAGCTGTGCTTCTTCCAGCCCAGCGTTTCTCATGATGTACTCTGCATATAAGTTAAATAAGCAGGGTGACAATATACAGCCTTGACGTACTCCTTTTCCTATTTGGAACCAGTCTGTTGTTCCATGCCCAGTTCTAACTGTTGCCTCCTGACCTGCATACAGGTTTCTCAAGAGGCAGGTCAGGTGGTCTGGTATTCCCATCTCTTTCAGAATTTTCCACAACTTATTGTGCAAAGGAGAAAAGGAAAGATATAAGCATCTGAATGCAGAGTTCCAAAGAATAGCAAGAAGAGATAAGAAAGCCTTCCTCAGCGATCAATGCAAAGAAATAGAGGAAAACAACAGAATGGGAAAGACTAGAGATCTCTTCAAAAGAATTAGAGATACCAAGGGAACATTTCATGCAAAGATGGGCTCGATAAAGGACAGAAATGGTATGGACCTAACAGAAGCAGAAGATATTAAGAAGAGGTGGCAGATTACACAGAAGAACTGTACAAAAAAGATCTTCAGGACCCAGATAATCATGATGCTGTGATCACTCACCTAGGGCCAGACATCTTCGAATGTGAAGTCAAGTGGGCCTTAGAAAGCATCACTACGAACAAAGCTAGTGGAGGTGATGGAATTCCAGTTGAGCTATTTCAAATCCTGAAAGATGATGCTGTGAAAGTGCTGCACTCAATATGCCAGCAAATCTGGAAAACTCAGCAGTGGCCACAGGACTGGAAAAGGTCAGTTTTCATTCCAATTCCAAAGAAAGGCAATGCCAAAGAATGCTCAAACTACTGCACAATTGCCCTCATCTCACATGCTAGTAAAGTAATGCTCAAAATTCTCCAAGCCAGGCTTCAGCAATACATGAACCGTGAACTTCCTGATGTTCAAGCTGGTTTTAGAAAAGGCAGAGGAACCAGAGATCAAATTGCCAACATCTGCTGGATCATGGAAAAAGCAAGAGAGTTCCAGAAAAACATCTATTTCTGCTTTATTGACTATGCCAAAGCCTTTGGCCTACTCCTACGGGACCCCAAATTAAGATAGGTGGACGACTGGGACTTCCCCACTGGTCCAGTAACTACGGCTTCTCGCTTCCAATGCAGGAGGTCCAAGGTTCAGTCCCTGGTCAGGGAACCACATGCTGCAACAAAGACCCAACTGCAGTCAAATAAATACTTAAAAATTGAAAAAAGAAAAAATAGGCGGAGGACTATGAAGGAATGCTATAAGCAGTCATATTTTTGAAACATTCTAAGAATGATAAATTGCAGCAGCCAAGCACTGGCTATTTAAGCACCATTAAGTGATGTCATCTTCACATGATCTCCTTGAGGCAGGAAGCATCATTATCCCCCGCTCCCCATTTTACAGATGGGGAAACCAAGCCACAGTGTGTTGAGTAGCTTGCCCAAGGCTCTGCAGTAACTCTTCAGTAAGCCCCCAAGTCGTGTGGTTGACCATTAGCCGGCACTGTGCTCAGACAAGTTCATTTGTCTGGATCTACCTGGGAGAGTGTGCAGAGCCACTGAATGGCACAGGGTGGTAATCTGTTGCTCCTGGATGTGCGGGTTTAGACTTGACTTCCTGGTAGTGCGGGTTTAGGCTTGACTTCCTGGTAGTGACTGCCTGCGGGGTTAAGGCGGGGCCTGCCAGGTCCCCCAAATCGAACTTGCGAATCTCTGCTGCCCCCGTGTGGTTACGCTCGGGATTGCAATCTGGGTGGCCTTGACAGAGGCAAAAAATTGGTCCCGCCCACCTTTTTTTTTTTTCCCTTAAAAAAATGTATTTATTTTGGCTTTGCTGGGTCTTCCTTGCTGCACCAGGTCTTTCTCTAGTTGCTGGGCGCAGGAGTTACTCTTCCTTGTGGTGCACGGGCTTCTCTTGCAGAGCACAGGCTCTAGGCACATGCGCTTCAGTAGTAGCAGCATGTGGACCCTGGGGGAGGGGGGCTTCAGTAGTTACAGCACAGAGGCTTATTAAGTTGTGGCTCCTGGGCTCTAGAGTGGTTGTGGCCCATGGGCTTTAGTTGCTTGAGACATGCAGAATCTTCCCAGATCAGGGATGCCCAGTGTCCCCTGCATGGGCTGGAGGGTTCTTATCCACTGTACCACCAGGGAAGTCCTGGTCCCTCTCACTCTGATCCCCAGACTCCAACTCGACGAAAATGGGAAGGGTGGGGCGAGGTCAAGATGGTCTGGGTCGCCCTCAGGTGACGATCTGTGTTGCCCCCCACTCCCAGCACAGGGGACACTGGTTCAACAACAGGTATTTATCAAACGCCTCCTGTATGTCAAGACTTGTTCTAAGTGCTCGGGACACAGCACTGAACAAAATCGTCGAATTCTCTGCCCTCCTAGAACTCATGGGTTACTGGGGACATGGGCAATCGATGTGCAAAACCATGATTTGCGGGAAATCCAACAGGGCAATGTGCCCCAGATGGCTGGAGGGCCTCTGGGACAGGGAGAGGCTGGCTAGGGGAAGGGCTGGGCAGGGTGTGGGAGGCCGGGGGGACAAACCCTGCTGAGGCTTTGGGGGTGGGAAAATGAGCTGCATGCCTGCCACAGTAGTATGAACAGAAGTAACCAGGTTCTGGTGCTTAGCAAGCATCTACTCCTCAGCGCTGTTATTCAGCAGAGAAAAGTGAAGTGAAAATGAAAGTCACTCAGTCGTGTCTGACTCTTTGCCACCCCATGGATTGTATAGTCCGTGGAATTCTCCAGGCCAGAGTACTGGAATTCCCTTCTCCAGGGGATCTTCCCAACCCAGGGATCGAACCCAGGTCTCCGCACTGCAGGCAGATTCTCTACCAGCTGAGCCACCAGGGAAGCCCCTCAAAGGGGAAGAAAATCCTCTCTAGTGTAACAGCCCTGTGCACTGAACCTGAGTCTTCGGCAGGGTCCTTCCTGTCTAGAGCCCAGCGTCCCCAGCATTCCCCCTGTACCGCCTGGGAATCTTGGGCCTTTGGGTTGCCATGGAAACGCCTCCACCACAGGAAAAGAGGGGGAGCTTCAAAGAGGAGGTGACGGAGGGGCATTGCCAGGGGACGCCAAAGTGGGACCCAGTGCCTCCACTCTCTACTGTGTGTCCCGGGCAAGTTGCTTCCTGGCTCTGAGCTTCAGTTTTACCTGCAGAACTTTCTCTGCAGCTCCTATAGGTTTCTCCCTCCCCCATTCCTCCCTTCCTTGCTCTTGGAATCTCCACAAAATGCCTCCAATTTCCCAGCGGGTTCTAGATCCGGTCGGGAGCTGAGGGCGCTCCGGTGAGTGAGGTGCTGCCTCTGGGGCGTTCCATGGATCTCTATGCCTTTCTGAGCCTCGGTCTTCCCATTCTGTAACAGGCGGAGGGAAAACAAAAGGCTGCCTCTCTCCTGAGGCTGCTGGGAGGATTTACGGAATTATCAGAGCTGGGTGCACCAATTCCTACTGATTAGTCTGACTCTGGAAAGGGCAGGGCGGAGAGGCGGGGTCTTGATTTGTGGGTTGCGGAGCCAAGGAAAGTGCTGGAAGCAGGGCAGCCTGTGTACTGGCTCAGATTAAGCTTTGTGGAAGATGAATAGGGTGTGGTGGGGGAGGGGCGGTCTGTAGGTCAGACTGAGGCGCGTCCACTCAGTCCCCCAGTGTCCCTCCTCTCGCCTGGAGTTTCTCAAGACATCGAGAGCCTGGGGGCTGAGCTTCAATCGGCTCCAGCTGGCCCGGCACCGCCAGGTTTCCAACCCCAGGTGGAGACCCTCCAGCCGGGGAGTTCCGCCTCCAGGTGATCGATTTGGGGCATAACCCGAGGCTACAAGGGCTTGCTGGCTCTGCAGAGTTCAGCCTGTCTCAGCGACCCTCCACCCTGGGTCCCTGCGCACTGCCGTCCTCCCTCCCCCGCGCTCGCTCCGCCCCCCACCCCCCGGGTCTAGGCCAGAACCCGCGGCTCAGCCTGCCCCGGTGCTCGCCAGCTGCCATGGCTTCTTCCCTCCCGATGTTGTTTGGGTTTTAATTTTTGTGTTGCAGTTAGAAAATTACCCATAATTACAGCTTCTGAGAGGAAACGTCTCATGGCGCAGACCCTGCTCCCAGCTGTGGCCGCCTCCCACACTCGGCTGGGGAGGGGCTGAAGGGGTCTCGGGTTCGGATCCTGGACCCTACCTGAACCCCTATCCCATCGCGTTAACGGGCTGCACCCATCTCCTGTGGAGAGGAAACCCACCAACGGGAAACCCCAAACTAGCCTTCCCAACGATGCAAGCGACATATTCATGAACCCCTACCGCTGTGTCTGCAAGGGAGGGCAGATTCAGAGGGAGGCGAGGGCTGCCAACAGATGACTTAGGCATTATTTTATCATAACAGTGACAACCAAGGCTAGTGCAGAACCAGTAATCTGGAGGAGATGGCCAGGGAAGGCGAGGAGGAAAGGGGAGGGAGAGCCGGAGGAGGAGAAGAAGGGGAGGGGAAGAGGGAAGAGAGAGAGAGGAGGAAGAGAAGTGGGGGTGGCGAGAAGAAGGAATACTGCGGCCAAAGGCCGAAGGAAGAGACCAGAACCGACCAGGCTGCTGCTGCTGCTAAGTCGCTTCAGTCGTGTCCGACTCTGTGCGACCCCATGGACTGCAGCCTACCCAGGCTCCTCCGTCCATAGGATTTTCCAGGCAAGAGTACTGGAGTGGGGTGCCATTGCCTTCTCCAACTGACTAGGCTAGTAGCCAGAGAAAGCGCGCTGCAGGCGGCAGGAAGGGCTAGTGCAAAGGCCAGGAGGTGGGCTTGTGAAGGAAGGGTCTGCAGAATGCAAGGGCCGGAGGGGAGGAAGTGAGGGGACGGATGGCTCCTCCTCCAGGCAAGCCCCCTGCGCTACCAGCGGAGCCGACTCCGAGCTCCCGCGGACAACGACCCCGACCTCGCGGGGCTGGGGTTTGGGGGAGTCGGTGGTACCACGAGTCAGAGACCCGGCTAAGGGCTGCGGTCCCCGCGCAGCCACACGGGGGCGACTGGGAGCCAGCAAAGTGGCCGCAGGTCTGGGACCCAGCCTTGACCCTTTGCTCTCCTCGCTTACCGTCCCTCCCGCCCCCACTCCTGCTCCTAAACCAATTCCCCCGCCGGCTCGGTCTACCTGGGCCTCTTCCCGAAACAGCCTCCCTGCCTCCTCAACGCCATCCCTACCCACCCGGCAGCCCCTTGGAGCGTCTTAAAATCCTGATGTAGACCCCGCCCCTTGCGACCACACACCTTCCGGTGGCTCCCGATTCCCTTCAAAACAAAGCCCAACCCGTCCCCTCCGGGAATGGCCCGGCTCCTCTGCTCTTTTCCTGCCAGCTTGTCACGCTGCCCTCCTCCCTCTGCCTCCAGCACTTTAACCGTGTGCCCGCCTCAGGGCCTTTGCACTTGCCGCCACTGCAATCCGAATATTCTTCCTCCAGATCTCAGATCCACCCTCCCCCTATTTAAAAATAACCAAAAATCTTTTTCTCCTCATGCCCCTCCCTTGCAAGGGTGCGGGATGGCGGAGGGGGGTTTCTACGGGTTCTGCCTTTGCAAGGCCTACGATCCGGTTCGTGATGCGCTCGGCTCAGCTTCCCGGATGCCGCTTGGGACCCAGATCTTGCTCTTCTCGGACTTTTCCGCCGGCGCCGACGCTGTGTTTTGCAGATCCGTCCCCGTTGCCATGAGAACCGTGCTAGTCTCTCCTGCCCGCCGCGCCTACCCCCTCCGCAGCTACCCCGGCCGCGGGTGCCTCCGCCTCCCAGCCTCCCTCCCTCCCGCCGCCTTCTGCCCCAGCGGTCGCCCCGTCCTCTTCACCGGGGTCCCCTCCCTCTGCTCAGCACGTGGCACTCTCTGAAATTATCCTCCTGTTCGTCAGAAGCCTCTGCTCAAGCTGTAGCAGTGTGTCCCGACTGGCTCCACAGTCAGCATACAGCAGGCGCTCAATAAATGTTTGTGAGGAGAAGGAAGACTCATATCGATCGACTCAAGGAGCCGCAGATCAGAGCAGGCCAGGGACCTGCCCAGGGCACACAGAATTCTGGAGAGCCACCGAGCCTTAAGAGAGAACTGGGGGCGTCCAGGGTGGCGACTGGAGAGTCTGGGGGACCTGGGAGTCACAGATGTCACCAATACACTGTGTGACTTGGGTGAGTCACACCCTCTGTGTGCCTGCCTGCGAGTAGGTGCTGGAAAGCAGTGACGGGAACCGGTATTACGACAAGGGTGTCCTTGATGCCAACGTCCATCGGTGGCCCCCGGGACACTGGACAGTCGCCAGCTCACCGTCTGACGGAAGCGGACGCGCCGCGCCCCCATTAGCGCGCAGCGCGGGCCCCTCCTCCGCGCCTGCCGGGGGCCAGGAGGCCCGCGGGAGAGGAAGCTGGGGGAGGGGACGACCGGCTGGACAGGAAGTGGGAAGGGCTGGCGTCCCCCACCCCCAACCCCAGGCCCGGGCCCCTCGGGATGGAGGCGGGGCTGGAGCCGGCCTAGCCCTTCCCTTCCTCTTCGCCTGTTTGGAACCCCAGCGGCTCCAGACTTCCCGCCCACCAGAAGGCCTGGGTCGGAGGAAGGCCACTGGAGGGGAGGGGTACTAAGAGGGAAGCTTATTAGGGGGTCGGCCGGCAGCGGCTGGGGCGCTTCAATCAAGACGCTCACGACACAGGAAATCTGAGCGGACACCACACATAACACAGGTCCCAGGGGGCCAGCAGTCCACCCACTCGCGGAGGCGCACACACACTAGTGTACAAAACCTAACGCAGCATCACTCGGCCCAGCACACGACCGCCGCGGACACACAGCCACCGTCGCAGGGCTAGGAACAACTGCCCGGACAGCGACTGGGGCCCCGCCAACCCCCCACGCACAAAGACGAACACGTGCACTCAGGAACCGCGTGTTTACACACACACTCGCGGCTGTGCAAAGCAAAGAAAAAGAATATCCACGGCAAACATTCACAGAAGCATCTAGACCCCAGTCACAGCTGGACCAAGCCCCCACCCAGCCCAAGCAGGTCCAGCGCACACTGCGCACGGGTACCCTGGCACACAGGTCTCCACCCCCACCACCCCAGGCGCCCCTGCCCTGCGGGTGTCGGCCTCCACCTCCTCTGCACACCCCCAGGGGGGGAGAAGAGAGGTCCTAGGAGGGAGAATGGGATGCCTACTGCCTGCACCCCGACTCCTGCAGAGGTGCTATTAAGGTGGAATATTCACAGCTGGCACAGGCTGAGAGGCGGAGCCAGCGAAAGTGACCCAGTCAGTCAAGCCACCCAGCACCTGCAATTGACAACAGGTGTGACTGTGAGGCAGTGCGGGGTAGTTCCCAGGAGGTAGCCTGGACACCCCAGGAGGTAGCCTGGACACCCCAGGAGCGTCTTGTCCGTGTGGTGTCTGTGTTGCGTGTATCTGTGTTGTGTGACTGTGTGTTGCGCGTGACTGAGTCATCTCTGGCTCGGTGAGACCCCAGGTCCCTGTGTGAAGCCCTCAGGAGGCTGCGACGGTGTGCCCCAGGGTAGCTGCGTGGATTCTTTCCACAGCTGTTGGAAGCTGTGGCATAGCGGTGCCTATGCGTGTCTCCGTGTGGGTACCTATGTGAGTGTGGAGTGTGTTGCAGTGTTTTGTAACAGCCACTCTTTTAGCTGTGTATACCTACATGAATGACAGTGTGTCCTGAAGGCGGGCTATGTGTGTGGCAGTTCCCTCCGTGCTGGGTGTGGGTAGCTCTGCGGGGGTGATACACCCAGTGTGACTGCCTGTAGCTTTATGGGGCTATCAGTAGTTGCTCCAGCAGCCACGAGTCCTGTGTCGGCGAGTGTAGCCGCAACTAAGTATGTGGCTGTTTCTGTGTACAATTTGGGCTTATCTGGACACTGCGTGTGTAGCAGCCATCAGCTGTGTCCTGTTGTTCGTCCTCGAGTGGCAGTTCCCACTAGCGCCCTGAGAATGTGTAGCCCCGCGCCCCTTCCCCCCGCGGCGGCCACTGCGCGTGCGCGCCCGGCCCACGGTCCCGGCGGCGGGACCCACCCGCGCTCCCGCCATCGCCCTTTTAAGAGCGGCGCCCGCGGGCGACGGGGTGGCGGCGGGCGGGGGCGCGCGCGGCAGGAGGAGGGGGCGCGCGCTTCCCGGAACAGCCCGCGCTGAGGGAAGAGAGGAAGAAAATAAAACCCGCGGCCGGAGCCAAAGCTGGAGCTGCCGCCGCCGCCGTCTGGAGCTCCCCCGCGCGGACAGTGCCCGCGATGCCCGCACGGGGCTCAGGGCGGTGAGGCCCGGGGCGCGGGGTAGCTATGGCGACAGGGAGCGCGGCCCGCGGCGCCGCCTGACAGGTGTGGGGCCCCGGCGGCGGCGGCGGCGGCGGCGGCGGTGCGGAGCAGCATGTACGCCAAGGGGGGCAAGGGCTCGGCCGTGCCCTCCGACAGCCAGGCACGAGAGAAGTGAGTCGGTGGGTCGGGACCGCGGCAGCCGGGGGCGGGGCTCGGCCACTGCGCCGCTTCCGGGGCCCCGATGCCGGCGGGCATCGCGTGGGGCACGTGGGTGCGGGTCCGTGCGGGGCGCGCCAGACCGGAGGGGCTCGGGGCGTCGCGAGCTAAGTGAGAGCGCGGTAGAACCGAGAGGCGTGAGAGGTTTACGGGGTCGCGAGATTTGAGGGGACACGCGAGATCCGAGAGGTCGTGCGAGTAGAAGGGGCGCGGGAGACCCGAGGGGAGCGAGGTTTGCGGGGGCGCGCGAGATCCGGGGGGGACTGAAGGGTCGCGAGACCTCCCCGACGTCGAGACTTGGGGGTGCGAGGTTGCCGCCGGTGTGCGCGCTCGCGATTCGTGCCACTTCCCCCACCCTCTGGGGGAAGTTTCCCTGGCAGGCGAGACTGGCCACTCTGCTCCCCGCCCCCTACTCTGCTCCTTGGTGAAAGCTTGAGGGGCGGCGGGCCCACCCCCGTAAGACCACCTGTCCAGCGGGGCCTGGGGCAGCTGGGTGGGGCCCTTGGGGAAGCCGCAGGGCTCACAGTCTTGGGGCGCCCACTTGTTCTAGGCATGGCGCTGGGCTTTGGGTGGCAGATGCTTTCAGGCTGTTAGAGGGACAGGTACCTAGCTCCCAGACTCTGCGATGAGGGGCTGGGGGCGCTCAGAGCTTGGAGTAGGGTGGTAGCTGAGCTGCTGCGCCTGCCTCCAGGCACTGCCACTTACCTGTGGTGGGACTTTGGGTGAGGGAGTACAGCCTCCGAAGCTCACTCTTTATCCTGAGAAATGCAGACGTAATAACAGTTCCGTTTCTTAGGTTTAGAGAGCATTTGAAAAGTGCTAGGACCTGTGACTATCACAGCAAGGGCACCCAATGGTGGTTTGTGATATTGTTATCCTGCCAGCGAAAACGGAAGGCTTGCGAGGGCTGATTTGCAGGATCGTAAAAGTCAAGCCACCTTGTGTAGGAAACCAGTTGCTGGAGATGTCAGGAGACTGGGTTTTCAGGGAGAGGCCCCATGATGACTCTTCAAGGAACAGAGCAAGAGAGGATTTGAAAGTCTGGGCAGTGAAAAGGAGCCCTAAACACGGGCTCTCTCCTATCCTGCGTTTTCTGCCTGGGCTGACGTTGGGACCCTTTCCTGCCCCCACCGGGACCTTCAGCTGTCCCTGCCACCTTCATCCCCTTATTTAAAGCTTTATTTACTTATTTTATTTTTTGGCTGTGGTGGGTCTTCGTTGCTGCACACCAGTTTTCTCTAGCTGTGGAAAGCAGGGGCTACTCTTCATTGCAGTGTGCAGGCTTTCTTTTCATCTCTTACAGCTCGGCAACCGTTTCTCTCTTGGCTGAGGACAAGCAAAGCTTGAAGGCTCAGTGGTTGGGGCTTTTGGGCTCAGTCATTGCGGTGCACCACTTAGTTGCTCCACAGCATGTGGGATCTTCCCAGACTAGGGATCAGACTGGTGTCTCTTGCATTGCAAGGTGGGTTCTTAATCACTGAACCACCAGGGAAGCCTTATCTAAAAAGATCTGAAACCAATGACCAAATGCAAGCACTAGTTAGTTCTTGGTGGGAGGTGCTCTTGGGGCCTCCTTGTAAGCTGGAGCATTCTTCGTTTACAGGAGAGGCTGTGTCTTCCTGCAGGCAGCCTACCCAGGCCCTACCTCCCCCTCGCCCACCCTGCCTTCCCTCCCCTGTATTCCTTGGAGCCTGCAGTCACCACTGTGTGCTGTGAACCCCCAAGGGCAGGGACCCACCATCTGTGCACCCAGCAGACGCTAAGTCCATTGCTAGGACAGGCTGGCCCAGACCTCGTTCTGAGACAGGGAGCCAGAGGGGGCTCAGGACAGGGGCCAAAGAAGGAAGGAGAAGAACGGCAGGAGGAGGCAGGAAGGTGAAATCAGGGAGAAAAGAACAGGCCTGGAGAGTTAAGGACCTGAGCAGTGGAACCCCCTTCACCGCATTACGCAGAGGAGGAAACGAAGGCCCAGAGACGGAAGTGGCTCAGTTGCCGGTGGCCTGTGAGGTGCTCTACCTGCAGCCTCTCCCCCAGCCCTGGTGAGAATCCTGCAAGGCTGACTGTCCGCATTTCAGACGGGAGACGGAACCGGGCTCAGAGCCCCTGGTCTGCCTTTCTAGTGTGTCAGCCCCACGCTTCGAAGAGCTCTCCTGTGCCCCTGAACCTGAGTTTTCGATGGGGTCCTTCTTGTCCAGAGCCCAGCATCCCCATCAGTGAAGCAGACGCCACCATCTGCTGTTTTCCTAACTTTTTTTTGCAGCAGCAGAACCTCGTCTCCAAGCCAGCACTTCTGCTGGACCCTCCTGACAAGAAATGGCTGAGTGTAGGATAGCTCTGGCCAAAAATGAGGGGGGAGGGGGACCGAGAACTCAGATAACCCCCTCTTCCATCCCTGGCCAAGAACTGAGGCTGGATTCAAAGACGCAGAATCTCCCCTGGGTTGTCCAGTGGGGTTGAAACTCAACTCCAAAGCCCTCCTTCCCAGCTCAAACCTGTTTCTTTTTTTTAAATTGGTTTATTTTTAATTGAAGAATAATTACTTTATAATATTGGTTTGATTTCTGTCACACATCAACATGAAGTCACCATAGGTATACATATGTCCCCTCCTCTTGAACCTCCTTCCCACCTCCCACCGCATCCCACCCCTCTCAGTTGTTACAGAGCCCAGTTTGAGTTCCCTGAGTCACACAGCAAATTTCCATTGGCTGTATATTTTACATATGGTACAAACCTGTTTCTTCCCTTCTCTTATCTCCACGGCCGTCCCCTAAGCTGCCACCATCAGCTCTGTTCCAGATAACTGCCTGCCTCCCCCAGGTTTCCTGGCCCTCCACCCACCAGCAGACCCCCAAGAAGCCCCACTCCACAAAGGAGCTGGAGCGCACTTTAAAACACAAACCTCTCCAGCCCACATGGCACGCCCCCACCCTGGGTACCAGCCCCAGATCTTTGGCCCAGCCTCACCCCAGGGCCTTTGCGCTTGCTGTGCCCTTAGTAAATGGCTCTTCCTCTAGACCTTCCACATAGCTGAGCCCTCCCACACCTCACTACCACCCACTTTTCCACTTCACTTTCTTAATTGCACAGCATCAGATTGGGTAACTCACCTACCTCTTAGCTAGGATGTGGGCTTCTTTGGGTCCAGCACCTGCCTTTCACTACACCCCAAGACCCAGCCCAGCACATGTCTGAACAAGCAGACCATTCCCACCGGGAGAGTGGTAGCCCCCAGACCCCAGCCAGGGTACAAGGATGGCTCGAGATGTGCCAGGATCTCCAGGAGTGGGGTGGTCAGACACCTGCTTCCAACCTGGGCAGAAGACAGGTGTCAGTTTTAAAGTCTCCTGCTTAAGGGTGCTTGGAAATGGAGCCCAACCTCACAACCGCGCAGCTAGATAAGAGGGGGCCAGAAAGACAGTCATCTGTCTAGCATCTTCTGGCCAGAAGAATCTCTTCTCCAAAATGACCCCGAGGCTGGGTAGAGAGTGGACGCTTGTTGTGCACTTAGGGCTCTAGGCACACAGTGGCGACTGCAGGGTCCAGAGGGTACAGGGGAGGGAGGCAGGGTGGGCCAGAGGGTACAGGGGAGGGAGGCAGGGTGGGCCAGAGGGAGGTGGGATCTGAGTGGGCTGCCTGCGGGGAGACACAGCCTCTCCTTCTGTAAATGAACACCAACCTAGAGGTAGGTCCCTGGAGCGCTTCCCACCCAGAGCGAGCGCTTGCGTTTGCCCATTGGTCTCAGTCTTTCTAAACAAGGAGATGAAGCTGACAGGGACAGCTGAAGGTCCCCACGTCCGCTGGGCATCCTCTCCCGCTTCCAGCTCCAGAGGCTCCGCTGTCCTGACGTGGGGGCAACGTCTAAACGTTAGCTGTGGGGCACTTTGAGTGCTGCCAGGCGGGTTTAGAATAGTTCCATGAGCAAGAGTCCTGTCAGTGTCCCTGGGCGTCTCGTGGGTTTTTCCGCCAGAATCGGTTTTGATATAAGCACATCACCTCAGGTAGTTTGTCCATCTTCCCAGGGGGTAAGGGAATGACCGTGTGTCTGTCCCATCCCTAGCTGAGTGTTCAGGTGTGGCCCTGGGCACCCTTGTTGGAGGGGAGCTCGTGGGTAAGAGGTTCTTGAGAAAGGCTGAGCGGAGCCAGCCGCACAGCACAGGGGAGCCTTCTGGGAAGGCAGGGTCTGGGGGCAGATGCTGGGGTGGAGTTTATGAGTGGGGGTCGTTCCTTTGGCTGCTGGGTGGGAGGAAGGCCGTAACATGAAGGCTGGTGAGGAGAGGGGCTCTGGAGAGCTGAAGGCCTGGCCCTGTGGGTGGTGGAGAGGAGGGAGGAAACGTGTGGGTGAGAGTCCCTGAAGGGCGTAGGTGGAACTGGTGACGGATTAGGCGAGGGTGGAGGGGTGACAGAAGGCCTTGAAGGAGAGGGCTGCTCCCAGCCCCCAGTGGCACACGCCCCCAGGGGCTCTGGGGGAGGGGGAGCTGAGCAGGCGGCACCTGTTACCTCAATTCTTGGCCAATTACGGCAGTTCTTGATAATGAAGGTGGCATTGCCAAGTTTCTGCCCCTGCTCTGTGCTCAGCTGCAGGGAGGCCCATGGGCACTTCTCCCCGTAAGCACTCCCAGTCCAGGCATCTCGCATGCTCCAGGTCACTGGTCCTTCTGTCTTGCAGCGGGGATCCCTTGATGGATGGGCTCTTGGTTCTGTAGGTCATTTGCTGACCAGGGCTGGGGCGGGACCAGGATTTGGACCCAGAGCCCCAGCCCTTTCCCACAACTCCGCTCGGGGCCTGGACAGGGACCGCCCCCCAAAGCCAGAAGCGCCCCAGAGGGGAGGGCTCTGGAGGTCCCCAAACCACCTGCCAGGCTTCAGGCAAACAAAACTGCTCCCAATTCTCTGAGACTTGATCCAGATGAAAATGAAAAGTACTAGCATGTAAGGTTTTTGGTTTCAGCAAAACTGAAAACCTTCTCTGGCTTCTCTATGCTCTTGGGATAAAACTCCAAATCCTTACCATCACAACAGTAGGTGCTTACATCCCCAGGGGGTTCAGGGTCCATTCCTTTGGATGGCTGAGGGCCCAGTGCTAGATAAGTTCAAGAGTGAGATGAAGTCCTCGCCCGCCCAAAGCGACATTCAGTGGGGGCTGCAGGCAGTAAGTGGAGAGCCTGGCGTCAAACAGAGATAAATAAAATGATGAGGGGCGAGGGGAGACTGGAGCAGGGCTGAGGTTAGAAGTGATAAAGACATCTCTTACAGGTGACATTGGAGCCGTGAGGGTCTCTGGCTGAAGTGCCCCAGGCAGGGAAACAGCCTGTGCAAAGGCCCTGGGGTGGAGAGTAGTGTGTGGTCAGTGTATGTGGGAGGGGAGGAGGGAGGGTCTGTGTGCGGAGTGCTGGTGGGGAAGGAAGGAGGCAGCCTTTGCTGAAGTCCAGGTAAGTGATGGTGGCAGCATGGACCGGAGTGTGCGGAGGAAGGCAGGCAGAAGGCTCAGCATGAGGAGAGAGGGCTTTTTCCTTAAGTTCTTTCCCCTAAATTCAGTAAAATGTAGTGATCTCTGGGGGATAGCTGGGTGGGTCTTCACACTTGCACCGCACACTTGTGTGTTCAGACCACCCAGGATGGGGAACAGGAGGGGAAGGGAAGAAGAAGCTGGGGTGGGGCTGGGCCTTTAAGATAGCAAGGGGCAGTGGACACTGAGTTCTGAGCAAGCCTGTGGGCAGCTGCAGCCATCAGTCATCCAAACAGGAGGGGAGGCTGCCCAGGGAGAGAGGAGGAGAGCAGGCCGGGCTGGGTTCCAGGACCTGTGTCCTAGGTCACATGCCACCCTGAGGGTGGAGGGTGAGAGGCGATGGAGAAGGACACGGTGGGCTGGCGGCGTAGACCCCTTGGTGGGAGCCACCATGTTCTTCAGAGGACTCCAGAGCCCTGGGAGAGCCTCTGCCCTTGGTGGGGGTGGGGGGTAGCAGACTGCAGCCCCCTGTGTCCCTGCTGGGGCAGCCTGCCCGGCCCCCTCCCCGCCCTGTATTGCTCCCTGTCTCTGGGTGTCTCATCCCCCGGCCTTTCCTGCTGCCTGCACTGCCCCCCAAGGTGACGGGGTCGGCTGGGCCTCTCACAGCCTCTGTCTTTGCCTGCAAGGTGAGGAAGTGAGCTGGCTGGAGCTGGTCAGCTCTGCTCTGGCCCCATCGGCCTTTTGTGTTCATTCTTGTACTGATGGGCTTGGGCCGGGCAGATGCAACCAGGCAGATGCAGAGCACTGGTGAAGGCTCAGGAGACCTCTAGAAGGGGGGGGGGGGGGGGCTCTGGGAGTGAGGTGGACAGATGAGCCCCACAGCTGAAGGGTGAGGAAGATCACTGGGCCGGAGAAGGGAGGATGCTGGAGCCTGCTGGGTGCGATGCTGGAGCCTGGGGTCGCCTGGGCCTTGAGGAGCTGCTGGGAGGAGTGTGATGACAAGGCGGGGACCTTGGCTAGTCTTGGGGGAAACCCACACTCAGAGCTACGTAAGCCCCACAAATCCTACCTCTCAGAGCCCCGCTTCGGTCCTTCCAGTGGCTCCCACATTCGGGGCACAACGCGAGCTGTGGACGTACCTTGCCCTGGGACAGCCGCCCACCCTGACTCCCTAACAGCCCCCCTCGTCCTGTAGCATGTACTGCCTTCCAGCCCACCAGGCCGCTTACCTTCTCCTCTGTATTGTTGCTCCTCCGTCTCGCCCCACAAGCTGGTAGCCTCTGGGAGGACAGGAGTCTGTGGTGGTCACTACTCAGGGAGGCGCTGCGTGAACGTGTGTTGAATGAATGAAGGGATGGATGGATGAAGAAAGGAAGGTCCAGAACAAGGGCGGGAGCCATGGAGCGGGGGCCGGGACAGAAGGACCTCGCTGTGGGCCAGGGCCTGGGTGGTCTGCTGAAGGGGCTGGGATGGGAGGCTTGAGCAGCCTGGCTGGGAAGAGCGAGAGAAAACAGGAGTGTGAGTCAAAGCAAGGTTATTTTAAGATGGGGCTGTCAGCCAGGGGAGGGCGGCCAGCTGGGAAGGCAGGCATCTGGAAGGGCCTCCAGCTTTCACCAGAGCAACCTCAGGCCGGCCCTTGGGGAGCCTCCAGTCTCAGACCCACACTCCCCTCAGCCCATCTGGGGCCTGGTTGGGCAGTGGGAGGACCCTGGGGGCGCCCCAAGGGGCTGGGACGGTAGAGGGTGACTAGGTGACTCCAGCGAGTTGGGAGTTGTCCCTCTGCTGGCTGGTGTGGAAGATAGACCGAGGGGTGGCAGAGGCCAGGGATGAAAAGGCCTGGAAGGCAGCATGGATGGTCTGGCTCCCTTGTGTGGCCCATGAGCAGTGCTGCTGGCCTGGGCAGTAACCGAGCTGCTGTGTGCACGGGGGCTGGGCGCCATGGGCATCTGGGCAAGGCGGTGTTGCGACAGCTGAGTGGCACTGTTGGCCCTACCTCCCGTGCCCCAGAGTCTCCTGGGGGCTGGCACGAGTGTGTCATAGCCACCACTGGTGCGTGCAGACTGACCCTAGAGGAGGACGGGGGCGTCCAGGGAGACCTGGAGGAGGAAGACCTCAGGTCAGAGAGCCCCTCTCTTTCCTCGGCAGCTGAGGCTGGGCATGCTCTAGGTGCTGGGCCCTGGCCCCGTGGCCCAGGGTGCCTGCTGGGAGGCCCTACCCAGAGCACAGTCTGGAATGGAGCCCACGAGCCCCTTCTCCAAGCAGAGGGCCTCTCTGGGGTCAAGGCTGCTCGGGGGTCTCAGGATTGGTGGGATGAGCCCAGGACTTGGTCCATCAGGGGTTGTTGAACAGAATAGAATTTGACCTGGAAGTGGGTCTGGGGACTCCTAGGAGAGCTGCCTAGACGAAGGGCCTGCAGGCTGGGTGTTGATGTGGGAGGTGGTCAGGCTAAGCAACTGGCATGGAGGCCGTCTATCTCTTCTGAGGAGTTGGGGAGCTGGGACGGCGGGGACCAGTGAAGGGGAGGGAGTGAGGCTGGCGGGAGGCGCAGGTACTTGGCCTGAGAGCCCCTCCCAGGGACCCTTGGGGCGGGGCACTGAGTGTGGCCCAGGCCTCTGACCTGGCCCCTACCTGACCACCTGCAGGCTGGCGTTGTACGTGTATGAGTACCTGCTACACGTCGGTGCCCAGAAGTCAGCCCAGACCTTCCTGTCTGAGGTAAGCTGGCCAAGCCAGGCAGGGACCCCCCCACAGCCAGACCCTTCCTCAGCCCCCGAACCCTGGGGGCCTCCCTACCCCATTTTTATCAGGTCTCTGGCAGTAGGGGCAGGTCACGCCCTGGAAGGTGAGGGCTGGGCAGGGGCTGGGCCTGCAGATGGGCCTCCTGGCATCTGCCCATCCATCTGAGGGTCTGCCTCCCGCTTCCCCGCTGGGCTCCTCACCAAGCTGCCCCCTCCTGGCTCCCCGGCCCTGACCCACTGGTTTCCTGGCCCAGTGCTCCCGGGCCGGAGCGGGGCTGGCGCTGCCTCTTGGGAGGGGAGGGTGTCAGGCAGAGCTGGGCAGTGAGTGCCTTGCCTTCTTTCCTCTCCCCTGCAGATCCGATGGGAGAAGAACATTACGCTGGGGGAGCCCCCGGGCTTCCTGCATTCCTGGTGGTGGTGCGTGTGAGGCGGTGCGGGCAGGCCTTGGAGGGGGGCTGGGTGGGGGCGCGTGGGGAAACCATCTCCCCCCCCTGCCGCCCACAGCGTGTTCTGGGACTTGTACTGTGCAGCGCCCGACCGCAGAGAGGCGTGTGAGCACTCGAGCGAAGCCAAGGCTTTCCAGGACTACGTGAGTCCCCGCCCCAGGGGCTGGGACCAGGGCTCGTGGGCGTGGGCAGGGCCTGTGCTCTGAGGGGCTCCAGTGGGCAAGTGGGCCGGGCTGTGAGGTCTGACCTGAGATTGTGCTCCTCCTATGCTCCTCCACTGCACCTCCTGCGGGTCCCCATAAGCCCGAGACCCTCCGGAGGCCAGCCCCTCCTTTGCTTCCCCTCCTGTGAACTCCATGTGGAACCCGATAGACAGAACCCCAGTTCCTGCCTCCCTGGCTGCCTGCCTCTTTGTGTGCAGGGTGGGGCTGGCCGTCCCCCACAGCTGGCCCCCTCCCCTCGAGCCTTCTGCGGTGGGGGCCCAGGCAGGGGTAGACCCTGGCGCTGGAGAGGCCTAGCTTGGCAGACCTCCCAGCCTTATTCGGCGACTGGGGCTGCTCTCTTCACCTCTCCGGCCTCGGTTTCGGTGCAAGTTGAGTTCAGTGTCATCCAGAGCAGAGGCTGGGTAACAGGAGGGGGCCCGCAGCACCGTGTGGTCACGTGGGGGGGGGGCGTTGGCCGCCCCCTGCCTTTACCCTCTTCCTCCTGGTCTGTGGGGCTTGCTCACCCAGCGCCGCGGAGACATCCACCCCCGCCCTCCCCCTCCCCCTGCCCCTCCCCCCTGCAGCCGGCGCGTTAAAGTCCTGAGCCCTCCGCTCTGCTGTGCCCCTGGGGCGGGGTGCCTCCCAGGGCCCTCCCTCCACCCTCCCTCTCTGCAGTTAGCCGGAGTCCCCCACCAGGCACCGCCTCCCGACAGAGGGCCCCCGCAGTACAGAAGGGCCAGGGTGCAGTCCGAAAAGGCCAGGGTTCACCGTGTCCCCAAAGACGCCCCGGGCACGCTGTATGCGCCTTTACTGGAGGGGCGGTTACTGCTGTCCCCGCCCCCCCCCCCCCCCCCGTCAGGTTCCACCAGTCATGTTGTGGTCCAGCCAGAACGGGGTAACAGACGTGTCTGGAGCTGAGTGCGCGTGTGACTCGGCGTGGGTCCGACTCCCTCGCCCCAGTGCACCCCACTTCTCCCTGTGCCTCTGTGGGGTCCCTGGGGCTCTGTTCCTCCTCCGGGCTGAGCAGCCCGCCCCTCCCTCTCCGCCCACGTCTCCGGGGGAGGGAAGAGCGCGCGGTCCCCCTGGAGTGAGCGCGCTTCCGGGAGCACGCTGATTACCATGGCAGCGGGGCGCGTCGAGGGAGGGGGGCGGCGCCCCGGCCGCGGCCCGGCTCCCGGGTGACAGGGTCCCCGTGTCAGCAGACTGGAGCCGGCTGCGTGTTCTGCCCCACCTCCGCACTTACTGGCGGTGGGGTGAGGGGCGTCCTGCCGCCTCCCCCTCGCAGTCGGGGCTCCCTCCTCCCTTCCACCCCCCAGCTTCTGAAGGGGCTCAGTCAGCGCCTCTGGGCTGGGGGCCGACCTCAGCGTCTCCAGGAAACGAGAGCGCGCCCAGCCTGTCGTCATGGCAACGCGGGCCCGGCTGGTGCCTCCGGGTGGATGATTGACGTGGGGGGTCCTGCTCAGGTCCCCCACCGGGAAGGGTGGACCCCACCCGTCCCCCCCGGATTAACCCTTCAAGGCCTAGACTTGGGGAGCCCCATCGTTTCCCCCACCCGCACACCTCAAGGTCTGGAAAGCCAGCCACCTTCCCCACCAGGAAATGCTCTGGCGCCGCCTGCCACAGCCCAGGAGGGGGGGCTGCCCTCCCTGTGGGCTGGGGAAGGTGGACAGACGCAGGGCCCAGAGCTGTTCCCCTCCGGCCAGGGAGAGACACGCGTCAAGGGGCCTCAGGAGAAGCGTTCTCGGTGCCTGCAATGTCCTCCCCCCTTCCCTGTCCTTTGATGTGTCTCCTCTGCCCTGAAGACTAGGCTTCTTTCTACCCCCTCCCCCTGCTCTGTGGGCCCCAAAGGCAAGCAAGCCTGGGACTTGGAACCAGCCAGAGGAAGTGGCCTGTCAGCCTGTCCCCCTGCCAACTCTGGGCCTGCCACCAGCATCCCCACCCTTGGCAGACACGAGAACTCCCTTCTCAGGCTCCCAGTCTTGTTCCCTCCTCCATCTGAAGAGAGACTGGGGGCCTGGAGAGGCACTGTGGAGTGCCCCTCCTCCTCCTCCCTCCTTCCTGGAGGAGGAGGGGAGTGGTCTGTACAGTGGCTCTAAGAAGGAACCCTCTGGGAGGGAGGTTCATCTCCAAGCTGCCTATTGATTTTTGTTGTTGTTGATTTGAGGGGTCTTGGGGGCCCAGCTAAGCTGCCTTGCCAGCTAGAAGGATTCAGGGCTGGTTGAGATGGGCTGGGAGTGGGGCACTGTGCCCCCACCCATCTGAAGTTGGATTCAGACCAAAAGAACAAGCCTGTGCTAGAAGGACGAAGCACACACTGGAGTTCTCGGCAGACGGCATTTTCAGACCCCTAGATCCTCAGGGTGGAGACTCACGACTCACGGGGGGCTGGAGTCCGCAGACGGCATTTTCAGACCCCTAGATCCTCAGGGTGGAGACTCACGGGGGGCTGGAGTCCTGGCCTCCTCCCTAGTCTGGGGTCTCAGCAGGTCGGGGCCCGCAGCACAGAGGCAGAGCCCTTGCGTAGGGCCACTCAGCATATGGGGCTGCTAAGCCTGGGGGGAACAAGGACTCTTTCCTCAGTGTTAGCCCCCCTCCCCAGTCCTTCCATGCTTCAGTAGTTAGATGGCTTGGGTTCCTTGTTCTGCGGGGCTGGCTGGCTGGGGAGAAGAGAAGAACCTGGTTCAGAAAGGGACCTGACTTGGGTCTTGCCATCTCTCCTGCTCCTGCAGAGTGCTGCAGCGGCCCCCAGCCCGGTGATGGGGAGCATGGCCCCCAGTGATGCAATGGCATCAGGCCCCATGGCACCCGGCTTCTTCCAGGTACAGCCAGGGCTAGGACCCCCTGTCTCCCTGGGTGGGCAGTGACAGGGTGGGTATGTACTGTGCGTCCGTGGTAGGGCCAGAGAGGGGCGGAGCTGCCTGGGCCCCAGTGCCAAGGAGGGCGGGTGCTCTGCGCTAGGACTGCTCGTGTGTCAGGGTGCTTGGGGCCGCAAAGCTTGGCTCTCTGAGCCAGGGGTCCTGCCCATAACCCTACCTTTAGGGTCCTGTAGAGGGGCTAGCTGGCCCCTTCTCCTGCCTCCACGGCGTCCCCGCCCCTGCCCTGCCAGGCTCTGCAGAGCCACAGGAAACCGTGAAACTTCGGGTGACCTCGCTCCTCCCAACCCGCCTGGTTCTGTCCTCCTAGGGCCCCCCCCCCCGGCTCCCAGCCTTCCCCCCACAACCCCAATGCCCCCATGATGGGGCCTCATGTTCAGGTAAGGACCTGTAACGCCCCGCCCCTTCGTGCACGCACACCCCTCCCCAGGGCCCCTGGGTGCATACCACTGAGCTCCATGCACCCAGGCACTGGGCTGAGGTATGCCGGCTGGTGCTGGAGGACAGCAGGAACCGGGTAGTTTTGAGGGCTGGGCAGGTTGGGGGAGGTGCTGATCCCCGGCCCACCTCTTCCAGCCCTTCATGTCACCGCGGTTCCCAGGGGGCCCCCGGCCCACCCTGCGGATGCCGAGTCAGGTGAGAGAGGGATGTGGGGGGGCGGGCAGGAGCTGGGCCGGGGTGGGGGCACCTCCACTCAGTGCTGCCACTCCCCATCCGCAGCCTCCCGTGGGCCTCCCCGGCTCCCAGCCCCTCCTCCCTGGCACCATGGAGCCCTCCCCGAGAGCTCAGGGTGAGTAGGGAAGCTCCAGCTGCTGTCCCCCCACCAGCCAATCAGGACCCCAGAACCAGGACCACCCCCGCGCCAACACAGCCCGTGTCCACGCTGGGAAATGGCCCAGATCTGAGCCTACTCTTCCTTCTGCCCCCAGGGCATTCGAGCATGGGCCCCATGCAGAGGGTGACGCCTCCCCGGGGCATGACCAGCATTGGGCCCCAGGTAAGGGCTGGCCCAGGTGACTGGGAGCATCAGGGGCTGCCCCCACTAAACCTGCACTCACGGCCCCTTTGCCTTCGCAGAGCTACGGAGGAGGTGGCATGCGGCCCCCACCCAACTCTCTTGCTGGCCCTGGCTTGCCCACCATGAACATGTAAGGCCCTCAGGGACCCCTAGGAGTGAGCCGAGGCGGGCAGCACCCCACTTCACGGGCTGGGTGTACTGTGGCAGACCCACTGGGCAGTCCCTGGTACTGTTGACGTCACTGCTGGGTGGGGAAGCTCAGGCTCGAAGACCAGTGAGCCATGGCTTGCTTGGGATTTGAAGGTGGCCTGGAATCTGTGCTTGGTTACTTCCCGGCCAACACCTGTTGCTCTGAGGGCACGTGGGGCAGAGTGGGTGTGTCAGGGAGTGTGTGGTAGGGGACAGGGTACCACCGGGCTTAGACCCCGGGTCCACCGCTGTCTCTTCTAGGGGCCCCGGCGTGCGCGGCCCGTGGGCCAGCCCCAGCGGCAACTCGGTGAGTATCCGGGCCGGGGGTGGGGTGATTGGAAGCAGGTGGGGGGTGGCGCGGGTGGACTGCTCACAGCTGCTTCTGTCCTCAGATCCCCTACTCCTCCTCCTCCCCCGGCAGCTACTCGGTGAGTGGGGCCTAAGCTGGGATACCTGGGACCTGAGCGCAAGGTTTGTGGGGTGACACATGGGGGCCTTTCTCACCGTCTGTGCCTCCCTCTGTGTGCAGGGACCCCCAGGAGGAGGCGGGCCCCCTGGAACCCCCATCATGCCTAGCCCTGGAGGTAGGACAGCCTGAACGCGGCACAGGGAGGGGTGTGCTTGGTGGGGGAAGCCCCTCTGACACCCTGCCCCCTCATGTGCTGTCTCAGACTCCACCAACTCTAGCGAGAACATGTACACCATCATGAACCCCATCGGGCCGGGCGCCGGCAGGGCTAATGTAAGTAGGGCTTGGGAGGGGGTTGGTTGGGGGGCGGGGAGACGGTGGCCCGAGGCCCAGGCCGTTTCTCTGCCAGCAGTTCCCGCTTGGCCCTGGTCCGGAGGGCCCCATGGCCGCCATGAGTGCGATGGAGCCTCACCACGTAAACGGATCCCTGGGTGAGTGGGCGTCCGGGGGCACCGACACCCACTCACCCGTCCCCGCCCCGCTGCTCCGCGAGCCTCGTGCGCCCCCTGGCGGCCTCCTTCAGCCCGTCCGCCTCTGTGTGCTGGGCGGGTATTGAAGGCGCCTTTGCTTCTCTGGGCTGCTGGGTGACCCGCTGAGCTGGGGGAGGGTCCGGCATCTGAACCGTGGGGAGGCCCGGCCGCCAGTCCTTCCGCCCCGATCTGGGCCCTCCCAATGGGCTGGGCGGAGGGAGGGGACGCGGCCGTCGGGGGAGGCGGTGGGGGAGCGGATTTGGCGGCGCCGGCGCGTCTGAGCCGCGTGTCCGCCGTCTGTCGGTCCACAGGCTCGGGCGATCTGGACGGGTTGCCGAAGGTGAGGGGGCGGCGCTCCGGGGGCGGGGCGGGGCTGCGGGGTAGGCCGGGTGGGAGAAGCAGGGTCCCGGCGGGGCCACGCGGCCGGCCTTCGCGCTGACCGCGGCCGCCCCCAGAGCTCCCCCGGCGCCGTGGCCGGCCTGAGCAACACCCCGGGCACCCCGCGGGACGACGGCGAGATGGCGGCCGCCGGGACCTTCCTGCACCCGTTCCCGAGCGAAAGCGTAAGCGACTGCGTCGACTCCCCCCCCGCGGCGGCGTCGGGCCGGAGGGGCCTGGCGGGCAGACCCCGGCGGGGCGGCCGGGGGGCCAGAGCAAGACCGTGACCGCGGCGGGCCAGGTGGGGGGGCGGCCGCGGCATCCTTCCCTTCCTCCTCCTCTCCCCTTCCCCCGGCCCGCCCCATCTCACCACCCTGTCCACATCCCACCCCCAGCCCTGGGACCCGTGGCTCCCCTATGCACCGCCACCCGATCCTTTCCTCTCCCCCTGTCCACACCGCCCTGTCCCCCATTTCCCCCGGGGGGCGGGTCCCAGCCTAGGCCGGAACTGAACCGGCCCCCGCGCGCCACCCCCTCGTCTTTCCGCAGTACTCCCCCGGGATGACCATGAGCGTGTGATGGGGCCGCAGACCCTTGCCCACTGCCGGCCTCGGCTTCTGCCCAGCGCCCCTTCCCCGGGCCAAGGTCCAGGGGCTCGGGTGGTCCGCAGGGTGAGGGTCTGAGGTCACACCGCGGGCAACTGGACTCCCAGTCAAGGCTTGGATGGCTGGGAGGCCCCGCACCAAGGACTCATTCATTTTATATATATATATATATATTATATATATTATATATATATATATATATATAAACAAACACACAAGGACCTCAGAGACGTTCTTTCCTGTTTGGGCCCTTCCCGTCATTTCTATTTTGTCCTGGGGGGGGGGCGCTCCTTGGGGGACCTTCCTTTCCCCTGGACAGCAGGGGTGGGCCCTATCAATAAATGTAACTTGATTTTGCTTTTTGGTATCTGGTCTCAAATTTCTTTGGCTTGCAGCAGACACACCCTACTTATTAGCCCAGCCTTCAAGGGTTGTGGTTAGGCAGAGCCGCCGGCTCCTCCCCCATCTCCCATAGGTGGGGGCGGGGGGTGCGGTTCTAGAAAGCTCGGGAGGGTTGGGGCAACAGAGTTGGGAAGGGGAGGTAGGAGTCTACTGATGAAAAATGGAGATGGGGCTGGAGTTGGGCGGGTTTAGGGTTGCAGGCGCCAAGAATACAGATGTGGCTCATATTGGTACTGGGTTTATTGTCTTCAGGGGGCCTAGAAGGGTCGGGTCCTGGGGAGCAATGGGGGCAGGAGTTACGGGGAGCCATAACTCGTAGGGCCATGGCCTTAGGTGGTGGGCATCTGGGGTGCCTCAGCCTGTGAGTGCCCATTGGCATCACCAGTACAGCCATTGGGTGCGGTCAGCGCAGCTCCTTTCTTGCAAAGCCCCGGGGAGGCGGTGGCCAAGGGCCCAACTCTCTGGAGGACAGGGCGTTCCATCTTGTGCTCCAGAAGCATGTGGTTCTGCGGCGGCAGCCCTATGCAGGCCCTGGGGGATGATCAGGGCTCAGCAGGGCCAGACCCGGAGAGTGCCGTGCAGCCCCTAGGCCCTGTGCACAGCCCCGCCAGCGGACATCCGGGCGTGGATGGGGACCCCCGAGGCCGGGGCACACCTGAGGATGTTCTCGATGCAGCTGCGCTGGCGGAAGAGCGCATTGACCACGGGGCTGCCGGGCGGTGCCAGTGGCGCCTTGAAGAGGAAGCCGAGCAGCGACAGCACCGGATGGAAGCTCTGCGGGTCCGGGTCGACGTCAGTGCAGAAGCTCACTCGCTGACACAGTTCAGTCAGCAGGGCCAGGTCCAGCATGATGGGTGCGGCCAGGAGCGAATCCTAGGGGGCCAGCGGGTCAGGAGGTGGGCCGGGCTGGCGGCCGCCCCGCTGCTCCTGCCCCCTCGCGCCCCACACCTCGCACGTGTTGTGCAGCACCAACGTGTTGGTACCACCCAGCATCAGCTCCGATGTGTACTCATCCAGGGCACGCTTGCTGTCGCCCACGTATGGCACGTACTTGATGACCACCTGGGGGGCGGCACGAGGTCACACGGGTCCCTCGCTTGGGCGCTCCCTCGCCCCGGCCCCTGCCCCCACTCCCGCGCCCCACGCACGCAGTGGTCGGGCTGCTCGCCCGGCGAGTAGAGCACCGGGTTGCTGTGCACCATGTCGTCCACCACGCTGCTCTTGGACACCTCCTTGGAGCGGAACTGTGGTGGCGCTGACAAGTTCTGCCCGTCGTTGTTGCCCAGGTGGTTGTAGCTCACGATGGACATGGTCTAGGGGGACAACGGGATCCGCGGTAGCTGCAGGCCTCGCAGCACACAAGCCCAGCCCTCGGGGGTCCAGGCCTCCCCTTCCTGAGCTGAGCAGTCCCCCAGGCCCACACACCTTGAGGCCAGAGCCGATAAGGAAGTCCACGAGCACAGACTTGACCTTGGTCTGGCCCGACTTGAAGTCGTCTCCACCCACAAAAACGCGGCGCTGCCATGCGAGCTCGAGGGCACCAGGTACCAGCGTGTTCTGTGGGGACCCGTTGAGGAAGGCACAGCCCTCCAAGATGCTGGCCACGGCAAAGAGTGTGGAGGGCGACACTTCCAGGCCCAGCTGCAGGCAGAGGGGGCCAGTCAGCACAGAGGAGTCTTTGGGGGCTGGCCCTGATCCCACTCGGCCCCTGGGCTCACCCACCTGGATGGTGCGCAGCAGGTTCTCAGCAGTGTCATTGAGGCCTGGAATCACTTCGCAGAAGCGCTCCGTGTTCGCTGTCCACAGCACGATGACTTTGTCCAGGCCGGCGCTGGACCGGAAGTCGCGGATGTCCCTACGGATCTGCTCCAGCTGGGGATGGGGAAGGTAAGGGGAGGTTGTACGGGCTCATCCGACCTGTGGAGGCCTGGGCTACTCAGTTTCCCAAGTGCGCTGGACCCTCGGGATGGGAGCATGGGGACAAAAGAGGGAGAACAGGTGCGGGGGGTGGGGAGGACAAATGGCTGGGAAGAACAAGTGGCACGGGGCGGGGCTGCACCTGCTGCGCGCGCGTGCCCGGGATGACGTTGTCGGCGCGCGCGCTCTGGTTAGCTGCGATGAACTCCGGGATGTAGACAGAGGGCCGCGGGCGCATGGCCTCCATGTGCGGCCAGAGTTGCTCCTGCAGTCCCCAATCCAATACCTGTGCGCGCCGCATCGCCTCCGCCAGGTTCAGCGAAGATATGTCCCAGCCTGGGGGGTACCCTCAAGCTCGGCCCGGCCCCAAGCCTCGGCCCCGCCTCCCGCCCCACCCCCGGCCCAGGGCTCCGCCCACCGTCGAACACGAGGTCGTCGGGCGCCACCATGGGCAGCAGCGAACTGAAGGGCACGAACACTTCCTTGCCCTCGGCGTCCAGGCCCAGGCTAACAGTGCCGGCCTGCGTCAGCGAGCCGTAGTAGTTGGCCTCCTGGGGGGCGGCAGTGGGAGCGGAGTGAAAGGTGGGCGTGGCGTGGGGAGGGCCTCGAGCCGGCCAGGGCCCCGCCCGGCACCCGAAAGCTCCGCCCTGCTTTTGGGCACCTCCCCTCGGAGCTCCAAGCCTAGGCGGAAGCCGCTCCGCTCGGGAGGTCCCACCCTGAAGCCCTCCCACACCTTAGGCTCCGCCCCCGAAAGACCCCTGAGGAATCCCCGCCCCCCCGTGGAAGCCCCGCCCAGAGTCCGCCCGCAGCCAGAAATCCCGCCCCCTATGGGCCCACTCCTCCGTTGGAGCCCCTCCCCCGCCGCAGGGATTCCAGCGAAGCCCTCTCTCCGACCGAGCCCCACCCGACCCCCCCCACCTTGCGGCCGGTGCGCGTGGGCCAGGACAAGCGCAGTCGGTTGGCCAGCACGGCAGCGGTCAGCGTGGAGCCGTTGTTGCCGCCCCAGCCGACGAGCATGACCCCGAGCCGGGGCACCTGCCGGGCGGTTCGGAAAGTGAAGCGCGTGGACGTGGGGTGCACCTGGGGGCGGGCAGCAGGGTGAGCCGGGGGCCGCAGGCCCCTCACCGCTCGCTACTACTGGGCCGGGGGTCGCAGACGTTGGGCAGTTCCCGCTCCCTCCCCGCTCCCTGACTCCACCGGCCCCGTGGCCCGCCGGACGGCCCCTCGCCTACCTTGAGGACGCCGCCCTCGCGGCTGACGCTTGTCGTCCGGTACTCGTACTGCGCCTCGATGGTCTCGGGGCTGTAGACCACGTCGGGGCTCTCGACCACGAACTCAGTTGCGGCCTCCATCGCGACAATCTGGGGGCGCGGGGTTGGCAGGAGGTCAGCGGGGTCCCAAGAACTGGCCGAGGCAAGCCGACTTCGGTCCCCAGGGAGACTGCACCCCTCTCGGGGCGGCACTCACCGATGCAGAGTCGGCGGGGGCAGCGGCAGACGGCTAGGGATCCGGGCGCGCGAACTCCAGAGAAAAGAGCCGCGGCTCCACCCCCGCTCCGCCCCTCGCTCCGCCCGCGCGCGGGAGGAGGGGCGCTCGCGGCGGGGGGAGGGCGCGCACCGACCTGGGGCTCGGGTTCGAGGCCTTTCGGTCCCGAGCCTCCGCCGCTGTCTGGTTCTTGGCCGGCCGGGCAAATAACCTGGGCCCCAGCCCCCCGGCCCTAACTCGGCCCTCGTGAATCACTTAGGACCCCCGGCCGCCTATCCCCACTGTACAAAAGAGGACTTTAAAGCTGTAAGGGAGCGCCAAGCCCCAGCCACGAGGCAGGAGTTTGAGTTAGGCTGGGAAACTCATTATTTGGTGGGTTGGAGGAGGGGGCGTCTCTAGAGAAACTAAGGCAAGGGAAACTGAGGCAGAAGACTAAGCGAGGAATCGGATTTCAAAGCGTGACACTCCTCCAGCCCAGGCTCCCTCCTCTTCCCCCTTCTTGAGCAGCAGTCAGACTCTCCACTCCCACAGGGCTCGTCAGGAGAGGGACTAAGGGGGAACTGTGAGTTCTCGGTGCCCCCACCTGTAGCAGGAGCGCCTATCAAGGGCAGGGCTGGGGTGGGGGCGGGCGGGGGGAGAGACTGCTCCTTGGGGAAGCGAGGGAAGGCGATGGGCAGGGCAGAGGCGGCCAGCTGGGAGGAGCTAGGCCTGCACAGCTCTGAGCCCCTCTAAGCGCCCAGTGATAAAGGAGCGTGGGAACCCGGCAGGCGGGCGGGGGCGGCTCCCCCAGGAACTTTCCAAAACAAGCGGCCTCCTCCGGCTGGAAAGTTTCCACCCCTGGAACTGACCCAAAAGGTGGATAGTTGGGAACGTTTGCAGGAAACATGGTCAAAGTCTGGCCTTGGGGAATGGGGGCTCTAAAACTAGTCCAGACTTTGCCCTTAAGGGGTTCCAGTTGTGGGGGAGTCAGAAGTGAACTGGGGGGACTTCCCTGGTGGCCCAAGGGTTAAGAATCTGCCTGCCAATGCAGGGGACATGGGTTGGATCTCTGGTCCAGGAAGATTCTACGTGCCGCAAGGCAACTAAGCCTGTGCACCTCAACTGCTGAGCCTGTGCTTCAGAGCCCCACTGCAATGAGAAGCCCCAGCTCACCACAACTAGAGAAAGCCTTGAGCACCACAATGAAGTCCTAGCACAGCCAAGAATAAGTAAGGAGAAGTGAGGGGGGCACTCCCAACCAGAGGGACCTGAGAGGCAGCGGTGGGCAGGGCAGGCTGCCTGGAAGAGGTGGCTGCTGGACGGTGTCTTGAGATAATGAAGACATCTCTTATCAAAGAAAGATATGAAGAGCTGCCTAGACGAAAACCTGGGGGACTGGTTTTAGGGGCAGATGAAAAAGGGCTGGCTGCGAGGGGGAGGGAGGCAGTTTGGTCCCCAAATCAAGGTAGACCCTCAGGGCTGGGGACGGGGCATTCGATAAAATAAATATTTGGGTTTTGTCCTGCTTTCTGGCTTGGAGATTGAGTTTGATCCCTAATTGCCAGGGTCTTCCCTGACAGTCCAGCAGTTCCGCACTTCCACTGCAGGGTGCTGGGGCTCAATCCCTGGTCAGGGAACTAAGGTCCCGCATGCCCAGCAGTGTGGCCTAAAATTAGAAGAAAAAAATTATCAGTGGCCAGTGATTTATTCAGTCATGGAAGCTCTGTAAAAGCTCCTAACAATGGGGTGTGGGTGAAAACATGGAGATGCTGGGTGACACCTGGGGAGGTCACGGCAGCCCTGTGCCGTTCCCCACACCCTGCTCCCCTCCATTCAGCTGTTGAAGTGTTTGCTTAGCACTGTGAGCCATTCTGGCAAACCTCTGAGGGGGTGGGAGGGAACCCCTGATGTATGGTGGGTTGTTCAGAAGTACGGGTGGCCAAGGACTCGGGGCTGCTGTCTGAAGTGGGGACCTGAGCCCCATAACCTGGGAACTGAGCTTTTCGACCCCTAGTTGGTATTGGAGAATCTGCAGGAGCTGGAGCCCTCCAGGCCACGTGTCACACCACAGGACTGTGTAAAAAGACCCAGCCCTGGGGAAGCCCAGCATTCACAGGGCAGCCTGCGGTGCTGGCAGGAGGGGTGTGGGCTGAGCAGGTCCAGGCAGGCTCCCTGGAGGGGCCGTGTTGTAGTTCCGGCTACTACTAGTACTACTTGTACTACTTCTCCTAGTAGGGACCAGGTGGGGGTGTGACACGGGTGTGTGCTGCCTGCAGGTGAGAACTGGATGACCAGGGGCCCCCAATCCCACCAGTCTGCAGGCTTCCAAGGGCAAGGGCAGAAACGCCATCACTGCTGAGTGCCAGCACCCGGCCGGAGCCCGGTGCACGGGAGGCGTTGACGGATCCAGGCGCTGGCAGATGTTGTCCAGCAAGTGGCAGGGACTGCTGGGCACCCCTGAGCCCTGTAGCCATGGTGTGGGTTGTGAAGATGGGAAGTCCCCTGGAGACCTGGACTCGGGGTGTCTTGGGCTCAGGAAGGATGGTCAGGGAACTGCCTGTGGCCACAGGGCTGTGGGGGAGGCCAGTGGAAGGCTGCGGGAGGCAGGTGGGCAAGGCGAGCCTGAGGTGAGATGAGGCTGAAGCAGGCAGGGGTGTGGGGACAGAGATTTATCCACTAGAACAGCGTGGCCAGGCTGCCTAGGGAGCAGGGTACACTCTGCCCCGTAGGGCCTGCGTGACCTCCCCTCCCGCGCCCCTCAGATTCCTGGGCCGCCTCAGAACTCAGGCCAAGGCCACTGGCCAGCAGGGCCACCAGGGAGGATAAGGCCCACAGTCCCTGACCCCTGGACCCCTTTAATCCTGGTCTTATTCTTTGTTTTTCCTTCCTAAAATAAACATTCCTCTCCACTGTGTCCTTGGAGGGTAGAAACTGTCCCCTGCCTCCTGCTCCTCACCTGGAGCACAGGGCAAGGATGGCTTTCCGGCTGGTGTCCTGCGCCTGTGGGGCTCCACTGGGCCTCAGGTTCAGTATCGCTGTCCCCATGGGGGGGGGGGGGGCAAGGGGAACCCCACCCCCACCCCAGTGTGCGTCCCGGGAGGAATCATCAAACAGTGCCCTTACTGTCGTTTCCATCAGCCCAAATAAAGCACTCGCCGTGCTGCACACGGCTCCACCCCGGGGTCCCCCTGCCCGGCTCAGCCCACTCTGTGCACTCCACAGGGCCAGCACTCTGCTCAGGTGCTGGCCACGGCTCCCCACTGCCTCCGCCTCCCGTCTGTCAGTCCTCACCTGTGAGCAGGCTGGCTGGTCTGCTCTGGCACCTGCAGGGCCCTCTGCCTCAGGTCCGCCCTCCACCTGCCAACCTCATTCCTGGGCAGCGGCTGTGGCAGTCTGCCCAGAAAGCTTTCTCCATGCTCAGCCCATGCCCGCCCCCCCACCACAGTTGCCCCGTGGCCAGGTAGCCTCCTGCCCCCAGCCCACCCCAAGACAGAACCAGTCCCCCCGATCCCTGGGGAATGACATATATACTCCCAGCTTGGGCTGATTCAGTTCAGTGAATTTATTGTAGGTTGAAAAAAGATCAGCATTCACCTCTTTAGTGTACAAAAAGGACACTAGATCTTTTAAGAAAATATTAGGAAACTGAAGATGCAGACGTCTTTCAATTGTAACATTTTGGCAAAAGTGAAAAGTTCTTGTAAACACCAACTCCATGGCTCAAAATAGTTTTTCTCCACAGTACAATATTAAAAGAAAAAAAAATAGTATCAATAAGTTAGACCATATTTAATCAGCTAGAACTTTTGTCCATCAACCCCCACCCCAAGCACAAAACTCCTCTTAGCTTCATAATTCCTTAAAAGGATAAAATAAACAACAACAAAAAACAACGAGGAGGAGGAGGAAATTCAACTGAGTCCCTCGAACTGGACCCCAGGGCAGAGGGCAGGCGGGCCCTCCGGGGTGGGGCCCCTCGAGTGATCCGGCGCCACCCGAGTCTGTGCGTTCAGGCTGAGTGCACGATGGCTGTCCACAGAACGCAGGGTCCCAGGGTCTGCTCAGCCTGTCCTCCTCCATCCCAAATGAAAAACAAAAGGACAGCTACTGAAACATAAAGGATCAGCTTCCTCAGTGCTCCGGGCACCCCAGGGGCCCCGTGGAGACGCTGGGGTGGGGTGGGGCACTGCAGGCGTGACTGCTCTTTGGGAAGCCACTAGGAGACAGCCCCACAGCTTAGAAAAACAGACATGTCTACGCGAGCATTTCCGCCCTCCCTGCCTCACTAGGATCCTGGCAGCAACCCCTGCCCCCGCCCCCCGCAGTGACCCCTGGACTGGAGGTTGCAACCAGCCCCACGGCCTTCCCCCATCGTGGCTTCACTGAACGTGGCTCTGAATTCACGTGAACTCGCGCTTTAAACCCCAGCACATCCTGGCAGGGCCCCGCGCACACACACACACACACGCACACGCACACACACATACACAAACATATACATGCCCCCTGACGCTTTCAGGGACATCAGACTAGGCACAGTGACTAAGCAGCAATTGGGGTGTCCTTGGGCCAGCACCCCCAGAGAGGGGGGATCAGGCACCTTTTCTGAGCTCACTCTCCGGGGGCTCCCTGGCTCCCTCGATCCCCAGCCCCTCCCTGAGTGCAAACCCCGTGGTGGCTCTGCAAAGACGACCCCAGAACCCATACATGGGGCTGAGGGGCGGAGCGAGGTCAAGAACACGGAGGCCACTCGGCCTCAGCAGTACAAAGTGAGGAGCAGCAGCAGAGGAGAGGATGGAGGAGAGACAGACAAAACCCAACCCTGGTGCTGCAGAGCACAGGCTACAAGCACAGAAGCTCCCGGCGACCCCCGACAGCTGAGGGCCTGGAATAGCAAGGTGGGCCTGGTGGCTCCCGGCAGCTGCTCCTGGGCCAGCTGGAGTTTTCCAAATAGAGCTGCAGGGCTTGCATTGCCGAGCCCGCCCCACTCAGAGCCAGGGAGAGGCGGTGTGTGAAGGAGACCAGCTCGGGAGAGGGGCCCCCGGCGCCCCCCACCGGTTCTCTCCTCACAGAGGCAAGGCCAGACTTCCGGAGCATCTGTAATACTGTAGAAAGGACCCAGGGCAGCGTCTAGACCCTGGGCATCCAAGGAGGGGAGGCACAGGTGTAGAAAAAAGATGCTTTTTCTTTCGTACAAAAATAGACTCGAGTCTCGTCAGCAGTAGCCTGTCTTTGTATAAAACTAGAAAAGGCAAGCAGGCAGGCTGGCCTTGGAGTCTTTCTCTGACAAAAAGTTGAAGTCCCCTGTGGGGCGGCTGGCGAGGAGGGGGGCTTCTTGGGGAGCCCGTCCTAGGCAGGGGGGCTGCACAGGAGGTGTGGGGGACCTGGGGAGAGCTGGACACGCTACCTGGGTTTGTGTGACCTGTGGGCGGCCAGGCCTGCGTGGGCTCCCCTGAAAGCCGGCGTCGCTGGCTCAGATGACTGTATTCTTCCTCACGTTTATTGTGTTAAATAAATCTGTTTTCTTGTCCTTAGCTCCCCCTTGCCCCCAGCTCCCCCACCATCCACAACAGTCAGCCAGCTGAGGTGGGCTGGCCTGGCTGGTCGACTGGGACCTCCTGCCCCGTGGCCTGGGGCTAAGGCCACGCCTGAAGCTGTCGCTGGTCGTACTCGGCGATGAGCCTCTTGATGTGGGCCAGCTTGCTGTGCAGGTACTCGCAGCGGTGCTTCTCCTGGCTGTAGTTGGTGTTGGTCTATGAGAGAGCGGCCGGGGTGAGCCTCATCCACAGGGCCTGGGTGGAGAGCCCAACGCCAACCCAAGCCGCCCCGCCTGGCTGTCCCCAGCCCCCACTCACAGGCCAGAGCCCTCACGCCCTGACAGGGACCCCTGAGCGGCCCCCAGACTCCACCCTGGGAAACAGGGTCACGGCTAGGGTGAGAGGCGGGGGGAGGTGGTCACGCAGCTTCCGTGCTGGGCTGGGGTGTGGCCGGTGGGAACCACCCCCCGGCACACTCGGCCCTAGGGAACCACATGCCGGGAGATGGCCAGGGAGCCCGAGCTGGGGGCAGCCAGAGCCCGCGAGACCGCAGCTCTTCCCTGACTCGAGCGCTGAAGGACTCTGGCGGGGCCAGGAGTGGGTGGGGGACTCTGTTTCCTCCCCCTGACCTTTGAGGGAGCTGCAAAGGGCCTGGGGCTGTGCTCACCCACACTGGGAGAGTGTGCAGGGTGCAGGCGAGGGGGCACCCGAGTGCCCAGGACAGACTTAAGCTCCTCAGATATCAGCAGGGGAGGAGCTACTCTGAGGACCGGAGACCAACCTAGGGAGGCCCGCCTGCCCGCCCTGCCTCCTCTCCCAGACCGCGGCGCCGCTCACCTGATCCCACCCCACCCTAACCCCACAAGGGGATGGAGGCTCACCTTTTTGATTTTTCGATATTCCTGAAGGATCTGCCCACGAGTAGTCTGGATGAAAAACAAAAGAAAAAGTGAACAATGCATTATCTGCAGGATACCCCAACGGAGTGACCCCTTCTCCTTAGTAACGGTGGCCTGCCAGGTCACTGCATGCTTGGGGACAATGGCTGTGGCTGTGGCGTGACCGCCTGAGGGTGTACAGAGCAGGGGCTGGGCCAAAGGGGGAAACTCGGGGACACGCGCGAGGCCACACGGCAGCTGGGGGAAGGCAGGGAGCAGCTGGCAAGGCACCTTCCCTCGCACCCGGCTGGCCGGTGCCCAGGTTGAGGCCAAGCACAGAGGGCCCCTGACCACCTGTGGGGGCTGCAAGGAGACGGGAGGATGGGGGTGTCCGGGGGGTGCTCGCCTGTCCTAGACCCTCAGAACCCCCACTGGGCCTCCAATCACAAGCCATCTCCTCGGGAAATCAACCTGGCCTCCACGAGGGAGACAGAGCCTAGTACCACGGTTCATCAGGGCTGGCCCTATCGTCAGGTAACCAGCTCCGAAAGGGTCCCAAGGGGGAGGCTGGTGTCCCAAGGCCCCCTGCAGGGACCAAGCCCCCTGTGGTGAGGTCCCACTAGGGATGGCCAGGGAAATGCAAGTGCCCCAGGACGGGGAAGGGGTTGGGGCCCCAGGGAGCCTCCATCCCCTCCCCACGGCGGCTGTGACAGCTCTGACCGGCTGTGGGGTGTGGCCAGGGCCCGCCCCTCCTGCTGGGGGGTGGCGCTGAGAGCAGTAGGGGCTGCAGAGAAGCCCCAGGTGCTTGGGGTGGGGGGAGTGGGGGGACGCATGCACCCCAGCCCCTGGTTTCCTGGCTGTCTCCACTGCTGAGGCCACCCCCGGCTCCACGGTCACCTTCCACCTACAGCGCTGCTCTTGCCCAGCCTCACGGCTGAGGCAGTGGAGCTCCCTGAACAGGCCTGACTCACTCGGAGTGGGAAAGGGGGGCGGGCAGCGGGCCCGCCCAGAACAGGGGGGGCCCCGTCTGAGGGCGCGGGCGCCAGGCAGGGCACTACCTCGTACTCCTCGGAGCCCTGCGAGAGCTGCCGGAGCTGCGCGTCGAGCTGCGTGAAGCGCCGCGTGACCTGCTCGATGCGGGCGTGCAGGCCTCGGTACTCGCTGTACTCCGCGTTGAAGTCATTCTTGTAGCTCTGCCGCTGCTCCGAGGAGGAGATGGTGGCGTATTTTCTGGGGAGACGGGAGAGAGGAGCCGGAGGGGCTTAGGGGGCTGCGGCAGAGAGCCTGGAAGTGTCCACAGCCAAGTGGCCAGCCCCACCCAGGACTCAGCCCTGACTCCGAGGAGACTGGCCGTCAGGAATACACACACAGCCACAGAGTCAAGTCAGCGCACGCGCGTGCACACAGGCGGGAACACACACACACAGCCACAGGGCCTGTGCTGCCTCTGCTCACCTGCAGGATCGGGAGTGGGGGGCAGCAGGCGAGGAAGTACTCACAGCAAGTAGTCGGGCGTCTCCGAGGTCGACGTGGGGACACTTGAGCTGCTGCAGGTCCCGTTTAAACCTGCAAAGAGAAAATGTGTCTCCTGAGTCCGCACCTCGTGAGTCTGTGATGAGATCCACAGAAGGTTGATGCCCTATCGTCTGAAGGCCTCGGGGGGAGGCCATGCGGAGGGAGCCAGGATGGGCAGAGGCGGCGTGAGTCAGGACGAGCACCATCTGGCCGCCATGGGGGGCTGCCTGGGGCTGGAAGTGCCCCCTGCCAGTAGCAGAGGTGGTGAGCCAGCATGGTGTGCGTCCCCAGAGCACAGCCATGGCCATGCAGAGACAGCATCATGAGCGCAGTTTTCAGCAAGCACTCAAAAGTACGGGTTCGCTGCAGGGTCAAAGCCTGGGAAGCTTGTCCAGAGCCTTTGCTGACCCCATGTAAAAGGCCATGAAGATGAAAACCAGTGACCCCTGGACAGTTGAGTCCCAGGGGCATACCATTTTTGGGCCCCACAGAACAAAGCCAGATGGCCGCCACAGTTTTCCCCTTCCTCTCCCTGTGGATGGAGTTGCAGGCCCTGCAGGCTCTGGTCTCTGGCCCGACCATCCCCACCCCGCCACCACACCCGTCCTCCATTCTTCCCACCAGACCCAGGACTGCGAGATCAGAGGGTCAGCCCTGGGACTGTGACCTGAGACAGTGCCCGAGGCCTGCCCGGGCTACAGTCTGCTCCTTTTCCCCGGGGACTTCTTCCAGATGACCTTTGTAACCCTGAGACACAGGCGACGTTATCACTCCGCAGCGTTTGCTGAGTGCCTATTTTGGTGCCTCTCTTGAGGAGACCAGCCCTCCAGTGGACCAGCGGTCTGATGAGCCCCGTGCGGTTTTATACTCCATCCAGTGCAAGGGGAGATTCCCACCAGCGGATGGAGCCCACCCACACCCCCATCCGGGTAGCTGTCTCTGAAAAGGCTGTGGCCTCCCTGGGATGCAGCCCAACAGGCACAAACGTGCAGATTCAGCCTGCATCCCCACCTCCCACAGCCCAGGCCCGCCAGGCATCCCGCGGTGCTTCACCTTGAGGCTGAGAATCAGATGGACCTGGCAAGACACAGGGGCCCAGCCTGCGGCAGCCAACCCTCTGCAGGCTCCGCTCCCGCCCTGCACCCGGCCACCCCTGCACCAGCCCAGCTGCTTCCCACCCGTGTGCCCTCTCTCAGGGCACTGGGTGCAGGGACGTGTCTGTCGGGTCACCCTGCAGGACCCAAGTCTGGGTGCCAATGAGGGTGCCCGAGTTCCCACATACGGGTCAGCAGGCCTGAGTTTGGCCTGAATGAACCGAAGCGTGCCCCTGCCCAGCACGTGGCCTGGCCAGGAAGGTGCCCTTGGGCCACAGCCGGGGTCCACAATCTGAGCAAGAGCTGGGGGCAGGCACGAGGGTGGGTCTAGGACCCAGGAGTGGGCCCGTAGCACAGGGGGAGGAAGGTGGCAGAGGGGGGCCTTGGCGGGGTAGGGGGGCGGGGGGCACAGGTGGGCTGAGCTGAGGAGGCTGCCACACCCATCAGGGTCAGAGGCGGTCACAGGGCAGGGCTGGGACCACAGGGCAGACAAGAGGGGCAGCAGCATGCAGAAGGGTGGACTGCCTCACGGGACACAAGGGTGAGGGAGCTTCTGCACTTGGGTGCCGACCTGGAACCCTAGCCAGCGAGGCAGGAGAAACATTCAGAGGATAATGCTGCTGTTAAAGGCGGGTGGGGAGCTCTAGCCTGCACAGACGCCCACCCAGGAAAGAGCCACAGCAGGAGGCTGTGTGTGGTGGGAGCTTGGGAGGAAAGGCAGGCCCCCACCCACCGATTATCACTATCAGCTGAGCTGCCAGAGGCCAGTCAAGGGGGATCGCTTGGTGCCATACTCAACTTCTGGTGCCCCACTTGTCCTTTTGCTCCCCCTTGGGGCCCCTACTCTCTGGCTTTCCTGATCCCAAACCTCTTTCTCACCTTGGCCTGGGGCCAAGCTGCCTGTGGCTGACACACACTGGGCAGGAGCCAGAGCCTTCTGAGGCCTGCACATGGGGCTGGTCCGGGCAGCATCTTCCTGGCCTGGTCTGCTGCCTGGCCCCATAATCCTACTTCCCCGGACCCTGCCAGAGCACATGGAACCTTGCTTCTGCTGTTTGGGACAGATGGCTCCCTGAGCCCAGCTGCTCAGGTCTGTGTCCCTGGGCGGGACCCGGGTCAGATGGCCTGCGCTCAGGGAGCCAGGCTCCCTTCCCCTCCGGGAAGCCAAGCATGCGGCAGGACCGAGGGGTCCCAGAGGACTGACGGAGCTGCGAGGTCTGTCTTCATCAGACCCACCCTGGACCCGGTCTCCAGCTGCAGAGTGAGGAGCGGGCATGGCCTTTCTGGAGGACAGCTGAGGGACAAATTCAAAAGCCTGAAGGAGCAAGGGCTCCACCTCTGGTCCAGGAATGCCCCCTGCTGGGGATCCTCCTGAGGAAAGAATCTGAAAGCTACAGCAGGTGAAATGGCCCACACGGCCGGCAGGGCTGCGCCTCTGTTGCTGTGACACGCTGATTAGGTTAAATTACGTGAGAGGAAAATCACAATGGAGTCAGTATTGCTCAGAGAGCTCTCTAAAAATGGAGTCAAGAAGCCATTAAGGAAGTGTGACTTGTGCATGGCTCAGCCTGCATGGAATCTGACCTTTTGACCCCATGAAGTCATCTGCCAGGAACTCGTGACAGCTGATCTACTTATCAGACCCCCACTCTCAAACCATGTGTGATACTGTCGACTTACTGGACCCCTAACCTAAAACAAGTATTTTCTGACTGTCTCACTTGCGTCAGAGTTAAACTGTTCTCACCAGAAATGTTTAACAAACTCAAGGCTTTTGGTTTTCATAAACCCAACTCTTGCTCTTCCTAAGAACTCGTGGTCACCTGAACCTATGTCTCCCGAATGGTAATTCTTAAGGCCCTACAGAAACCATTTCCCTATTTGCAGCCTCCAGAGTTATTTTGGGGTTGCCAGTAGCCACAAGGGGTGCTCAGCTCAGATGCCTGGGGCTTTAACTGGGAGTGGGGAGGCTCTGGGGGTGAGGATGCCGCCCCTACGAGCCCCAGGCCCTCGAAGGTCTCCCTGCTCAGCGTAGAGTCCTGGCAGCCTCACACCCCTCATCCCGCTGAGGGTCTCCCGAGCGCCAGCTTCCCTACAGGCTGCACGTGCGAGGCCCTGCTCTGGCTCTTACCAACTGCTGTTCAGTAGACGAGTCTCCCACCTCCTCCTGGACCCGCCTCTCAGACCCTCTCTCTGCAGGTTTGCTCCACAGGTCACAGCAGGTCCGCAGTGATCCAGGGACCCCCTCCCCACCAAGTCCTGACCCCCGCAGCCAACCCTGAGCCCCAGACCCCTGCTGTGTGCTGTGTCTGGGGTCTCTCTGCAGCCAGAACTGGGCCCTGGAGTTGTTCTCCCTGTGAAATATCCCCTCCCGTGAGCCTCAGCTCCAGCAGGCTCTGTGCCCCCGGCCCCCATGGCTGGCCTGGCACACACCTGACTATAGGAGCCTTCGAGAACACCACCTCCAGGGCAGTCACGTGAGCCAGTGCGAGGACACAGAGGGCCTTAATGTGCAGGGTGGGCCCAAGTGGGGACTCAGAAGGCAGCCCTCTAGGCATCCTGTGGAGTGAGGGTGCGTGGGCACAGGCCTCCAGTGACTCTCCCTTCTGCAGAGCCCTCTGCCCCTCGACCTCCTGACACCTACCCGGGGTGACTGGTGGGGCAACTGGAGGGGCTCCAGGGGGGCCCGGCATCTGGCTGAGTGGCCGGTCCCGGGGCCTGTCCTCAGCTGCCCTCTCCTTGTCTTTGTGCTTCTTGGATTTCTTCTTGGATTTGCTGTGCAAGGAGCTGCCGTGGGGCCTGCTGGGCTGGGCACAGTCCGTCAGCAGGGGCATGCTGAGGCGCTCAGTAGGGGCTGGGGCAGCCACTTCCCCACGCTCACAGTCCCGGCCGCTGTGGCCCAGGTCGTTGCTGACATCGGCCAAGGGGTCGTGGGCCCGCGGCGGCTCCAGTCGCAGGGGCAGGTGGGTGTCCGTACCAGCCAGGGGGCCCGGGGTGGGCAGCAGGCCCTCGCGGCCGAGGGTCGCGCTCAACTTCCCGTTGACTGTGGGCTGAGCTCTCTGGGTGAAGTGCGATATCCTGGGTTTCTTGTGGGCCAGAGGGTCAATGAAATCAGGAGGCTGCGGCCGTTTCTGTGACGGAGAGGAGAGAATTTCAGGAGTGAGCCGGTGCCTGGAGTCACTGTGTGCCCCAGGGAGAGGCTGGGCGGCAAGAGGCCAAATTTGAGCTGACCGGTAGCCCCACCACAGGCCCTGAGGGAACCAGCGCCCACAGGTAGGGCCACTCTGACCACAAGGGGGCGCGCGAACACCACAGCAAGCCCGAGAGGCCCAGAGCTGGGGGCCTGCCTGCCCAGGGACCCGGGGGGGGGGGGGGGGCGGTGACGGGCCAGCAGGGCAGAGAAAGGGCGGCTGGGCCATCAGTGGACCCAGTTCAGCCCATAAGGGCCACCCCTGGGAACTGGTCTAAAACATTACTGTGCTCAGCATCCCCAACGGAGCCCAGTCTGAGTGACACAGGGCAGGCCCCACAGGCCAGGACTGTCCTCCCCAGGGCCCTTGAATCCCCATGGCACCCCTGTCACATGGTGCAGGCCTCATCCCCATTCACAAAGGAGAAGACTGAGGTCTGGAAGGCAAGGCAAGAGCAGAGGTACAGAGCCAGGATCAGACCAGTCGGCCTGGGTCCACGGTGCGGCAGTGTGGACCAGAGTGAAATGAGGCCCTGCCCTCCACGCCTCAGCCACCGGGTGCCCTGGGAGGCTTCAGGACCTAAGCCGGATGCCTCCAGGGGGAGGCAGAGTGGGGAGGAGAGCTGCTGGCCAAGCAGGGGACAGAGACATGGGACTCACTGGTCAGAGCACGCGGGGGGAAGAGACAGCTGTCACCAAACAGCTTGACAACGGTGAGGGACCCCACTGCTGAAGATCAAGCCCCCAACAGCAAGGCCCTCCCCGCACACCCTTCCCGCCTACTAACACAGCAGATCCTGCTGGGGACACAGTGATTTTTAGAGCAGCCCTGGGAGTCAGAGGCCTCCAGTGGCCAGAGTGGCCAGCGGCCCGTGCGCCCTCAGCCACACTACCCCGACAGGCAACCCAAGGAACCTATCCAGGTTCCAGGCCTGGGACCCCCCCAGCCCCCAGTCAGCTGCTTACACCTTCAAGAAAACTCGCCAGCCCTGAGTCAGAGGCCCAACAGGCTCCCTGAGAAGCAAGGTCAGGCCCACCGCCTCTGCTGCAGCCCGCCCACCCTCCCCGCCAGCCGCTCCTACCTGAGGGGGCGAGGTTGAGCTCCCGTGCTCGCTCGGAGGACTGTTGGCAGCAAGTTCCCCAGGGAGGCCCCCTGTGCTCTGTGGCTGGCAGAGTTTCCTGCAGAGGAGAATCAAGGCAGGTTGGAGGGTCCCGAAGCAATGCCCTCCCTGCGAGGCGCACCCAGGCCCACCCACCTCTGCACTGCCACTTGCACCCAGCATCTGGGGGAGGGCCTGGCTCCTCGCTGAAGCATGGCAGGGCTGGGCGCGACGGGCACGCCTGGCAGACAGAGAGCAGTCAAGCGCACCGAAGCGGCCCTGTGGCCACGGCCTCAGCCTCACGGTCAGAAGGCCGGCCACGCTGAGCGCTCTGTGCCCAGAGAAGGGCCAGCTGACCAGACGCTCATCTTGACTTCCATGACCATGGAGACCGGGACTCTCGGTGCAAAACTGACCAGACACTCAGGGTCCATGCTGTGTCTCCATGGGAGCTACAGACATTGGGTGTTGGCCCTTTTTAAAAAAACATCTGGTCCTTACTTTTATAAACAACTGTCATCCCAATAACAACGCTCACTGCAGAAAGAGAGTGCAAAAGAGGGCCGAGATGCCCTGCTCTGAGGTGGGAGGGCCCCCGCCCCCAGATTCAGCTCCCATCTTCCTGGGAGCCCGGCCCCAGGACCTCCAGGGATGGCAGGAGCAGTCAGCAGACCACCGGAATCAGGTCAACAGCGCAGCCAGGGATGAGAGAAGCAACGCCCCGACGCTTGACAGACAACGGAGGCGCTGAGAGTCACCCTGGCTGGGTGGGGCTGGCCTCTTGAACTCCTGGAGGCCGAGAGTCTCAAGGGAGCCCAGGCACCCAGCTGGCCCCCACGCCCTGCAGGAAGCCGAGCTGAGGTCTGGGGCCACGTCCGCTGCTCCAACCAGTGGCCAGCAAGCACCTCCCTGACCCTCAGCCGCACTCCAGACTCTGGAGGCTGCCCTCCCCACAGTGGCCTGAAACGCAAGGAGAGCCGAAAGGAAGGTTCCAAGAATGGGTGGGGCAAGTCTACTGTCCAGCCCTGTGGAAGCAACCAGAGCTTTCAATCAAAGACAGAGAACCAGGTGTTCACATCCATTCTCTCTCAAGTCCCCACTAAAAAGGCATAAAAGAGAAAGGGAAAAAAAGACAGCAATGCTACCTAACGAGGGAAGCGGAAGCACTAGTGGTGACTGTCCTGGAGGAGCCAAGGAAACTGAGTCCTGGGCTACAGAGCCTGCAGCGTGCGCCTCGGAGACCTCAGTGGAGGCGCCTTCCAGGCTGCCCCCCAGCAGCCCTGCTCTGGGGCCTGGCCTGCTGGGGGCAGCTGCAAGGGGAACCCCCAGCATGTTCGGGAGTAATGGAGCCCAGGCCTTCCCCAGGGGGCCAGGAGGCTGCTCGGGCCACACAGGATGGACAGAAGCATGGCCTCCAGAGGAGAGGAGACAGAGGGGCCTGTGGAAGGACCCAGAGATGCCTCAGGGCTACCAGGGAGGCTGGACTGCCAACAGCAAAGTTCTGCGGAGGCGGCACCCCGGCTTCCAGGAAACAACTGTCAGGCCCTGAAACAGACAAGACGACGCATTTGAAAGGACAGAGAGCAACCAAGCCGCTGTGCCACAACTACTGAAGCTGAGCCCCAGAGCCCGTGCTGCACGACAGGAGAGGCCGCCGCAAAGAGAAGCCCGAGAGCCGCAACTGGGGAGCAGGCCCCTCGCCGCAGCTAGAGGAGAGCCCGCGCAGCAACAAAGACCCAGCACAGCCACAAATAAAGTACCGTTTAAAAAGAAGGAGAGAGAGACTCTAAGAGGATGAAAATGTTAAATCCACCAGAAACACACCGGCCTTAATAGCCTCAGAAAGACAAAGATCTGAAATGCACACCTCTCCAAAGAAAACATAAAATAGCCGATAACTGCAGGAACAGATGCTCAACATCATTCCTTGCTCATCCAGGGAAACTCAAATCGATACCACTATAAAATACAACTTCACACTGCTTAGAACTTAAAAAAAAGAAAATATAGCAAGTGTTGGTGAGGCTGTGGAAAAACTGGAATTGGGCACTGCTGGTGGGAATGTGAAATGGGGCAGGCACTGAGAAAAAGCGTCTGGCAGTTCTTCAGAAAGTTAAACACAGGATTACCACATGGCCCTGCAATTACACTCCTCACGATATAGTTGAGAGAACTGAAAATCGGTGTCAGTTATATTTGCATCCTTGTACACAAATGTTCACAGCATCACTGTACACAATCCCGAGAAGGTGCAAACAGTTCACATGCACACTGACAAAAAAATAAATAGGCACAACTCAGACACAATAGATATGGAAAACAACCAAGAACCAGGCTGTAGAAAAGAACGAAGCTCTGCCACACGCTAAAATGTGGAGAAACCTTGAGAACATAACACTGAGTGGAAGAAGCCAGACACAAAAGGCCACACAGCACACAGTCCCATTGATAACAAGTGTCCAGAACAGGCAAATCCAAGAGACCAGAGGCAGATTGGCAGCCGCCAGGGGCGGGGGGCGGGGCGTGACCGCTAATGCAGGCTGTTGGGTTTTTGGGGGGGATAAATGGTTTGGAACTAGATGGAGGTGGTGATTGCACCCTGGGAACTAGAAATGATGGCAAAGAGAGACAGATGGGAGCAGCGGAAGAACTCTCCCCAAAGTAGAAGAAATAAAAACAAGCCACCAGGAGGACAAGAGTGAATGGTGTGGGAGCACGGCCTCCAGGGGCAGACTGAGGAAGCCGCCGGGAGGACACTGGGGCCTCCCGCAGCCTCACCGAGGACGCAGACGACGAGGCCAGCGTTCAGACTGCCAGGGCCACCGGCCCCCGGCCCCAGCCGCCCTCCATGCCACCGCAGGCCAGGGAGGGAGCTGACGAGGCATCTGCGGCCAGACCTTCAATGTGGAGGGAAAGCGCCTTCCCATCTAGAAGGCTGCTGCTGCTGCTAAGTCACTTCAGTCCCGTCTGACTCTATGCGACCCCATAGACGGCAGCCCACCAGGCTCCCCTGTCCCTGGGATTCTCCAGGCAAGAACACTGGAGTGGGTTGCCATTTCCTTCTCCAATGCGTGAAAGTGAAGTCACTCAGTTGTGTCCGACTCTACCAGGCTTCTCCGTCCGTGGGATTTTCCAGGCAAAAGTACTGGAGTGGGGTGCCATTGCCTTCTCTGATCTAGAAGGCTAGATGTGGCCGACTGGTGTGCTGGCCACCCAGGTGTGGAGCTGTGGCAGACAGACGTCCCAAAGCGTTCTCTGAGAGACGCTCCAAGAGCTAGGTTCCTTCAGCATCGGGGCAGAATCCCAGATCCAGAAACAGGAGGACTTGCGAGGGAGGGAGGCAGCTCCCTGTGGAAGCCCTGGCCCCTTGAAAGTGATGAAAGGCCATGAGACAACCAGAGGGAGCTTGTGGCTGGACGTGAAGGACACAGAAGGCTGAGCACTTGGCCAAGCAGGTTACCAACTATAGGGAAAGTGCACTGCCTGTGAGACAGACCGAGGCTCGGGCTGTCTAGGCTATGCCCTGGGGGAGGGGAGGCCAGGACAGGGCAGGTTGGGGGACTGATTTCAAGGCCACATGGGGTCCAGGCCTCATCCTGCACTGGGACATCCAGACTGCCTGGGACAGGCCAGGCCTGAGCCGTTACACACGGGGACTGAAAGCACGGAGGAAGCATCCAAATAATCAGCTGAGGGCTTCCCTGTGGTCCAGTGGTTAAGAAGCCACTTGCCAAGGCAGGGGACACAGGTTTGATCCCTGGTCCAGAAAGATTCCACATGCTGAGGAGCAATTAAGTCCATGTGCCACAACCACTGAGCCCGTGCTCCAGAGCCCGAGCGCTGCGCCCAGTGAAGTATGCGCCCCAAGTCGGTGCTCCGCAACGAGGAGCCTCGGCAACGAGAAGCCCGAGTGCCTGTCTGCAGAGCAAAGCCACGGGGGTGCAGGCAGACCCTGGAAGCACAAGTGCACTCAACTCAGGTCCAAGTTTAGAACAAGCTGTAGGATAAGGGAGGCTGTAGCCCCTGGGGTAACACGAGGCCCCACACCCAGCCTGTGACAACAGGAACACCCTAAGACCTTGTTTCTCCTTCTTGCCATGAGACCCATGGCATGAAGAGCGGTTGTAACAGGGCTTTCCTCAGGGAGGGAGCAACCTAAACATGGGAAAAAAAAAGCTGCCCCGAGCAGCGCTGGGTTGTGGCTATCAGTGATATTGACCCTGACCTCTGCCCACCAATCAGGTCAAGCTCCCAAGAGCAGCAGATGCTGTCAGCTTCTGGAGAGGCATCGGGCCAGGCCACCCCCCAGCCAGCTGACCCATGCAGCCTGAGAGGAGAGCACCAAGACGGCCCAGGGCAAACATGAGGGAGGAAAGGAGCTTGGCGTGGCCCTGAGCTCCGGGAGTTAAGAACCTGAGGAACCTCCCACCTGATACCCCTCAGTATTCAGCCCAGTTTCCTAGGGACCACACCCACCCATGGGCAGACTGCCCACAGGCTGCTTGCTCCTGGCCATGCCCCTCCTGGAGAGCTCTGGGACACCAAGGCCTGCGGGCCTGAGATCAGCGGGCAGTGCGAGGCTCTGAAGGAAGGAAGGAAGGGTGGGAGCAGCCTCAAGGCGGCCCACCCCCACGTGCCCCTTGGCACCTCAAAGCACTCAGGTGGGTGTAAATTACTATTCCAACACTATTGCCATGCGTGCGTGCGTGCTCTACCGCTTCAGTCGTGGCCAGCTCTTTGCAACCCCACGCCCTATAGCCTGCCACCAGAGTGCATTAGAGTCTCCAGGCAAGGGTACTGGACTGGGCAGCCATGCCCTCCTCCAGGGGATCTTCCCAACCCAGGGACTGACCCTGCACTGCAGGCAGACTCTTGACCGCTGATGCAAACACCTGCAGGAGGTGACAGCGTCTGAGACATGCCTGGTGGGCAGCAGACGGCGCCCAGAGAGGGGAGAGGGAGTGTCTTCTGCCAAAACCATCCCCTCAGCCCCCCGAGCACCTAGAGACGTCTAGAGAGCCGCAAGAGTGACCCTGGGACAGCAGGTGCGCACCCCGCAGGGCCAAGGAGGAGCTCATGGTTCACCTAGAGTGGCCCCGACTTGGCTCTGATTTCCAGATGCAGTTACTGCTTTAAACAACTTAAAAAAAAAAAAAAAACCTTCATAAATTGCTCCAAGTCCCTGAGAAACTACTTAAGGACTAATTAGCATCTCAGGCTGCTCTGAAGGGCACTTCACAGCCGGGGCTCCCAGGCATCAATTGAGAAGGAAATCATTAACTGCTTGCCTTAGACAGGGGCCGACTTAACCACTTCTCCCCAGAGCCACCTTGGCTACTCCTGACTTCGGGTCCCCATTAACCCGAGAGGGGATGCGTTTAATTAATGCTGCTTAATAGTGTCTGTGGGGAGGTTTGTTTTGCTTTGTTCCTCTCTGCTTCCAGTCCTTTAGACTTTCTTTTTAAGAAAGAGATGGCCTGCAGCCGTAGCCTGTGGGGACGTGCTGATTTCAGAAGGAGCTTGATAGGAGGGGCAGAACGGCTGCTTTGGGGTCTTCTGTCCTGAAGTTCTCATGTTCAACACAGAGACTTAGGCCCTCCAACCTACTCAGCAAGGCTTGCCTTTTCCCTGCAGGAGGCCATGGTGGGCTACCCAGGCAGTCTCTACAGACCCCCTCCATCCTGCCTGCAGGACCTGTGGGCTGTGGCGCCACGGGAGGCCGCCCCAGCCTCGTGGAGATGAGATGTGCCCCAGGCCCAGGGGATGGGACTCATTGCTGGATGGGGCGGCAGTGTTACCGAATGAGCATCCGCTTCAGCAACTGCTGGTCTCCCTCCGAGTAGCCAGGCCAGTCCTTCTGCACATCCTTGTACACACAGTCCTTCAGGGTGCACGTGCCATCCTTGGCACTCACGTTGGCCACCTGCAAGATAGAGCCAGGGGCACCTCGTGTACAGCCCGAGACACAGAGGAGACCATGCAAGCATTCTGGGGGGCGGCGCGGGGAGAGGCGGAGACAGACATTAAAGGGTAAAGAGGACAGCACACTTCTGCCCCAAGTCAAGACTCGGGCCCCAACTCCTCTGCAGGCCGGGACGGCGGCCCTTGGGGTGCCGAAGGGTCAGAACAGCAGGCCCAGATGCTGCTGGAGGCCAGGCTGGCTCCACAAGGGGGCGCTGCCATCTACACTCCGAAGACTCCGTCAGCAGCCCATCCCCCTGCTATGGACTGAACCATTTTTCTCCTCCACAAATCCACGTTAAGTCTTACCCCCTGCTAACCTAAGGCGATGGTATTAGGAGGCGAGGCCTTTGGGAGGTGATGAGGTCATGAGGGTGGAGCCCCCATGAGGGAGTGTCTGTTTTTGGGGGGAGAGGCTGTGCTGGGTCTTTGCTGCTGGGAGATTTCTCCAGACGTGGCAAGTTGGGGGCCACTCCCTGGCTGCAGTGTGCGGCTTCTCATCGTGCTGGCTTCTGCCGCAGAGCACAAACCCTAGGGCTCTCGGGCTTCAGCAGGCACGGCGCATGGGCTCACCAGGCGCGGCTACCAGGCGCGGCTTCCAGGCGCTAGAGCACGGGCTCAAGAACAGTGGCACAGCGGCTTGGCTGCTCTGCAGCATGGGGGACCTGCCTGGATCAGGGACTGAACCTTGTCTTCCAGGCTGGCAGGTAGAGTCTTCACCGCTGATCCACCAGAGAAGCCCAGGTGTCTTTATAAAAGAGAATCCAGAGTTTCCTCACCCCTCCCTGGATGACCACAAGAAGACAGAACGCAGGCCCTCACCAGACACCCAATCTCCCGGTGCCCTCATCTTGGGCCTCCCAGTCTCCAAAGCTGCGTGCCGGGTCTGTGGTGTCTAACCCACCCAGGCCATGGTGTTCTGCGACAGCGGCCTAAGGTGCATGCTGTCAAACTCACAGCTCCTGCGGCAGCGGCAGCCGAGCTGGGGGAGCTGCGGGAGGGGTGCCGTCAGGGCCCAAGCTGAGCCCGCCTTCCCTGCAACCAGCCAGCCCTGCTGCTTCTGGTTAACACAAGCTGAGTTCGTCTTCAAGACTCTGTGCAAAGATGCTTTTAGAACATTTGCCTAATGTGCTTGATGGAATTCAGGCCCCTGACACGCAGAGGGCACGCTCCTAAGTGTCTTGTCAGGCACCATGATCCCCAGAATGCACATGCGGAGCTGTGTGATTGCCAGGGCAGCTGCTGTTTTTCACTACAACTGAGACTATCAATTTATTCTCCACGTCACGGCAGTTTCCCCAAAGAGCATTTTTTAATGGTTGAGTAATATTCCACCAAGAGGCTGCACTGTGATTCGCTCAACCCTTTCTCCTTTGTTGGACGCGGACTCTGTTTCCAGCTTCTCTGGAGCATAAACAGATGTCACTTGTGCAGGTTTTTTCATGCTGGTGATGGTCTTCTTCAGCTAGCTTCCCAGAAGTGGGATTAGTGGGTCAAAGACTCTGAACATTTTTATGGCTTCTGAGATGCTTTGCTAAAATGCTCTCCAGAAGAGCCACCCAGCCATCCAAACTCCCACCAGGAAGGTGGAATGCCTCACATCTTCTCTCCGGATGTTTTCACAAAAGTGAAAGAGGAGGTGTCTTTGCACAGTGCTGCTCATCAGAGTCACTGGGTGGGGGCGAGAGGGCTGGGAAATGAGCATCCTTAGTGAGGTGCAGCCCCCGATACCTTCCTATCCTCACGCTGGTGGGGTCCCAGTGCCCCTCCCACAACTGCTGGGGAGAACAAGTCTGCTGGCAAACACAGAAGCTCAAGGCAGATGGGACAGGGAACCAGAGAATGGGAGAGATCAGAGCAGGCACCCAGGATGCTCTAGCGCTCTAGTGCAAGACACTGCCTGGGCCGCCTCGGGGAGCTGCCAAACCCAAGTTGGCTGGGGAAGCTGGCACCCAGCACGATGCCTCTCTGGCCCCAGCAAAGGACCAGGAGCAGTGAGAACACCTTGGCGGTTAAAAGTGAAGCAGGTGCCCTGGGCAGACCCAGGTCAGCCCCGCCAGCCCCTCTCCCCAGAGGACTAAGCCTGGCACCCCTGGCGTCTAAGCGTCACTCAGTGGGTAAATCTCAGGCGCCATCAAATGCTGGGTCGGCCAAGGTTCACATTCTGCACGTGCTGCTTTTTACTCTGGGCCTGAACAGAACCAGACTGGAGAGCAGGAGCAAGGGCGTTTTTCAGAATGCCACCCCAGGGGCTAAGGACCTGGCTGGACGGTGATTTGCGCTCCAGGCACTGGCCGGGGCAGGCATGGCTGTCACCCGTGCCCTCAGTCTCAGCTCACGGCTGACGACCCTGCCCAGCTCCCTCAGCTCTGCCTCAGTCACCCTATGGTGCAGGAGGCAGCTGTGGGTGGCCCCCAGCCCAGGGAAAGGGCCTCCCGAGTGCTTCCCCCAATTTCCCAAGGCTAAGGCAACACGTGACTTTCCAAGGAAATGAGCACCCTGGGAAATGTTCTTCTTGGTTCCAGAGTTTTCTGGATGCTCTAGCAAGCCCCAAGAAAACTCCTGGACTACAGAATACTGTATCTGTCTTCTCTAGGCCCTGAGCCGACTCCGGAGCTTGCCGGGAGAAACACTGCCACTCAGTCTGCGCCAGCACAACCTCCACGTGGGGGGCGGCGGCTCAGGAAGCCAAGTTTGCACAAAGGCCACCAGTGAGTACATGGAGGAGCCCCTGATAGAAACGAAGGCTCCGGGGAGCACCTCCACTCTCAGGACACAGGGGGCTTCTCCACAGTGAAGGGGAGGGGAGGCACCTGCCCTGTGGGGCAGGCCCAGCCCCAGATCAGCACTCGGGCTAGAAGTGCGGGGCTGGTCCCCCAGGCCCCTCTTCCCTCTTCACCCCTGCCCTGCACCCTGAACTCGCTGGGGGGTGGTGATGACACAGGGATGCCAGTCCGAGCACGGGGGGACGAAAGCCACAGCGATGTTCTCCTACCAAAGGCGTGTGTGGTCACCCCAGCCTCGGACTGCACTCAGGGAGGGGCAGAGGGGCAGCAGGGCGCCCACAGGAGAACTGAGTCAATCGGAAATCCTCAGAAATGCGCGGAAACTCCTCAGATACAGTTCCGGATGGTCATGGCGCCAACTTTCGACCACAGGAGGCAGCGCCCAAGAGCCCAGAGTGTCTGGGGCAGGCCACAGCTCCTCCCAGGACACTGGCGTGACTGCCGCTGGCTGTGGGTCCTCGCAGCAGCAGAGCTCTGAGGTGGCCTGTTGCCACTTCACGGCCAAGCGACATGCACGTGGCCCAGCTAAGGCGGTGAGTCGGGAGCGAGCCACCGACCGTCTCAGGAGTCCGTGAGCTGCCTCCTCCAGGGCAGCTCTGGGACCAGCGCTGTCGCTCCAAAGTCCTGGCTGTTTAACAGCAGGCTCTGCCTGCTGGCGCCGTGTTCCTGCCTGATTACCTCTTGACCCCAAAGAGAGGTGCTGTAGTCACTTCCCAGCCACAGACAGAAGCCTGAGAGTCCAGACATGAAGCCCCTTGCCTAGCGCCACAGCCGATAAGCCACAAGGAGACCCACCTGATATGAAGCCTGAGTTCTTGCTAACTTGCGCTTGCGGATTCCCCAGGCTTCACTCAATTCCGAAAGCCTTGTGCATCTGAAGTCTTGGCTCCCCCGTGCTACGCCCACTGCCTGCGAGCCTACAGCTGTGAGGAGACGAGCCCTGAACAGTAAGGTGCCCCACGCCCCGGCCCGGGCAGCACGCACCTGCTGGAGGAGGCCGTCCAGCGCGTCCTTGTCCGCCTGCGCCAGGCCATCCTTCTGCAGCCGTAGCAGCAGCTCGGCCTTCCGGTAGGGCCTCAGGGCCAGCAGGTGCAGCACGCGGTCCCGGAAGGGCCGCTGAGCCACCCCGCTGCCCCCGCCGGCGCTGCCAGCGCTGCACTTCTTGATGGCGCTGGCCGGGTTGATCGGAGTTGCCCGCTTCCGGGAGGGCACAGCATCCACTGCCCCTGGGGCTGGCTTCCGAAACTGAACCTTCTTGCCTACAGTAAGAGCCAGGTGTCAGGGATGGGAAGGGCTGAGGGGTGGTCGCCGTGTCCTCCTGCCTGGAGCGGATGGCATGTTCCTGAGCGAGCGCACGTACACCCACGGATGGCCCACGGCCAACAGTGCCTAGCTCTCACCAAGCCCAAGGCATCTTAAGCCTCGTGCAGCCCCACTGGTCCAGTGAGAGCACCACCTGCTGACTACAAGCAGATCAAAGGGCACTTGCGGGGTCCCCAGTCTCAGAAGTGGGCTGAGAGCCTTAACTAACTTCATCCAAACCCCTGGCCCCTGTGGGGAAGGGGGCTGATGGCTAAAAGGGAGTCCCGGAACGGCAGGAGCAGCAGCCCAGAGCCTGCAGTTCCCAGCTCTCTGCTGGCCCCCTGGGCCCCACCGTGCTCTTTTATGACCAAGGAGAAATAAAAGTGTCAGGCCACTTGGGCAGACCTGCCTGTGCTCGGAGCCCCAGGGGCCGCAGGCCTCTCTCCCACCCTCCTGGTGCAAACAGAGACGTGCGAGGGGTCCTCTTGGCGGAGGGGGCTTCCGTCCAAAGTTGCTCACTCCACCTTGGACAACGCCCCTGCCACCGCAGGAAGGAGGACCTCTGAGCAAAGTCAGTGCAGGTCTTAAACCCTTGGGCCACAAAGCTCTCCACGACAACTGTCTTTTGCACATATCTCTCAACTCTGACTTGTCAAATGAACACAAAAAGGAGTGCTTTTAGAACCTGCAGGGCCAGACTTCGTCCCCAGAGAACCCTGATGGCATGGGGCGGGGAGAGGCCTGACACAGCCAGGACTGCATGTCTGTGGCCTCTGAGGCCAGAGAGCACTAAGAGCCTTCACTGTATCCTAAGTGGAACAGTAAGATAAATTCTGGCTAAAAACCCACCCAAAACTTATTAAAATGTGTACAGATGTCTGTATTTGCATTGTAAGGCAGAGCGGGTAGCTGCAGCCCTTCGGGATCCTGGGCGCCTCCTCCTGGGCAGCTGGCAGCCCGGAGCCCAGGCTCCCCGGGCGCACACTGCCATGCCCACCAGGGCCCCGTGCTGCCAGGAGGACCAGCGCCACCTAGGGCTTCATCCAGAGCCGGCCCCACCGCTAGGCAAGGGAGACTGCGTGCTCTGCGGAGCAATGTGGAAGACTGACTTTTTCTTAAAGAAGAAAAAGAACTCCAAAAGCCATCAAGGTTCTCCTCTGCTTCATGCCTCTCTCGGGCCTTTTTTGCCTGACAATGAATTCACTGGAAACTCCGTCTACATCCAGAGGTGGGAAGACTGAGGCAGCACTGTGGAGCTTTCTAAATAAACAGTACTTCTCTCCGCACTTTTAATGTGGTCAGTGTCTCAATTTCTCTGCAATTGTTTCCAAGCAGATGCTGAGGGGGTGGAAGGTCCTGGAAACAGGGATCAACGCGCTTCCTTCCAGGTCTCCACCCCATGGTCCCTCGCTGGCCCCGACACAGCAGCAGGCTGCCCGCAGCAGAGTGCATCTTGCCATCTGCACTGTGCCCTGGCCAGGTCAGCCATGGGAAAGAGACACCTGGGCAGGTGAGAGCAGGGGTGGCCACTGAAGTACAGGCTGAAGCTCTGGCTTCATGCACGGAGAGAGGCAGACGTACCTGAGGCTAGAGCCTGGGGAAGGGGCCCTGGGATTCAGAATTCCCGGAACTCTCAGGCCCTCTAGTCCATCCTGGATTCAGAATGCAGCAGACACCACTCAAGAAGGACCCAGCTCCCCTGGCCTCTGTCAGCCCACCACTCCTGTTCCTGCTCCTGATGGGCCCTGAGACTCGCCAGCTCTCGTGACATCTGCCCGGCAGGCACAAGACCCCCACGGGTGAAGCCCCACCCCCCAAGCCTTACCCAGGTAACGGCCTCCGGGCTTGATGACGATGGCACCTCGACTGCGCGTCTCCTCCTCAGCCTGCGCCAGGCTCTGCCGCGCCTTCTGGTAGGAGTCGTCAGTGGCGCACACTGTGATCTTGTCCTGGATGCTGCCCAGGCAGTCCAGGTGGACATCCCCATGGCTGCAAGACAAGAGGCCAGAAGGTGAGGCGAGCCCCTGGGGTGGCCGGAGAGGCAGCCTCGGGGCTGCCCCGCCCCCGCCCGCCCCCACCCGCCCCTCCCGGCTAGGAAACGGGGTCTGGTGCTGACTTGGGCAACAGGGTTTCTGCAAGGCGCATCGTGACCTGAAGGAAGCAAGGGAACCTAGGTTCCTGGGCAAGAGGTGGCACGCCAGGACCCATACCTGCTTCCTAGACACACTGTAAGAGCCAGGACGGTTCATCTGAGAAGCAGAGCTGGGGCTGGAGGTGGGGGTAAACATCCGCACAGCGGGCTGGCGTGAGGGACGCCACGGCGGGGGCCAAGGGAGGCGGGCCTGGCCGCCGTGAGAGCTGGGGCTGGAGGTGGGGGTAACATCCGCACGGCGGGCTGGCGTGAGGGACGCCACGGCGGGGGCCGCGGGAGGCGGGCCTGGCCGCCGTGAGAGCTGGGGCTGGAGGTGGGGGTAACATCCGCAGGGCGGGCTGGCGCGGGGGACGCCACGGGGGCCGCGGGAGGCGGGCCTGGCAGCCGTGAGAGCTGGGGCAGTCTGGGCAAGGCTCACCTGGAGACGTACTGCTGGATGCAGTCGAAGCTGCCCTGGGGGCTGTCACGGCCGATGTTGGAGAGGTAGAAGGAGAACGTCCGCGCCTCCGCGGGGCAGTCGGGTTGAGGGATGGAGATGTGCTGCATGGAGAGAGGGTGTCACTGGGGGCCCCACTGGCAGGGCCAGCACGCGATCCTGGCCCATCCCTGGCGATATGTCAATGCATCCCCTTGGTCTCCGTCAGTGACAGACCAGCCTGTCCCCACGGCCAGGCTGCTGGTGGGTCCCGGGCGGGGGTGCGGTTTCGCGTATCTGCAGCAACGGCACCGCGGGCTAAGGAGCACGATCCCTCAGCACACAGCCGGAGACAGGGGCCCACTCCAACCTGGGCAGACCGGGCTCGAGACAACCCGGAAAGCTGAGCTGGGCCAAGACGGGTGGGCGTCAGGAGCGGGCTGGCACGCTCGGCCAAGATACCCTGGCACACACACCCCCTTCTCCCGTGTGGCGAGGCCCTCTCCACCTCCTCCAGGCCAGAGCCACCCTCCACCTGGGTGTGTGGGAAGAAGGCAGGCATACAGGCACAGGCCTCGAGGGGCTCACAGATGGGCAGCACTTGCCCCCACTGACCACGACACACGGGCTGTGTACACATGGTTCACCTAACCCTGAAGGCAGATGGCACCGCTGCAGCCTAACTAGGCAAAGCCACAGCTGCCGGAGAGGAAAGACAGACGGCCTTGCCGTCAGTGGCACCAGCCCTGGCTGAGGTGCAGGGCTGAGCACAGGGCAGCAAACCCAGAGGTCACTTTATTCCAGGCCGACCCTCTGGCCCCCTGCCCACATGGGCAACGGCCAGCAGCTGCTGAGACACAGACAGGAAAACCTCACGCTCCAGCTGCCAGCCCCTGGGCAGGCCGGGAACAGCCTCCAGAGCCCTGTCGCCAGAAGAGACCAGCCTTAAGATCCGCCCTGGACTGGAGCACCGGGGCTTGTCACAGTTAGGGAGACACGCCGGGAGGAGTCACAAACGGTCAAGAAGGGGCAGCACCAGGGCGAAGGGGGCAGAGAGCTGTCCCTGGGCTGTCGTGCCACCTCCACAGGCCGAGCCGAGGCCGCCTCCTCTGAGGCGACGTGAGGACACAGCACGCCCCATTGGCGCTGGATAGCACACGACCCTGGGCTGAACGCCTCCTGCCCCGTGCCCGGCTGCTACACGCGAACACAGCCAGCTCGGCCCGAGTCAAGTCTGTGTGATCAAGGACACGAAGCTCCGGCCACAGCAAGAGCAGCAGCTCCCCCGCCCCAGCCCTCGGGGGGTGTGGAGACCCTCGAGGGAAGCTGGGAGGGCACGCAGCCCAGGATTGGCTCCAGATGCCATGGAAGCCCCTCCACGCACAGCCAGTCTCTGCTGCAAGGAGAGGCTCCTTCCTCGCGCAGGGAGAGCCGAGGCATCAGAGAGCGGCCCCCAGGCCCAGCCGCTTGGGGCAGGAAGAGCCTGGCCTGGGGGAGAGGGGCAGTCTGCGGCGGCTGTCCAGGGACTGCAGACGACCTTGGGCTGACGATCACGCCGTCCCCCAGCTCCCCACCCCGCAGCTGGTGCTGCCCAGGGTGCTCTCCCGGTCCTCCAGCATCCCCCTGTGCACACGGCAGGTGGCGGAGGGCCGGGTCAGGGCGCACAGCCAGTGGCAGGGAGACCAGCAGGGCACCACGTCAGCCCTGGCCAGCCACACAGACCCTGATCTCCACACACACACGTTGCTGTAAGGGTCACAAAGGGGACGAAGCAGCTGACGCTTGGCAAGTGTGTTTATACCATAAACCTGGACTGCCTGCTATGACTCACCTTGGGCAGGAAAACACCTATGCGTGCGCACACACACACACACACGCACTGGAGTCCACGTGCAGCATCGCACTGTCCAGCACTGGCAGCCACCCTGCACCGTCCGTACACACTCCCGGGCAGACGGGACCTCTGCTCTCCATTACGGAAGTAACTGGACACCCAGCGCCCAGATGCTCCTGAGGGTCACCACGGGAGAGGCCCCCACGGGCACCACAGGTAGGTACACACTGACGCAGCTACCCAGAACACGGCGGGAAGAGTGTGCCCCATGACGTCAGCAAAAGCAAAAGTGCCCCTGATGGAGCCTGAGCCCTGACACGCGGCCCCTCCCCACGCCTGGCCCTGAGCCTCCCCCTCACCACGTGCTGGCTCTGGCGGAGACCCAGCCGCCCCCGGCGATGCTTTCCCATCTCCACCTGCTCAGAGGGCAGCTGCTGCCTGCCTGCCTGCCACAGCCCCCGTCGGGGAGAGCAAAGGAGAGGGGTACAGTCTAGGTCCCGACACCACATGCTCCTCTCTGGGCGGGGGCTGGGGGGACCACTCCCTGTGATTCTTCAGCCCAATGAGGACTTTTCCACACGGGTATCGGCCCTTTCAAAATCCTCAGGTCGGCGGGGCACAGCCCAGTGCCGAGAGGAGGGTCTGTGCAGCCACTGGGGCCACAAGACTGGGAGGGAAGGCCTGCGTGGAGCCTGCCACAGCAGTCCTGAAGCCTCAGCCCCTCCCCAGCTCTGGCACCAGAGCACACGGAATCCTCTGGTTAACGGGCTGTTATGATGCTGGTTAATGGCTACCAGTCCCTGGGAACCAGTGAGGGAAACCAGCCCACTGGGCACGAAGGCCCAGGACACCGGGCTTTCTCTGTGATGGCAGAGAGCGTGCCCCGCGTTCTGAAATTTGGCCTCTGCTCCGCAGTCTTCTGGACTGAGCCTTGGCTCCCCTAGGGGCCCCCACGGGGCCGCAGCAGGCCTGGGCAGGGCAGGTTTCGTGCATCTGATGCCAGCCCCGACTTCTGGTATGAGGAGGCCGAGGGAGGTGCCGCAGACTCATGGGTGTGCCTGAGTGCGAAGGTGTACAGGCAGCCCTGGCCCTCCAAACAGCCGTGTCCCGACCGGAGGACCGAGTGGCCGACGTCCAGCCCTGAGGCTCAGGAGGGCGCTGGCTCCACCGTGGGCAGGTCAAGCCCCTTTGAAATTCGTCCCAAGTCAGGCTGGCAGCCCTAACCCCAAGTACACGGGGCCTAATGTGTCTGCAGTGCAAGTGGGGGCTTCAGAGAGACGAATGAAGCCCCGAGCAGGCTGTGGGCAGGAAGAAACAGTGGGGGCGCACCTGGAATCCTCTTCAGGAGAGAGCAAGACCGAACGGGGCACACAGGAGCCAAGCACCGCCTCGCCAACTCTGGCCAGACGGTTTTCAGCGGACACGCGTTTCATTATCTTTATTTTCAGGGAACCTTCAGCATAAAATATATTTTGGATCAAGTGTTACTACTGCATGGCTGCACGGTCAGGAAGATCCTCTGGAGGAGGAAATGGCAACTCCAGGATTCTCGCCCAGGAAATCCCACTGATAGAAAAGCCGCCGGGCTACAGCCCAGGGGGTCCCACGGCATCGGACACAAGTGAGCACACACCCTGGATGGCTGAGGAGGCCTTCCAAGAGCAAAGCAGCCTCTTCTGCCCACTGGACGGCCCACGTCCTCAGCCCCAAACCCAGGTGCTTTCTGAGCACCTCCTTCCTTCCTGAGAGCTGCCCCCGCACTGTGGACAGGGAGGGGGAGCACACTCGGCCCCTGCCCACCACTTCCCAGGCTTCCAGGTCATTCCCGCCTCGCAGCAACGGGCAGCCCTGGGCTCAAGTGCGGGCCGGCCCTACAGACTCCCGCAGAGCTGGCGCCGGGACTGCAGACAGGTGCTGGTCACAGCGTCTGACCAGGGCCGTCAACGCTCGTTCCAGAAACCACCTTTGGGCCCCGCTGCAGCACACAGGAAGGCCTCACACGGCCCTGGACCCCGACCCCTCCCTCTCTGTCCTCATCAGCTGAGGAGTTCTGGGGGGGGGCCAGCCTGCGAGGGGGTTTGCTCTTCCCCTCGAGAAGCTGTTGCTTCACCAGCTGTGAGGGAGTGAGAGCTCAAGTGACCCCTGATGGCAGAGGGGCCCAGGGCAGCCTCCCCATCGTCTGAGAGACGCTGAGAGAGAACACACACACACACACAGACACGGCCCATAAACAAAGGTCAGTGCTTTGCTCTGCAGCACGCCGATGCTGGGCGTGCCACAGGCTGCCACGCGGTCACCCCCAGGAAGCAGCCAGCACCAGGGCCTGGCCGCACACCACCACGGCCAGGCCTCGCAGCACTCCCGGCACGGGTGGGGCAGAAGCCAGGCTGGCCCTGACTCCCACCCCAGGAGCTGGGGGACACGAGGCCCTACGCCAGCTGGGCTGCACTCACACCGCGGGGGACGAGCGCCAGGACCCGAGCGAGCGTGTTCTGGACCGCAGAGGGGCTCTGCTTCCCCTCGGGCCATGGTTTACTTTGTTGGCTGCGCAGGGCCTCACAGGCCCAGCTGTGGCACCTGGGATCTCTGCTGCGGCAGGCAGGGTCTTCACTTGTGACATGCAAACTCTTAGTTGAGGCGTGTGGGGTTTAGTTCCCTAACCAGGGATGGAACCCAGGCCCCCTGCATTGGGAGCGCTGAGTCTCAGCCACTGGGCCACCAGGAAGCCCCTCCTAAGGCCACGTTAACCTGCGTCCAGCCCTTAGGTGCGCGGCCCCTCTCCTGGGCGGGGAGGCCAACAACCAGAGGGAGACCTGGCCGAGGGCCCTGAGGGAAGGAGCAAAGAAGTCTCAGTCTTCAGTCCGCCAGCTTCATGGGCGTCTGGGAAGCAGGCCCTGCCAGCCTACCCAGGGTCCAGAACATGGAGTCAGCACAGGCACCAGGGGTGCTGACCGAGCTGGGCCAACCCGCCCCGCCCACCTCCTGCTGCTTCCAACCTCGAGGCTGGAGGGCACGACCAGGAGAACAGGGAGCAGAGAGCAAGGGCCTTGCCTCCTCCCCCGCTGCTCCGAGTGACCGCGACAGCATCCGATGCGCACCTGCCCCAGGCCAGGCCTCTCACACCTGGCCGGGAGGAATGGTCACGGTCTATCAAAACCCAGGAGAAGGACAAGGCCCAGAGGTCACCAGGGGCAGACCGAGCGCCTGGTCCTTCACAGTGAACTGGGAAAGAACAGGCCTCCTCCAGTCCTCACACAGTCCCACCCAGGGAAGAGCCTCTTAGTGGAGACTCACGGCCTGGCTTGCTGCTGGCTGCAGCACACGGCCTCCACACCCTCAGAACCTTCTAGGAAGTCCACGACACATGAGAATGCCCAGAGGAAAAAAATGTGGGCAAAGCATAATTCTCAGTTCAGAGGCAGGGACCCTTTCTTGAATGGATGTGGCTCTTAAGTTTGGCACAGGGATTTCGGCGACACAGTGTAAAGCCCAGGAGACCCTCCCAGTGCTTCTATGAGCATCCCAGTGGTGTCTTGCTGACTAGAAAGCATTGCTCATGGATAAAAGAACAGCAATCTGTGTCCTGGCTTCCTCATCTTCCCACAGCTGCTGAGGGCACACTGTGACCACAGGCCACAAGAGGGCGCCATTAGGCCAGTCTGGCAGCAAGCCCAGCGGGCCCTGCCCCTTGGGGAAACATCTCAGGGGATAAAGTAGAAGCAGGTGGCCAGGGCCAAAGAAGGTATGGAAGCCCCAGAGAAGGCACAGGGCAGGGCGTGTGCCCTGGGGCCTTTAAGGGCATCTCATTGACCCTGACTGGTCTTGGTGTGATGGTGTTCCCCTGGCCAGGCCACAGCCTCTAGTGACTGCATGACCAGGTCTGGGCAGGCCTCATACAATCAGTGGAAGGCCTTAAGAGGGAAACTGAGGCTTCCCTGATGAGGAAGAAGCTCGCCCATGAACCTCGGGGCCAGCTTCCTGCTCGCCCCATGGAATTCAGACTCATCAGCCCCACAAACCTGTGAGTCAACGTCTTGCAATAGATCTCTTGGTATCGCTGTCTCTGCACTTGCAGACATGTATCTCCTCAGGGCTCCATCTCTCTGGAGCACCCTGCCTGGGGCGAAACCTACAGGTCTCCCTGCTTCTGGAAGAAGCCAGCAGGCTATCAGGTGAAAACTGACTTAGACGTGTGTGGCAACTCTTCAGATTTAAAGGCAAAAAAAAAGACTTGCAATAAAGACTAGGAAAAAAACTAAAGTGTTCCAAATCATCTTTAGTGGGTGGATGATATGCGGGTCCTAGGACCTGGGTGGCAAGGATTATGGACAACGCGCCCTTTCTCCCATTCCTCAATTTTTCTGTAAGATGGTCATTTATGATCAAGTATCTTTCACGAAAAAAACTGGAGTATTGAGTTTCTATACCTCCCGGTACTAAAAAGCTAAATACCTGTGGTCCTACGTCCACCGACAGAGAGCAGCGCCCTGCCCTTGGGGGCGGGCACACTTCCAGGTTCACTTGGGCTCGGGGGGCATACTTTCCAATCAGCACAAAGATCAAGTCAGAACATGAGTTTGGCAACGACAGGAAGTGGGAAACTCGGGAACTGCTGGACAGAAGAGCTGCCTTCAGCCCACAGAGGGCCTGCTGATGTGGCCCCAGCCTGGAGACGACCAGAGGCAGACCGTGGCTCAGCAGAGGGCCCTGTCTGGCACAGAGGGGGATGGGGCCAAAACACTGCTCCCAACGGGCTGCTGTGCCCAGCAAGCCACAATTCTAAATAAGTATGATTAAGACCAAAAAAAGACTTACCCCTTGACTTCCCTGAAATCGAATCGAAGGTCTCAGTGAAACAGAATCCTGCAAAAGAGCAAAATGGGAACATGTCAATGACGATATCTGGAACACGTTTATGTATGGCTGAGTCCCTTCACTGTTCACCTGAAATTACCACAACATTATTAATCAGCTAAATAAAAAGTTTAAAGTATGAGGAAAAGAAAAAAGATACCTGGAAATCCAAAGACTCACTTCCCAGTCATACAAGGAGCAGGATAAAGACAGTGTTTTCAGGAGGGGTGAAAGGAATAAACTACGCGCGTTGAAAATGACAGGAAAAGTCACCAGAGCAGGGTTCTGACGCATCAGTAAGAGCTCCTCAGATGGCAAGCGGCCAGGGTTGAAGGTACACAAGAGGCGACGCGCAGTGCTTCCCCATCCTCCCGCAAACCGGCACCAGCCCAGGCCAGCCCGCCTCAGAGGCGCTCCATGCGGAGCGGAACTGCACGGGGCGAGCAGGGCCTGCCAGGAGGCAGGCTGATGGGGCAATGCCCTCCGCCCCAAGGCCCTTGACAGGACACAGCCCAACGCCTGCCCAGCTCCCACGTCAGAGCTTCAGGGCAGCTTGTCCCTGTGCTTGGGGCAGCGGAATTCCCAAATGTCACAGGAAAAAAATACACCAAAAAACTCTACTAATTTAAGCTTCAGCTATTCGGAGATCAGCCTTCTGGTGGAATTTTAGAAAGAACACGGATCCAGATGGAGGGTCACACTTCTCCTTCTCATTTACCCCGGGCCCTTGGCACTTTCTGGGTAGCATACCTCACCCCACAGGGTGGTGCTGGTTCGTCACGACGACCCCCTCCCCTCCATCCTCAAACCCACAGGGCCCAAATCAGCCTCTGGGTCTGCGGTTCTCCTCAGCTTTCCTCCACGTGGCAGCCTAGATCTTGGGCTCGCCCGTCTCCAACAGAGCCCACCTCTCAGGCCTCCGCCCCAGCACCCCCAGGCGTAAGGGAGGCCCCCCACCTGGACCCCAGGTCCAGTCCACAGTGACTGCCTGTCTGCTCTGCACCCAGAATGTCAGGCCCGCCGTGGGCCCTGGGTGGGCAGAGCAGCTGCACACACGGGGGAAAGCCAAGCAGCGGGCGGGCTGGCCTCTCAGTGCCTGTGACCTGTCAGACCGCTGAGCAGCTGTCCACAGGTGAGGGGGACCGCGCTCAGCCAGCCTGGACCATGGGGGCCACACGCTCACCCTGCTCGGCTTACAGGGGCCTCCCCTTTGGCCAAGAGTCTCCAAGGACTTCACTCACGCACCTGGAGCAGACCTGAGCGGTCACACTCAGCTCCGGCACTCACCTCCCCGGAATCAGACACCCCAGAAGTCAGCCACACTTTTTTTAATTTGAGAAAGACTGAAACATTAAAGAAAAAAATTTTTTTAATCTGAGAAAGAATGTAAGGATTTATTTCATTTTTTGGCCCTTAGCCCCTGACCCGTGCCCCCTACAGTGAGGATCGAGCCCACGCACTGTGCGCTGGAAGATGGAGTCGTAACCACTGGGCCCCTGGGGAAGCCCCTACCCCACACACATCACGCCTCACTACCAGGTGGGCAGATACAGCATGTCCTCCAGCCCCTGCAGGTGCAAAGGGCTACTGCGTTGCTGAGACAGGGGCCAGGCTCCCTTCACAGCAAGCTCGAGACCAGATGACCTGCCCCCTAAACCATGGTCAGACTGCTGCCTGGAATGCAGTCCACAGGATTAGAGAGAGGGGCGGCACCAGGGGGTCCCGTCTAGCTGGGCCCTTGGAGCTGCAACATTTAAGCAGCCTTTGCTGGGAACTAGGTTAAAGACAGAGACCCAGAAGAAGATCTGCAGGTGGCCAGTAAGCGCGGGAGCAGCTGTGTCTCGTCAGTGCAGTGCAGACTGCGCAGGTGCCTACTGGGATAGCCAAAAGAGGAAAGATGACAGCCTGAACCCTGACCCCTCACTGGTGGGAGCATACAAGGTCCTGCAGAGAAGCCCAGCAGGTATTTCACACCCATTGACTCGGCTGTGCCAGGCCCTAGCTGCGGCACACAGGACCTCTGCTGCAGGGCACAGACTCTAGCTGTGGCGCACGGGCTCAGTATCTGCGACACACGGGCGCAGCTGTTTCACAGCATGTGGAATCTCAGTCCCCTGACCAGGGACTGAACCCACATCCCCTGCACAGTAAGGCAGACTCTTAACCACTGAGCCACCAGGGGAGTCCCGGGGCGGCTTCTTATAAGGGTTAACACAGTTATCACGTGACCCACCAATTCCAATTCCGAGGGATATACCCAAGAGAAATGGAAACACAGGCGTGCACAAAAACATATGTAAGTGTGCACAGCAGAAAGACTCTACTTCCCTGGTGGCTCAGCAGTGGAGAGTCCACCTGCCAGTGCAGGAGACACAGGTTCGACCCCTGGGCCAGGAAGACCCCCTGGAGGAGGACATGGCGACCCACTCCAGTATTCTTGCCTGGAGAATCCCATGAGCAGAGGGGCCTGGCGGGCTACAGTCCATGAGGTGGCAAACAGTCAGACAGGACTTAGTGACTAAACGACGTTCAAAACACAGCCAATAACCCAAATGTCCATCAGTTGGTAGGGAAACAAAATACTACCTAGAAATCAAAAGACATGAACTCCCCAATGGACAGGACACGGACGAACCTTAAAGCCACCAGCTAAATGAGAGAAGCCCAATATAGAACACGATACAATGGATGACCCCACCTATGTAAATTTCCAGAAAAGGCCAAACTAACAGAGCACAACTGTGAGTGCCTGCAAGCGGGGCGTGGCTGCAGACGGGCTGGCGGGAACGTCTCAGGTGGAGTGTTCACACTCTGACTCTACACCTAAAATGGGTGTAAGTTCTATGGGTTGTAAATGGCCCCTAGGGCACTCCGCAGCCTCCTGTGGGCTTTGAGGAACGTAACCTGAACATACAGAGAATTACTGAATAGGCGTGGGGAGCCCCTGGTCTCTTAACCAGTGTCAGTCGACAGTGACGTAAAGTGAACGGAAGGGAGACGGCAGGACAGGACGTGAGAGGGCAGCTGACAGCACCAGGCCAGAGCTGCCCCCACCCTTACGGAGTCTCTACCGCCGTCACCTGGCCCCGAAAGCCAAGGGGCAGGCCGCTCTGGCTGGGGAGCAGCAGGTGCAGACTTGCAGCAGAGACACGGGGTGCCGCAGAAGCGAAGGGCTCGCAGAACCTGGTCTCTCACGCCCTCAGCCCAGACCCCTCCAGGCAGAACCCAGCCCAGGGCTCACTGCCACACGCCTCGTCACTCACTCACCCAGGGCACTGCGAGTTATACTGTAGGGAAGCTGGCCAAGGCTAAAAGCTCAAGCTAAAAGGACCACGATGCCAAGACGGCTGGTCTCCAGTGTGCGTCCCCGGGTTGCCTGACTTTCATTGCAGAACCAGGCTCGAGGACCAGGCCAGGTCAGTCCTGTCAACAACAGAGCAATTCACTCATCCCATCATGCATACACAAACACACACACGAGTGACCGCCACACTCAAGTCACCTGCCTACAGCCACTAGCGAAAGGGACCCCACGCAGAAACCTAAATCACACCAGCCCCGTGGCAGGCAGAGGACAGGAGCCCCGTGCGGAGGATCTCAGAACGAGAGGAGGAGTCAGCGCCACTTGGTCAGTGACCGAGGCGCATTCTTATTTTCGGCCGTGCCCCATGGCTTATGGGATCCTAGCTCCCTGACCAAAGATGGAACCCACGCTTTTCGCAGTGAAAGCATGACGTTTTCACTTCACAACGACTCGACCACCAGGGAATTCCCCTGAGGTATGTGCTTGTCTGTCTGTTCGTTGATTGGCTGATCGGCTGCAGCCAGAGGCTTGTGGGATCTCAGTTCTCCAACCAGGGGTTGCGGCTGGGCCCTCAGCAGTGGAAGCATGGAGTTGAAACCATTGGTCCACCAGGGCATTTCCCCTCCTGAGGTGCATTCTAATGGCACTCAGCCCTTGCTGCTCAACAGCAGTCAAAAACACATCTGCTGGCACCAGAGGGTCCAGCCTCAGCATCTGGGTTAGCGCCACTGGCTGTGGCTCTCATCCTCGGTCTTGGGGGCGATAGCCTTCACCTCCTGTGTGGACCGTTCCACCCGGGGTGCCTGTCAGTGAGCTGCCTGCTCACCGTGCTCCCCCAGCCAGGTTTCCAGGAGGCAGCGCTGGCACCGGCCGGGGCGCCTCTCCAAGGGTTGCAGGAGCCTCTGCTTTTGGAGTGCCCTTCGCACTGGCACGTGACCATCCCACCTGTCACAGACTCTCAGGCTTGGAGGCCCAATGACATTTTAATGAAGCAGAACAAAATTAAAATTGTTACAAGAAAAGAAAATTTCCTGAAGAGTTCTAAAATGTACTAAAATTACTTGTGTGTCTTCAGCATCGACCAAAGCGGCCTTTGGCACGTACTGTTTTGCTGTGAAGATGGGGTCTGTTCTAGATCACAGTCAGCCTTCTCCTCTCTTTTCTGAATGTTGATTTATCCGGCTGCACCAGCTCTCCACTGCAGCACTCAGGACCTTCAATCTTCACTGTGGCGTGTGACACGTCTAGTTCCCTGACCAGGGGTTGAACCCAGGCCCCTCCCACTGGAAGCACTGTCTTAGCCAATGGACCCCCAGGGAAGTTCCATGCTTTTATTTTGTCAAACCAAAGTTAACAGATATTTACTGTGAAGCAAATACACTTCATCTGAATGACTCAAAGTGCATCCAGCCCTATTACCTCCAAGAACCCACTGAAAGGAAGCTGGCTGCATGATAACTTACCAGCTTTCTCCCTTCCCTCTGAGTCACGTCCCAAGTGGGCCAGGTAGGCTAAGGGGAACCCCAAGTGCCACGGGCCCCTCTGCCATATGGGTCGGTCACACTGTCAGAGGGGGCTCCCAGCCCCTGGGAACGTGGCCCCATTTCCTCCCTCCACTGTTACACCAGGCAGGGCAGGACCACCTGGGTTTCTTCCTGCGCCAACCAGCAAGCTGTGGTGGTTGCCAACAGGGACTCTCACATGGGAGGGTGCTGGGTGCCCACTGGGTATGCTCAGGACACACAATCCACCATCACAGGCGGGGGCCTGACGCCAGCAGCTGGCCAGTGGGCCAGTGGGGGCAGGAGCGGCTGCAGGTCTGACACTGGCCGCTCCTGAAGGCTCTGGAAAACCCTGGGCAGAGCAGCCTCAAGGCCCCACACCAACAACTTCCAAACTCCTACAGGCAGGACCCTGAAAGCCAAAGGCCTAGGATCCCTGAGAAACAGCCCGCCTGCACCTCCCTCGACTTAAGCCTCCACGGCCGATGAAGGCTTGGACCCCCAGAACCATCCTGAGTGGGGGCACCCCGGGACCGGGGCACATGGCTCCAGGAGCATGGCCTGCGGGTCCCAGGCTGAGAGCTGCATTTTAGGCTTGTTATCACTAAACTCTACACACCTCAAGGATCAGAAAAGGTCAAAGGACGTGCCCAAACCCACACAGGGCCAGGAGCCAACTCCACCTGTCACCTCCAAGGTTCTCTGCAGGGATGGTACACACACTAGCAGCCTCCTTTTCTCAGAAGAGGACTTGGAAGCTGACCCCAGGAAGACAGAGCTGCAGTCACCTCCAACCTTTTATCTGGAGATTTCTGTGTTTAGGTCAGTGATGCACGCCCTCCACTCCGAGGGGCAGGCCTTTCCACCCCAGGGAGGCCATGATGGGCCACCCAAGCCCAGGAGATATTCACTGGATGGATAGAAGAGCAAACGGACAGAGAGCAGTCCTGCTGAATCTTCTCAGCCTCTTCCCAGGCAGGCACCCATGTCAGGGCCAGACAAGCCATCCACTGGTGACAACTAGGGTGCTGGACAGAACACACAAGCGTGCTCTCAAAGTGAACACGGGCAGTACAGGCCAGACCCGCCTGCAAGAAGCAAAAGGGCCAAGGGAGCCTCTTGAGGCTGCTGGGCTCACTGCCTAGAGAAGCCTCTTGACCGTGGGCTGGGAAGTCTGACGGAACCAGGAGTGCGGGCAGAGGCCCACGAAGGAGAGATGATGCAGAGAGACTGCTCCTGGCACCAGCACAGGGCCTGAGCTGCTGCAGAGGAAGGCTTCAGGACTCCCCCTGCGGTGGGGCCCCAAGCCTGGGGGGCAGGAGATGCCATCCACAGCCAGCCCAGAGGAGTCCTCCCTGTACCCCGATCAGCAGTGGAGATAAACGAGCCCTCATTTAAGGGCTTCTCTCACTCCTCTTACTAAGGAATTTCAAAAGCAAGCTTCCCCAAGATCAGCTGATCCACCGCTAACCAAACTGCCTGTCAGCAGCCAGAAGGACTGTCAGGCTCTAAGAAAAGACAACCAAATCCAGCACATGGACTCTGCAACACTCAGTACCCCAGACCAAAAGCCTTCAGATGGAAGCTGTAGAAAAATGTGCGAGGCATGAGGCAACACAGACAGACCCAGAAGGACAGAGGAGATGGCATTATCAGACAAGGGTTTCACTTAGAGCAACTATCCTAAACCTACAATGCTCGTGAGCTTAAAGGGAAACTTGAACTGATGCAAAGAAGAATAGGAAGCATCAGAGCTCCAGAGCCACACAGAACTCCCTGAGCTGAGAAACTCAGTGTCTCGAGGTACTGAGTGGGATTAATATTAGACACTGTGGAAGAAGAGGTCAGTGAATCTGATGACAAGGCAACAGAAATGTATCCAAAATGAATCACACAGGAAACAATCCATTAGGAAAAGGAACAAAGCCTTGGTCAACTGCTGGATAGTACTAAGAGATCCATTACACATGTAACTGGACTCCCAAGGCCATGGTATCCAAACCTCCAAATGTGACAAAGACTATAGACCCACAGATTTAAAAACCTCCAGCAGGAAAAGAAAGCGCCCCGTGGCAACACACCTTGCAAATTAGTGCAGCAGCTGACTGAGGCACCACCGTCGGAGAAGCCAAGATAAGACGCTCCGAGGCCACAGCAGACATCTGCAAAGCATGGAGGAAAGAAGAGCACCAGCCTGACGCCCCAGACAGTGCAAAGAGAAGGCAACAGCAAGGCTGGCTCAGACAAAGGCAGACAGGCTCTGCCTGCAGCACCTCTGCCATGAGGAAGGTTCTGGAAGCTCTCGAGGAAGAACGGATGGTGACACCAGATGGGCAGGCAGATCTGCACAGAGGATGAAGAAGGCTGGGCTACGGCGAGCATGTATGAACATGAAAGATGTCTTTCTCAGGATGCTTCTGTAAAAGGCATGACAGGTTAAGGTGTAAATAACGGTAACGACGTGCGGGATTGGCACGTGAGCACTGAACAGGTGGCAACCGGGTGCAAGGATGGGGGCGGAGGGGATGGCAGCAGACAGTCCCAGGCCCTGATACCTCTGACCCTTGGCCGGAAGTTAACCGGAGGGGGTGGTCTCCAGGTGCCAGAACTGACCCTGATCTCCTCGCACCTCGGCCTTGAATATTTGCCTGCTGGACACGCTGAATGCGACACTTCCGGCCTGACTGGATCACTTTCCTGTTCCTGCGCTCAAGGGGTACTGCCCAAGCCTTCAGGCTGAAGGCAGAGCGCACACGGCACGTGAGGAGGCTCAGCTGAGACACTGAGCTGGATGCAGGCAGCAGGGGCCCAAGGCCACGGCTGTGGACGAGAAGGCACGGTGTAGAGCACGGCTGCGGTGCCAGAGGCAGCGCTCCCCTGAGCTCGCCCCCGAAGGGAAATGCACCACCAGGCTCTTCGGAGGAAGCAGGCAGAGCCCACCTCGGTGGTGTCCTTACAGCAGCAGCGGGGGCACCCTCTGGACCTGCCCAGCCTGGCCCCCGGGGCGCAGGGGCTCACCAGGCAAACGTGGCCCTTTCCTTCCGCTTCAGGGGCTGACAGTGCACAGAGTCAGGGACACGCCGCCTGTTCAGGTGCCCCACCACCCTGTCACCTCCCCTGCAGGTCTGTGGACCAGGACTGCTCATTTCCCTGTCTCCCTGTGGGCAGCTTTCGGGTCAGCCCCAGACCAGCAAGCGGGCAGGTAACGTAATTCCCGCGACACCCCCGCCCAGGCTCAACACAGCCCATTTCTATGCCTCTCACTCTCGGCACTTGCACGGGCTATGCCTCAGGCTGGCAGCATTACACACGACACGCGGAGTCTCCTCAGACCCTCTGAGGGCTCACACCGCTCACCGCAGGCTCACAGGCCACACACTCCTCCGGGGCCAAGCTGTCCATCATGGCATCACCTGAGCAGCAAGCACCGGCCCCCACACGGGCCCTGTCGGCACCCCGAGTGGCAGGACACCATTCCAATTAGCAGTGCAGGGGGGATGAAACCACTGGCTTCTGGGGCCAGTGGCACTCCACGTGCCAAGGTGCGGCTGGGAGCCAGGGCTAGGGCTAAATTGGGAGGCTTGGCAGGGCTGAGCAGTGGGAAGGCCTCCACACAGCAGGGCAGGGGGTGTCCACAACCCGAGGTCACATGGCACCCAGGATACTCCGTACGACTTGGATGAAGAAACCCATGTAATAAAGATGTTGATGGATGTAAAAAAATACGGGGCGGGCAGAGGACAGTGCCAGGCAGAGAAACAGATGGGCCCGGAGTGGGGGGGCGGGGAGGCGTGAGCACTGGCTTTAGACTCCTCTTGCCTAAGATGGGGCAAGGAGAGGGTGAGGAGGAACTTGATGGCCGAAATCTCCTCCTCTCCCCATGAAGAAGGCTTCGAGGGTGAAGCAACAGGAAGTGGCTTACGAAACCCACCTCCAGGTCTAGCGACCAGTTTGCAGGAAGCGCAGTGCGTAAGGCATCCAGTTACGCTTGTGGGTCTCACTGGGTGACTCTGCCATGTCCAGAGACACGTTTGGATGTCAGCACTTGGTTGTGGGGCGCTGCTCCTGGCATCTGACAGAAGACCCTGCCCAGCAGACTGCAGGGCGGCCCCACCACCGAGTCACCCAGCCCCAGACGCCAGTGGAGCCAAGGCCGAGAAGCCCTGAGCCAGCCGGGCGGAAAGCAACGAGGACAGCGATTGGCAGAGCAGAACGTGGGAAATTCCACGGGACCAATGAGCTAGCTTCTTCGACAGATGAGTGCTTCCAGGGAAAGAAAAGCAGAGTGCTGTAAGCCACCACAGACTGACGTGGCTGTCCCGAGTGGCTCTGTGTGGATGCTACTTGAACTAGTCCCAGCAAGGGTGCTCTCAGGGAGCTGCACAGAGGCGATGTCTGAAACACACACGTCCGTATCTCTTGATATCACAGTGACTGAGAAAAGCCACGGGCGAGATGAAAAGGCACCTGGGCTTGTTCTAAATATGTTCTATCAAAACCAAAGAAACCAAAAATGGGGAGGCGAGGGCACCGGGCAAAGCTGAGAGAAGACAGGTCACAGCTCAGAGGGTGAGACTGAGTCTCAGCCAGGGGGCAGTTGCTCTTCTCAGCCCTGTCGCATCAACCCCAGAACACTCCCAGGTGAAAGGGAGTCTCCGTAAGACGTGCCTTAGTACAAGTCCCGCCCACCCCTCAGTGGTACACAGAGCAGCCGGGGGCAGGGTCCTGTCTGTGAGCACAGACCAGTGTGTCCTCAGGGAGAAAGGGGGCGAGGCGGAAGGAGTGCTGCGCTCAGGGCACAGCTGGACACAGGGGCGGGACGCTCAGGGCTGACTGAGCGTGGGGAGCGGTACCCAACACCGCCCTCCGGGTCCTCCACTGCCCACCGGGGGTTGCTGACCATGCCCAGGCAGCACCTTCCCTGTGGCCTGAGGCCCTCGTAACTCAGAGGTGCCTGCACAGAGTGATGAAGGTGAAGGCTTCTGCCTCTCCTTGAAGAGTTTGTCTTTCCAATTACATGAAGCACAAAGAAGTCCCTGAGCTGATTCTTCAGAGCTGGGATGCTCCTTCCCCTGGGCAGTGTGTGGCTAGCAAAGGGGGAGCTTAAGTCCTGAGACAAGGCCTGGCTGCTAACCTCCTGGCAACTGCCCACCACCCCACACACCCATTTCCAGTAAAGCAGAGACGATTGAGAAATGCCTTTCAGGAATCCTTCCTGCGGCTTCCTGGCAGGTTCCAAGGGGATGGCAAGGCCGTGGAGAGTTTAGACTGTGGCGTTGGGGACCAAGAGGGGGGCTTTTCTGTGAACCACAGGCAGGAAGAAAGGCCTGGGATGCAGCCCCAGCTCAGTGCAGTCGGTGAGGCCAGCTCAGGGCCAGGCTGGGAAACCTGAGTGGACACACAGATTCTACACTCCTGGCTGAGGGCAGAGAACAAGGGCGTGGCAGGCCAACACCAGGGCTCACAGCAGCTCCTCCCTTTAGCTGGGAGGGCACAACATTCACCACTGAGTGAAGGGACACCTAAGACAAGAAAAAAGGGATTCTGGTCGGGAGCCAGGTGTAAATCAGGACCCATGCTGGTTGCCAGCAAACAAATATTTGTGTCAAAATGTGTGTCACGGAAGAACACAGAAAGCTTAGGGGAAAAAATTAAAGACACCGTAGGGATTAGAGAAACGGATGGAGATCACCTGTTAACTGGCCCTGGCCCTGCCATGCATTTGTTTTGCTCTCCCCGGATGAGCAAATCAACACGGCCAGCACTGGACGGCCCCCTCCTTTCTGCTGGAATTTCCGCGGGCCCAGCAGACTCTCACTCTCCCCTCACCCCCACCGGCCTCCGATATGTGTCCTGGCCCTGCGGGTGCCCCTTTTCTACATGGTCACATAAATGGGATCACACTGCATTAGTCTTCCTGTGGCTATGGAACAAGTCACAGCAAGCGTGGTGGTTCACACCAACAGCAGCGCGTTTATTCCCTGGGTGCTGCAGGCTGAGGTGGGGCTGCCGTCAGCGGGGCTGCACTCTGAGCTCTCCAGAGGAGGCGCCGTCCCTGACTCGACCAACTCTGACAGCCCCAGGCATCCGTGGCTTCTGGACACACCACTCCAATCCCAGGGTCACATCACCTCCTTTTCTTCTGACTGCTTCAAATCTCTCTCTGCTCTCAAAAGATCACTTGTGATCACATTTAGGGCCCAAGAATCCTAGATAATCCCATCTCTGAACGCTTAACTTAAAAAAAAAATTTTTTTTCCTGGCCTTTTTTTGGCGTCTAAGCTTACTCCTTGGAAGAAAAGTTATGACCAACCTAGATAGCATATTCAAAAGCAGAGACATTACTTTGCCAACAAAGGTCCGTCTAGTCAAGGCTATGGTTTTTCCAGGGGTCATGTATGGGTGTGAGAGTTGGACTGTGAAGAAGGCTGAACGCCGAAGAATTGATGCTTTTGAACTGTGGTGTTGGAGAAGACTCATGAGAGTCCCTTGGACTGCAAGGAGATCCAACCAGTCCATTCTAAAGGAGATCAGTCCTGGGATTTGCTGAAACTCCAGTACTTTGGCCACCTCATGCGAAGAGTTGACTCATTGGAAAAGACTCTGATGCTGGGAGGGATTGGGCGCAGGAGGAGAAGGGGACGACAGAGGATGAGATGGCTAGATGGCATCACTGACTCGATGGACGTGAGTCTGAGTGAACTCCGGGAGGTGGTGATGGACAGGGAGGCCTGGCGTGCTGCGACTCATGGGGTCGCAAAGAGTCGGACACGACTGAGCGACTGAACTGAACTATAGATTTACATGTATCATATCTTTTTCAACTTTTTAAAGCTCTTTAGTGAATGAATTCGAGCAAACTCGGAGAGAGTGGAGAACAGAGGAGCCTGTGGGCTGCAGTCCGTGGGGTCACAAAGAGTCGGACACGACTGAGCGACGGAACAACACAACGAACTGAATGAGTCTTTAGATTCAACAGTGCTTTACGACTTTCAGAGGTTTCATATACATGATTTCATATAATCCCATAACAACCCTTTTTGTAAAATCCCCTATTCCTATCTGCCCCTCCTCATTCCCTCTCCTCACTGGTAACCACAAGTGTGCTCTCTATAACTGTGAATCAGCTAAAGAATCCTTAACATTTTCTCATCTGCAAAGTACTTTTTTTCACGTAAGACCAAATTCACAGGTTCCAGGGGTTACGACTTGGACATCTACTGGGGGTCCCTATGCAGCTGACTTTACGCTAAAGCCTCTGACTGTGGATCACAACAAACTGGAAAATTCTTCAAGAGATGGGAATACCAGACCACCTTACCTGCCTCCTCAGAAACCTGTATGCAGGTCAAGAAGCAACAGTGAGAAACGGACATGGAACAATGGACTGGTTCCAAACTGGGAAAGGAGTACATCAAGGCTGTATCATTGTCACCCTGGTTATTTAACTTGAATGCAGAGCACATCATGCTGGATGAAGTACAAGCTGGAATCAAGACTGCCAGGAGAAATTATCAGTAACCTCAGATATGCAAATGACACCACCCTTATGTCAGAGAAGAGAAGAGGAACTAAAGAGCCTCTTCATAAAGATGGAAGGAGAGAACAGAAAAGCTGGCTTAAAACTCAATATTCAAAAAACGAAGATCATGGCATCCGGTCCCTCACTTCACGGCAAATAGATGGGGAAACAATGGAAACAGTGACAGACTTTATTTTCTTGGGCTCCAAAATCACTGCAGATGGTGACTGCAGCCATGAAATTAAAAGACACTTGCTCCTTGGAAGAAAAGCTATGACCAACCTAGATGGTGTTTTAAAAAGCAGAGACATTACTTTGCCGACTAAGGTCCGTCTAGTCAAGGCTGTGGTTTTTCCAGTGGTCATGTATGGATGTGAGAGCTGGACTATGAAGAAAGCTGAGCGCCGAAGAATTGACGCTTCTGAACTGTGGTGTTGGAGAAGACTCTTGAGAGTCCCTTGGACTGCAAGGAGATCCAACCAGTCCATTCTGAAGGAGATCAGCCCTGAATATTCACTGGAAGGACTGATGCTGAAGCTCCAATACTTTGGCCACCTGATGCGAAGAACGGACTCCTTGCAAAGACCCTGATGCTGGGGAAGACTAAAGGCAGGAATGGAAGGGGACGACAAAGGATGAGATGGCTGGATGGCATCACTGACACAATGGGCATGAGTTTGAGCAAACTCTGGGAGATGTAAAGGTCAGGGAAGCCTGGCGTGCCGCAGCCCATGGAGTGGCACACAGCTGGACACGACTGAGAGCCTGAGCACGACATACGCAGCTGACCACGGAACACTCAGCGTGAGCGGCAGGAGACCTGCCCGTGCTGCCGTCACTGGAGCGTCTTGCTACTGCTTAGTATTAACCCACCATATTATACTACAGTCTGTTCACCCGTTTGTAGACCGAAGGACACTGGGGTCATTTCCACCTTGGGGGACTAATGAATCTACTGCCATGAACATTCACACGCAGGTTTCTGTGCAGACATGCGTTTTCATCTCGCCTGATGAACAGCCAGAAGCACAGGCTGGATCTCAGTGGCAAGTGCATGTTTAACTTCATGAGACCAGCCCCCATCCACGTCAGGATTTCATGTTCTCAGGTTTTCTATCTGAGCCATGCTCCTAGCTGTGAAGTGGTATCCGCGGCTTCAACTTGCATTTCCCTAATGACTAATGTCGTGAAGAAGGTTCTCATGGACAAATCTGCCATCCCGCATCTTTATGGAGAAGCTATACAAATCTCCAATGCATTTTTAAAAAACAGGGTCAACTTTTCACTACGGCATTTTGAGAGTTCTTCATATGTTCTAGATCCTCGAGCTTCAGCAGACGACTGTTACAAAGACCTTCCTCCCAGTCTGTGGCTTGTCCTTTCGTTCTCTTAACAATGTCCTTCAAAGAGCAACTATAGACTCTGATAAAGTGGCACAACCAGAGAGTAGCCCGCACTTGCTGCACCTGGAGAAGAGCCCACAGGCAGCAATGAAGACCTAGCGCAGCCAGTAACAAATAAATAAAAATAAACACGCATTTCTAAGGGGCTCTATGCCACCGAGCCCTGTTCCATCCACAGCGGCTGGCAGCACATCCCAGGCCTGGCCCCAGGGAAGTGTGGCTGTCGTGAGCCACCAACCCCCGGCACTGCGCCGAGCTCTGCAGCCCACGCCTGCGCCAGGCCCTCTTTTCAACACCTCTGCCTCATTACTATCTCATCTTTCCCATCTGCCTTTCCTCAAATAGAAAAATTAAGCCCCGTGTCAGTACCTGCTGCATGCCCCCAGCACATGCAACCTGCAGCACGGGGCCTGGGCTGGGGAGGGCGAGGTCCACAGGCTGGGCTTGGTCCCTGGTCCCCACGGCAGTGTAGGCAGCCAAGTGGGTCTCGTCTCCTCTGCCACCCAGGCCCTGTGCGCATGGAGCGAGCTGTGCACAAACGGCACCAAGTCTTGGGGCTTGCAGCCCGCGCCTTGGTTCCACCCCGGGGACCTGAGCCCCCACTCCCAGCAGAGGCCCACCCCAGATTGCGTCCTTGGCCTCATCCCACTCTCTCCCTGGAAGCCCTGATGAGGCTAATGGGAGCCCTGGGGAAACGGACAAGTGGGCGGGAAAGTGCACAGGGCGCTCTGCACCGACGTGCTCCTGATGCAATGCGCCTCGCCAGGAGCCTATGTGTGGAGCGGGCTTGTTTCTCCTCTTCTTTAAAACCGTACTTGCTTTCTTAACTTTGGGCTATGCGGCGTCTTCCTTGCTGTGAGCGGGCTTTCTCTAGCTGCAGTGAGTGGGGGCTCCTCCCTAGTTGCCGTGTGTGGATGTCTCACTGAGGTGGCTTCTCTCGGTGTGGAGCACGGGCTCTAGGTGGGTGGGCTGCAACAGTTGTGGTGCACGGGCTTAGCGCCCCTCGGTCTGCGGAATCTTCCGCACCAGGGATCAAACTCGTGTCCCCTGCATTGGCAGGAGGATTCTCAACCACCAGACCACCAGGGAAGTCCTACTTTTCCTTTTTAATTGCTCACTAAAACTTATCAACAGGCCCTGAGCTTGATACCAAACTTCACTCTGCCCAAGCCTTTCGCCCACAGCCTGGGGGCACCATGACAAAAGAAACACCCCCCCCCCCCCCCCCCCCGCCCAGACAGCAGTGACTGGGATGGAATCCTCCAGCAGAGGAAGCGGAGGGCCTGACCTAGATGGCCCAGGCCCTCTGGGGCGCAGCCCAGGATGTGGGCTGCCCGGATGCTCCGCATCTCAGCACAGGGCCCAGCTCAAGTTTCTCCCTTCTCATCTTCTACAAAGCGCCCCAGATCCGTCCCAGGAGAGGCAGGCACAAGTCTTAGAAAAACAAAAGCCATGCCTGAGAACTCAGCCTTCTCTTCCCTGTAGGATGAGACCCGCCCCCCACCCTACAGCCTCCAGCTGGTGCCTAAGCAGGGTCACTCGCTCGCATCCACTTTTTTTTGTTTGTTTGTTTTAAATGTGTGTGTCTTTATTCTCTCTTTGAGTTAAATTTCTTTTCAAAGTCTTTATTTTTTTTAATTTTTATTTTTACTTTATTTTACTTTACAATACTGTATTGGTTTTGCCATACGTTGACATGAATCCACCACGGGTGTACATGAGTTCCCAAACATGAACCCCCCTCCCACCTCCCACCCCATATCATCTCTCTGGATCATCCCCGTGCACCAGCCCCAAGCATCCTGTATCCTGCATCAAACATAGACTGGCGATTCATTTCTTTCATGCTAGTATACATTGCATCCACTGTTAATGCCCACACACACAGAGCACGCCAGGAGCTGCCAGGTCAGGGACCCGCATGCCCAGCCTAGGAGCTCACTCAGCATCAGTCCCACGAGGTTGCCTTGGACACGCTCCAAGCCCCCGCACCTCTGCGCCCCAGCAGCCTCTGAGCGGCCGCAGGCACCGGCTCCGCCCTGTCCACACACCCCGCCGCCGCCACTGTAGCGCTGCACTGTGCTTGGCCGTGTCCCTTTGCGGCCCCATGGCTAGAGCCGGCCAGGCTCCTCTGTTCACATTCATGGAATTTTCCAGGCAAGAATACTGGAGTGCCTTGCCATTTCCTTCTCCAGGAGATCTTTCAGACTCAGGGTTTGAACCAGCGTCTCTTTCATCTCCTGAGCTGGCAGGCGGGTTCTTCCACTGCGCTCCCTGGGAAGCCACCACGTCACTGGAATAAATCCTAACTGCTCAGGAACAGAGAAGGCCCCACCATGCAGACCCTGCCTTGAACACCCCACCACTCACCAGCTGGGGACCCCAGGAAAGGGGACTGCCTCCGAGCAGAGCCAGCTCTGGACCAGCTGGGCTGTGAAGGCTGTCTCCCCACAAGGTCAGGTCAGAGACGTGGCCTTGGACCACAGCCTGAGACACCCCTCCTGGGGGGTCCAGAGACATCCCAGAGGCATGGAGAAATGGCTGGACAAGTCAACCTCCCCAGAGAGCTGGTAACCTTTCTCTTTCAAGTAGTTCTGATATTTTGAGCCAGAATACTCCAAAAGTTTCAAAGAGCCGTCAAAATCTGGGAGAAGGAACTTCCCTGGTGGTCCAGTGGTTAACACTCTGAGCTCCCAATGCAGGGGAGCCCCAGGTTCGGTCCCTGGTCAGGGAACTAGATCCCACGTGTGACCACCAAGAGTTCGCCTGCTGCAACTAAGACCCAGCACATCCAGACACACACACACTTAATGAGGAAGAAAAGACGGTCCGGGGCTCAGGACCCTCCCACAGGTCCCTCGGTCACCGGTGCACTTCCGTGGCATGGAGAGCAGGCACGGACTGGGCACAGGGCCCAGCCTGGCCAGTCCTCAAATGTGTGGGGCAGGGGAGAGCAGAACGAACGTGACGATCACGTGGAAGGCAGCCGTGTCTCAGGAAGCCGGCCGGCTGAGCTCAGTCCGCGCTCTTTCTTTTCCCAGCGGAGCACGGAGGGGCCAGGCGCAGAGCCGGGCTGGGGAGCGCCCTCGGCACAGTGCTTGGAGCAGCCAGGTGGCAGACTCAGATGTGGGTCCCCAGTTACCAGCTGCCTGTCCCAACAAAGTCCTCACCCTCACAGGGTCTGACCCAGAGGAGGCTACCGGAAATTGCTTTGAGGAACAGCTCCTGAGCTGGTTGAGGCTGGCTGTGCCGGATCCATAGGGAGGCCCAGGAGCCAAACACAGCCCGGAGCCCTGCACCCGCAGAGGGTCTCCACGGTGAGGAACTGAGCGGCTGTCAGAGGCTCAGGCTTCATCCCTACCAGGGCCAAGAATGAACTGTTTCCTTCCAATCCTTGCTTGGACTCCAACAGACCCAGGTGTCAGTCTCTCGGAACAACAGGGTCCTCTATCAGCCAGCAGACAGAACGGACCTTCCTGGAACAACTCTGGACACTCATGAGTTGCTGTAGCCCAAGGAGGGTGGGGGCCCGGCTGCCCACCCAGCTGTCATCCCAGCCACTGGCTCAGACCCAGCCCTCAAGGGGCTCTCTGCTGCCCCCAGCAGGTGTAAGGACAGCATTCTTGGGCACATGTGGGCCGACTGGAAAGAGGTGGCCAGGTGGTGGCTTTGACCACCCTCCACCTGCCCTGGAGTTCTGAGAAGCATGCCTGCGGGCCCCTGCTCACCTGGCAGGCTACCGCTCCATGCACATCAGCTGCCCCCTGGCTCTCATCAGGCAAGGATCAGCCCCGTTCTTGGGTTGAGTTGTACCTTGGTGTCCACCCAGGTCTGCCAACTGACTGCTCCCCGGAAACATGACTGGTCCTCAGAGGGAACCGCACAATGAGAAATGTCACCAAACAGCCCGTCCTGCAGAGCTGGTGGGGCAGCGATGCTGGTCTCCTCTGGGGCGGGAGCAGTGCGTGTTCTGCCAGGGCCTTGGTGTCCCAGTGGCCCTCAGGAGCCTGACTCTGGGGACCTCCCGTGGACAAGGTCACATGTTTCCCTGACTAGCTCGGAGTGATGAGGAAACTGGGGCTCAGGGAAGCCAGCAGCTCTGCTCAAGGTCACCAGCTCAGGAAGCGGCAGAGCCCACACTCGAACCCAGGACTGCCCCCCCAAATCAGGAGGCGGCAGGTCCCTACCACTTTAGGACAGAACCTCTCCCCCACTCTGCTTCTCCCCCAGCATTAACGGGGGGTCACGCCGCCATGGACACTCCTGCCCCCTCCTCAGCTAGCTGACCAGAGTCCTCGCCAGAGCTGGGCACTCACTCCTGCTCCTGCAGGCCTGTTTCCACTCCCCAGCCTGCTCTGCCCCCCAAAGCACAAATGAGCCAGAAGTCTGAAACCATCAGCCACCATTTTACAGAACATCTTGTCACCTGCCGAAAAACAAGTGACTAATCTTGGCTCAGAGTGACAAGACCAAGCACTGCGCATCTGCCTAGAGCTGAGGTGCCCCAGAAACCAGGAGGGAGCTAGAGTGCTGCGGAGAGAACCACGGACCCCGCAAGAACAGAGAGCAGACAGAAACGAGGAGTCCTTCCCGGACGCTCACAAGCATCCGTCGGATCACACCCCACAGCCCGGGGGCCCATGGTGAGCCCCTTTACAACACTCAGACAAGCGCTATGAGGCCACTCCCCGCACCAAGCCACTGTCCAGGGTATCCCTCCCTGGACCCAGCCAGCTGCCTCCTCCGCTGAGGCTTCCTCAGAAAGGCTCCGGGGGCATGCTCACTCGGACCCCTGCCACCAGGGGAGGACTTAACCGACATGCTGGGCTGGTCTCCCCCACGGGAAGCTGAGTCCCGGGAAGGGGAGGATGTCCCACCACTGCTGGCCTCCAGGGCGTGCAACAGGTCACCTGATTCGGGGCTCAGCCACCTGCAGAGCAGAGACGGGAGCTGGCTCTGACCACACGGTGTGGCAGGCGAGGTGCTGCTTCCAGGAGCAGGGAATAAACGCCCCTGCCTGGCTCTCTCTCCTAGATGTGATGTGGAAATAATCCCAGACTCGCAGGAAAGCTGCCACAGCACGAAGAATACCCAAGTACCTTTAAACCCACAAGCTCTCTGCCGCACGCACGCACCCCATAGCACAGAGATCTGGGTGCATCTATCTGCTTCCTCAAACCAGTCAGGAGTGAGCTGCGCACACCACTGCGCTCCACCCTAAACACGCGGTGCGTTTCTGAGGAGCAAGCCACACGCCAGCCGCCAGCTGCACTGTGTCCATTATCGGCAGGCCGCTCTGCACCACTGCCTCCCTTCCGCGTCGCCACCTGGCTCGGTGGTGTCCCCCCACTGCCCTCCCTCCAGCGGAGAGAGCCACACACGGCACGGACCTGCCCCATCTCACCAGCCACCTTTCTCCTGGAGGCTTCTCAGCTGTTCTTTGACGCTTAAGACATGGACATTTTTGGAGGAGTCCGCCCACCCCCCTTTACTAGAACGTGCTACCCAGCATTGTGGGTCCACCTAGTGTGAGTGTGATGAACTATGCTGTGCTCCAGGCACGCGCCCGGAGGGGACCGTCCTTCTCAGTGGCATCCCACCCAGAGGTCCTCCCAGAGGGGTCTGCCTGCCCTTGCAGTACCGTGAATTCTGACCACCCAGTCCTGTCTGGCCTGCCTTCTGCCCATGCAGCTCACAATAGATGCCTGCTCCCCACCCACAGCCCAGGTTCAGCCAACCCCACCATCCACAGGTTTATGGCAGCGGCTGTAAAACAGCTCCTATCTCTGCCAGCTGCGGCATGCCACCAGAAGCAGGAGCCCTCCTGTTTCCCCACTAATTTATTTACATGCTATCAGCAGCAGTGTGATGGTGAATTTTATGTGTCAACTTGGCTCGGTCACAGAACTGAGCTGTCTGGTCAAATACCAGTTGCACTGAAAGCATTTTTTAGACGAGATTAACATTTAAAAATAAGATTCTGAGTAAAGCTTCCACAAGTCTCCCAATCAGTATCTCAAGATACAACTTCAGCTCTTCCCTGGGTATCCAGCCTGTCAACCTGCCCTACAGATTTTGAACTTGACAGCCTCCAGAGATGCATGAGCCGATTCTTTAATAAGTCTTTTCTCAAACACAAATGGCCAAAAGACCCATGAAAAGATGCTCAACAGCGTTAACTATTAGAGAAATGCAAATCAGAACCACACTGGGGCACACCACCTCACACCGGTGAGTATGGCCATCAGCAGAAGCTCTACCAAACACAAATGCTGGAGAGGGTGGAGAAAAGGGAACCTTCCTACACTGTTGGTGCTAACGCAAGCTGGTGCAGCCACTATGGAAAAGAGTATGGAGGTTCCTCAGAAAACTAAAAACAGAACCATCCGATGCAGCGATCCCACTCCTGGGCATAACCAGGCAAAACTGAAACTCAGAAAGACACACGCACCCCCACGTTCACAGCAGCACTATTCACAGCAGCCAAGACACGGAGACAGCCCTAACGCCCGCCGACAGATGACTGGACAAAGGAGACGCAGTGCGTGTACACAATGGACTACTACTCGGCCATCAAAAATGAATTGATGCCGTTTACAGCAACATGGATGCAGGCGGAGATGCCTGTACTAAGAATCAGAACGAGAAAGAGAAACCGCACGGTATCACTTATATGTGGAATCTAAGCTATGACACACACGAATGAACCTGCAGACAGAACAGACTCACGGACAGAGAAGGACCTGCGGCTGCCGAGGGGAAGGGGTGGGACAGGGTGGGCAGGAGGCTGGGCTTACAGACGTGAACCACCGCGGACAGAACGGATGGCATCAAGGTCCCACTCTGCAGCGCAGAGGACTACATTCAATATCCTACGCTAAGCCACAGTGGAAAACGCACTTTAAAAACAAGGCATATAGGGACTTCTCTGGTGGCCCAGTTGTTAAGAATCTGCTGTGCAACGCAAGGGTGGGTTCGATCCCTGGTGGGGGAAAAAGAATCCCACCTGCCACGGGGCAGCTAAGACCCCATGCCGCACTCCAAGCCCTTGAACTCTGGAGCCCCCCACCACAACCAGAGAGCCAGTGGGCTGCAGCTAAGACCCAACGCAGCCAAATCAACTGAAAAAAAGAAGAATGTGTACACACACACCCAGAATCACTTTGCTGTACAGCAGAAATTAGCACAACACTGCAAATCAATGTTACTTCACCCTTTAGAAATTAAACACACACACACAAGGGGGGCTTCCCTCCCTGGTGGTTCAGTCATAAAGAGTCTGCCCGCCCATGCAGGAGATCCGGGAAGATCCCACACGCCTTGGAGCAACTTAAGCTCGGGCACCAGAACCACTGCGACTGTGCTCTAGAGCCTGCGAAGTGCAACTACTGAGCCCACCTGCTGAAGCCCAACTGTGCTGGAGCCCATGCTCCGCAACGAAAGAAGCCGCTGCAATGAGACGCCTGCACACCACAACTAGAGAAAAAGTCCATGCAACCCCAAAGAGCACGCACAGAACTAAACAAATAAACTTACTTAACACACACACACGCACATACAACGGAGCTTCCTGGAGGCCCAGCACTTGCACTGCTGCTGCTGCTAAGTCGCTTCAGTTGTGTCCGACGGTGCAACCCCAGAGACGGCAGCCCACACAGACTAAACCCATCTCACAAGCCATGCAGCATGGCCAAAAAGGACACACACGCGCACGCACACACGCACACACACACGTGTCTCTTCTCACTCTTTCAGTCTTATCGGTTTCTGTTTCTCTGGAGAACCTTGACAGACTCATGGACCGCCTTTTGCAATGGTCTCAAATGCACTGTAGTCCTTAGTCATCCTGATACTCGGGGCTTCCCAGGTGCCTCAGACAATAAAGAATCTGCCTGCAATGCAGTAGATGCCGGCTCAATCCCTGGATGAGGAAAATTCATGGAGAAGGGAATCGGAACCGACTCCAGTATTCTTGCCTGGAGAATCCCATGGACAGAGAAGCCTGGCGGGCTACAGTCCACGAGGTCACAAAAAGGCAGACACAGCTGAGCAACTAAGCACACATCCTGATGCTCGGATTGTCTTGGGCTGGTCCTGGACCCCTGGTGCTGGCTGCCGACTCACCCCCGCCCTCCTCTGTGCCCTCTCTAACATCTGAGGGCCACGAGGGGTCTGACCACAGCCGTGGGGTCACCCACCTCTCACAAGAGCCCCGCTTCCGAGACTGAAGCTGGGAAGCTTCCTCATTCATCAGAGCAGGTTACAAAAGTCCACGCTGGGAACAGCCACTGAGGGCCCTGCACCGGAGGACATGGACAGAACAGTGCTCCCATCTGGGCTGTCCTTGAATTTGGGCGGGAAGCAAAAACATCTCTTTTCTTAGCACTTCCTTCAGCAGTTACGAACAGTATCGACTCTGATACGCTTTATCCGATGATAGACAGTATGTCGCTGTTTTCCAGTGCCACTTCTGCTCACCACCATTTCAGAATTATAGCAATAAAATCCTCGGCTTCATCTCATTACGTAACATGATGACAGAATGAACTTGTGCCTGGTCATAATTCCTTGTTTTTAAAGTCTTTTTAATTCTTATTTTTGGCTGCACTGCGTCTTCCTTGCTACACACAGGCTTTCTCTAGTTGCGGTGCACAGGCTTCTCACTGTGACGGCTTCACTTGTTGCAGGGAACGGCTCTGGCGCACGCAGGCTCCGTAGCTGTGGCACTCGGGCTGAGCTGCTGCGGTGTGGAATCTTCCTGGATCAGGGATCGAACGTGTGTCCCCTGCACTGGCAGGCAGATTCCTAGTCACCGGACTACTAGGGAAGCCCCTATTACTGTTTTTTTTTTTTTAGTTTTTCTAAAATTCAACTAATTTCTTTATTTGGCTGTGCTAGGTCTTAGTCTCGCCAAGTGGAATCTCTCTCTGACTAGGGATCGAACTCAGGCCCCCTGCGTTGGGAACACAGGATCTTAGCTACTGGACCACTAGGGAGGCTCCTCCACCTTTCTAAAATACTATTTACTCCTGGCCTCAGAAAGCTGGGGAGGGGGTGAGGGCTCACCAGACAAGCCGCGCCAAGTGCCAACTCGGGCGCGGACTGTCAGCAGCCCACCCACACCAGTGCTGCTGGGGGACCGACCTCCCCAGTGCTTCCCGATGCCCATGGGGGTGAGGCAGAGGTGTCTCCATGCAGCAGGGAACACGTGGCAGAGTGCTGGGGCATCAGGCTCCAGCCATTTAAAATCTCACTAGCACTTCATGAACACAGGTGCGTGAAGGTGCCCCAAGAGGTCACACAACAGAGAGGACATTTGGAAATGAGCGCCCCGCCCCACCGCAAGGGCCTGTCTGGAGCACGCCCACTGACCGGGCCCCTCTCTAAACCCTCGCCCAGGGTGCTCTTCTGCAGGGCCAGGCTGCCTCTCCCCACCCTGTATACTTTGCTCCAAGGAGCGGCTGTCCCTCCTGCCCCATCTCCCCAGACACCCAGGCGGGAAGAGCCCGTGTGCTGGCCTCTATCAGCCAGGCTGAGATGACGCCAGGCAAGGCCAGAAGAGCCCATGCTCCCCCCACACCCAGCGGATCCTGAGCCCCCTCCATCCTCCGAACGCACAGCAGGGCCTAAACGCCTCACAGAGCGTGCTGGGCCACGCTGCTGCTCCTGGTCTGGCAGGGTTTCCTTGCTTTTCCTCCCCTGACTGTTGTGTCCTTGGCTGTGTCAGGCCTCAGCTGTGGCTCTCTGGCTCACTGTCACACGGCATGTGGGATCTTAGTTCCCCGATCAGGGATCAATCCCACGTCCCCTGCGCTGGCAGGCAGACTCTTAACCACGGGACCACCCAGGAAGTCCACAGGGTGGTTTCCCAAGGCAACGTGGACAGAGGTGAATGCAGGCTGCCTTCGCCTTCAGCACCAAGAACAGACCAGGAGGCTAACTGCAGAGGGGCAGGGGGACACGTACCAAAGACAAACCATTTCTGTCAGCCCAGAGATTCGTGTGAGGAATTAAAGAGGAGGCTGAAATGGGCAGCTCAGAGGCCAGGGTGATGAGAAGGGGGTCCCACCAAGCCAAGCTGGGGTAGACAGAACCCACCAGGCTGGAGTGGGAGAGAACCCACCTCCCCCAGACGCCTCCGCTGCCCACAGGAGGCCCTCGAGCGCAGGCACTGGCTGAGATTCCAAATGAAGCGGGAGATTCTGCTGCCTTCTGTGATCTTGGAGACCCTGGAGCCAGAGCCGCTGCCAGACTCGGGAAGCAGCAGGGCCAGGAGGGGTGACCCAGGCAGGGAGTGACCCTCCACGCCTTGCTCGGCTGCTCGCCGGGCCAGACCTGAGAGACCCAGCCTCACGCCACACTTGTGGCTGACAGAGCCCACCTTCCTGGGCTTGAACATAAATAAAACCAGGTCAGGTGTGAGAAATAACTTTTTTCAAGTTACTAGAAGGCTAGTCTGTGCAGGGGACACCGTGAGGCCAGCCTCGGTCACCGGGCCTTCTCAGAGAGCAGACACCACGACACACCTTGAAGGAGAGCTCAAGCCACCCGCCTTCCTACTCCTCAAGCCCAGGTCGACAAAAACCATTTTATCTCAGGCCTGAAACTAGATTCGGGCGCAGCTTACCATCTGCGCCAGCACAGAAGTAGAACCTGGCGGGACTCCCAGGCCAGCTGCCCTGGCGGAAGGAGGACCAGAAGGTCTATTTAGGAAAGGAAGACGGACGGGCCCGCTGGAGCTGAGAGCTGTGTGTGGCAGCAGTGAGTGCACGGCACAAGCCAACCCTTTCTGAGCGTCCAGGCTAGGAACCCAGAAGCGAGCAGGGCAAGGAGTCAGGTGGACTTGGGGGCCCTTGGCTGGTCCAGCCTCACATCGCCAACACGCTGCCCCGGGGACCAGGCTAAGGAGAACAGGGAACTCACAGCCTGATGGCAGGAAGGACAAGGCAAAAGGTGCTAGCCCCCACCCCCCCCCCCCCGAGGCCCAGGGTCCCCTCCTCCACACCACTCCAAGCGGTTCAAGCCCAGGCCAGAGCTGCGGTGCAGGGAGGGGCTGGGTGCTGCTTGAAAGCTGAGGCAGCACCAGGAGCGGTCCTGCCCTAATAAGAGGTCAGAGCAGTGCACGGGCCCCGCCGCCACACCGAAGCTGGGACCAGAGGCTTCAGAACAAGAACGACGCACTGGGGCTCTCAACAGCTGCTGTGTCTCGCGGCCCAGAACTAAGGTCAGAAAACTCGCTTCCACTTCAGGATCTGCCATCTAGAAGCTGTGTGACCTAAGACAGACCCTTAACCCCTCTGACTTGGTCACACGGGGCTGGCAATAACTCAGCAGCTGCTTGAAACTGCGTACGGAACAGCACAAACCGGCTCTGCCACACGCGGGCTCCAGCTCCTACCTCTCAGTTTTTGCATGCTGTTAAATAAACCACTGCAACACTCTTTAAAACAACAACAACCCGGACATCAGGAAGAAGGCAAGAGGCCTCCAAGAACCTTCACAGTGAGGGAGACCATACTCTAACCAGCCGTGTGGCCTTGGGAGACAGACTTCATGCCTGAGCTAGTCAGTTTTCTCATCTGCGAAATGGGAACGACCTTGTTCATGCCTTTCAAGGCAGCAAGGGCACTGCAGGGGTAGCCTGGGTCATATGATCTCACTGAGTCTGCTCTCCCATCAGGGAAACAACTAGCCGCAGGAGAAGAGGGCTGGGAGAAAGGGCACTTAAAGGCCCTAGGCACACTGGGAGGCCCCGCCAGGGACAGCTGACAAGACAGACTCGGACAAAGGGAGCACCCTGCCCCCAAACCAAGAGAAGCATCAGAGCCACAGAACCTTTCCCAAAACTGTATTCATGACCTCAAATAATACTCAACAAAGTGATGACAAGTCAATAACAAGTGCTCACTTAGGGACTTCCCTGGTGGTCCAGGGGCTTCCCCGGTGGCTCAGAGGGTAAAGCATTTGCCTGCAATGCTGGAGACCCAGGTTCGATCCCTGGGTCAGGAAGATCCCCCAGAGAAGAAAATGGCAAACCACTCCAGTACACTTGCCTGGAAAATCCCATGGATTGAGAAGCTCGGCAGGCTTCTGTCCATGTGACCGCAGAGTCGGACACGCAGAGAGTGACTTCCCTCTCACTCTCTCTCTTGCTGGTCCCAGTGATTAAGAATCCCCAGGTGGAGTGGGGGGGGGGGGGGGGGGGGGAGGGTGTGCCCGGCAGAAGTTCAATCCCTGGTCAGGGAACTGAGATCCCACATGTCACATGGTATGGCCAAAAAACTTAAAGCAAGAAAAAAAGAAAGAAAGAAAAAGTGCTCATTTAAGTAAAACATGAGCTCTAGCCACACCCGTTTCCTGCCACCACATCTATCGTGCGTGTGGCAGGGAGCTCTGCAAGGACCCCAGTGCATGCTCGGCATCTGACTGCGTCCCCCTGGAAGGTGCTCACCAAGCACTCAGCACGCAGACATCGGCCATGGATTCCTTTAACAGCCCCCTAAGCAACCCTCTGGTCATGACACTTGAAATTCTGCAGGCCAAATCCAGTGCTCTCCAAGCAAGACCTGTCAGCAGAGTCCTCCTCAAGGAATCAGCTCTGACAAAGGCAGAACAGGGACCACCCTTGCAGGACCAAATGACGGGGAAATCGCGGCTCCCTTCAGGGAAGCGGTGCTGTGTCGGGCTGATGGATGCTGCATCCTCATCCCAGTCAAGGCTGGCCCGGCACCAGGGCCCAGGCTTCTCGGTGAGCCCTCTCCATGCCCAGGGACAGGCAGCACACCTCCCACGGCTTGGCACAGTGCCCCTAACTGACCACTCCCGGCTCCTCAGGTTGGCACGGGCTCAAACACTCTACATACATGGAATAACTCTGGTAAGCAACGGGACTCATACGGAATGTAGTATTTTCCAACCCACAGTCACGTTTCTCCCACTAATATGTCACGGAGGTAAACGCAAGGAAATCCAAGACCCTGAAAACGAGCCTAACAACACAGTCTAAGGGCTTCAAAGTCATCAGCCAGCTGGGTCCACGGTCACACTTAAGAAACTGACAAGCGGCCTGCTGGTTTCCAACGTCACACATCTGGCTCGCCAGAGAAGAGCCGATGAGCAAGCACTGCTCACAGGGACAGCCAGGCCAAAGCTCACGCAGGTGAGGTGATCTCGTTCCGTCAAGAACGGGATGGGCCACTCCTGGGAGGAGGAACGACCGGGCCACAATGCCATCCTGGTGAGCAGACAGCACATCATCCTGTGAGAGAGCTGCCGAGGTCAACCTGCACTGGAGTGAGCCCCGGTAAGAGACAGATACACCCCAACAGGAAAAGGTGACGAATATGGCGCAGACTGCGAAGACAGCGCGAGTGGCTGAAACACAGAAGTCAGCAAGAAAACAAAAATGAGAGATTTTTTTGCCCAGCACTGCTATAAACTTAGGAAGAATAAGACAAGCTGGTGTGCAAAGGACGTGGGAAACGTCCTGGGACGCACGCACAGAGGTGGCAGGAAAAGTCAGTTGTTGCTGGACTTCCTTGGTGACGCAGTAATAAGAATCTGCCTGCCAATGCAGGGGACGGGTTCGATCCCTGGTCCAGGAAGAGTCCACATGCCTTGGAGCAACTAAGCCCAGGCACCACAACTTCTGAGCCCGAGCTCTGAAGCTGGCAAGCCACAACTACTGCACCCGCACGGTGCAACCGCTGAAGCCAGTGCCCTCAAGCAAGAGCAGCCCCTACTCGCCCCAACCAGAAACAGCCCACGCACAGCAACGAAGACCAGGCACAGCCAAAAGTAAATAATTAATATTAAAAACATTAATAAAAAATATTTTTAAGGCAAGTCTGCTGTTGTTGGGGGAGGGCAGGGGTGGTGGGGAGCAAGGTACAACCCACAGGCTGGCAGAGTGGCCCCTGGCCCTCCCTCGAGTCTGTGGTCAGGCTGGCCAAACGTCTTGGGCACACGCCAGCTGCTCAGCTGGAGTCCTGGGGTGGGACCCAAGGGGCCTTGGCACTCAGCAGGGTGTGCTCTTGGGGAGTGAGGCACTTCCCACTGGTCTGTCTGACACACCAGGCTGATGTCGAAGAGGTGGCTGCACCGTGTAAGAGCAAACAAAGGTGGGAACCGCTGATCCGGGAAGGGAAGACCCAATCAAATTCACAGGCTCGTAGCAGAGGCCCTCTCACGCACTCTGTCCCTGGGAAGTGCCCAGGGCTCCAGGAGGGTACTTCTCAGAGGGCAAGGAGGAGGAGAGGCAGCAAGGGCACTGCCACCAGAGAGGCATTTTCTTGGCACATGGCACAGGCTTGTGGGATATTAATTCCTTGATCAGGGATCAAACCCACAACCCCAGCAGTGAGCGCTCAGTCCTAACCATGGAACCACCAGGGAATTCCCCAGGAGATTTTCAAAGAAAGAAGCCGAGAAGAGAACACTGGGGCCCCAGCAGCAGGAACCCTGTGACTCACAGCCGGCGGCCCGCAAGAGTTCCCAGCAGCCATAAGCGGCACCACCGCCCAGCTGCCCAAGATGAGGGGTTTGTTTACAGGTGGCAGACACTCCACGTTAGGCCACCAAGTACCCCAGAGCTCTGTAGGACAGGAGGGGCCCCCTCATGCGGTGGGATAGCCCGCTAAGGACCCACACACCCAGCCCAATGGCAGTGACGCACGGGGGTTCCAGGAAAGCAGCAGACCCAGAGAAGAGGCATGGCAGCCCTGGGGTGGCGAGCCGCGGGAACACAAGGCAGGCCCCGTGTCTGTGGGCGCCGAGTGGCTTCCGGGAGCCGTGACCACAGCGCCATCCATGCTGACAGAGCGCTTTCCGTGAGTCGTGGTGCAACAGGAGAGAGTCAGCAGGGAACAGAGGGCATCCCGGGTGTAGGGGCAAGGGGCACAGACCCCCAGGGAGGGCGGGGTGCAGGCCTGCAGCTCCTGCCCCAGGCGGAGGCCCTCGTGGGCAGCGAGCCTCACTCCGTGGCATGCCGGTGGCAGCGGTGCTGCAGGCCGCTCGGGCAGCTGGAACCAGAGTGAGCTCGCCTCAGTCAGCCCTGCAAATGGGGACTCCCGCACCACGGAAAACCCTGCAACCAGCCAAATTAGGCGCAAACCTGTAGAGTCTCATCGAGGACATGTCAGGACCCCGAACAGTGGCTTTTGGGGTTTCCCAAAGCCCTATCCCGTGAAGGAAGACAAACAGCAGTGACACCACCGGCCGCAGCCCGCACCTCCGGGACAGAGGAGCAGGAACGCAGGGTGTGCGGCACGGCCAGCGCTCTGCAAGGAGCTGCCTCCGAACCAACTGAGGGAAGAGGCTCCGGGCCCATAAAAGCAGAATCCAAGAGCCCCAAAGGCAGGGGAAAGCACTCAGCAGCCTGGCGAGGTCTGCGATGCCCAAGAAGGAGCCTGGGCACTGGGAACGATACAGGGCTCCACGCAGACGCCCCACGGCTGCCATCTGAGGTGCCTCCACCACAGGCAGGCTGAAGGGGCTGGAGCATCCTGGCAGTGGGAGGATACTGCCCGGGACCCCATGAGGCCAGAAGCTCACCAACAGCCGCGAGCTCCTGGGCAGAGCTGGCCCCAACCCCCCAGGGCACGGGCCACCCAGCAGGACTCCCCAGCCCCCACCAGGGTGGCCCATCACCTGCTTTATAAAGTGGTGCGTTAAAGCTGGTCTGAGGGACTCCCTGGCCGTCCAGTGCAGCTAAGCACTGCAACTAAAGATCATACGCACCCCAACGAAGAACCAAGGTCCTGCGGGGCTGCAACCAAGACCGGCGCAAGCAAATAAATGAATACATAAAGATAAATACTGGGCTGCCCTGGTGGCTCAGAATCCAATCGCTGATCCGGGAAGATCCCACATGCCGCAGAGCAACGAAGCCCATGAGCCACAATTATTAAGCCTGTCTTCTGGAGACTGGAAGCCTCAATTACTGAAACTCAAGTGCCCTAGAGCCCAGGCTCTGTAACAGGAGACCACCGTAATGAGGGGCCCCACTGCAGTTAGAGAGCAGCCCCCGCTCAGCAAAACCAGAGGAAAACCTGCCCAGTAACGAAGACCCAGCACAGACAAAAACAAAAACATAAAAATGAATAAACAGAGACGTCCCTGGTGGTCCAGCGACTAAGACTCTGCGCTCCCAACACAGGGGCCCAGGTGTGATTCTTGGTCAGGGAACAAGACCCCGCATGCCACCACTAACAGATGCTGCACACCACCACTAATAAATAATTTTTTAAATAAATAAATATTTAAAATAAGTAACAATAAAGCTGATTTTATTTGGTAAAAAGGGAAGCCAGCTGAAAAAGAAAAAGTGTTACAGTCAGCATCACAGGCCAGGCCCAGGCCCACCACAGGGCAAGTGCCGTGAGCAGTGGTCTGAGAGCTCCGGGCACCACCACCCCCGGGCCCCGCGCTGCTGCCCTGGGCAACTCCAGCGGGGCCTTTACCCCCACTTCACCACCCTGGGATGAGAGCTGAGATAAAGCCAGGGAGGGGGGAGGGGAGGGACTTTTATTTTTGGAAAAATAATCTGGCAGAGCTGGAGGACGGGAAAGGAAGGGAATCGAACACAGGCAACTGAGGAGAGCCCCCACCGGGAAGACTCGAAGCCTCCAGGGCAGGGCTCTCCCTGCAGAGGGAGCTGAGCTGACAGCATCCTGGGTCCGAAGCAGGATGCCGGCCCCTGGAACGACAGAACAGACTGTGCCCAGTGAGCCGGACACAGGGACCACACAGGACCGCGCCCCTCCTCGACACAGCCCCACAGCGAGTTCACGAACCCGGCTCACCCTGCTGCTAAAGTGTGTCAGTGCGGCCCCAGACGCAGCAACAGGAGCACACACCCCTCAGAGGACACCCTGAGCGCAGGGGCACGTGGAGAAGCAGGGCTCTGAACACAGGCTGCAAGGGTAGGCCGGAGAAGCCCAAGAAGACCTAGGGGAATCACAGACTTGCTTGCCTGGGGGAATAACTGGGGGAAAGATAGGGGGTTTGGGATGGACATGTACACACTGCTATATTTAAAACGAATAACCAATGTATAAGCACAAGAAATTCTGCTCAATGTTATGTGGCAGTCTGGATGGGAGGGGAGTTAGGGGGAGAATGGATACATATATATGTTTGGCTGAGTCCCCTTGCTGTCCACCTGAAACTATGGCAACACTGTTAATCGGCTATCAGTTCAGTTCAGTTCAGTCCAGTCACTCAGCCGTGTCCAACTCTTTGCGACCCCATGAATCACAGCACGCCAGGCCTCCCTGTCCATCACCAACTCCCGGAGTTCACTCAAACTCATGTCCATCGAGCCAGTGATGCCATCCAGCCACCTCATCCTCTGTCTAATGCAAAATAAAAAATTTAAACAAAAAAAATTTTTTTAAACCCAGAGGAAAAGGGTTTGAGGCACAGGCACACAGGCCACTTCCTGAAGCCTCTGCCTTGCAGTGGGGTGTGCTGGCCACCCTCCCCACCACTCTGGCCTCTCACCCTTATCTTGGCTCTTCTGGAAGAGGATGGGCTTCCCATCAGCACAGCCTCCTGGAGTGGAGGCTCTTCCTCACCACCTGCTTTGACGCCAGGAACTCCACTTTTCAACAGGTCCCAGCAAATATTCCTTCTCCAGCAAGCCCTCCTGACCTGCGGTGAAATCTGAGCCCACAGGACTATCGCGCTTCACTCAGAACCCATGCAGCCTGGCACTGGGCCAGGCACTCCCAAACTGGGGATGCCACTCCTGGGGGCTGGCTGCAGCCCGCCCAAGGTGGAGAACAGGTGCTCTGGGCCAGATGCCTGGGGCTGACCAGGACTCCCCATGTCCATATGCCACTGGTTTATTCCTCGCAGTCAGGGTTTCCCCTGGGTCTCAGAGCCTGGGGAGGACTTGTCAGGTGGCTGTCGTGTGCAGAAGACACACACACACACTGCTTCATCTCAGGCCCCAGAAGATAGGTGCTCGGCCACTGTGCAGACACGCGGAGGCAGTTCTGGGAGCCGCGGAGAAGCAGGAGGCCAGCCGCCCTGCCAAAGAGTCTGCCCGCATGGGCTGGCCAATGCCGCTCTTGTTCTGGTTTTCAATGCCGTCTTGTGACTCTCTGAGTTACCAAGTTTCAGAGCACATCCTGAGTGACAATGATGACACGGGGGGATCGCTGTTCTAAATTTCCCCTAAATTTTCCGCAGACTTCAGGATTCCTCCCGAACGCCTACATGAAGCTGTGGTGCACATATGATTTCTGTCACATTCATCTATGACTGGGCCGGAAAAGGAAGCAACTTGAGGCTCCAGAACCCACAATCCTAGCTTCCGGTTTTCAGAGGAGCACCAACCCTCTTCCCTCCAGAACTGGCCGGCTTGCCAGGCCTATGGAGCCCAGCAGCCAGGCCTATCTGAGGTCTACAATGCGGGCATGCGGGAGACTCTTGGCCTAGAGCTCCAGCGGAGAAGGAAATGCCTCCCTTTCAGACACCTCAGGCCTTGACTTCTGCAGATAGCAGGGGATGTGGCCTGGAAGGAAGGGACAGACGCTCATCTTGCAGGGGGCTGAGTCCAGAGCCCAGTCAGCCCCTCTTCCTGGTCCGGCTCGGCCACTGCACTCTACAGTTGGTCTCCTACCCTGGCCCTCACTCACGGAGGGACGGAGCTCAGACACCCAGAACCTCTGCACCTAGGCCTGCAGGGTGCCCACCAGAACGTGGGGCCAGAAGCCGCCAACCCGGGGCGGCAGGCTGGCTCAAAAGCAGCCCCGGCTCAGCCAGTGTGAGGCATCCTGCTGCCTGCCCCAGGCCCAGGCCATGTGTCCTCTAGGGACCTGCTTCAACGCTTCTGAGTTCGCCCACCCCCCCGAGCTACGCGGTAAGAGACACCACCCTGGGTGCTCGCTCTCGAATGGCTGAGCCCTGGGAACAGCAGCTCAGGAGCTCCAAGGAGGAGGTGTGGAGAGACGCCACGCCCACTCGGGCAGCCACTCACCTGGGCTGAGCTGTGCCCTGCAGGCCACCTGCTTGGTAATTCCTGTCACACAGTGTCTGGGCCTCTGAATCCTCCTATGAGAGACCAAAACTAGGAGGAGCAGAGGCAGGTGGCAAGGGCTGTGTGAAGGTCCCAGGATGAGGGACAAGGAGAGGCCTGGCTGTGGGGCACAGACTCTGCAGGGGCACCTTCAACCCCTGAGGAAGAGGAGTCCAGGGCCTTGAACCTCTGCACCCCAGCACCAGCCCACCTTCTGCAGACAGCCCGTGAGCCTCACCCTGAGCACTGACGCACATACTGGCAGACTCCGTTCTTGGCCCCACCCTCATGGCCCAGCTCACCTGACGGGGGAGGTGGGGATCAGTTATTAACCTCACCCACTCAACACAGAAGGAGCCCTCCCCACAGAGACATCAGACGGCAGGGCTAAGACCAGGGAGGGCCAGGGGCCACGCGCCATTCATCCTACACTCAAAGCCAAACACCACCTCAGAACCCTTCTTAACACAGCTCCACTTCCTGTCAGGAGGAGCTGGCGCAGATCGCCAGATCTCTACACACATGGCCCTGCACCAGCAGGACTCTGTGCCCAGGAAAGGCAGCAAGCAGGGGCCGCGTGCCCTCCCCTGAGCAGGCGGGAGACAAGCTGGACACAGGCCACCAGGGCTGGCTGTCCTTGTCCCGCTTGCCAGATCTACTGTGAGCTGAGCCTATTTTGTTGGAACGAGCAGACATCTGTGAGCATCCAATACCAAAAATAGTACAACCAGGGGAGGAAGGAACACATCCTTCTAGCTGCGGCCTGCCCCCGCCTCAGACATCTCTCGGTGGTCTCTCCACCCTGGGGTGTCCCCCGTATCATCCCCCCTTGGACCGCCCCCTCCTCTCAAACTCCCCCCTACACCACCCCTGCACATCCTGCAGCAGCTCAACAGTCCCATCCAATTCTAAAAAGAAGTGACCCTATCAGATAACGGCAAAATCATGCCTTTTCTGTGAACAGAACCCAGAAACCACAGCCCCTTAGCAGAGGCCTGCCCAAGAAGGCCTTCTCCAGGATCTAGTTCAGAATCACCTGCAGATGGCGCCCATCAGAATCTAACTACAGGGGGCACTGGCCCAGAACTGAGAAAGCGCCAAAGGTTCACCAAAGCCGCAAGCGCGGACCCGCCTGTGAGAGCTCTCTCCCGGAGAGCAGGACATGCCTGCTGCCTGCCGTCTCAACACCAGGGGCCCATCTGAAACCACCGTCACCTGACTGTTCCTCAGGCCGGGCAGCACACACTCGGAAACACTGTGTGAACAACTGACCCCTTGCTGGACACTAGCCTGGCCTTACACCCACAGAGGTGAGGCAGAGGGATCGGGGGTTCCGCCAGAGCCTGACTCGGATCACAGGCAGACCCCCGCCCTCCCAGGGACTCGCACACAGCTGTTTCCACCCAGGCTGCGCAACTATGGTTTCCCAAGTTCACCAGAAGGTCACAAACGAAAAGGCCAGGCCCACTGGAAGCTGTGCCAAGCCTGACACTGTGCTTGAGGAAAGCTGCTACCAGGGAAGCCAGCGCCTCCCTCGAGGGGCGGAAAGCACGCAGAGTCTGCGTGAAACGGGGAGTGCAGGCAGGCCCTGAGCAGACCCCCTCGGGTCTGAGGCTCCCCACTGCTCTCTAGACACTCCCATTCATGAAATGAAGGGGTTGGACCAAAAGAACCCTCTGAAGCGAGGGCCCAGCCCTGAGACAACACCAAGCTGTCTGCCGGGGCTCACGGACCGCACCCGACAGCACAGGGGCTGATGGCCTGAGTTTCGCCCCAGGACAGTACAGTCTGCTAACACACCCATCCCAGCACTCCAGACCCAGCACTGCAGGCCTCCTCCGTAAAGGGCCAGAGAGTCGACGTCTCAGGCGCTGATGGCCAGACAGTCCCTGATGGAAAGCCTCTGCCTGTATCACAGCGTGACAGCAGCCACAGACAACGCCACTGCATCCCAAGAAAACGTGCTTTACAAACCCTCCTTTCAGACTCTCAGGTTGGCACTGAAGAAAGGAACAGCCGTGGCAGTGCACATCCTCGGCATCCTTCTCTGATTCTGCTCACCTAACACGGTGGCAGACTGCCGGCACCTTGGTTTTGCAACACTGGGCACAACAGACTCAGCTTCTTCATGAGCAGAAAGTGGCCCCGGGAGTTCTACCACCAATCCCACAGGCAGAGGGAGCAGCCAAAGGGTGGCGTGGCACAGGCTCCCTGCCAGGACCCTGAGAAGGGGGCAGGGAAGCACCAGCCAAGACGGGTAAGATCCAGCTGCGCTTGCCCCCACTCTGGCCCCTGTGAGGCAGGCTGCCATCACCCGGCTCAGTGGGTGTTCCCCTTGGTGGAAGTGTGGCACCAGGACCCTTAAATCACTTCCGCCAGATGTGGGGAGAGCCACAAAGTCCACAGCAGGAAGCTGCACTTCCCCAAAACGTCACTGTTGAAGGAAGACGGAGGGGGGGCTTCTCTGGTGGCGCAGTAGATGGTGTCCGTCTGTCAAGGCAGGGGACGTGGGTTCAATCCCTGGCCCAGGAAGATTCACCTGCCACCGGGGAACTAAGCCTGTGGGCCACAACTACTGAAGCCAGCATACTCTAGGGCCCACAAGCCACAACTGCTGAGCCTGGAAGCTGCAACTGCCGAAGCCCGCTCACCCAGAGCCCGCTCACGCTCCGCAGCAAGAGAAGCCACTACAAGATACGCGCGAGCACCACAAGGAAGAGTAGTCCCCACTCACCTCAACCAGAGAAAGCTGACAGCGACAAAGACCCAGCACAAGCAAATAAGTTAAGTAAAATATAAATGAGTCACTTTTTAAAAGGCGAGGGGGAGTATTTCCCTGCTGATCCAGTGGCTAAGACTGTTCCCAATGCAGGGAGCCTAGGTCCAACCCCTGGTCAGGCAACCAGGCTGCCACATGCTGCAACTCAAGATCCCACCAGAGGCTGCAATGGAAAGCAAAGATCCCGCATGCCACAACTAAGGCCTGGTGCAGCCAAATGAATAGTTTTTAAAAAGGGAGGAATTTCCTGGAAGTCCAGTGGTTAGGTAAAGAAGGAAACAGAGGCCCACTGCAATACTCTTGCCCGGGAAATCTCATGGACAGAGAAGCCTGGCAGGCCACAGTCCCTGGGGTCGCCTAGAGTCAGACACAATTTAGCAACGAAACCATCACCCACCACCACCAGCAGTTACGACTTGGTCACTGCCAGGGCTCGGCGTCAATCCCTGGTTGGGGAGCTAAGATCCTGCAAGCCTCTCAGCGTGGCAATTGGTCAGTCAATTTGAAAAAGGGAAAAGGAAAAAGGAACCTCCTGGCCTACTTACCCTCCTCAGGGCAGTGGGACAGGGCAAGATGTCTCTGGCCCCAGCAGCACCCTCACCAGGAAGGAGACATGACAAGGCGGTCACCCCCACCAGGGCCCTTGGGTCCCCTCAGAGAAGCCTCCCCTGGACCGAACGTACCAAAAGTGTGTGGCCAAGGTGTGTGCATACACACACACACACGTACACACATACACACACACCGTGCAAGAGGAGGGGAGGCCCCACCACCCAGAGGTCAGCGGGCAGGATTTGCCCGCAGGGTCCAGGAAAGCACCCTGCTCCCCAGGCACCTTCACCCAGGCCCTGAGGTCAGGTCAGGCGCAGGATTGGAGGCGAAAGCGCTAGAGGCCTTGAAGGCTGAGGCCCAGCCTGCACCTGCCCGGCACCCTACAAAGGGCAGTTCCAGGCCCTTGGGCTCTCCAGGCCGCTTCCCACCTGGAAGAAAGCCCGTTTTCCAAAGCATTCCCCCTGTGATTCAACATGGGCCACAAACTGCTAAACTCACAAAAGCACAGCAGATTCTGCCCCATCCAGGTTCAGGACCAGGGAAGGGTCCAGCAGCCTCCCCTGTAGGCAGGCGCCCAGCCCCTCCCTGTCACATGAGCTCAGGACCTCTGTTTGGGTTTAGGGGAGCGGGGAGCACAGAAGTCTTGCCTCTGGGAGGGCAGGAAGTAGAGAGGGTGGCCGAGAGCTGAGCTGCCTAGGCTGACTCATGCACACACACTCCCGCCCTTCCCTGGCCCTCAGCCCGCTCTGCTTGCCCCCTCCCGACAGGTTTTCTAGACCACCTAAGTTGAAAGTGTTGAAAACTTGAAAGTGTTAGTTGCTCAGCTATGTCTGACTCTTGGCAACCCCATGGACTGTGGCCCGCCAGGCCCCTCTGCCCGTGGGATTCTCCAGGCAAGAATAGGGAGTGGGTGGCCACGCCCTCCTCCAGGGGCTCTTTCTGACCCAGGGATCGAACCGGGGTCTCTTGCATTGCAGGCAGCTTATTTTTTTACTGCCTGAGCCACCAGGAAGACCACCCAAGGCACTTAGGAACCCTCCCAACTTACGCGGTGCAGGCCCTGACTGGCCCAGGCTCCTGCACGGTCGCTGCCATCTCTACGCGTCACTGTCCTTCCTTGTCACTGCCAGCACCACTGGACCACAGCTTCGCATGCAGGGCGGGGCCGCACCTGCTCTCCCTGCCCTTCCTGTCAGCTGCTCCCGGGTGACCCTGCTCCAGCTCATCCCTCAGGCAGGCCTTCAAGTCGTGTATGTGTCAAGTCACTTCAGTCGTGTTCAACTCTTTGTGACCCCGTGGACTGCAGCCCGCCAGGCTCCTCTGTCCATGGGATTCTCCAGGCAGGAATACTGGGGTGGGTTGCCATTTCCTCCTCCAGGGAGGATCTTCCCGACCCAGAGATCAAACCCATGTCTCTTATGTCTCCTGCATTGACAGAAGGGTTCTTTACCACTAGCGCCACCTGGGCAGCCCCTGGAGCCAGCCCAAGCCTACCTCAAGTGTGGGTGCCGACACGGCCCCGTCCTGCTGGGGCGAGGCTCTCTGTCAACCAGGGAACTCCTAAGCCCATGAACGGTTCAGCGAGCGCCAGAGGCCCTTCAGACTGCAGCTCTCGTAAGAGAGTCACAAGTATCTTAGCGCATTTTAAAGGCTCGAAGACTACCTCTCACTCGTCAGAATGGTTACTACCAACAAAAGAGAAAACAGCAAGTGCTGGTGAGGATGTCTACTCACCAGGCTCCTCTGTCCATGGGGATTCTCCAGGCAAGAAGACTGGAGCGGTATGCCATTTTCTTCTCCAGGGGATCTTCCCAACTCAGGGATGAAACCAGCGTTTCTTAAGTCTCCTGCGTTGGCAGATGGGTTCTTTACCACTAGCACACCCGGGAAGCCTAGCAAACTTGTAGAGACAGACAACAGAACTGTAGCTCCTAAGACAGAAAACAGAATTGTAGTTGCCAGGGGCTGAAGGAGAAAAAGCTGGGAAGATGAACAAGCTCTGGAGATGATGGTGATGGCTGCAAAGTCATGTGAACGTACTTCGTGGCACTGAACTGCATACTTGAAAATGGTTAAGATGGGAAATGTATGCTATGTGAACAATAATAAAAAGAATGTTAAGGCTCTGAGAGGTCCCAGGTTTAAGACTGGGGTTGACTGGTCTTAGCACTAGCAAGGCCTCCCTGACCACAACCTGCCCCCAGTCCTGCCTGTCACAGGAGGAAGCCCCCAGGGGAAAATGTTCACACACAGAGTAAAGTCAGCCATGGGGTTGAGGCTTCCACAGGGAGCCCAGGAAGGGGTGGCAGCCATCTACACCCACACAAAGAAGAGCAGCCACAGCAACTCACTCAGGGCTTCCCTGGATGACAAAATTAACCCCAGCTTCCGGCTCAGGCACCCCTTACCCCCACCTCCTCCGGCTGCCCCCCAACTCCCAGCTTCCTCCTTCAGCTGGTCTCTCAGATCTCCTGCGGACATTCCTGGCCCTCCCCGTGGGGTTTCACTTGCCCTGCACCCCTAGGGCACCTCCTGCCCATCGCCACTGTTTCTCCCTCCCTCCCACCTCGTCACCACGCCCTCCATTGGTCTCCCCCACAGGGATGCGGAGGGTGCAGGGCAAAGCCAACTCAGTCCATCTAATGAACAGGACGTGGAGGCCACAGGCACACAGCCAGGTGGGCAGAGAGGTGGGCCAGGGCCTCCTCAGGCCCTCATGCCCATGTCCTGCCACTCCTGCCCAGCGAGAAGCCGAAGGGGCTGGGAAAGGGCAGGGGTGGGCCCTCGCTGCTCGGCTTTTACACGCCTTTGCCAGGGAGACACGCAGCAAAGCTGCCAACGGAGGGGAGAGTGCTCCCCCCGCCCCCCGCAACACACCTGCGGGCCAGCGTTTTCGGACGGAGGGAGGTTTGACCCCTTGAGGCTGCCCTCGTGTGAGCCCCCAAAGGCCACACGCTTGGGCACAAGCTGAAGGCAAAGACAGAGCCACCACAGCCTGGGCTCTGGGCCTGACTCCTCACGCTCTGCCATCAGCAGCCACCAGCCCAGAGGGCTCGGCAGTCAGCCTGCGGCCCAGCCAGACGTTTCTCCAGAAAGCTGGTCGTGCCCTTCTGCCCCCTTCAACTCCAGCTGGGCTCTGCTCGCCGCCTGCACCACCACCACTGTCCCCCGAGACCACAGAGGGACCAAGGAGGAGGAGGCACGAGGGCCCAGCTCCCTCCAGCACTGCGTGGTGGACTTCCAGGCACAGGAACGTAGCTCAAAAGACCGAGAAAATTCACTTAATGGCCATTCTTCATTCTACAAAGAAATCTTTGACAGCAGAGACAAAGAAGTCGGCATTTTATATTCTGAAGGCCTTCACATTTCAGGTCATTTGTAGCATGCCCATATACACAGCAGGGGCAGCAGGGGTGGTCAGCATCCATATGCCTCACCTGCCTGACCTGGGAGGCCAGTACACCTGCAGGGGTGGCTTCAACCAGGGAAACTGAGGCTGGGGAAGAAGCCAGTAGCCCACGAGCTGGCTGGAGCCAGGCCACCTGATCCCAATGCGAAGCCTCCTTCGACAGAGACACTTCCTTGTGAGAACATCCTCCCGGCATATCTAAGATGGACACAGAGCAGCCAAGCAAACCACGAGGAGCTGACACCCTCCCAACAGGCGCAGGTTGTAGAAACCAGAGGTACTGGGAGAGCACATGCTCAGGATAGGTGTCCCCGTGCCGCACCTCATTCCCTTGCTGAAGGCCTACCAGGAGGACACTGATGATGGACCAGCGACACTGAGCATTAACCTCAGCCCTCGGTCACCAGCAGCTTATTGATCTCTCGAAAGCAGAGCAGGCCAAGGCAGGCTGAACTACCCCAGGACCGCCTGTTTAGGAGTGTGCCTAGGAACCGTGGGAAGTGATAAGCAGGCCTTGGGCCCCTGACCCAATGTTCTCTGTGCGTGGACAGCATAGCCCACTTGCTTGTCTGCCCAGGAAGCTGACAAGGGGTAACACTGACCCCCAAATGCTGTCTCAGGTCCAGGGCCCAGCCTTGGCTCTCCCAGCATCCAGAACATCCACTCTCCAGGAGCTGGTCAAGGCCAGCACAATCGAGGAAACCTGCCATCCAGCTGCCCCCGAGCCACAAACACAATCCAAGAACCAGAAAAAGAAAGGCTGCTGGCTTCCACGGCTGCCACATCCATTCAAAACCACCTCTAAACTGCACTCGTTAGGACTCTGGCAAGAAGCTCATGACATCCACACCCTGAGACAAAGGCAGCAGCCCAGAAAGACACAGGCCCTGCAGCAGCCGTCGCCAGAGCCACACACACGTCCTCCACCTCGCCCCCTCGTCGTTCACCCTCCGCAGACCCGCAGTGGCCCTCAGATGGGCCACAGCCGCCTTTCCTCCCCTGCCAAGAGTCACTCCAGAGGCGACCACCAGCGTCTCCTGAAGCCCTGCATAACCTGACTCTCACAAACCTAGCTCGAGCGTGACAATGAGCCGGGCGTGCAAAGGCATTTCTGCTCTGTGGCCAGACTCAGCAAAGGTGAGATACGTGCGCCTTCCCCAGCCAGGCGCAGGTGGCAGCCCCAGTACTTCCACGTGTGCCCCCACCTGAGCCCAGTGGACCCCGGCTCAGGCGCCCACGTTTCTACCCCCAGTCTCCCCTGCCCCATGCCTGACCGAGCTGACAGTCCAACGCCACCAAAGAGACCATATCCCTCCTGGGCCTCGATTTCGCTAGACAACAGTTCAGTTGCTCAGCACCTCTCTGCAATTCTGCATCTCTGCACAGCCCTACTCAGCACAGGACAGAGGGCAAGGCTCCAGGCACCTGGGAATCCCCAGGGTCGGTGCGATGCCGGAGGACTACAGACCTGTTCAGAGTCTGCACTGCAGGAGAAAACGCAGCCACAAAAAGCAAAGCTTAGCACTGTGCTTTAAAGGGGAAAAAAAAGCTCATATGGTTTTGGGGAAGAATTGAGACCTAAGATTATGTAAGGGGCTTCTCTGGTAGTTGAGTGGTTAACTACTGAGCAGTGATTCTGGAGTCCAAGAAATTAAAATCTGTCACTGCTTCCACTTTTTCCCCTTCTAGCTGCCATAAAATGATGGGACCAGATGCCATGATCTTAAGTTTTGGGGGTTTTTTTAGTTTAGTTTTTTTCATGTTCCGTTTTAAGCCAGTTTTTTCCATTCTCCTCTTTCACCCTCATCAAGAGGCTCTTTAGCTCCTCTTCACTGAGCCTGCAAGCCACAACTAAAGAGCAGCCCATGCCCAGCAACAAAGACCCAGCACAGCTAAAAGTAAATGTTTCTTAACAATAAAATTTTAAATTAAAAAAAAAAAGACTACATGAGAACACCACTGTGATGCCTCAGTGCCTAGATACAAGAAAGAGGAGGGCACCAAGGTGTCAACAACATCCCATGGGAACAGGGAATCACTAGCATTCGTCACTGAACTATACTGCTTTATGCTAAGAAGAAAGAAATTCTGACCCACGTCACTTTTAAACAGGAGCTCAGTGACCCCAAAAGGCTTCCCCGATAGCTCAGTTGGTAAAGAATCTGCCTGTAATGCAGGAGACGTGGGTTCGATTCCTGAGTAGGGAAGAGCCACTGGAGAAGGGATAGGCTACCCACTCCAGTATTCTTGGGCTTCCCTTGCGGCTCAGCTGGTAAAGAGTCCACCAGCAATGTGGGAGACCTGGGTTCGATCCCTGGGTTGGGAAGATCCCCTGGGGAAGGAAAGGCTACCCACTCCGGTATTCTGGCTGGGAGAATTCCATGGACTGTATAGTCCACGAGTTCACAGAGTCAGACACGACTGAGCGACTTTCACTTCACTTCAGTGACCCCACAAACTTCCCAAACCCGTGAGGCCCCCTCCCCTCTGGAGGGGTTGTGGCAAGTCACCGACACCCACCTCTGGCCTGGTGACTCAGCCAAGAGCCACAGCTCAGTGTGGCCAGGGAGGGCCCAGCTAGGACGATATAATTAGCATCAGGCTCCAGCGCAGCCACTTAGCACGGGGACAGGAGGTCTCCCCTGGATGCTTTGCTCAGACGCCAGCTTCTTCACTAAAAAGCTAAGGGACAGAACTGCACATCGTGGCTGTCTGTGCCACTTACTGCACCACCGGTCAGAGGCTGTCTCTGCAGGGACTGTTCTAGAATACATCCCTTTGGGCTCTGGGTGGCTGCAGAGTGGCCACATATTGCAAAAGATGAGATCTCAGACAACTCCAGGTCACGCAGGCCGCCGAGAAGAAAGAAGACCGAAAAGAGGGTCACGCAGGCAGAGCAAGGGAGCGGGGCCCTGCCAATGAGGAGCCCAGGGGAGGCGAGCCCAAAGGCGCAGGATGGACTGACAGCCAGGCGCATCGAGCAGGGCTGCTGCCGCAAAGAAGCAGCTCCCTCAAAGCCAGGGTCTGATCTGGGACCAGGAGAAGCAGTCTTGTTTTTCAAGATGTCACAATCCGGGTATGATGTCAAAACTACTTCAAGGGTGATGAACTCTGGCCTTGCCGATGAGTCAACAGAGGATGGGTTTCCGAGAGCCGACGACTGTTTACACACAGTCACCATGGCGAACGGCTGCCGGAAACCCAGTCAAGGGTCACAGTGGCCGATGAGGGGCTTGGCCCCTCACATAGAGCCTCACAGGCTAGCTGCAGAAATGACCAGCACTCACCCTACAGCCCTCGGTACCTGTGAGGCATGCGCCTTCTGGGAGGGACTCCCCACTCATCAGAGGGGGCAAAGATCAAGGCCACACACTGCGTCACTGCCCTCCAGCCAAGTGCCGGACACTCCTGGCCCATCTCAGCTGTGAGACTCCTTCTGGAGACTCGGGCTCCCAGAGTCTTGACCTGTGTCCTCATCTGAGCAATGGGAACCACTCCCCACCTGGGGCTGACAACCAGGAGACAAGGTGAAGTCACGTGTACAGCTCAGGCCAGCGCCAGCACGTGGGCATGATCCACAGACACTGGCTATCACCTGCAGGTCTTCTTAAGGGAGAGGGGACACGGGACAGTCAAAGCTGGCAACTTCAAGCACCTGTATGGCCACTCACGTCACCAACACTCCCAGGAGCCTAGAATGCTGGCATTTCATAAGGACTTGAGACCATAGTGGGACTCCCTTTCAGAGCTAGGTCCCAGGGGCTCAAATTCCCTCCGAACTTGAGAGGCAGCCTAGGCCAGTGAGGACAATCCAAGTGACTCAGCTAGCAACACTGCCCTTCAGAGCCACAAAGAACAGTGGGAACAAGAAGCTAGTCTACCAGCCAAGACTGTCAAGAAGATGATATGTGCCTGGACAAAGGGCTTACAGGGACCTGGCTGAAAGCCGGGAGGAGCAGCAAATTTAGCTAGTCACTATTCCCAAAGACAGCCCATCTGAAAGACAGACATGGCTGGCAAGAAGCCACCACCAGTTAGAGCCAAGTGGGGTAGCCCCCCCCTCAGGAAGGGGAGACGAACCCACCTCCTGGGGCCTCCCCAAGGCGGAGGGGAGCAGAGGCTAAAGTAAGGCTCCTCCTCCCACTGGTGTCCAAGCTGAGGCCCACACAGCTAGCCCCTTAGCAGCAGTCGAGCAGCCCCCAGTGTGAGCCCGGAACAGTCTCATGGTATTTGCTGCAGAGCCCCTCTTCCTATACCTGTCCCAGAACAGAGCCCTGTAGCCGCCCCCACCCCTTTACCTAGCCCCCAGCCCCCACCCTCAGCAAACACCCGCCCCAGCCCCTCATGTTTCAAGGCCTGTACATGTGCCATGCCTGGAACCCCTACCCCTTCCCCCCGGGGACCCCTCGCCTGGCAGACCTCAGCTCTGGCATGCCCTAAGCATGCCTTTCTTAATCAGCGCCCTTTCACACCGCCCCATTCTATTTCCTTCCTGACACTGACCGCTAACAAGCTCTTCATGCCGATTTCGGTGCCACCCTGTTCATTATCTGTCTCCTGCCTCTAGCATGCCAGCTAGAGAGACTGGGCACACATTCTGGTCACTGGTAAACATCTAGCCCCTGAGCGGTGTCCCTGTACTCAAATCAGATTCAGGAAGATAGTCTCCCATAGTCTCTGCTCGGAGAAGGCAATAGGCAACCCACTCCAGTACTCTTGCCTGGACAGAGGAGCCTGGTGAGCTGCAGTCCATGGGGTCACTAAGAGTCAGACACAACTGAGTGACTTCACTTTCACTTTTCACTTTCATGCACTGAAGGAAATGGCAACCCACTCCAGTGTTCTTGCCTGGAGAATCCCAGGGACAGGGGAGCCTGGTGGGCTGCCGTCTATGGGGTCGCACAGAGTCAGACACGACTGAAGTGACTTAGCAGCAGCAGTCTCTGCTCATACCTCCAGGTGGTAACCGGCCCTGGGTCCCTACACCAAGTGCTGAGAACCTGTGAGGGATCAGGGCTGCACACAAGCCAAAAGAATCCTGACAGCCCCAAGAGGAGGAGCCAGAGCTCAGAGAGGGCAGGGCCTGAGATCCTCGGAGTCTGGAGAGGGTTGGGCGCTGGGAGGGCTCAGATACTAGGACCCTCACAGTCCTGAGAGGAGAATCCAGAGCTCAGAAAGGGCAGGGCCTGAGATCCTCGGAGTCTGGAGAGGATTGGGCGCTGGGAGGGCTCAGATACTAGGACCCTCACAGTCCTGAGAGGAGAATCCAGAGCTCAGAAAGGGCAGCGCCTGAGATCCTCGGAGTCTGGAGAGAAGGACTGGGTGCTGGGAGGGCTCAGGTACTAGAACCCTCACAGTCCCGAGAGGAGAATCCAGAGCTCGGAGAGGGCTGGGCGCTGAGACACCCCAAACCCTGAAGGCGGGATTAGGAGCTAAGAGGGCTCAGGTACTAGGACACTCATAATCCTAAAGAGAAGAAGGATCCAGAGCAGCCGCTGGGATCCTCAGAGCTCTGAGGAGGAAGAGCCGGACTGGGAGGGGTCAGGCTCAGAACCAAGGCCTCATGCAGGTACACCTGAGATGCAGAGATTCAAACCCAGACAGGCTCCAGTTCGCAGGTTTCTTGGGCCCTTCCCTGAGCCCTCAGTTTTCCCTAAACAACATCTTCCTCTTCATTAAGAAACTTATAATCCAGGAGAGGACAGGGTCACTCAGCAACAGATCCATCAAATCGGACGATGAAACATCCACATGATCGAGGAAGGTGCCCCAGCAAAGGTCACTTCCTCGGAGTCACTATCAGGGACACTTCTCTGAACAGACCCATGATGCGGTCTTGGAGTGATGGGCTGTGTTTACACGTTCTCTCTCTTCTCTCCCGGAAGTAACCCATCACAGCAAAAAGGGAGATCCATGGGAGTGCCTTGGGACTCACTCGAGACTGCCCGACACCCCAGTCTGGACAGTGGCAGCCACACGTAACTTCACCTTTACCTTCCACCACGTTCCAGGCTGGTCACTGGGTCTATACAAAGGCAGTTCAGGCTCCAGACCCCTCGGGAGATGGAAGCCGTCAGGGACTCCTACTTGGGCTAGTCCAACAGCTAGGATTACAGGCTCCTGGGAGCCACAGAGAAAGTTTTGAAGGAAGCTCCTTGCCAGTCCCCTGCCACATCTGAATTTGTAAAACCTCTTTGCCATTACAGCTCACCCTTGAACAACACCGGGGTTAGGGGCACCAAGCCCCTAGGAGTCAAAAATCCTGAATAAACTTTATGGTCGGCCCTCCATATCCTGAGTTCCACATCTGCAGAGTCAACCAACCTAGTACTATGGTACATATTTGGTGAAAAAAAAAACCCATGTATAAGTGGGCACTTCAAACCTGTGCTGTCCAAGGGGCAACTTAAACATAAAGTGACAATATAAAGTACAACATAAACAACATAAAGTAAAAGTGAAAACCCTCCCTCTCCACAAGTTGCCACTGGCAAACCATATAGTCGCAGTGCTAGAGAAGAGAAAACGCTGAGCTGTGACAGTCACATAAATCAGAATGCATCAAAACGCATACTGTGCTAATAGCCAATACACGTCTCTAGGCACACAGGTTCATCAGGTCACCTTCCCCGTGCCCACCACCCAGGAACACTGAGTGCCCGGGCTGCCCCGGTCTTACCTCAGTCCACGACACTGCCTGTCTGGTAGGATTAAATACAAAATTGCCAAGAAACTTCCATCACCTGTCCGCCTCTGAGAAAAATGGAAGTTTGAGTCACCCCCAAAACTCAGCCCAACCAGTCAGGTTAACACGACCGGCCTGCAGGAGACGCTCTGTGAGGGAGCCCCTTCTGGCTGATCAACACGACGTACACAGCTGGGCTCTGCGTGGGACGAACTTGAGTCTGCAGTTGTACCTTCACCCTCACAAGAGGAAGATCCAGCTTAAGGGATGTAACCAACACCCTAAATTAAAAATAGCAGCGTGACAGCATGAGGTGGACGCATAGGCGGGCCTTCCGGGGCAACTGGAGCCAGGGAAGGCAGCATGGCAGGGAAGGCGGGGCTCCCAAGCCACCGTGACCAGGTGCCAAGTTCACCTTATTTACACGGCGCAGGAGCTCTCCCCCAGCTGTTTCGAGGAAAGCTCGCCTTCCTGCAGAACGAGTCGGAATTGCCCAGGGGGAAAAAAGACTCTGGGCTGGGATTCTACAAGGAAGGGAGGCTTCACCTGGCCATCCGGCCCCCTCCTCCTCACCTGCAGGGGCACCCCAGCCTCACCGGGGGGAATCTCTTTCGGACAAGGTGGGCGCTCGCTCTTCCAAAATAGACGAACTCCCACTTCAATGAAGGGGAAACCGAGACACGAGGACAGGAAGGAAACTGCCCCCCAAAGTGGGAAGAAGGGCGGGAAGGGTGGGCACTGGGAACAAAACAGGGAAAGAAATTCCGGGCTTAGCTAATGGTGCCGAACAAGCCCAGGGCAGGAAGAAAGCCGCATTCCTTCCTAGTTAGTCTCTCTCCTAACCCGCCCGAGGCCCCCCCATCCCCAGCACACGCACTCACACGCACACACACACAGGGCAGGGCCTCCCCGAACCTGACACCAGACCCAACCCCCTAACCACTGGCTATGAAGCCCCAACTTTCCACGCAAGGAGGAAAAGGACCCCCGCAACCGTTTCCCCTCAGGACCTGACCATTGGGCACCTGCAACTTCTGTCCCAACACAGGAGGGGGGCGCCATGACACAAACAGAAATGGGAAGCAGCAGTTTCTGACCACCAGCCCAGATGTGCTCCCCAGTCAGGCCTAGGGAGACCGTGCACAGAAGCCCGCCCCCAACACCCCTCCCCCGGTGGGCCAGGTGGCAGAACTGAAACGCCTCCAACTTCCCCAGAAGGGCCCAAATCGGCCCCTGAGAAGTCTGAGAGTCAGCGGCCAGGTGCGGTGGCCAGAGTGCCTCCCCAGATGCCCACCCCAGGCTCCCATGCTAGGAAAGGCTCCATGCCAGCAAGCCCCCCTCGAAAAGACTCCCTCTTCCTAAAGGTGTCCAGCGATTCAGGGTCACCTGGGGAGCTGGGAAAACGCTGTCAGGTTCTGCCCAGACTTCCCTTCCCAACAAATGAGTGAACCCGACTCCAGAAGCCTCACCGGAAAGCGTCAAAGACGGCCCCCAAGCGCAGACAGAACCTCCCCACACAAAGTGAACAGGACCCCACAGGAGCCCCGACAGCGGTGACCCACTGACCCACCCCGCCAGTGACCTAGGCGGAAAAGCTGCTCCCGGGAGCGCAGTCAGCCATCCCTACCAGTCTCCCTGCCAAGCAGCCAGACAGAGAAGCCCTAACCCCCCACCTCCTGCGCTCGGACAGCGCTACCTCTACCCCCTCCCCGGGTCAGGTGAGAAACTAGTTCCTGCCCAGGTGCCCGGTGAGTCCGGAAAGGCCCCGGACGCCTCCAGGTGCCGACAAAGACGCCCCCCGGACCAGGCGCGCGAGTTCTGGCCCTTCGGCCGCCCTCGGCCGCCCGCCAGGGTCGCCTCCCGAGCCGAGGCTCCCCGCTCTCCGAGTGGGACATGCGCCCACCCCCGCGCCCCGCTGGCCCAGAAACCCGCGAGCAAAACCTCAGACGCCGGACCCCGCACCCCCAAGCCAGGACGCCGCGGAGAGGGGCGCGCGAGGCCGACCTGCGCCCCGACGCCCGCGCCGAGTCCGCCGCTCACCTGGCTGGCGCGGTAGCTCTCGAAGGCCCTCAGGGCACTGTCGGTGAGCTTCACATGGAACACGGACACCTTGCTGCCGTCGCTCACCCGCCCGCACGACAGCCCGTAGCTCCGATCCTCCTTCAGCGCCGCCATCTTGCGACCATCGCTCCCCCGCCCCCCGCTTCCCGGCTCCGGGGCCAGCGGCGCGCCGGCCACGCCCCGCCCCGCCGCCCGCTGACGCACTGCATTATTCATGAGACGCGGCTGGCCACGCCCCCTAGGGGCCCGGCTGGCGCCGTATTGCCCGCCGACGTGCTGCATTATTCATGAGACGGGCCGCGCTACGGGCCGAAGGCGGCACGCAGTCACCGCCCCTGTCTTCTGCATATTCATAAGGATGGATGGCCCCGCCTCTCAAGGCCCCAGAGGCGTCCACTTCCGTGCCCGGACTCCGCCCCGACACGCGCACTCCTTCAGGCCCCGCCTCAATGTGTATTATTCATAACCCTGACTCAGCCAAGCGCGTCGAAGCCCCGCCCCGCCAGCCGCTGACGTGATGTATTATTTATGAGGTCTCTCCAAGTCTTCCGTCTTTGGCTTCTGTGGAGAGTCCCAGCGAGGGCGTGGACGGGACCGGGCTGCGCAAAACACGTGGGGGCGCGGAAGCAGAGGCTGGCTGGGTGAGTGGGCGTGTCTATGCAAACCGAGCCCGAGTTGGACGCTGGGTTGCGCTGCTGGGTCTTCCCCTAAGGTGGGCCCGGGGCTGTTGGGGGATCGTGGGGGTTAGTGAACTTTGCTCTTCTGTAAGAGTAGACTTTTCATAGAATACAATCCTACATCCCCAAAGGACCCTGAGAGATGGCGGTTATCCAGCTCCCCAATTAAAAAAAAGTCACATGTCATAAAATTAACCCATTTAAAGTGTACAATTTTTTTATTACCAAATTCAGACTTAAATTGAAGAAAGTAGGGAAAACCACTAGACCACTCAGGTATGACCTAAATCAAATCCCTTACAATTATAGAGTGTAAGTTAGAAATAGATTTAAGAGACTAGATCTGGTAGACAGAGTGTATGATGAACTATGGATTCATGACATTGTACAGCAGACACGGATCAAAACCATCCCGAAGAAAAAGAAATGCAAAAAAGCAAAATGGCTGTCTGAGGAGGACTTACAAATAGCTGTGAAAAGAAGAGAAGCAAAAAGCAACAGAGAAAAGGAAAAATATACCCATTTGAATGCAGAGTTCCAAAGAATAGCAAGGAGAGATAAGAAAGCCTTCCTCAATGATCAGTGCAAAGAAATACAGGAAAACAATAGAATGGGAAAGACTAAAGATCTCTTCAAGAAAATTAGAGATACCAAGGGAATATTTCATGCAAAGATGGGCTCAATGAAGGGCATAAATGGTATGGACCTAACAGAAGATATTAAGAAGAGGTGGCAAGAATACACAGAAGAACTGTACAAAAAAGATCTTCATGACCCAGATAACCACAATGGTGTGATCACTCACCTAGAGCCAGATATCCTGGAATGTGAAGTCAAGTGGGCCTTAAGAAGCATCACTATGAACAAGCTAGTGGAGGTGATGGAATTCCAGTTGAGCTATTTCAAGTCCTGAAAGATGATGCTGTGAAAGTGCTGCACTCAATATGCCAGCAAATTTGGAATACTCAGCCGTGGCCACAGGACTAGAAAAGGTCAGTTTTCATTCCAATCCCAAAGAAAGGCAAGGCCAAAGAATGCTCAAACTACTCCACAATTGCACTCATCTCACACCCTAGTAAAGTAATGCTCAAAATTCTCCAAGCCAGGCTTCAGCAATACGTGAACCGTGAACTTCCAGATGTTCAGGCTGTTTTAGAAAAGGCAGAGGAACCAGAGATCAAATTGCCAACATCCGCTGGATCATGGAAAAAGCAAGAGAGTTCCAGAAAAACATCTATTTCTGCTTTATTGACTATGCCAAAGCCTTTGACTGTGTGGATCACAAGAAACTGTGGAAAATTCTGAAAGAGATGGGAATACCAGACCACCTGACCTGCCTCTTGAGAAATCTGTATGCAGGTCAGGAAGCAACAGTTAGACCTGGACATGGAACAACAGACTGGTTCCAAATTGGGAAAGGAGTACGTCAAGGCTGTATATTGTCACCCTGCTTATTTAACTTATATGCAGAGTGCATGCAGCAGCTGAGCTGAACTGAACTGAGTGGCTGCACAGCAGTGTGAATGTACTAGATGACTGTACTGTACACTTTCAGTTCAGTTCAGTCGCTCAATTGAGTCCAACTCTTTGTGACCCCATGGACTGCATCACACCAGGCTTCCCTGTCAATCACCAACTCCCAGAGTTTACTCAAACTCATGTCCACTGAGTCAGTGATGCCATCCAAGCATCTCATCCTCTGTTGTCCCCTTTTCCTCCTGCCTTCAATCTTTCCCAGCATCAGGGTCAGTTCTTCACATCAGGTGGCCAAAGTATTGGAGTTTCAGCTTCAGCATCAGTCCTTCCAATGAATATTCAGAACTGATTTCTTTTAGGATGGACTGGTTGGATCTCCTTGCAGTCCAAGGGACTCTCAAGAGTCTTCGCCAACACCACAGTTCGAAAGCATCAATTCTTCAGCGCTCACCTTTCTTTATAGTCCAACTCACATGCATACATGACTACTGGAAAAACCATAGCTTTGACTAGGTGGACCTGTGTTGGCCAAGTAGTGTCTCTGCTTTTTAATATGCTGTCTAGATTGATCATAGATTTCCTTCTAAGGAGCAAGCATCTTTTAATTTCATGGCTGCAGGTACCGTCTCCAGTGATTTGGGAGCCCCCCAAAATAACTTCTATCACTGTTTCCATTGTTTCCCCATCTATTTGCCATGAAGTGATGGAACCAGATGCCATGATTTTAGTTTTCCGAATGTTGAGTTTTAAGCCAACTTTTTCACTCTCCTCTTTCACTTTCATCAAGAGGCTCTTTAGTTCTTCTTCACTTTCTGCCATAAGAGTGGTGTCATCTGCATATCTGAGGTTATTGATATTTCTCCTGGCAATCTTGATTCCAGCTTGTGCTTCATCCAACCCAGCATTTTGCATGATGTACTCTGCATAGAAGTTAAATAAGCAGGGTGACAATATGCAGCCTTGATGTACTCCTTTCCCAATTTGGAACCAGTCTGTTGTTCCATGTCCAGTTCTAACTGTTGCTTCCTGACCTGCATACAGGTGTCTCAAGAGGGAGGTCAGGTGGTCTGGTATTCCCATCTCTTGAAGAATTTCCCACAGTTTATTGTGATTTACACAGTCAAAGGCTTTGGCATAGTCAATAAAGCAGAAATAGATGTTTTTCTGGAACTCTCTCGCTTTTTCGATGATCCAACAGATGTTGGCAATTTGATCTCTGGTTCCTCTGCCTTTTCTAAAACCAGCTTGAACATCTGGAAGTTCTCGGGTCATGTACTGTTGAATCCTGGCTTGGAGAATTTGAGCATTACTTTGCTAGCATGTGAGATTAGTGCAATTGTGTGATAGTTTGAACATTCTTTGGCATTGCCTTTCTTTGGGATTGGAATGAGAAACAAACTTTTCCGGTCCTCTGGCCACGGCTGAGTATTCCAAATTTGCTGGCATATTGAGTGCAGCACTTTCACAGCATCATCTTTTAGGATTTGAAATAGCTCAACTGGAATTCCATCACCTCCACTAGCTTTGTTTGTGGTCATGCTTCCTGAGGCCCACTTGACTTCACCTTCCAGGATGTCTGGCTCTAGGTGAGTGATCACATCATTGTGGTTATCTGGGTCGTGAAGATCTTTTATGTATGGTTCTTCTGTATACTGCTACAGGGATTCCAACTCCAGCCTGTCTGAGTTCAGGGCCGAAGTTATGGGATCCTCCACCCTTCATCTGGGATCAGTTCATAATTTTAAAATATATAATTAAAAAATATACAATTCTGTGTCATTAAGTGGAATTCACATTGTTGTACAACCATCACCATTGTTCATTTCCAGAATTTTTTCCATCATCACTGATCAGACATGCTGACAAGTTTGCCCACTGCTGTGCCCAACTGTTAATCTGGAGGCTAGGCCAGGTAAATATGGGAGCAGGCCAGGGCTGCACTGCCCCTAGAAGGGCCACATATAGGCAGGAAGAGCAACTGAGAGGCAGGTGGTCTGGAGTTAGAGGATGGAGAGGGGACAGCCAGCCAGACTGCTGAACAGAGTGAAACATGGGAGGAGCCAGCTCTGAGTGCTGACCAGCTTGTGTGTGCCATTAGAAAAAGCACTTCCCCTCCTGGAGCTGAAAGTGGTTTCAGCTGAGAAACAGACAACAGCATTAATAACAACCACCCCACGAAGAGTGCTTAAAATGCACCAGGCTCTGTTTTCAGTGACACTCACAACTGCCTTTTGGGGTGGATACTGTGGTTTGGTCCCATTTGCCAGATGGGAAACTGAGGGCTTAGAGAAGTTAAAAAGAATTAAGAACATTGCAACTATGGGCTGTTCTGCTTGGCAACAATTATTTCTCCATTTTACACTGAATGCCCCAGTGGCTTCTAAGAGGACCCTGGAAACAATAATGGAGGGAATCATCAGGCATTGGTGTGTGCTCCAAAGCCTCTAAGAACTAGGTCACCCAAAAAACTGGAAGCCAGTTGATTGCCTTGGGGTGGTCTCTCAACATACAGTCCACGTAGCAAGCCCATTGAAAATGTTCTAGTTCTGTGATGGGAACAGTGACCCTGGCCTGACCCTCACCCTATGGGACCTGGGCTGTGTCTTGCCCTCTCTTTTCCTCACTTTGCTCATCCATAAGATAGGGATAATAACAGCATTTACCCAAGGGCCTAGGCCTAGACCAAAGAAGATGCCATTATCATGAGGATCATTATTAATAGTTTTAAAGAGTTTAATCTACATAATCCCTTTCCTTTAGACATTTATATTTGCAGTTCATGGAATTTTAAGCCACACTGGGATGAACCCCACTATTCATTAGCTGCCAACTGCTAACATATATATTAGTTAGCTATTGCTGCTTATTACGGCATAACAAAGTGGCTTAATAAAAGGAGCAGTTATTTCATAATTTCTGAGTGCTAAGTCTGGTATGTTTTAACTGATTTTCTGGTCAGGGGCCCATGAGGCTGTAGTCAAGATGTTGGATGGGCTATGTCCTCACCCAGAAGCTCACCTGAAGAAGGCTCTGTGTCTGAGCTCCTTCAGCTTGTTGGTAGAACTCATTTTTTGGTGGTTTTAAGACTGAAGTCCCTACTTCCTTGCTGTCACTGGGGGGCAATCTCAGGCACTGGCCATGTGGCCCCCTCCATCTCAGTAATAGAAACCTCCCTTGTGTTGAATCCCTCTGACTTCCTCTTCTATAGCCAGCAGGGTCGGGCCTACCCAGATTATCCCCATATTTTAAGGTCAACCGTGCCCAGTGACAACACAATCATGGAACCGAGATACACTGCATTCCCCATCCAGGGATGATGCAGGATAAGAAATCTCAGGAACGCCTTAAAATTTCTACAACACACAGCCGTTAGAGACGCATTGCTGCACATCTGTCCCACAGCTTCCTGAAAGTTGAGTTGCTAGGTCAGAGTAAATGGACCTTGGGGATTTTGAAGCAAACAGTTTTGCAACAGAAGGAACATGAAGATCCCTGAGAACTCTGGAGCTGGCCCCTCTGCATGGTGGGGTGGCCAGCAAGCAGTCTGCTCCACTGCTCTCTTAGCTGGCCACCTCAGAGCCAGCAAGTCCACCTTCGGGGCCTCAGGGCTTATTTGTGCAATAGGGAGACTCACATCTCTTCTTGGGATGAGGCCAAAGACACCTGTTGTCAAGAATCCCTAAGACCAAGGGCAGGCTTGGTAATTCACTAGAAGGACACACAGAACTCAGAAAAGCTCTTATAGTCATGGCTGCGTTAATCACAGTGAAAGGATACAGCCTAGGATCAGCAAAGGAAAAGGATGCGGAAGGCAGAAGCCAAGAGAAACCAGGCACAAGCTTCTGGTTGCAGACAGCGCTTAATTTTCCCAGCAACGATCGTGACGACACACACAGTATACTGCCATCCAGGGAAGCACACTCAAGCCTTGTCCACGGTTTTTGTGGAGGCGGAGGGGTCAGTTATGTAGATATGGCTGATCACCCATCCAGAGACTGAGCTGATACCATGTGACCAAAAGCCCCTACCCTATTTTTCTCTCTTTTTTGGGGGGGTGGGAGGGAAGGGGGCAGATGGCATGTGAGATCTTAGTTCCCTGACCAGGAAGTGAACCTGTGTCCTTCGGATTGGAAATGTGATGTCTTAACCACTGAACCATCAGGGAAGTCCTGCTGCTGCTGCTGCTAAGTCGCTTCAGTCGTGTCCGACTCTGTGCAACCCCATAGACGGCAGCCCACCAGGCTCCTCCGTCCCTGGGATTCTCCAGGCAAGAACACTGGAGTGGGTTGCCATTTCCTTCTCCAATGCATGAAAGTGAAAAGTGAAAGTGAAGTCGCTCAGTCGTGTCCGACTCTTCGCGACCCCATGGACCGCAGCCTACCAGGCTCCTGTCCATGGGATTTTCCAGGCGAGTACTGGAGTGGGGTGCCACCGCCTTCTCTGCAGGGAAGTCCCCCCCCCCCAACCCTAAATCATGCTGTTATTATGGACTATTTGGCATGGCCCATGGCCTCAGGTAAACTGATACTCTTATCAGTCAAGACATTCCAAGAGTCTAGAAGTAACCTCTCAGGTGCCAGTCAAGGGCCAGTCCTTTAAATGTGCAGGGTTTGTTGTGCAGGGTTTGCACAACCCACGCCTTCAGTTTCTTCTTTACTGCTCTACAGATGGGGTTTTAAGAGCCCTCATGGCTCCAGCGGAGGTACCAGGGAAGGCCTTGATTGGGTCACTGAGTCACATGATCGCCCAGGAGCCAATCACTGTGGCCAGGCCGCTGGACGGCTCTGATTGGTCAGGCCTGAGTTGCGGATCCACCCCTGAAGGCTGGTGGGGCACCAGCCCCATCTGTGTGGTAAGGAGTAAAGGTGAGTTCTACCAGGAGGCCTTGAATGCCAGGGCATTCAAAGACACTGATGATGCTACACTGGGTGACCCCAGCCAGCACTCAAGTTGTCCTTTAGGGAAGATGTGAGATGGAGGCGTGCAAAGGTCACCCTGTTGAAGTGCTCAGGAGACGTGAGCTTTCACACACAAAGCTCATTCTTCCGTGTTCACTTCCAATTCATGGCCCACTGCAAGTCGCACCCCTTGAGGGCAAGGGCTAGGCTGAGTCATCACTCAAGACAGGGTACACAGAAGGCACTGGTATACATTTTGATAAGAAAGAAAATCCATCCACCCAGTCTCTGAACACAGCACACGCTGTCCAGCCAGCACACCTTTGCACATACTGTGCCTGAATCGGGAGCAAGCCCCGTCTGACATCCCCCCACAGGCCTCCTGTGTCCTTAGGGTAACCTTATTGCCCCTCTGGCTCCCTACCGCTGTCCTGTTCACACCACTGAGGATGGAATGACCCAGGGGATGGATACACTTAAGTCCCCACCTGGCCCTGGCATTCAAGGCTTTTCTCACCTCTTGGCCTTAACCTGCAGTAAGATGCAGAAACAGCTGCCTGGACTCTGGAGGCAGGCTGACCTGGGCCAAATCCTGCCTGTTACTTCCAGGTAGTGAGACCCTGGGCAGGATCTGTCTCCTCTCTGAGCTTTCATCTGCTCGGCTAAGAATGGGCACAACCAGAGCAACCATGAAGAAGAGGGGCAAAGGAAGGAGGCCCAACCAGCCTGACTCCATCATCACTAAAAAGCTAGTCTTCAGGACACGTGAAACCTGCCAAGCAGACACAGAAACTCTCAGCATGGAGCAGAGTCAGAAAAGACTCACAGGTGTGTGGTCAGTTGCTTTTTCTTTTTCTAATATTTACTTACTTGGCTGCTCCAGTCTTAGTTGCAGCATGCAGAATCTTTAGTTGTGGTATGCAAACTCTCAGTTGCAGCTTGTGGGATCTAGTTCCCTGACCAGGTATAGAACGTGGGCCCCTGCATTGGGAATGCAGGGTCTTAGCCACTGGACCACCAGGGAAGTTCCTCAGTTGCTATTTGACAAAGCTATCATAGTAACTCACTAGGGGAAACAAAGTCTTCCCCACAGATGTTTCTGCAACAGCTGGACACATGCATGTGTGTTCAGTTGTGCCCAGCTCTTTGTGACCCCATAGACTGTAGCTGCCAGGCTCCTCTGCCCTGGTATTTTCCAGGCAAGAATACTGGGATAGGTTGCCATTTCCTACTCCGGGGATTTTCCCCACCCAAGGATCGAACCAGTATCTCTTGTATCTCCTGCATTGGCAGGCAGATTCTTTACTAACTGCACCACTGGGAACCCAACTGGATGGTTATTTGGAAAAATTTGAACCTCAACCCCAACCTCACACCACTTAGAAAAGTTAACTCAAAGTGGCTCCTGGATCTCAATATAAAAGTTAAAGCCATAAGTGGTTTAAAAGAAAAACCAGAAAATCTCTACAAACAGCTCAGCAAGTTTTGACGAAAAGCATGTGGAATGAAGGGGGAAAAAACGACTAATTGGACTGCATCAAATTTTAAATGTCTGTTCTTTGAATGAACAGAAAATGAAAAGTGAGGAACTTCCCTGGGGGCCCAGTGGTTAAAAACTGCCATGCTCCCAGTGCAGGGGACCCAGGTTCGATCCCTGGTCAGGGAACTAGATCCCACATGCCACAACCAACAGTTAGCATCCCACAGCGAAGAGCCCCTACATGCTGCGCCTAAGACGTGGTGCAGCCAAATGAATAAATGATAGGGAAATGAAAAGTGAGACACAAAGTGGGAGATATATTCACGACACACCTGACAAAAGCCTTGTCCCCAGAGTATATGACAAAACGGGCACAGAACAAGGCTGCTGCGGGCCCACAGTGGATGGACGCCAGTGCCGCACGGCCAGTGCTCGGGAGCGGCAGCAGTGGCGGCCCTCACAGCCAGGCCAGAAAGTCGCCCCAGCCAGCCCACAGCCCATCAGGCCAGCTTCCCAGCCTGAAATCACGGAGACCGAGCAGAGAGGGGGCATCCTGCCTGAGATGCAAGCCTCCTAGGCCTGGCCAACCCACGGCCCCCACCCCAGCGCCTGCCATGGAACCCTGTTCCCGTCAGCGGCCAAGATAGAAACCTAAGGGGATTGAGTGGTGCAGAGCAGGATCAGTTCCAAGCTACGGCCAGATGTGCCCTAAGAGTAATCCAAGTGGCCCCGAGAGGGCCTGGAGCAAGCAGGGCAAAGATCAAGTTTCAAGGCCTGACGGCCACTTTCTGCTGGGTGGCTGTGGCCAGTGGCTTCTCCTCCTGGACTGTAAGGGGGTGTGCGCTAAGTCGCTGCAGTCACGTCCAACTCTGCGATCCTATGGCCTGTAGCCCAGTGGGCTCCTCTGTCCATGGGGTTCTCTAAGCAAGAATACTTGAGTGGGTTACCATTTCCTCCTCCAGAGAATCTTCTGAACCCAGGGATCAAACTGCTCCTTTCACACCTCCTGCATTGGCAGGTGGGTTCTTTACCACTAGCGCCACCTGGGAAGCACTAGTAAGGGGCTGGGCATGAGCCAAACACTTGTGTGGTCTACCTCAGAGATCTCCTTTCCTGGAGGCAGGCTAAAAGAGCAAGAAGGAACTCACGTTGATAAAGGTGCCAAACACTGGCTTTGGCTATCCTGGTTGGGACGGTGGGCAGCGTTTTGGGGAGAAGCTCCTATAGCCCTGGGTTGTTGGGAAAAGGAGATGGGACACAGCTCCTGGAATCAACCCCACCCCTCCCCAGAGGCCTTGCAGGGTCCAGCTCTGCTGAGCACCCACTTTTTATCACCTTTGAACATACCAGGTTCCATCCTGCTCCAGGGCCTTTACACTGGCTATGCTGCTGCCCAGATACGGGTCTGTCTGCTTACTGCACAGCCAGACCTCTGTGGTCACTGAGGGCTCAGCACAGTCCCGTGAGGTCCCATCAGGGTCCCCCGCTGCAGATGAGGCGACAGAATTGAGAGGTGGGGTAAGGACCACACCTAGCAATGAACTCCCGCCGAGTCTGATCAGGCATCCTGAGCACAAGGCCCCACTAGGCCAGGTCTGTTTCCCACTCAGCACAGAGGGTCTGCTGTGGCCTGAGAGCAGACAAGCCCCCTCTAGTCCCGGCTTGGCCACATCCACCGTCCTCTGTGACCCTGGATGTGGTACAAAAGGCCTCCGGCTCAGCCCCAAGTGACGCTAAAAGAAGGTTCCAGAACGAGCAGGGAGCGGGGTGGGAGGCTTTTATTTCACTGTGTGTGGGTGGAGGGGGCCTGGACAGAGGGCAGCAGGCAGGGCAGGAGGGGCTGGAGGTTGGAAAGGGGCTGGGCAGGGGGAGGGCTGCCCCCAGGCCTGTTGGGAAGAGGACACTGGGACTGATCCCTGCTGGGACCTCACCCCGGGGGTGGGGTGGGAATTGGGTCTGGAGCAATGAGGGCCCCCTTGCTCCAGGCTGGATGTGGGGTCCGGGCCCTGCCTCGCTTTCCTCCAATAGGGCTCAGTCCCTCCTGCTCGTGGGGCCACGTGACCCCCAAACCTCACTGCCCCCGCCCCAGAGGAGGGGGCTAGGCCAGTTAGGGCAGTGGACAGGGAGCCTGGGGGAGTTAGGGAGCACAGGATGGGGGTCCACGGTGAGTGGAGGGGATGGTGGCCACCTGGGCGGTCAGTTCCTGGCAGCAATGACCACAGAGAGAGCCACGCCCCCCAAGGCGACAGCAGTTGCCCCAAACAGCCACTTCCATGGGATGGACTGTGGATAAAGGAGAGGGAGAAGAAGGCTAGACAGTGGTCAAGACAGATGGCTTGCACCTCAGCCAACGACGACGGTCCCAACGGGCCTCCCAGGAAATCACGGCCTGAAAATGCCTTGCCTACCTCTCGGAAAACTACACCTGCATCAAAACGCAAGCCAAGACCCCTCCTCTGGTACACCTCCCCTTCCCCTCTGAAGGGAGCCAGCACTCCTCTGCCCGAGCCCTCCTGATTGTATCTTCTGCTCTGGCTCTGATCACACAGTGCTGGGGACTCTCTGTGTCCATGTCCCCAGCACGATCCAGCATGACCCAGTTCAGGAAGACACTGATGTTGCAAAATGAAGAAGCTCCCTCTGCATGGTGTACCCTGCACACAGCCCTCCTCTGGGAGCTTCCCTGTGCCTGCCCGCCCCTGCTCACCCAGGCACCCTTGCCAGGACACTTGGCAGGCAGCCGGCTGGGGTTGCCCAGCATCTTCCGGTACAGGGCGGTCTCCGTGCTCCTCTGGGCCGCATGCTTCTTCACCAGCTTCGAGAGCTCTGCGTGGATCGTCTGTGAGAGCAGAAGCCAACCACTGTTGCTAGCAGCCTGCCTCCCTGGGGCCCAGGGGCTCGCTGGGGCTGGAACCGCTGGGCCTTGGGAGCTGTCTGCTACTCGCCGGGCATTAGCAAAGTGGGGGGCGCTGTCTGCGTCCTCCGAGGAGGCCAGAAGATGAGGTGGGGCAAGGGTGGCCAGAGGAAGGTTTCCCAGAAGAAATATTCTGGGAAGGAAGCTGAAAACACCAGCACTGGCCAGGCTGGCAGTGCCCTTGACCTCTAGAACCCCTGCTGGGGTGAGAGCCCAGACTGCCTCTGCAGGGGTCAAAAAGGGTCTCAGCAGGCAGGTTGGAGCCCTTCAGTCACGCACCCCCTGCTACTGCCCAGATAGAAACTCTACAGGGGAGAGCCACAGCAAGCAAGATAAGGGGCAGACCACAAGAGGAACTTCCCGATAGGTCAGCATGGCAAGTCTCAGGGTGCCCCCATTCTGCTCACCTTGTTGGAAGGTTCCAGCTTCAGGGCTGCTCTCAAGATGGGGATGGCCTCACTATACTCGCCTTGCTGGGCCAGCACCTGCAGGAGCAAGTGGGGAGTTATCACTTGGACCCAAGCTGGGCCACGTTCTCCTTCAAGAGACCCAGCTCTGCCAGGCTCCCGGCCATCTGACTAGTTCCAAGTCTATCTCCAGCAACTGGCCCAGGGCTCCGGTCACCCCTACACTGCTCCCCGGAGCCCTCAACTACCTGCGCGGCGCGCCAGGCTCGGTGCCCCTTCCCATGAACGCTGGTTTCACCGTGTGCAAGTGGCCCAGGCACTCTCTCTCCTCCTCCCTCACCACCTTGGCCGACTCGAGAAGCCAACCAGAAGCTGCCAAAGCTCTGGCCACACTGAATGGTTCAGAGCCAGGCGTGTGACTCAAGCCAGCCAATGAGATCCAGCCGGAACTATGCTGGGAGCACTGGGAGGCCAGCTGCTTAGTGGAAAGGATGGCTGGCCCTTTTGGCAGAGCAGGAGGGAGCATCTTGAGAGAGGAGTGTCCCTGAGAAATGAACACAGCAGACAGACACAGGTATCTCCGTAACACTGCTGAACACCTGGATCCAGCCGTGACTGAAGCCAGCTAGGCCTGAAACTCGGCAGTTCCACAAGCCATCGATTCCTTCTGCTTGAATCTGAGTGCGTTTCCATCACCTTAGACCAGCAGACCCAAACAGGTGTGAGGCTACAAGAACCGACAGTCTCATTTCCCCCAAGAGGATTCTTTTAAACCCTGAAAAACAGGGTCAGCATCTTTTCTCTCCTCACGTTTCTATACCCAGAAAGTACTTTAAAAAACACTGGCTGGCCTGCTCAGTAAAAGTGAAGTCGGTCAGTCATGTCCGACTCTTTGCAACCCCATGGACTGTAGCCTACTAGGCTCCTCCGTCTGCTGGATTTCCGAGGCAAGAATGCTGGAGTGGGTTGCCATTTCCTTCTCCAGGTCTCTGACACACTAAGTGACCCAGCATTTGCTTATGCCTTAGTTTCCTCAGTTTACTGCTAAAAAGTGCTGAAGGCACCCCCTCTCCCAGCAGAGTGAGGATGAACAGAGACAGGGACAAAAGCAACTCAGGTCAGGTCCACTCAGGCCAAGCTCCCCGCCACGCTCCACCTGCACTTACTCAGCACCTACTGTGTGCCTGGCTCTATTTGCAGCGCTAGAGATGTAGCAGTGAATGAGACATACAAAGGGCTTCCCAGGTGGCTCAGTGGTAGAGAATGCGCCTGCAATGCAGGAGCCACAGGAGACGCAGGTTCAATTCCTAGGTCAGGAAGATCCCCTGGAGGAGGGCACGGCAACCCACTCCAGTATTCTTTTGCCTGGAGAATCCCAAGGACAGGGGAGCCTGGTGGGCTATAGTCCATAGGGTCGCAAAGAGTCGAACACGACTGAAGTGACTTAGCACGCACGCATACGACATACAAAATCCCCACCTCTGGGAAGGGAAACGGACAAGAGGCATGACACCTGCCCATGCTGACAGTGACACAGGAAACAGGAAGACAGGGCAGGCGGGTTGTAGGGAGGCCTTCCTGACGAGGTGACATCACCGCAAAGGCTTGAAGGAGATGAGGGAAGGACTCGGGGAGTAAACAGGGCGTGGACAGCCCACGCAAAGGCACTGGGGCAGCAGCAGACCTAGCCCCAGTACCAACCAACAGCAGACTGGAAGGTGATGGCAGGGGGAAAGACCAGATGGCTCTCAGCCTTGAAGTCCACGAGAAGAACCCAGCTTTTACTGAGGGAAATGGCAGTCACAAAAGGGTTATATGCGAGGAACAATTACGGATGGGCCAGGTGGCAGCGCCGGGGAAGAGAGGGAACCTAAGACCCAAGGCTCGGCTCAAACATGGCCTCAGTCAAGGAATTGCTGTGACCCAAGCCACAGCCCTGCACCTATCTGAACCTCAGTTTTCCCATCTGTACCCCAGGGAGGTTGGTTGGCTGATGCTCACGCCCTTCTCAAGTCTGGGGTGGGAGACCAGCCTCACTGCCCTGGGATGGGGAGCCAGCCTGCCCACCGGGAGCCTGCGAGCTGCAGCTCACCTTGCCCTTGCGGAAGAGAGCCTTGATGTTGTCAGGCTGGTGCTCCAGCACGAGGCTGCAGGAGCGCAGCGCTGCGCGGTAGTGATCCAGCTTCAGCTGCGAGGCCGCCAGGTTGTTCAGACACTTCACCTTCAGCTGCAGGAGCTGCTCCTCCTCCTCGAATGTCATGTCCACTGAGGGGAACAGCACGCAGCCACAGCTGCTGTGACCATGCCTCCACCCCTCCCCCCAGCCATCCAGCTGCAGAGGGACCAGACCCAGACCAGGTCCACCCTCCGCACCTGGTGGTGGAGGAGACTCGGGGGAGGGTCTCTGAGTGTCCCAGTGACAGGAGGCAGGGGACTTCCAAGCTCCCAGTGCTGTGGGACCTCTACCACCTACTCCTTGAGGGGACTCAGGCCTCTCTGGCCTCAGCTTCCCCATCCTAACACAGGCCAAGACCAGCACCATCCTCAGGGCACTCCCAAGGAGTCTACAAAACGGAGCCTAAGTGAACAAGGGCCTGATCACGGGACACGTGGATCAACAATGTCTGCAGTCAACCACATTTTAAACATCTATCTGCACTCCATAACATTCCACTGACCTGGGATACAAGTCCTGACCTAAGGAGGCTTAATCACCCAGCTGGCTCAGTGGCAAGAATCTGCCTGCCAAGCAGGAGACACAGGTTCGATCCCTGGCTCGGGAAGATGCCCTGGAAAAGGAAATGGCAACCCATTCCAGTGTTCTCGCCTAGGAAATTCCATGGACAGAGGAGCCTGGTGGGCCACAGTCTATGGGGTCGCAAAAGAGTTGGCGACAACTTAGTGACTAAACCTCCACCACCAGTGGTAACTACAGGCTAGGCATAGCTGAACATCCACCCAGATTCTAGAACTTTCTAGAACATTTTGAATCTGGAGCCCTCTGTGGCTTGAAGTTTCTAGCACTAGTGGGGATGGCTCTGCAGGGAGGTGCTGGGGTTTGGCCTGGCGGTCAACCTTTGGCACTGGAAGTGATGGCCTTGATGGCGAGGTCGTAGGAGTTGGCAGCCAGCACGAAGTCGGCCCGCTGATAGTGAGCATTGCCACACTCCCGCTTCCGGTTGGCCAGGGCCACACGCTCCTGCCCCGTGAGCATCTCCAGGTCAGGCCCATCCACAGCAGTCTTCAGAGTCACCTCCAGGCACAGGGCCGCGTGCGGGGGGATGTATGGGCTCCTGCTGGGGGATGGGGTGGGGATAGCACTCAGACCCAGCGGCCACCGTGACTGAACCCCCAGGCACACTGGAATGGCTCAGGAGCGGGCGGGAAAGGGCTGTCACCCCTCCTCAGTCAAACACAAGGGAAGTTAACTCTTGCTCCCCTTGAGCTCCGTGGCCTGGAGCAGGATTTCCCTCGCTGAGCCTCAGACTCCTCTTCTATAGAGTGTGCAGGCAGATGGGGTGAGATGGGGGAACCACCCGTCCCACCCACTCCTGCATCCCCACAGGGACCCCTGTAAGCAGCAGGTTCTCACCTGCCCTGGGGGCCATAGCAGTACTTGGAGTCAGCAGTGACCATCGCCGTCTCCCCAACGTCCATGAGCGGGACGCTGAGATCCAGGGCCTGGGAGGGCGGGGGGGCAGAACTGGTGGAGTGGGCCCAGCAGTAGCACAGCGGAGCCTGCACACCCCACCACGACCAGCACACCCCCGCAGCTCACCCCCACCCCGCCCCTCTTCTCACCTGGATGACGTCACAGTCGCCCAGGGTGAACACCAGCTCCGGCTCCTCCTGTACTCGCGTGCCATTCTCCAGAGACGTCTGCAGCCGCACAGTGACCACCTGGCCCTTGGTCGGGCGGCTGGAGCCCGGTGGGCCTGGAACCAGCGTCTTCTTCCTCAACAGCCCATTCCCTGCCAAGGAGAGGGAACAAACAGGCTGTCACCGAGCGGCTGAGATGAGTGGCTGCCCCCTGGGCAAACTCTCCCGTCACCGGCAGCTCTGCCTCTCCTGGGGGTGGCACAGCACCAGGGCACAAGCTGAGTTTTCAGTGGCCCCTCTCCCACTGACTGGGCAGGTGACCCCATGCCTCTGGGTCCCAGTGTCCCTGGCTGGACAGTGGGCATGAAAGTACTGATTTGGGGACTGACGATACTGGCCCTGGGATGGGCTCAGTGAATGCTGGCTGGTCTGTTATCTTAAGACAATCAAAGGAGGGGGGACATCCCTGGAGGTCCAGTGGTTAAGAATGCACCTTCCAACGCAGGGTTTGATCCCTGGTTGGGGAGCTAAGATCCCACACGCTGCAGGGCAGCGAAGCCCGTGGACTGCCACTGCTGAGCCAGCTCACCACAGCTAGAGCAGCTCACACTTCATGACAAAGAACAATCTGTGCACAGCAGTGAAGATCGAGCACAGCCAAAAATTAAGAATGAATAAATGAGGCTTCCCTGGTGGCTCAGTGGTAAAGAATCCACCTGCCAATGCAGGAAATACGGGCTCAATCCCTGATCTGGGAAGATCCCACATGCCACAAAGCAAGTAAGCCCGTGCGCCACAACTATTGAGCCTGTGCTCTAGAGCCCAGGAGCCGCAACTACTGAAGCCTGCGCTCAGCAACAAGAGGAGCCAGAGCAATGAGAAGCCCACGCGCTAAAACTGCAGAGTAGCCCCTACTTGCCAAAACCGGAGTAAAGCCAGAGCAGCAGCGAAGACCCAGCATAGCCAGAAACAAACTAATTAAAAGGAAAACATCAGTATAAACATACATCTAGTTAATTGCTAAATTAAAAATAATTTTTAAAAAGAAAATGGAGTTCCCTGGTGGCCTAATGGTTAGGAGTCTGCACTTTCATTGCTGGGACCCAGGTTCAAGCCCTCGTCAGGGAACTGAGATCCCACAAGTGGCCAAAAGAAGAGGAGAAGAAGGAAAACATCTCGGCTCAGTGAGGGCAAAGGGCTGAGAAAAGCCCTCCTGCCCATCACAGTCAAGGCAGCCGGGATGCCCAGAAAAGAGACTCGAGAGCGCTGCCCTGTCCCCTCTCCTTTGGTTCCAATCTCAGCCCTGAGACATCTGGGTCTCAGTTTACCCAGCCACGAAATGGGGTGGCTGGGGCTTCTCCTGGTGACACCCAGAGAGTAGCTTGCTTGGTTAGTAGAGTACCTGTGATGCCAGGAGTGTGTCCTGACTAAAGCACCACATCACACGGAAAGACCTAAAAGCAAAAGTAACCCCTAGCTCCCCCCTCCAGCCACCAAGGAGACCACTACGTTCCTCCCCATACCCCAAACAATTTTAGGGATGGCCAGATGGCCACAGCTAACACCTCCTGAGGACCAGGCATAAGGCCCCAGGCCCTCAAAGACCCACTCAAGGAGCCCCACAATGAAGACACCCACAGCCATCCCATTACAACTGCTGAGGTGATAGAGGGCTTATACCTACGGGGCACAAGAGACTGACGTCACCTGCAGCCACCCAGTATACAAGAAGTACCTGTATTCTGTAAGTCCCCAGGTCTGGAAAACACTGCCATGAGTCGGAGCAGACCCTAGTCTAAAGATGATGGGCAGGGAGATCTACTCGTATTGTGGAATATTCTAGAGTGTTCCAAATTTCTGCAGGGCTCCCCAACTTATACCTGCCCCTGCATCCAGTTTCAGAATCACTTATCTAGTGGATGCCGAGGGATCCTGTGTCTTGAGGCTTCTGGACACTAACAGGGGATATGTTGGTAGGATCTCAACCAAGCGCTGTCTCTTGCCCGGGGAAACTCTGGGTAAATCACAGCTTCTCTCAAGGCCTCAGTTTCCTTGTCTAGAAGCCTGAATTCTGGCCTCAGAGAGTGGTTGGCTCGAATATAAACAAACAGAGCCATCCTCATGCTCATAGAGGGAGCAGGGCAGTCCTTCCTGTCAGTAGAGAACTTCCCAAACTTTAACAGAGCCAAGCGGCCTGTGCAACCTTGGACAAGTCCCTTCACCTCTCTGAGCCTGTTTCCCTAACTGTCAAACAGGGATATGGTAGGAATTACAGCACAAGGTTGCTGTGAGGATAAAATCAGAGGATGCACAGGCCTGGCACGGAACCACTGCTTAGTAAACATCACCTGCTGTTTGTTGTTTTTTTTCAGGCATAGTAAAGTCTGTATCTGTAGTGGAGGTGAAATCAGTACCAACTTGGTTTTACCAGTGTCTGTATCATTTGGTACTACTTACTAGTGATGTGCTATCATTTGTGTGGACATTAGCGTTACTGAGTGTTCTAGGTATCAGAACTAGTAGTACTGTGTTTATTTTCCAGAGCTGCTGTGATGGAGTGTTTAGTGGACGCTGCAGCACATATGGGTTCTCCTAGTTTCTCTCTTCCAGGACTTTTCTCAACACTGAGCACACTAATGAAGACTATGAATGGGATGTTCCACAGATCTACTTGACCTTAGAACACAGTTTTGGGGGGCATGGGTCAGGCACTGGTCAGACAAATGCCAAAAAAAGGAATGGGGGTTGAGAGCTCTGTGTGGCTCTGAGCAGGTGATTCAGCGTCTCTGAGTCCTGTTAGCAGCTCTGAGAAAGCAAGTCATACGTGTACGTGTGTGTGTGTGTGAGAGAGAGAGAGAGAGAGAGAGACAAGAAAAGGGCTCATAAACACGAAGTGTCTCAAGCAATTGCCTGTGGCTAGTGATCACCGTGGTTACCACGTTTTACTTCCAATCTCCTTCACGACAGAGATGGGGAAACGAGGCTCAGGAGAGGAGAAGGCCTAGGCCAAGGTCACTCCCAAACCTGAGCTGTCTGGGCGCCATGGGTCAACCCGAGCCACCCCTGCTCCTTACCCAGGATGTCCAGCCACTCGTCGGGGGCCGGGGCGGGCTCAGGCTCGGGCTCCATGGCAGCCAGGAACTCTCGGGCCAGGGCCCCGGGCTGCTCGGCCTCCTCCAGTGGGGGCTGCCCCACATCCTCAAGTGGCGGCAGCTCACTCAGGTCCTCCTCTTCTTCCTCCTCCTCGCCCTCAGCGTCTTCCACCCCATCCAGCACCTCGAAGTCCTCAAGTGGGGGGACCCCAGCAGGCGGCGGAGCAGTGGGCTCAGGGTCTGCAGCAGAGGGCTCAGCACAGGATGCCATGCTGCTGGGGGGATGGGAACTGGCCCTGGTGGGGGGAATGGATGGGGTAAGAATCCCATCACAGCCCTCAAATCTCCTCTGCCTCCATTCCCCACAGTGCCCATCACTTGCTGTGTGACTCAGGGGCTCCAGGCCTTAGTTTCCTCATCTGTACAGTGGGTAGAGAAACAATCCTGGTTTGTTCCAAGGACTTAACAACCCACTCACCAAACCCTGGCATCAGGTTCAAACAGCAGTAGCTATTGTTAGAGTTAATTATTATTTAATCTTTATAAACACCCTGGGAAGTAGAGAACATCCCCTTGTAGAAAAGGAAATTGAGGCCCAGAGTGGCAAAGCCATTTGCCCAAGGTCACAGAGCAAGGCAACCACAGGATACAGGATTTGGAACCTGGGGCTTAATCTGCCCAGAGTGGGTGCTGGGATTTTTTTCTGGGGGACAACCCCTGAGATCTTGGGGAGGCTATTTTTAGAGCCCAAGAGAAAAATAAAGTGAATCTTTACCAGGGCTCCCCACCTTCAGTTGTCCCATCTCCTAAGGGGAGCCTCCCAAAAACCCCAAGGCATTCCTTCGCAATACCTTCCTGAACCTAATACCACCCCCCAACACCAGGGACCGTGTCCCAAACCATTCCCTAGGAGCCCCTTCTCTCCTCAGGCCTTCTGACCACCCTCGAAGTAGCCTCCCCCTTACAGAAGTGGTCGAGACCCCCACGGCTTCTTCCCTGGATATCAAGAACTGACTCCCTCCCCTAGGCCCCGAGCTCTGGAGGTGGTAAAGCCGTCATTATAGCCCACAGCATCTCCTCCCTAACTCTCACCTGCCTGCCCCTTCCGGGCTCGGGTCCCATTTTCTGAGACCCTCCCAGCCCCAACCCCCACAATCCCCTGCGCTCGCATAAATAGCCCTCCCCCAACCCCAACCACCGCCCCCAGCCCGGGCCAGCTTCCCCCACAGCTGGTCTGTCGCCCCTGAACACTTCGATTTCCCCAGACGCCCCCTTCCCAATCCCATAACACCCTAGGCTCTCCAGACGCCCCCTGCCCCGGCCTGGCCCTCCTTCAACCTCCCACCCAAGTCCTCAACGCCCCACGCCTATTTGACGCCACCAGTCTGGGGCTCCCGACCCCCCGCAACCCTCGGGCACCCCTGGCCCTGCACGACTCAGCCGGCAGCGCCCCCACCCGCTGCTCTTGACCCTCCGTGGCCCCCACTCCTGGTCGCCCCCACCAGGTAGCACCCCCTCGGGCACTCCGACCCCCCCGCGCCCCCCAGCTCGCCTCCCCCGCGGCCCTTCACCCCGCCTAGCAGTCGCAGCCCCCGCCGCGCCGGGCCCCGGACTAGCCCAGGCCCGGGCAGTGCTTCGGGCCGACGCGGCCCCGCTGGCGCCCCGGGACACGTGCCTCCGGCTCCGGGACCCCAGCCTGGGGTCCTGCGCCCCCCTCCCCGCCCCCAGCCGCGGCCGCCGCGCCTCGGGAACCAGGCTCTGGCGCCCAGCCCCGCCCTCACCGCACCCATTGGACGCCGCCGCAGTGACTACAGCGTCCATTGGTGTGCGCGCACATCCGTCTCCGGCACAGGCACCGCCCCCTTCCTGCTTGTATCAGCGGGGCGTTCTTAAAGGGGCAGAGGCCGCCGCGCCACCCCCCGACCGGGGGCGGGGGCGGGGGCGGGGGCGGGGGAGAGGGCGGAGGCGGGATCCGGGGTAAGGGTGGGGGTGCTGTAGATCCTAGTCAGTTCACAGGTCAGCACCGCGCAGCCTGGTCAGACTAACCGCTTGTCTGACATTCGGCTCATCTGCGAAATGGGGATAAACACCTTTATCGACGCACTCTCACCTTGAGGGATGCTGGGAGGACAGCATTAAATGGTACTTTCTTAAGGAACTCAGGTTTGCGGGTCAGGGCAGTTCTGAGACTGCTGGATAACCCACCATGAATCCCTAGTTACTTCTGTAGATCACAGGCTCCGAGGAAAGCGACGTGCCCAAGGGCACACGGAACCTGGGTACCCCACCCCCACCTCCCCACCCCCGGCGCAACGTGGTCTGTCTAGTCCCGGGAAGGTTGCCTGGTGCAAACTGGAGGAACTCAGTAATGGCTAGGTTAACTGCTGAAAGAGCAGGGCCACTGGGAGGAATCCCGCCTCCCTTCTTCCCCTGCTGGAGTATGATAAGGTGCCCATGGCCCCAAGGAGAAGGTGGCAGCTTTGATTAGAAGGGGTTTTATGGCTCGTGTTTTGAAAGGGGGGGCACTTACTCCTCCTCCACTCTATTTTTTTTTCTTCCTGGCAGTTACCCTCTTCCAAAATGATCTTGCTAATTCTTTGGCTTCCTCTAACTCTGCTCCATTCTGGAAAGAATTTTGCCTGTTTTATCCTTACCACCTCCTTGAATGATGCTTAGGGTCTATGGGAGTTAAATAGATGAATGAGTAACTGAATTAATGAATAAATGAAACGCTGGCTTTTGGAGGTAGCTAACATTATGGGAGGTAAATCGCTTTTGGAGATAATTTGTCAGATAGCAGCTCTGAGGTCACCTCCTATTGGAAGTTCTCCCTGACCTCCCCAAGGCAAGACTAGGTGTTTTGATTGGTGCAGTCTTGGTATACTTCATCGGTGATTTACTTCTGTCTGTGCCATCTGTTGACTTCTGCCTCTCCCAGTAGAATGGAAGACCCTCCAAATCTGGGAATAATATGTTGTTTCTCATTGTTTTAGTCCTGAGACCTACATAGTGATAGCTCAGTCAGTAAAGAATCTGCCTGCAAGGCAGGAGACCCAGGTTCGATTCCTGGGTCAGGAAGATCCCCTGGAGGAGGAAATGGCAACCCACTCCAGTACTCTTGCCTAGAGAATCCCATGGACAGAGGAGCCTGGCAGGCTACAGTCCATGGTGTCGCAAGAGTCAGACACCACTTAGTAACTAAACCACTGCCAAATCTAGGAAGAATATATTGTTTCTCATCGTTTTAGTCTTGAGACCTACATAGTGATAGTGCCTGGCGCAAAACAGGGAGAGGTATTCAGGGAAATCATTGTGAAAGGAAGGAAGGCTGGCCAGCCAGAAGAGGTGGTAAGATAGCAGGATTATGTGAAATTGCCTGGGAATGAATATCAAATAAACCTTGGGCCAGTCTTGGTTCTGAGGGACTTGGACTAATCTCTGCTCATCTCTGAATCCGTTTCATCTGCATAATGGAGTCATTTACCCAACCTGTCCCACCCCTGTTACAGGGGCAGAAGAAACTGTAGTAAACAACAATAATACAAAAACAATTAAAATGAACAAATATAAAGTAATAACATCAACAATTATGGTGGTATAACAGTGACTGACAGGTGTCACAGATGTAGGCAAACACTTTATGTGTACTTAATCCTCAGGAAATGGCAACCCACTCCAGCATTCTTGCCTGGAAAATCCCACGGATGGAGGAGTCTGGCAGGCTACAGTCCATGGGGTCGCAAAGAGTCGGACAAGACTGGGCGACTTCACTTTCGCTTCAATCCTCACATCAGCCTTGTGAGCCAAATACTCTGATATTTGGAAGCCACGTCATTGGCTGTGTATAGAGCTGCCATTGTCATATTCTCCCGGTGAACTGAGCCTTTTATTATTATGACATGCCCCTCTTTATGCTTCTTGCCTTAGAGTGGACTTTGATATAAAAATCACACACCTCTTCTCCATTGGTGCATATTTTAAACGCTCCATTCTCATCCACCTTTTACCTTCCACCTTTATGTATCCTTGTGTTATTCATGTGCCTCTTGTAAGCAGCAAAGAACTGGGTTTTGCTCTTTGATTTGGTCTCCCCATCTTTGCCTTTTAACTAGGGCATTTGGTCTGTTTACATTTAATGTAATTATAGACATATTTAGACTTAAATCTGCCTTTTTATATGTTTTTTGCCACCTAATTTTTCTCTCCTTGTCTTCTTTAGGATTGGATGTGAATGCTTTGGTAAGACTCTTTTATTATCCTCATTTTTACAGAGAGGGAAACTGAGGCACGGATTAATGAAGGATAAGATGGGCCAGGTCTTTTTTACCCATTGAACTTCTCTTCCAGCCAGGCAGCTGGATATTGCACAAACAATAATGTGGATAAATATCTAATTTGGTGAGTGCTGTGCAGGAAATAAAACTGAAAAGGTTTCCTGTCCCCAGCCTTAGGCTTCCCCCACAACCAGTGTCACCATCGCTGAGCTGACTGAGCATTCCCACCCCTTCCCACCCTCTCTCTCAAATACACAAAAGAGGAAAATATTTTCTTGTCTCTACTCCACTGTGCACAGAACATTTGGAGCCAGGCAAGTCCCTTTTAGCTTCAGTGTGCAGCTCCCCCCACCTTCCAGGACCCTTGTAAATGTTTCCTGGCCTCCACCAACGCCCAAGAGACCTACTGAAAAGTTTCTGCAGTCGGGGCCTCTTCTGCTACAGCCTGAAGACAGAGTCACGGTTCTACTTTTCCCAGCAGCCATCACCCAGACTCTTCTCAGCACTGGCTGCTGTCTGACTCATGGAGTTCCAATATTCGTAACAGATCCAATCCACACTGCATGCTTTCACACCATCCTGTCTTTGTTCCTGTGATCCCTTCAGCCCTGAATGATTGTCAGCACCCAGAAAACTCCTAATCCTACCTCAAAACTCCATCCAAGGAACTTCCCAGGTGGTCCAGTGGCTAAGACTCCACATTCCGAACACAGGGGGCCTGCGTTCAACCCCTGGTTGAGGAACTAAATCCCACATGCCACAACTAAGAGTTTGCACGCCTGCAACTAAGATTCTACATGCTGCATCTAAGATTTTGCATGCTGCACCAAAGATTGAAGATTCCATGCACTGCAGCTAAGACCTGGCAGAGCTGCTCTGGCCACCAGGCTCTCTATGGGACACAGCAGTGAGCACACGCTTGGAGGCAGGGCTCACCATCTTGGACCACCAGCGTCCCCCACATGGGCCCCTGCATCTGGAGAACCTGCATACTGACCTCCCCAACCCCCAAGATCTATGCCACAAAGATGCTTGGAAATGGGCTTTTTGAGACGCCAGCTAGGAAATTAGGGGAAGATTCCTGAAGAGTCTGCCTCCTTTTTGTTCTTATTCTGAACAAAATGTGCACATTAAAGCTGCTATTTCTTTTTTTTTTTTTTTAATATTTATTTGGCTATGCTGGGTCTTAGTTGCAGCATGCAGAATCTAGTTCTCTGACCAGGGATCTAACCCAGACCCCCTGCATTGGGAGCGCAGAGTCTTAGCCACAGAACCACAGGGAAGTCCCAAAGCTGCCATTTCTTAAAAACAAAGAAACAAACAAAAAACTCCATTCAGATGTACCTGCTTCCTGCCCTTGAAAATTCATACCCAATTCTTCAGGTTCCTCCAGCTTTGAGTCTCCTCCCTCTAGCCAAGCATTGTTTCCTGGAGGGCTGGGAGTGTCTGTGTTGGACTCTGCTTCACTATCCAAGGTTAGGCAGGGACTGAGTATTTTCTGGATCCTCAGAATACAGGCCAAACCCTGAAAGGGTGGCTAGAGTTTACTGAATAATTTTTCAAATTGTTGGTTGAACTATAAGAATGCATAAGAATCCTCACCAGCATTAACTTTTCAATGAATGAAGGCAGAGTATGGGAGTAATAATACAGTTTACCCACAGATAACCCTCAGTTTATCAAGGGCTTACAATGGGCCAAGTGTTATAAAGAATTAATCCTGAAGGATTCATGAGGTTAAGCCACTTGCTGAAGGACAGTCAGCTAGGATGTGACAGCTGGAATTTTAACTCTGATATGTCCGGTTCTAGGGCTCTCAAAGAGCCCAAGGGCATGTGTGTATCTCTCAAGCTCTTAGCAACCATAAGAGACAGATGCTGTGTTACTCAGACTCACAGTTAACAAATTGATACCCAGAAAAATTAGACATGTAATACAGAGCATACACATGATAAGACCTCAGTAACTAAGGATACTTGCTAACACTTAATCTCGGACTTCCCTGGTGGCTCAGAGTATAGAATCCACCTGCCAATGCAGGAGACATGGGTTTGATCCCTGGGTTGAGAAGATCCCCTGGAGAAGGAAAGGGCAACTCGCTCTAGTATCCTTGCCTGGGAAATTCCAGGACAGAGGGGCTTGGTGGGCTACGATCCGTGGGGGTCACAAAAGAGTCAGACACCACTCAGTGACTAAACAACAACACATATCTAGCAGTTTCTATTTGCTCTTCTTGGTTTATGTGTTTAACTTGGGTTATCTAACTTAAGAATGCATCCTATCTCAGTATAAATCATGATTTTCGGTATAGACACAAGGGGACAGAGAATAGAACTAAAAACAGATGGGTGTATGCAAGGGTTTTAGACATACATGTATTTCCTAACTCTGACTGATGAGAGAGTTTCTAAGCAATAATACCTGGGTAGCAGTGAGCACACCCAGCGCCTAGATCTTGGTGTCTAAATACCATTCTCCAAGAAAAGGAACCAGGCTCCTTGGAGAAAAGACTGATAGCAGGGATATTCCGAAGTAAGCACAGAAAATCTTGTGGTGCCAAAAGTAAGGGATTACTCACAGAAACACTGACACATATTAAAAGGACACAGGAGCTAACTTAAAGGGGAAGCAAAATAAATAATATAGAAATTAATTATAAGGCACAGAATCACTACTCATGACTTCATGGTGATATAAATACTTGAATAAATACATAATTCAGAAGAATAGACAGCACTTGTTTACAATAGAATTACATTAAAAGGCACCTTTATGCAAACAACCATAGTAATAATTATTGCTGCCAGGAGCGATGGATCAGTGCTAAAACTAAAAGGCAAAAAATATGTTAAAAACTAAACAACAAAAAACAACTAAAAAGCCAAGGGTGTTCATATGGTCTCTTAAGTATCCCCCCCTAGGATACTTATTAATTGCAAAAAATAGTTACTTGACAGTTGAGAAACAAGAAGATACTACCTTAAGTAAGTAATTGAAGTCAACATCACCAACAGTGAGACAGAGCAACATCCCAGTGCCTCCTGATACAGGATGCATTGAGAAGGATGCTATGTCACTTTTGTGGGGTTCTTGCCCAAATGGCTCCACTTCAGTCTAATCATGATAAAATATTAAAGAAGTCCATAATCATAGGTATTCCAACAAAACCAGTGGCTCTTTAGTTCTCTTTCTGCCATAAGGGTGGTGTCATCTGCATATCTGAAGTTATTGATGTTTCTTCTGGCAATATTGATTCCATCTTGTGCTTCATCCAGCCCAGCATTTTGCATATGTACTCTGCATATAAGTTAAATAAGCAGAGTAACAATCTACAGCCTTGACATACACCTTTACCGATTTGGAGCCAGTCTGTTGTTCCATGTCTGGTTCTAACTGTTGCTTCTTGACCTGAATACAGGTTTCTTAGGAGGCAGATAAGGTGGTCTGGTATTCCCATCTCTAAGAGTTTTCCACAGTTTATTGTGATCCACATAGTCAAAGGCTTTAGTGTAGTTGATGAAGCAGAAGAAGATGCTTTTCTGGAATTCTCTTGCTTTTTCTATGATCCAGCGGATGTAGGCAATTTGATCTTTGGTTCCTCTGCCTTTTCTAAAACCAGCTTGAACATCTGGAAGTTCTCGGGTCACGTACTGTTGAAGCCTGGCTTGGAAAATTTTGAGCATTACTTTGCTAGCATATGAGATGAGTGCAATTGTGCAGTAGTTTGAGCATTCTTTGGCCTTGCCCTTCTTTGGGATTGGAATGAAAACTGAGCTTTTCCAGTCCTATGGCCACGGCTGAGTATTCCAAATTTGCTGGCATATTAAGTGCAGCACTTTCACAGCATCATCTTTCAGGATTTGAAATAGCTCAGCTGGAATTCCATCACCCCCACGAGCTTTGTTTGCAGTGATGCTTCCTGAGGCCCGCTTGACTCAGCACTCCAGGATATCTGGCTCTAGGTGAGTGATCACACCATCGTGGTTATCTGGGTCATGAAGATCTTTTTTTTGTATAGTTCTGTGTATTCTTGCCACCTCCTCTTAATATCTTCTGCTTCTGTTAGGTCCATACCATTTATGTCCTTTATTGTGCCCATCTTAGCATGAAATGTTCCCTTGGTATCTCTAATTTTCTCGGCAAGATCTCTAGTTTTTCCCATTCTATTGTTTTCCTCTATTTCTTTGCATTGATCGCTGAGGAAGGCTTTCTTATCTCTCCTTGCTATTCTTTGGAACTCTGCATTTATCTGGGTATATCTTTCCTCTTCTACTTTGCCTTTTGCTTCTCTTCTTTTCTCAGCTATTTGCAAGGCCTCCTCAGACAACCATTTTGCCTTTTTGCATTTCTTCTTCTTGGGGATGGTTTTGATCACCACCTCCTGTACAATGTCACGAACCTCCATCCATCTTCTTCAGGCACAAGACTTAGAGACTACAAAATGGCCTGGGTTTCCTAAGAAGGAAGTTAAGATAATTCTTTGATAGAAAAGATTACATTATTCCTACAAGTTTCCCCTCTTTTATGATACATTTTTACTCTTTCAAATTCAGTTAGCATGAGATGGCTCTCATGTTCTGATGTGTCTAATAGTAAGAGATTGTTCTGATAGGGCTTCTGCAGACTGTTTAGTAAGGGCAGTTTCTGTTGATCTTAACAGAAGACCTCTAATACAAGAGCTTATACAATATCCTATTAGGGCCATTCCTTCAAATACAGTGATTAGGGAGGTCAGGATAGAGATCACTATTATACCTTTCCATTTGCCCCCCCCAACCACTGTTCCATCAGACTGGAGAAAGGGTTCATTTTCCCTGAGTTTTTCACCAACTCATTAGCCAAGGTGGTCAGACCTTGCAGGGCTCTTGTTATTGTGCCATCGGGGGTGGTGGTGTTGGGTATGAAAGTACAACGCTGACCTCCTATCATCGCACACACTCCCCCATTTTCTGCCAGGATCATGTCTAAGGCAGTCGCTTCTCCCAGGTGGTCATCTTACTGGTTGAGTCTAATTGTTCTGCCAGCCCCTTGACAGTGCCTCTAGTATAGCTGACAAAACTCTGCTGGTTATAATAAATGTAGTTTATCCAATCCACATTTTTGCTGATGGTGGACCACTAGAATAACATTGATTCAAATTCCGATATCTGGTTTCTAGCCTTGAATTCATTAGGGGCACCCCTGGGAACTCTAATTGAGTCAATGTAAACACGTGTATCAAATGACCCACCACGGCTGGTGACATCTCTCTTGCTTCTGTGTCTGGTTTGTACAGGGGTTGAGTCGGGGGTAGAAATGCCCGAGTGAAAGGGACAGCCAGTTGAACTAAAGTGCAAGTTCCAGTCCAGTCAGCTGAAGAATCCCGAGCAGTGATTCTCCACAGTACCACCAGACCTCCATCCGGGCCAAAGACAATGAGGATGGATTGCTGCCTCAAAGGACTGGCTTTCTCTGCACCCAGATACGTTCCCCGGGAATGATAATTGCTCCCCCACAGAGAGAGGCATGAGGTGTAATTAGCGTCATGGAATGGGGGTCTGACAGTCTTTGGGGGCCTATTGGAACCTTTCAGTCGGGAACAACAGTGACAAGGTCCTGCAGGATTTATTGCCCCAAGCTGTACTGTCCTGAAGGAGGGATATCGTGCATCCCACACCCACAGGGTCTGAAGTCCACTCAAGTGGGAATAGTACCACCTGGGCTTCCGGCTTACCTGCCGCGAAAGCGTAACAACTGCTCTTGTTTAAAGCTTGGACAGAGTATTTAATCCATTCCAACCAGGCATTTGTTTTCCCATATCCAGCCTCGATCTCTACGGTTTGGAGTAAATCCTTCACCTCTACCATGGCGACCTTGGTTGGGTCATTGGGAACTGGGGGTTGAATTGGTTCAGAAGCTTTGCGTCTGTGGCACTAATTAGGAGGTAATTTTTAACAAGTTTAATAGCTAATCTTCGCAGTGGAGCTCCCAGATACGTCTGCCCCTAGTCCATACCAGGGCTTCCCTGCTGGCTCAGACAGTAAAGAATCTGCCTGCAATCCCGGGGTCGGGAAGATCCCCTGGAGGAGGGCATGGCAACCCACTCCAGTATTCTTGCCTGGAGAATCCCCATGGACAGAGGAGCCTGGTGGGCTATAGTCCATGGGGTTGCAAAGAGTCAGATAGGACTGAACGACTAAACACAGCACAGTCCATACCGATGCTCAAGAGATGGACTGGTTTTATCATTAATAGGAGTGGGTTATGTTGTAGATTCCCACAGTCATCTCCGGGTACCCCCCCTTGTCAGGGATAATCTATCTTTTAGTTCCGCTAGGGTGGGAGCTGCTTTATGTGGCTCAGCCGTGTAACCCCCATACTGGGTAATCCACCATACTTTGGCCCAACTAGAGCAGGGGAGTTGGTGTGGATCATTTCCTGACATGCCCCATACTGGTTCAGGACAAAGGTACTTATGTTCTATAGATAGCTGTGTAGGTTATCACAAGGTAAGACCTGGCAAGCATCAGATTTCACAGTTAGGGGATCCCTGCTCGTGGTCACATTAATAATTAAGTTGACCAGGTAAGGGCTGCCCCCAACAATCTGCATCTTGGTATACAGAATGACCAAGACGGGTACTAAAGTCTTTTCAAAGTCAGCTGTGTAGGATTGGGATGTTGGACCATGGATCACTGTTCCTCTTGATTAGGGGATTCAGTCCCTTTGACTTGCATGTAATGAGTCCAGCGTTTCTCTGCCGTGTGAACAGCTGTTTCAGTCGTGAGCAGCATCTGGTAAGGTCCTTCCCAGGGTGGTTCAAGTTTGTCTTCCTTCCAGGTCTTTATCAGGATATGGTTACCAGGCCGAAGAAGATGCACCAGAAATCCAAGGGGTGGGTCCTGACGCAACCTGAGAGAAGACAGAATAGAGGAGAGGCCAAGTATATAGTTTCTCAGAAATTGGTCTTTAGTTTCCATGGAAACTCTTCTCAGAATCAAAACTGCCCCTTGTAAGGATACTCGATGATCCCCGTATGAGATGCTGTACGCGTTACCATATTTGGGTCAAACTGAAGCTGAAACTCCAATACTGCCAACTGATGCACAGAACTGACTCCGTGGAAAAGACCACGATGCTGGAAAAGACTGAAGGCGGGAGAAGGGGATGACAGAGGACAAGATGGTTGGATGGCATCACCGACTCAGTGGACATGAGTTTGAGTAAGCTCCCGGAGTTGGTGATGGACAGGGAAGCCTGGCGTGATGCAGACCATGGCGTCACAAAGAGGCGGACACGACTGAGCGACTGTACTGAACTGATGCCTAGTCATTAGGACTAAATTAGTCCCCACCTTGGCCACAAAGAGGAATTCTGTCTGAGTCTGCCTAGTCTTATACTTAAGTCTCTTTAAAGACAGGAACATTGAAACCTTCCCCTTTTACTCCTGAGACTAACAAATGCTCATCGGAGAGAGGTAGACAAGGAGGGTGACATGTCAGAGAGGAACGTGCCACTCCAGAGTCGATCAGGAAGGTGACCTCCTCTTTCCCAGGTCCTACCTCTAAACTTATCAAGAGCTGTCGGTAGGATCCTTCAATGTAAAAGAGCTCCTGACCACCCCCATTCCTCATCAAAGGTCATGAGAGGTATCACTTTTTCTTTTTCCCTTGACTGAGGACAAAGGCATCCCTCTTGAAATGTCCCTCCTTCCCACATCTGTAGCACTTGATTCCCCTTAACAGCCCCTGGATCCCCCTTCCATTCAATCTTCCTAGAGATGGTCTTTGTTTTCGATTCCTGGGGCCACCTCTTCCCTGAGTGGCCCGTCCTATGGTGGTAAGCATAATCTGAGTTTACTGTTTCCGTTTTTCTTCATCCCTCCGTACATATACCTCCTGGGCTTCTTTTAATAATTCTTCTAAACGTTTATCTTTCCAACTGTCTAATTTCTGGAATTTCTTAGACATATATGGCCAACGATTGGTTACAAAACGAATGTTAACATACGTTGGCCAAGAAGATCATCTAAATTCGATCCAGAGTATTTTCTTATTTGGCCTTTCAACCTATTCAGCTGGCCCTTCATCTTTTCCTTGCTGTATGTCAAAGAACTTGTAATGTTTTGGAATCAGGGAACTCTCTGATCCCTTTTATAATTAGGTCCCTGAGATCTCTCGTATGACCCTATGTTCAGGACTGTTATTATTTCATTGTGGTTCTTGGTTAGGAATTTTTACTTCAGCTGCTAAGACATTTGGGCCAGCTAAGTGTTCCCTTTCCCAAGTGGCCATCACTGCTGTCCAAATCATTGATCTTTCCTCTCTGGAAAACAGAATGCCTAAAATAGATATAAGCTCAGCCCACTTGAAAATTTGAGGGCTTAAAAATTGATCCAACTAGTTTGCAACCCCAGGGGGATTCTCTAATAAGGGCTTCAGTTCTTTCTTCAATTCTCAAACCTCAGAGCTGGTAAGGGGGGGAGGTGTTCACAAATCTAATTCCCCTTCCTCCTAGGGGACCCTCTTGGAGGGGTTAGAAGCCCTAAGGTTCCTCTCTTTCAGGAGGGAAGGGTGAATTTTGAATGTCCCTTTTACACTGTTCTATGTCCTTCCTCAACTGAGGAAAGGAGGGATACAGTGCTGGAGAGGGCACCGAGGCTATGGTGACCAGCTTGAGTTCTCTCTCTACTGTTCTTATTTCCTCTTCTGCGGCAGTTTAGGCTATTCCTGGGGCAGTTAAGGCTGTAGGCCTCCTGAGTTATAAGGAGGAGGCAAATAGTCGAGAGGATGCCACTTACTATTTTCCTTCTCCTTGTCTTTACCTAGTTCCATCTTTAAGGGGAACAGAACCACCAGCCCCTTTCTCCAACCAAGAGCATAATCTATTTCTTCCTGGGCAACTGGACTCTTGTCATTAACATACTGTACAAACAATTGGCAGATCCAGTCTTCATCAGACCCGAACTTAGGCCAAAATACTGATGGTTTCAATATAGGTTCTTGAGTCCAAAAGAAACAGCAATATTTTATCATCTGTTGTTTCTTTTTCCCTTTCATCCTAGGACTATCTCCCCAATATTGGAGCGTGCGTCCTAGGGGACTGTCTGGGGGAATCTCGTTGTTGGTCTTTCTCCCCTCGGAATCCTTCCTGCCTAAAGAAAATCCTTATTACCCATCCCTATTGTCTGATTGTGTGCTCTTGACTAGAGTCTCAGCCCCCCTTTTCTTTCTTCGGAGGTTTCTTGCACTCTTCCCGAGTCATTTCGACTGCCTCTGGCCGTTTCCCTCAAGGGAGAATTATCCCAGAAGAGAGGATATTTCTACTCTTAGCTTCTTAGCTACTGGCAGGTCGGTATAAGCCCCGGATTAGGTCGGAAAAGACTGCCTTATGCCATATGAAATCAACAAAGATATTAACGGAACTATGGATCAGGACTCCACACTCGCTTCCACACACAGGTCCCATGCACACAAGACAGCCTCCGGGATGACCCGGCCACCAATGAAATAGTTTGTCACCTCTTGTGACGTTTCTTAGGGCTTTCCAGGTGGCGCTGGTGGTAAAGAACCCATATGCCAATGTAGGAGACAGAAGAGACTCCGGTTGGATCCCTGGAGGGCATACCAACGCACCCCAGTATCCTTCCCTGGAGAATCCCCATGGACAGAGGAGTCTGGAGGGCTACACAGTCCATAAGTTCGCACAGAGTCGGACACGACTGAAGTGACTTAGCACGCACGTGACGTTTCTTACCTTGGTCCCTGCACTGAGTAACCTGGTCGCCAATGTGCCTGCCTGGGCCCCTCCCCTGCGTTGTTGATGGACTTCCGACCCGGAGTCCGCTGTCAACCCAAGGGGTACCAGATTTCCCCTCCCTGGAGGCCACCATAACGGGACAGTGGGACGCATCTCCTGGGGTGGGGACGAGCGTTCTTTCGACCCCTCCAGGTGACATGGATCCCACACGAGCCCCCAAATTGTTGGAAATGTCTTCCGCCGGCGCCGCGCGCTCCGAAAATGGATTGGCAAGGCAAAGTTTACTTTTGCGGAAGGATGCACAACCGACAAGTGTGACCGGCGAGCACACTGAGTGGGAAGCCCGCTCTGTTTAGTGTGGTTTCACAAGCTAGCGCGATTGGCAAATTCAAGGGAAGGGCGAGAACAGTGAAGCAGCTAGGTGGGGGAGGGGTCGCCATGTGCAGTTTGTTTACACGAACTTGAAGTGAAAGTGAAGTCGCTCAGTCGTGTCCGACTATTTGCGACCCCATGGACTGTAGCCTACAACGCTCCTCCGTCCATGGGATTTTCCAGGCAAGAGTACTGGAGTGGGTTGCCATTTCCTTCTCCAACACGAACTTGGAGACTACAAAAAGGCATGCTTTTCCTAAGAAGGACGCTGATTATATCCTTTTATTGAAAAGGTTACACTATTCCTACGTCCCTTCCGGGTTCTGGGCTGCCGCGGAGTTCAGCTTATGCAAACTACGGCGACGCGAGAGGGACTGTTTGATTGGTTATTTGTTGCGACGAGCCCGCAAATAGAAGCTACATGTAAGCCCCACCCCTTCTTGCCACGCCTCCACTCACGCAAGTCGGCCCTGGGCACGTCGCCGCCACGCGCGCGCTCGCACGCAGGGTGCGTGGTGACGTTACGGCGACGCGGGCGCCATCCCGGAAGCGCGAGCAAGGCCGCCAGATGTGCAGGTGCTGCTGCCACCGACGCCCGGGCCGAGTTCTGGGTGGGGCTGGGGACGCAGGGGCCTCTGGGGATCCAGGCCGGGTTGGGCGCGGTTCCCCGGCTGTCGGGGGGTGGGGCGCGCCGCTGGCAACATCTGGGCACCCCCCCTGCGCACAGGCCTCAGATTCCCCGTCTGGCGCTGTGGGCAGAATTCGGATCCGGGGCGCGAGAGTTGGGGCCACTTCTATTCAGGCTGTGCCTTGTCACCAAAACCGGGCGTTGGCCTGCTTGGGCCTCAGTTTCCCGGTTTCACAAGGGCGGGGCATGAGGGGATTGGGGAGCCCCGCCCCACTCGCGGGTTTTGCTGAGCTTGGGCAGTCCATTTAAATTCTGCTAAAAGACCTGGGTGGAGTAGCGGCCCCTCCCCGCCCTGGTGTGTGACCTTGGGCAATGGAGCCCACCCCTGTGTTGCCCTCGGAGGTGGTAGTTCTGCCTTGTAGGGGGAATTGGGGATTAAATGAAGTACTGTACAAGTGTTTTGTTCTTATTCTTGGAAGCACTGGGGAGGCCATCCTTAGATTTCTTCACGCTGCCCTCGGAGAAGCTCGCTGCCCAGAACCCAGCGCCTCTTATCACTGTTGGTTGCAGTCTCACAAACAGCATTGTGAGATTCAAATTCTTTGTTATTCCTACTTTGTGGGTGACAGATGAGGTGGGCAGATGACAGGAGGTGAGATGACTTGTCCAAGGTCACACAGCCTCCCTCTCTGCGTGTTTTCCCCATAAATATATGTGGAGCAGGACCAGAGCCTATGCTGGGTCATTTCCACCCTGTATATACGCCAGACTAGCAGTTGGGGAAGGCTTCCTCCACGAGGCATATGGTGGGAGAGTGTGCCTTGAATCCCTCAGCCCTCACATCTGGGAGCCAGAGACAGGAAAGAGCCCTGCTTCGAAGCAGAACCATTTTCCACAGGTCCAAATGCTGTGCCTGCCAGGCTCTAGTTGCAGGCGTCCCACCACACGACTCTGTCCTTTGAGAGCCCAAGTGTCCCCTTTATACATGATCTTCTTTGGAAATATGGAGGGTGTTGGTGTCCATACCTGGCACGGAGTAGGAGCTCAGTAAGCATGGTGATTGGCGGTGGAGGGTGAGGGGAGGGGGGGCAGTTATATTTCATCAGGTGTGACAGTTTATCTCCGGAAGGCACATGGGGGGTGCAAACCAATAGTCAGATTCAGCACAAAGAGAAATGTACTCTTGGCCTCTATGGGGTAAATATTAGTTGCTGACATTTGTAAATGAGGTGATTTCACAGGGACAAGAAATCCATGTTTTGGTTTTTTCTTTTTCTGGAAAGAATCAGAAGTCTGGCAGGAATCAGGAACTGTAAGAAGCAGCTGTCCTGTCAGAGGTAGATACTGAACATGCAAGTCACACATTTGTGGATCCTGTGGGCCGTGGGCATTTGAGTTGTGGCCCATGGTTACTGGTTGTGTGTCAGTGGCCCAGTCTCAGTCTCTGAGCATCGTTTTCCTCATGCATAAATAAGGATGATAACAGTTGCTGGAGTTTGAAATTGGTGTCTTGTTTAGCATAGAGTAGATGCTCAATAAAGAGGAGGGTAGACGTGGGCTCTGAAAGCCCTTCCTGATCCTGTGCGTGAATCTTAACCAGTTGCAAGTGGGCTTTTCTGTTGGCCATTAAATGTGCAGACCCCAGAGCCAAGCTATGTCAGGATTCTGGGTTTTTCCTGAATCTCCATAGGAGGGTCAGTGCTGAAGCCGTGGCCCCTCCTGCTCTAGCAGGGTCTCGGAAGTCCCCACCTGCTGGGATGTAATCTGTGTGCCAGAGAAGCTGGGAGCTGCAGAGCCATCTGGGTTGCTGGGGCTCACTCCTGGCTTTAAGTTGCTAATAGAAGTCTAGCTTCAGAGCCGAGTTTGAAAGTTTCTGTTTTGCTCTCACCAAATTAAATTCTGGCAATCCTTTCCTGTGAGCTGGGTTCTGGGCTTGGCTCTGGAGAAAGCAGCAAGCCAGAAAGACATGCCTTTGTTCTGCTGCAGCTGACATTGTGGGGGTGACTGGCAAATGGGTTACCTGATAACTAAAATAATTTCAGGAAGAGACCATTTAAAAAGGTGAAGTGATGAGAGTGACCAGAGTGGGGGTAGTCGTCAAAGAGTCTCTTGGGAGAGAAGGCATTGAGGGGGTGATGATTTGAGGGGACAGCCATGTATATTCTCCCAGTGGGGACAGCAGGTGCAAAGGCAGGGGCATGTGGGAGGAGGGTGGCAGGTCTATGCAGGAGGAAGTTGCCTGTGACTTTGGGCGCATGGGAGTTCGGGGTGTGGAGGTAAAAGGGGTGATGGGATTCTGATGTGCTTGGGTACAAGTTGTAAATATGAGCTCCAGTGATTCTCAAAACACTCCTGAATTTCTAGGATGACAAAGCTGAGGCTCAGGTGGCATGACCCACTTCATGTGGTTTGCGGGGTTCCCAGAACCTCTTATCCATCCCACCTCCCCCACTTCCTGATGCAGACCGAAAATTCTTTCTTCCTGCCTGTTTCAGGCAGCGGAGGAGGAGGAAGAGATGGACCCCCCGGACTCGGCCTCGAGGGTCTTCTGTAGCCGCATCCTGAGCATGGTGAATGCGGACGATGTCAGCGCCATCATCCTGGCCCAGAAGAACATGTAAGTGAGGCCAAGGGCCCTGGGGCCCCGGCGTGGGAAGGAATCCACTTGCTGGCCAACATTCTTGCCCTGCCCGCCTCTACCCTGGTCCCACACTGGTGATAAAATGAAGGAAATGAGCAAATCTTCTGGCTGGCTCCAAAGTAAATTCCTTCCTGGCCTGGAGGCGAGGCCTTGGCACAGGAAGCGGGGCTCTGGGACAGTTTTGCAGCTGTGGACAGTTTGGCGGGGGCCGCAGCAGCTCCTGTCCTGAAGCCTGGGGTGGGGAGACTTGGGTTGGGGGGAGGATAAGGAAGGGGCTGTGGGATTTAAGGGAGCCATGGCTCACTTCCTGTTGGGCGCCTGTCTCAGAGCCAAGGCTGTCTCTGCAGTGCATGTGGGGTCACTTGGAAAGGCTGGGAATGCCCTTTGCCCTCTTTGGGGCTTGGCACTGTAGCCACCACCACTTCCCCCTAATTCCAGCAGGCTCTCTGACACAATCTTGGGGTGGAATCAGTCTCCCGGGGCTTTACTTTTGTGTCTTTAAGCTAAAAGTTCTTCATTCCATTTATGGCACAGCATGGCCCTGATACCTTACCCTTCTCGTCCTGTGACAGGGTGCTGGATCTGCCTGGGTCCCAGCGGCACCCATCTCCCTCCTGGGTCTTAAGGTCAGATTCAGACCTGGCCCTGGGGGAACTCCCAGGCTGAGAGGATACAAAATCAGACTTGAACCTTCCTGGCCTCAGGGTATCAGGACTGGACCAGAGAAACAACCAGGGGAAGCAGGAGAGCCAGAGAGTCTGCTTGAGGGAGAGGGTGAAGGCTACATGAGAAGGGCACCCTTGAGGAGGGTTTTGAAAGCTGAATAGGAGTTTGCTAGCGGTCTCAGACACCAGGTAGAGCTCCGCAGGACACGGGAATGATGTACACTGAGGCATGGAGCAGGAAAAGGCCTAGCAGGATCAGTTGGCAGGGCCCTGGAGGCTGAGCAGAGGAGTCAGTGCCCTTTCTCTCTGCCAGGCTGGACCGCTTTGAAAAGACCAACGAGATGCTGCTCAACTTCAACAACCTGTCAAGTGCCCGCCTGCAACAGATGAACGAGCGCTTCCTGCACCACACAAGGACCCTGGTGGAGATGAAACGGGACTTGGACAGCATCTTCCGCAGGATCAGGTGGGTGCTCCCCCTACAGCCTCCGCCTCCGCCTCCGCCTCCCGCTCCATGCCTCGGGTTCCTCTTCTCTTCCATGAGGGCCGTCCTCTCCACATAGCAGGGTGGGAGACAGCGCGTTTGTTTTACAAGGCTTCACCGCACACTTAGTATTGGAGAAGGACTGAAAACCTTAGCGTTTCTGAGCTTAAGTTTTATTTCTTTCTGAACATGCAACGTAGCACCAGACCCATCATCCAAAAGGTAGGCCAGAGCAGACAGTGAAAGACTAGCCTCCTGTCCGCCTTGGCCTCCACCCAGGTCTTCTCTCAAGAGGAAAATGGGATTCCCCGGTTTTGTGGGTCCTTCTCGAGCCGGTTTCCATGAGGACAGGGAAAGAGGATGTCCAATTCCCCAGCCACCCCCCGACCCCCACGCCAAGAGCTCACACCACTGCTGCTGACAGCTGGGGCTCCTGGGCCTGGAACCAGCTACAGCGGCATTTCTGGCCAACTGTGCCATTTCTGCTATTTCAGGAGCAGCCACGTCTGCTGGCAAAGTAGGTGCCACAGATTGAGGGCAACAGGTTAGAGCAAGCTCTATGCAGAAGTCACGCAACAGGCCAGATAGATGCTACATAAGAGGGCATGTTTTCTGGGGCCTCTCACCAGGCTGCCCACCCGTGTATGGTGTCGCAGGGATGGGGCTAGAGCAGGAACCCCAAAGGTTGACATGTAGCTGGATTACTCAGTGAAGGTGAAAGTGTTAGTCAGCAAATTGTGTTTGACTCTTTGCAACACCATGGACTATAGCCTGCCAGGCTGCTCTGTCCATGGAATTCTCCAGGCCAAAATACTGGAGTGGGTTGCCAGGGAATCTTCCCGACCCAGGGATAGAACCTGAGTCTCCTGCATTGCAGGTAGATTCTTTACCGTCTGAGCCACCAGGGGAAGCCCTGATGTCCCTCAGGAAGGAGCTAAGTGTGTCTGCCCAGGCAGGGACGCTGCAGCAGTGGTACTTTTGGGGGAGGATTTGGGGCACGGTGCTGGCTGACCAGAGTCAAGGGTAAGAGACTATTCTGAAGGCCCTTTAGTAACTCTTTGTAAACAGAATTGCATTGAAAAAAGTGGAAATCTCAGTTGCTCAGTCATGTCCGACTCTTTGCGACCTCAGGGACTATAGCCCGCTAGGGTCCTGTCCATGGGATTTCCCAGGCAAGGATACTGGAGTAGGTAGCCATTCCCTTCTCCAGATCTTCCCGACCCAGGTCTCCTGCATTGCAGGCGGGTTCTTTACCATCTGAGTCACCAGGGAAGCCCAAAGAGAACTGTATTACTTCAGGTACAAAGAAAAAAACAGCAGTTAAAAAAGGGAAACAGGTGCATCTCTGTGAACTTCAGTGTAATGAGCGCTGGTGTTTGGGGCGTGGACAGGCAGGCCCTCCTGGCCCCTATGCAGACATCCTCACCCCAGGATGGAAAGACAGGCTGGGACAAGTCCCCAGAGGAATGGCTGTTGAGGTGAGGGGAAGGGGAGCTTCCTGGAAGGTGGTCCTGGTAGAAGAGGGTGAGACACAAGGCATTACAGGTAGGGGCCCAGACCCAGCACTAAGGACGCGTGGAAGCTGGGCGACACCAGGATAGTAGCTGCTGTCCATCACGGGGGTTGGAGGGCAGGCTGAGCGCCCAGTGCCCCCTCCAGCCTGGGAGCAGGGTGTGACAAGCAGCGAGCAGGAGGGTCCTGGCCTGTACCGGGCTCAGCCCTGTGTGCCTTCCCTTCCCCCACAGGACACTGAAAGGGAAGCTGGCCAGACAGCACCCGGAGGCCTTCAGCCGTAAGTGTCACCCAGAACTCCTGCATCCCACTTCTGGGCTCTGCACCCTTTGATGTCAGTGCCCTCAGCCCAGGGCCGGCTTCTGGAATGCACCCCAAGGGCTGACACCAGGCCCAGGCCCTGGTGGGTTGTGGGTCCAGACAGACGTGGGCAGGGGTTTGGCCTGGTCTTCTTGGCAACCTGCAGAGCAGGTGTTGAGATCAGAATCTTCTCCTTCGGCGGTTGTAACAATGGGATATTGACAAGGATGACAGTCCTCAGCCCAGTGAGTGTCATGTACCCAGTATGAGGCAGGCTGTTACCCGTAGCCACCTGTGAGGTGCGGGCTGTGCCCAGAGCGGCAGTGACTTGGCAGCAGAAGCACAGCATCGTCCATGCTGAGCCTCACTTTACCCAGTCTGCTGAATGGGCCAACAGCTCCCTACCACAGGGCTGCTGAAACCACAGGCACAAAGGCAATGCCATCATTCCCCAGTTTATAGAGCAGGGAGCTGAGGCACAGGCAGGTGAGGGGCCAGGCCCAGGTGACACAGTCAAGAGGGCAGAGCCAGGCTCAGGCTCACCGCCCAGGGCCCATGTAGGCCAGACCCCGGAGAACCTGAGCCCTTACCTCACTTCACCTTGAAGAGAAGCCTCTCACCTGCCAAGGCCTCAGTTTCCTCCTCTGTAAAATGAACAAAGTCCTGTCGTGTGGGGTGGAGGTAGCTGTCAGGGGTCATGGGCCCAATTAATCCATCACAGCACCTGATGATGACGGTGACTCAGCTAACTCTCGGGTCTTCTTCCCCCAGACATCCCAGAGGCATCTCTCTTGGAGGACGAAGATGAAGACCCCATTCCGCCTAGCACCACCACCACCATCGCCACCTCAGAACAGAGCACAGGCTCCTGTGACACCAGCCCCGACACCGTCTCGCCCTCCCTCAGCCCTGGCTTCGAGGACCTGTCCCACGTCCGGCCTAGTTCCCCCGCAGTCAACGGTCGCAGCCATACAGATGACGAGGAGATGCCGGGCGAGTAGCCCCTCCCCCAGGAGCTCCGAGGGGGTCTCAGGGCGGCAGCAGCGTCATTCCCCAGATGTCTCAAGTGGCAGCGGAGAACCCTGCCTGGAGATACTCAGCTTTGCCACCCTAGTCTGTCATTTAGGGCTCGCCAAGGGGACAAGGCTCCCTCCCTAGAATTCCTGGGGGCATTTCATTCCTGCTCCTTCGTCACTGAGAACATCTCTCTTCTGTAGATCCCTCTATCAGACTGGGGATGACCAGTCCATCTGGAGTTGGGCTGGGCACAGGGAGCTTTTCCAGAGTCAGGCCTTAGGTCTACTCTGAACAACACTCCAAGCTTCCCAGAGACCACAGCCAGCTGCCCCCCACCCCAGCCCCCTGGTCAGAACCCCCTCAAGACAGCCAAGCACCGTCATGTCCGAGTCCACCCAACCCACCCCTGCGCCTACTGATTCTGGTCTTCTTGCCCCTTCCTCCAATGAAAGTACTGAAACCTTTCTCCAATCATTATCTCAAGGAGGTTTCTGAAACAGTTGTAGAAGGCTCAAGACAGAGATTAGCCATCCACTCAGCCCCAAGCCTGGTCGGGCCCTGTTTCTCTGACCAGAGGTGTAGACCTGTAGGGCCTAACAAGCCTCTCCTAGGGCCTTTGTGGAGCAAGCCGAGCAACCTTGGAGAACAAAGTGGAATATTTTTGTACCCGATGTTTACAGATGCTGTTGGGAAGTTATCAATAAAGAGACTCTGTTACTAAAAAGGGGAGGGTGCATCTAGCAGTGACTTCTTTCCATCCTTGGGCCCAGCATCCCAAATCAGGGACAGGTGCTGCGTGTGGGACAGGCTGGTTATGGATCGCCAGGCACCACCAGCCTAGAAAGAAATGTGGCTGCTTTGGGTGGGTGTCCCAAGTGGTGACAACCATAATGACCCCACTTCCTATCACCACAGAGGCCTTCCCACTGCTCACATTTCCTTCCTTGAATAATTCCGCTAAATCTCAGCCCCAAAGTGGGCTCCTCAGGGAGCTAGACGGGGTCCCATTCCCCATCAGACACTGTCACAGAGTCCCCTCATCTTTGAAGCACTTTCCATTATGTTATTAAAGGTCTCTTCCCAGACCTCAGAGTGTCTGCATTTGCCTGGTCAACAGGGGACGCCGGGAAGTGGTCAATGAAGTAAGAAGGTACCCTGAGCAATGACTTCACTGTAAAGAAGCCCCCTACAGTGCAGACGTGGGTTCGATCCCTGGGTCAGGAAGATCCCTTGGAGGAGAGCATGGCAATCCACTCCAGTATTCTTGCCTGGAAAATCCCATGGACAGAGGGGTCTGTAGTCTACAGGGACGAAGTCAGACACGACTGAAGCGATTTAGCACAGCACGCTGCCAAATCCACGGGTAACTTCGTCCTCACTTGTTCCTAGCGCCCAGCACTTTTTAACTTCTTCCGTCCCAGAAACAAGGCCTTGGGTCCCACCTCATTTCCCTGAGTGAAAGCACCAACCCCACCTGCTCTCCGTGCTCCTGTACGCACCCGCCCTGATTTCCATTTATGCACAGCAGCCAGAGAGCCTCCAGTGGCTCCCAGGGGTCTAGCCCCCGCGCCGCCTCCCGCCTCGATCCCTGCGTCTTTGGACCTGCGGCTTAATACCTTTCCTTCAGCACAAAGGTCTCTCCTACTCTGTTTAAGTATCTCCGGAGCACCCGCTAAGTGCGGGCCGTCTTCCAGGAGGTTTGGAGATAGGGCAGAAACACCTGGAAACCTGCGGCACTCTTACTACGTGACCCGATGGGTGGGGCTCACAGCCGGAAGCTAGCGGGCGAAGGTCCTACTCAGGCGCCGAGACTTCGTCCGCCAGCACCCACCATGGGGCCGGGGCGGGGTCGAGGGCGGGGCACGACGCGCGGCGCGGATTGTGACGCAAGCACGCAGCGTGCTCGGTGCGCAGACGCTCTTGGCGGCGAATCGGCGGTTTCCGGTTCCGCCGCCCTCTTTTTCTTCACCCAGGCGGCCGAGCAGGTTGGTGGTGGAGGCCTTGCGGGTTGGCGGTGGGCCGGGTTGGTTTGTAGGGTGCGGGGGACTATGGGGGCCCAGGGAACGGAGGCGGCGGCCTGGAATCCGTGTAGGCGGGCCAGGTTCTGCGGGATGGCTTAGCAAGGCACGTTGGGCCGGGTTCCGGTCCCGAACTGGGCCTCGCGAGGGAAATCGGCATTTGGAAGGGGAGCTTGTCCTCTCCGCCGGCCCCAGCTATCTGAGGAGGCCTTGGGGGAGAGCGTGTGTCCTTCGGGGATGATTCAATTTAATGCGGAGGGGTATTAACTGTAATTTTTTCTCGTGGTGGAAACTGCCATTCCCTTCGAAAAGATGAAGCCCCTCAGCTGGGTTTTTATCGCCTTTTTCTAAGTCTGTAAAGAAAGTCTGGTAGTAGCAACTGTTTTCATAACTTGGAAAATGAAAACGATACCTGTGTAAACACGTACCAGGCGCGTGGTTAGCAGCTGTTATTTATGGACTGGATAAAACGCAGGAAGTGTGGTCTGAGCATTCGGGTGTAACCCAGAAGGAAGCCGGAGTTTTGGGTGTCTGAGCTTGATATTGGAGAGGAAAAGGGATTGTAGGGAGGAAAGTGTGCGTGTTGGGATGCTCCTAAGATGAGATTCCCACCCAGGCTTCTGGAAGAGCCGGGGCTGGTGAGAGGAAGGGCGGGACCTCCAGATCACGCTTGGAGAAAATATGCTTGGTAGGGTGGTGCCCTAAAGTTGAAGGTGCAGGCTCAGAGGGGCAGAAGGAAACGGGCACTGAGGTGGGCCTGCAGTTGAGGTCGAGGCATGCATGGGGCTGGCAGGGACTAAACCTGGTCAGCCTGTGAGCTGGGGCTGCTCAGACCTTTAGCGATCACCACTCCCCCGTCCATGCTAACCCTCTCTCCCCAGCAGGCGCAGAGATGCAGATCTTTGTGAAGACCCTGACGGGCAAGACCATCACCCTTGAGGTCGAGCCCAGTGACACTATTGAGAATGTCAAAGCCAAAATCCAAGACAAGGAGGGTGAGTTGGGCTGAGTGTGAATGCTCCACCCAGTAGGAACCCCTCAGCCCTGGGTATCTGCTGTCCTGTGTGCAACAGGTGCTGGGCTTCAATAGATCTCAGCCATGCCAGTGTTCCCCAGTGTCATCTTGGGAAGGCAGCTTGCCCTCCCTACCTCAGTTTCCCTTTTGACAGGTTGGGGTAATCCTGGCACAGCCTTGTGGTGGGGGTGGGTGGGGCACAGTGGCAGCTGCCAGCAGTGTGCTTGCAAGAGCCTCTGTAATGGAGTAATGGAGGGCCTCTCTCTTTAGGCATCCCACCTGACCAGCAGCGTCTGATCTTCGCGGGCAAACAGCTGGAGGATGGCCGCACTTTGTCAGACTACAATATCCAGAAAGGTACGGGGGTGGGGTGGCTACACAGGGCCTCAGCACGAGGCCTAGGACCCAGGATGGAATGCTGACAGTCTGTCACCAGGAGGGAGCTGTAGAAGAGGATGGTCCTTGAGGTGGGGATCAATGGTGCTAGGGAGTATTGCTCTGTAAAGTGCTGTTTTCATCGCTGAAAAGCATCTCCATCAGTGTTTTCCAAATGGCCATGGTTTCTCATGTTCTTAGTCACTTTTCTTTTAAGGCCAATGTGTGTATTAATATAAGCATTGTAAAGGAAACCACCACTTTTTCCCTAGCAAAATAAAAGGTTATCCTTGCATCTCTTAGAAATTGCCTTGCCTGTGGGGAAACTGAGATGGATACCACCGTTGGTATATATTTATATCAGTCTCCGATTTCGTGAGGAACTGGTGACGTGACAAGGTGGAGGTTTTGTGGGGTGGCATGTCCCATCTGCACATAACCAAGGGATTCTGATGTAGCCCCATCATACTTGATGCTGTGGTCTGGAGGCTGCCCTCCACCCCTGGGACTGAGGTGCAGTGCCTCTGCCCTTCATTTCCTGTAGAGTCCACCCTGCACCTGGTGCTTCGTCTGCGAGGCGGCATCATTGAGCCTTCCCTCCGCCAGCTCGCTCAGAAATACAACTGCGACAAGATGATCTGCCGCAAGTATGTGCTCACGTGTGGGGGCGGGGGCTGCCCTGGGGGTGGTCCGGATGTGCCCTCAGCATCCCTGGTGTCCTTGCACAGGTGTTACGCCCGCCTGCACCCCCGTGCTGTCAACTGCCGCAAGAAGAAGTGCGGCCACACCAACAACCTGCGCCCCAAGAAGAAGGTCAAATAAAGCTCCTCCACCTGCTTCTCCTTTGCCCGCAGGGCGGCCTCCTGCCCAAGCCCCGTGGTCCTGGGGCCTCAATAAAGTTTCCCTTTCGTTGACTGGAGCAGTAATTGGTGTCCCTGTGGCTGGTCTGTCCAGTTGGGGGGGTGACTGAGATGTGGACTTCCATGGGACTTCGTGTCACTCAGCTCTTCATAGCCCTTGGGGATCCCGGGCCCTGAGCGCCAGTCGTCTTACCTGTAAATTGGACCATGGTCTCTGCCCTTCACATCAGAAGCGGTCATAACCACAGCACAGGCAAGTCTCAGACCTGGCCCTAGTGAGCCCACCCATTTGGGTTTTATCATCTGAAATACAAAAATAAAGATGTTCACCAAGTGACCGGTGGGACCTGGTCAGGCACATTTAACGGCGCCTCATATCTGGGCCCTGGAGGTATTTGGGTGTGGGTGGATGGGTAGATAGGATGGAGCATCCCCCCTAGTGTAGTAACACCTTCTCTCCATCTTGCCTGACCACTAGGCCTCCTGGGCTCCACCCAGGACTGATGTCTGTCCGGTGAGGGTTGCAGTGTCCTGGCAAGTCCTTGTTTTTATTTGTCTTGGGATGACTGGGGCTTGATGTAGGTGACAACTCAGGCCTAGACAGTGATGCCTGAGAATAGCTGGGACCTGGAGTGCCAGTTAAAGGCTGTTACTTCATGTCTCAGGTAGTTGAGTTTCATTTCTTGTTAGCTGCCCCTTCCTCCCTAAGGCCAGACCACCATTTTCCTGGTCTACCCACTTGTCCACTCCTAGAGGAGGGAGGTTCTGAAGTTCAAATTAGTGTGTATCCAGCTGTCAGGCCTTTTCTTAATATGAAACACCACCACCATCTCCCTGCCCTGCCCTGGACTTCCATCTCGGGCTTTTTTTCAGCTCACTTCTAATCAGAGCTTCCCTGATAGCTCAGATGGTAAAGAATCCACCTGCAATGCAGGAGACCCTGGTTTGATTTAGGTCGGGAAGATCCCCTGGAAAAGGAGTAGGCTACCCACTCCAGTATTCTTGGGCTTCCCTTGTGGCTCAGCTGGTAAAGAACACCTGCAATGCTGGAGACCTGGGTTGGGAAGATCCCATGGAGAATGGAAAGTGTACTCATTCCCATTCTGGCCTGGAGAATTCCATGGACAGTATAGTCCCGTGGGGTCACAAAGAGTCAGAACTGAGTCACTTTCACTTTCTTTTTCCAACCAGTTCACATAGTGAATCTGCTGTAGGCTGGGTTCCGGCGGCTTGAGCTTTCCAGTGTCAGAACCTGCATTCAGATCCCACTCGTGCCACAGCCTTGTGGCCTCTGATGAATATCACTCCCCAGATTTCTATTTCTTTGTGTGGGAATGGGATGTGAGGAAGTGAAGTCGGGTATTGACAGTTGTATAGAAACAAAACCTTGCTGTATATAGAACCTTATATTCAAGATCAAAAACTTCAAGAAGGCAAGCGCTGGATAGGAATAAACACGGGGTGGGGTGGGTAGAGGGTGTCAGACCTGAGAAGCCCTCCAGTATTCGCTTCCCATTGTTCCCCGGGGGTTTCGTCCAGGTTAGCTAGCTGGTCACCACAGGCTACGTTCCGAGGCCTCCCGGCCTGCAGGGGGCGCCTGACGCATCGGAGCAACCTGATCCCGGGCCGGGCCAGAGCTGCGCAGTCATGATCACAGCGGAGGCCGCATCAGAGTCCGCTGTCCTTGCGGTGCCGGGTGATACAGCCGCCCCTGGAGTCCCAGAGCGCGAGGAGCTGGTGTGGCCCTGGGTGAGCTCGAGCCCGAGCGGGAATATGAGTGGGGCGGGCGGTGCAGGCCCGGGGACGCTAGCTTCATGCCCTAGCCATGCTCCCCGCTCTGTAGAAAGATGCCCCGATCCGGGCGCTGGTGCAGCGCATCCACCAGCTGCAAGCTGAGCGCGCGCAGGCCTTCCGCCGGCTGGAGGAGTGAGTGTGGGCGTATGGGAGGGGAGGGGTCCCGATGTTCGGCCCTCAGCCCACTCGGGTTGGGCGACCCTTGAGGGAGGAATTGGGTCCCCGCGCGCCACAGTGTCGGAGGTGGAGCCGGGTTAGCGGGGAGGCCAGATCGCTCCCTTCCTTATGCGCTGTGGTGCGCTCGTCTCGGGTTACCTTCCACACTCTGGGGTCGAGGGACACTTCTTGGGCGGCTTTCAGGCGGTCGATACGGGTGCAGGGCCTGAGGGGCCGGGGCCGTAGCCTCAGGACCCCTACCTGCCGCAGAGGCCACCGCCAGTACCTGAGCAGCGGCCCGCTCTACGACTTCCCGCGCTACCGGAGCACGGTACACGAGGTGACCCAGGTCTTCGCCGCCGCCTCGAGAGAGGTGCTGGCGCTGGAGGCCGAGCTAGCCGGACCCCGAGCGCAGCCGCTGCTCGCGAGCCACGTGCGCAGCCTGCAGCAGCTGGAGGAGACGCGCCTGACCACGGTGAGGCCCCGCCCCCCGGCCGTTTCCCCCGCGCCCACTCTACGGCTTGTGTCTCCCGGGGCTGGGCCCACGGTGCACCCCTTGGGGGAGGGGCCGCATTCTGTCCCTGCAAACCCCGCCCCTGGCGCCCCAGCACCCCCTCTACATGCCCCAGCTAAGTCGTCCATTAAGATTTCACTTGAGAGTCTCAGGCTTAGCCCCCTCCTTTCTGCCCCCACTTTTATCCAGGACACGCCCGCTCCACCCCAGACCCCACCTCTACAGCGTTCCTGCCCCCTCTGGCTTGTCCCAGTGCCCCAGATCTGTTACTCAACCCTCGGATTGGGTGCCATGAAACTCCAGGTCAAGTCCCCTTTCTAGTAACCCTAGATCCCAGCCTAAGTTGTGGGCCTGTGACCCGGCCTACTCTGCCTTCACAGCCAATCCTGATCGAGATACAAGGCCATGTGAAGCCACGCCCATACCACAGTGGGATTCCCGGGTCACCCTCTTTTAGAGACCCAACCCAAGTCTAGGTTTTTGGCCTACTTCCAAATTGGGATTATAACGCCCTGGCTGGTCTCTGAGACTAAGAGATTCCACCTACTTTATACCCCCACCTGCACCACTCCTGTCCCCCAATCCCTGACTGGGATTTTACCCCTATTCCCCTTCCCCGCCTACATGAGGCCACACCCACACTGCGCCCCGACTCTAGGGCCCGCCCACTAGGCCCCCAGGAGCCCCTCTAACCCTAATCCTAGATTCCTTCAGCGTTAAAAGTACCGCTGCCCTTGAGACTCCTGCCTGCTTGCCCTCCTCCCCCTTGTTCTTCCTTTCTGGGTGCTTCAGTTTCCCCCCCTCCTATGTGGGAGGTCAGGGCATGGCCTCTGCCAACCGTGACGTCCTCCTCGCGGCCCATTCCCCACCCAGGTGGCCCTGCTGCAGCTGATGGGGACACCAGAGCTGACTGGGCACGAGGACAGCCTGCAGATGCACCAGCTGAAGATGAAGTGAGTGCTGCCTCCCAGTGGGCTGACCATGCTAGCTTTGCATAGGCATCCTTGGGCACCCAGCCCCAACAGGCATGCCCCAGGGCTGGCAAGGTCAGACCGCCAACCCTCTGGACCTGCACGAACCCTTTGGGTGTGCACACCAGAACCTTCACCTCGTGATCCTAGATGTACTACCCACAATTCCCGAGTGCATACGCCCTGCCGTTTCACACCAGACTCGCTGTGTATTTTCAGGACACAGCTGCATACCTCACACCCGTCGATCCCACTCACATGGCTTGACTCGGAGCTGGGACATGGTTGCCCAGGCCCTACCAGGCACACACCTGCACATTCCCGCCTTTGGGCTCCCATACACACACATGTGCACAGCCACTAGACATCTGCCACAGTCGCCCTGCACACCTTCCTGATGGCACACACTCACCCTAGATGACCTTTCCTCCTGCCACTCTGCCCACAGGACCACCCCTTCTCCCAGGCACCTAAATGATCCTCCCACTGCTAGTGCTGTTTGGAGGTTTGGTGGGAGGCAGGAGGGCCTGGGGCTTGCGACAGCCCCCTTGGAGCTGCACTGTGGCGGCTAATTCACCCCATCTGGGTTTTATTTATAGTTCCCATCCACTCTTGTAGGGTAATTAAAACCATGGAAGCAATCAGTGAGGTTCTCCAGGACCTCAGGTTTGATGCGGAATCTGCCGAGTAATGGTGGCTCCGCAGGGACAAGAGAGATGGAGAATGGGGCATATGGCGCCCTGCCCTGCCCACCAGCTGGCTGGGGTCACACCCCGTCGGACCACTGACCCTCCTCGAGTTCACTTCACCTCTCATAATAAAGAGCCTAAAGAACCTTCTGTCTGCAGCTGCTCCACTATCTCTTGTGTCCTGGGGTGCTGGGGTGGGATCCCACAAAGTCAGGGATGCTAGGTGCAAGATTCCCTCCCCCCCCACCCCCTCCCTCACCCCTGCATGACTGTAGAAACTCTGGTGTTTTGAAGCCCACTCTCCAAGGAGTTTAGAACCAGATATTTCAGATCATGGAGAGAGTTGGAAATTCTGGGAGGTGAAGATTCCCATCCCAAAGGGTCATCAGGATTCCACGTGCCTCCCCTAAGCCCTACAGCCCCCCACCCTAGGCCACTCTAGCCCCGAACTCACCTGCACAATCAGGGCACCTAAATAGTTTTGTTTATTTAAAAAGATTCCTTGGAGGGGGTCCTGGGTAGGGGGAGTAATAACCCTTCTTCACACTCAGCTCTGGCAAGCATTCTGGGAAGCAAAGCCCCCCCTTCACACACACACACCCCCCACTGGGGTGCACCTCACGTGGAGGCCAGAGCTGTTGTGGCCCTCAGAGCACGGAGTACTCGTCCCCGCTGCTGCTGACAGGGCTAGCACACCTTGAGGGGAGGGTTCAGAGATGGCCCCCAGTCTGGGGTGGCCCCTGGATCTCCATTGCAGCAGGGAGGGCAGCCCCAGCCTCTAGAGCTTATCTGGCAGGACCTGCAGGCAGAGGGGAAGCCAGACTTAGCAAGAAGCCTGGGAGGGGCCAGGACCACAGAGCAAATGAGGCCCCAGTCCAGGTCTTGGGCCCACCACTTTCAGCTAGCTGCCCTCAGTAGGCTGCTGCCCCTCTCTGGGCCCTGGTTTTCCTATCTGAGAAGTAATATCTATCCATCCCATGGGTTGTTCTGCAGGTAACATGTGGCACAGGGCCAGTATGCAGTAGGTGCTCATACATGCTCCGCAGGTGGCTATGTGCAGTAATTCCTGAGGACGATATTCCCCTCTGGACATTTTGAAGGGGTCCAGGGGTCCAGGTGTTCTTACTTGGCTAAAGGTCACAGGGGCAGGCAAACAGTAGGTGTTAGGTAAATACTGATAAATAAATGCTGGAGGAAAGACTTGTACCTCAGCAACTCTCAGGCTGAGGATGAAGGGCCCACGGCCTGTGGCCACCAGGAGGGCTCTTGACTCCCGGCCTGCCCACCCACCTGGGCTTCCCCTTACCTCTCGCCGTGCCCCGTCTGCCCGAGGACAGGATCCCCTCGTCCTGTGCTTGGAAGGAAGGAGGCAGTGTCTGAGGGCTGTGGACCTACCTCCCATCCCCTTTACCCTCACCCGGCCCGCCCCCCCCCCCGCCCCCCCCCGTCTCCCAGGGGTCCCATTTTCCTACCTGGTTGCGGGTCTTATGTGACTTCTGCATCCAGGCTCGCCACTGGTCGTAGAGGCGGAAGCTGAGGTTCGAGCAGTACGCGTGCTTCTTGAGCCAGCCCAGAAACTGCTTGAGCTCGCGCCGCACCGGCCCCGAGCTCGGCTCGCCGCCCCGCGGCTCGCAAGCCCCGCCGCCCGGGCCCGGGCGCTCTAATGGGGGCGGAGCGGCAGCGTCAGGGCTCGGCCAGCAGAGGGCGCGCGCGGGCAGGAGAGGGGTTCCCTCTCGCGGCAGGACCGCGTTCACCTCGGGGACCCCCCTCGCGCGTCCCTGTTTCAACGCGACCCGGTCCGCCCCACGGCCCGGCCAAGCACTGCAGCCCAGCTGCGCCCCCGGGGAGACAGGGGGCAGGGGGAGGAAGGGGCTCCTTCTCCACATCTCCAGGCACCCGATTCTTGCGGCCTGACCCAGGTGTGAGTGAAAGCGGGGGAGTGGGGAGAAGGGCCAGGGCCAGAGGGATAAGCCGCCACGGAGCAGGGGGCAGGGGAAGGGAGAGACGCTGATGAGAAAGCTGGAGAGAGCAAGGCAGACGTTAAGAGATGGAGGCAAAGGGCGACAGATACAGGGAGAGCGACAGCCACGGGGGACGGCCAAGGCGGTGCAGAGGCTGGAGAGATGGAGAGGGAGCCAGGACAGGACAGAGACGCTGGGGACGTAGGGACGCAGAAACCAAAAAGGCAGAAAGACAGACACAGGGAAAGAGAGTGAGTGACAGATGAAAGGAGGCAGACAATTCGAAGTGACTCTGAGGGGAGGGACAGTCCCCAGGACAGGCCTGAGAGTACAGCCGGATGGATGGGGACGGGGCCAGGAGGGCCAGGTGGGAGGCCGGCCTGTCCATCCAGCCGCCAGCCGCAGCCAGCCCTGAGCAGCCTGAGCGGGCCGGCGGATAAGGACATCGGCCTCACATCATAAATAATACCGGGGACCCGCTGACAGGCCCTGGCACAGCCGCGGCCCCCACTGCCCCTGGCGGCCTCCCCTGGCCTCCCCCAGCCTCCCCAGCGGACGCAGCCGCCTGCTGGCTCTCGTGCAAGAATCGCAGGTGCTGGGCACGAGCAGGGGCCAAGGCTCAAGCCCCTCCTGGCTGTGCTAGTTCCCGCCCACCCCTGAACCTGCAGGGGCCCCGATGGGGGCTGCGGAACTCGCTGGAGCCTTGCTCTGCCACTCCCTGACTCTGGGACCCTCTCTGGGCCTTGGTTTCCCCATCATTCCAAGAGCGTGAGCCTGGACTTCAAGGGAACTGCGTTCAGATCCTTGTGTGACTTTAGAGGGCTGGCTGCATCTCTTCGGGGCTTGGGATCCTCGTCTGAGAAAAGGGGGCCTCCCTTGGGTGAAACAGTGGCGGGGAGCAGGCAATGGGAGCCTCAGTAACTATTACTTGCTAACACTTGGGTGGCACCCACCATGAGGGCACTTTCCATGGGTTATCTCATCTAGCCCTCACAATAGCCTGAGACAGGCATGACTGTCATCCCCACTTTCCAGATGGGAAAGCTGAGGCCACATGTACCAAGTAAAATTTCGTACCATTTCACAGAGGAGAGATGGCAGAGGGAATCAGACCCAGGCGTCTGATCATCTCATCCCCCTACCTTGATCTGAAGGGGAAACCAAAGCCTGTTTGTAGGGAGAGTTGGCAGCCCTTGGTCTTAGAGAAGCAAGGGTCTCAAGTTCACTTGCCCTTAGGGGCTAGGGGAGGGGTCCATGCGGGTGCAATGGGCCAAGTGGGAATAGCGCAACCAAAAGAGCAAGGGCAGCCTCTGCTGATGGGGTCTGTGGAGTAACTCTGTGTCCTCTTACATTTTCTAGACAATTTTTTTCTAGGGAATCTAGGGTATTTGGGTTAAAACTTACTGTTTTTAAAAGTCTGCAAGTGGTTCAAACTTTTTCCCCCCCTCAAATGACAGGCTAAGAAAATAGATTCAAGGGCCACAACTGTCCCCCCACCCCCACAGGGCCAAGAGTTTGAGACCTCGATTCTCCCGAAAGGAAATAAGGCAACAGAGGCTCTGGCTGTTTTGGAGCTGGTCCCAGGCCCAGCCAGCCCTGCTGGGGTGCTCACCACTTCGAGGGGTGGAGGCAGCAGTGGGGTGGCTCCATTCGCTCCAGATCCCGGCCTTCTTGGAGCCGTAGATGCCAAAGGGGTTGCAGCGCACTTGCACGAAGTAGACGGTGCCGGGCTTCAGGCCTGCCAGGCGGCAGGAGGTCTGGTTGCTCACATCGTCCACCACCTGGGCAGCCAGCGCAGGGTCAGAGGCAGGGGCAGCACGGCAGGGGATGGGAGGAGGGAGGAGCCGGCCTGGGGGGGCAGGGCAGGCACCTTCCAGTCCACGCTGTCCTCCACTCGGTAGCGGATCTGGTACTTGGCTTGGAAGAGGAAATCCTTGAGGGCAGGCGGTGAAACCCAGCGCACACTCAGCTGGTCCTCCAGGCCCCCTACGCGGCTCACGTGCACATCCGGCGGGGGGTCGGTGGTCACTAGGGGGCAGGGCGGGCCTTCGTCACCAGGATCTCTTTGGACCTGGCTGGCACCTTCTGGGTCCAAGTACCAGAGCACGTGGCTTAGATGGCACCTGCTTCCGTTCTCCCTCCCCCGATTTGGGACGGGTGGATTATATTAGATAATATTCGTGTAACACTCAGCACCTAGAAGCACTCAATTAATGTTAGCTGTTATCACCACAATTATCTGTGACAGGAGAAACATAATCCTATCTTCAGGGAACTATGTAAAAAGCAGACACTGCCTGGATGATGATATTATTATTATTATGCCCAGGAGTGCAGGGGCCCCTTAGGCTGCCAGACCCCTGGGAAGCTCCCATTGACACACCCCCTCCACTGCCTACCTCCTGCTCCTTCGACTTCACAAAGGTCCTCAATGTGACTGCTATGCTAGGTGCAAAGGGACAACGGGGACATGCCCACAGCAGCTTCAGGATTTGAGGAAACAAAGTGGGAAGCAAGAGGAGGCATTTGCTGCAAGCCTTCCAAGGATCCTTCAGGGAGTCCTTTGGGCCGCAAAGAGGGCTGGCCTCTTCCCCTGAGGCCTTGGTGAGGGGCCGAAAGGGTTAAGGCACAGGCCTGCTCGGGGCTGAGAAACACCCTAATTAGATTAGGCCCAGTTCTGCTCGAGGATCATCCACTTCCTGCCTCCTGCCTGCACCCCCTCTCAGCTCCAGGCTGCGGCTTCCTGGGGCGCCTCCCGACCTGGGCGCCCCCTCCCAGCTCCCTGGGGCCCTCTCCCCTCACACCTGGGCTGCTGATGGGGGAGGCAGCCAGGCCAGGTGTTCTCCGCAGAGTAGGGGTATCCTGGTTGCTGCGGGGGGGGGGGGGGGCTGGGGACCAGTGGGTGGATGCCTCGCTCCTCCCATCCCCAACAAGCCTGGTCCCTGAGACCTCAGCTGAGCTGCAGCCGTGGCTGGGCCGGTGTGGGGCAGGGGGGGCCTGGAGGTGAGGATTGCAGGTGGGCCACGCTGGCCTTGGTGGGGGGCGGGGCTCACCCACATCCAGAATGTCCAGCGTCAGCACGTCAGAGCGGGCTGAGCCCAGCCGGTTGGTGGCCTCCACCCAGATCTCATAGGGCGTGAAGAGAGCCAGGTCCTTGGGGATGTGGCAGGAATGAGGTCCCACCGTGTGGTACTCCTCACACGTGTTGTCCTGCCCGTACCACCTGCAGGGACAGGCGGGGAGGAGGACATGTGAAGGGTCCCCAGACCTCCCTGGCCCAGGCCAGAAGTGCAGACAGGACCCTGGAGCTCAGAGAGGGTGACCCAGGCCACAGAGCCAGGCTGGGACATGTCGCCCGAGGGCCACCACCAACCTCAGCTTGTACTTGAGAGAGTAGTTGGTGTGGAGGAAGGTTTCCCCGTGGGCCCCCGGCGTCCAGCGGCACGTCAGGTCCTTCATGTTCCTGGACCAGCAGCTGATGTTGAAGGGTTTCTCTGGGGGCACTGGGGAAGCAGGTATGGGGGCTGAGGTCTGGGCTGGCCGCGGACGAGTGGGAGGGGGACTTTTGGCTGCCAGCCGGGGGGCCCCTTGGAGCAGAAGGAGGATGGACAGAGCGGGCATGGGCAGTACCACCTGCACAGCTCTCTTGAGAACGGTGTATGGGCGCCTCCAGGATCTCATGCCCACCCAGGGGGCCCATGCCCCTCAACTTGTGCCAGTATACCCACTGTTCAGGCCAAGACCAGAGGGCCCATGATTCACACCCCTCTCCAGAGGGAGATGCTGCCCCCAAGATCTGCCCCTGGGTGTCCACTTACGGCCAACATAGAGGCAGGAGCCGGCCAGGATGCTGCCGTCGCGGGCGTGGCACACAAGGTTGTCCCCTGACTGCTGCCTGGATCCATTGAGGTTGGCCAGGGCGAGGGCCATGGTAGAGGCGTTGAGCATTCGGGAGAGCTCAGGGGGTAGGCGGCGCCCGTTGAGGGTCCAATAGAGGCCCTCGGCGGTGGCCCCTGGGGTGTCCCCATGCACTGAGCACGTGGCCTGCAGGGAGGAGCCGATGAGGAGCGTGGGGTCCTGGGGACTGATCACAGCCGTGTCTGGGGTCAGAGAGGAACACCTGTCAGGGCTGGGATGGAGCTGCCCTGGACCTTCCACCATCCTAGGACCTCCAAGGCTCATGGCAGTCCTGCAAAGGAGCTGTTTATGATTGTGGCCCATTTTACACAGAAGGAAACTGAGGCTCAGTCAGGTCAAGTGACCAACCTAAGGTTGGTGGCAAAGCTGAGATTCAGCCCCAGGACTGTCTGATTCCATAATTCAGTCCTTCCAAGCCAGTTCTTCACTGACTTGCTCAGGGCTTTTTCTGATCGGTGACAAACCTCATTCAGATCCAAGGAACTCTTATTTTGCACACACTTCTAACAACCACTGCACTCTGCTTTTTTTTTTTTCCCCCTTTTAAATTTCATTTTATTTTTTGACAGTTAGAAATAACAGATTGTGTGTTCCTTCTTTGATATCCCTCAGAAGCTCACACATAGTAGATGTCTCTAAGGGGAGGAAAGCACTTCTAAAAAGAGGTGCCCTACTAGAATCCTGCTGATTTTATGGATTAAAAAAACAAGGCTCTGAGAGATCAATACCCTTGCCTATGGTCACCAAATAGAAGACAGGCACCCTAAACCTGTATTCATCAGTCTATAAAGTTCTGCTCTGCACTGCCACCGGAACTGAAGGTGGCTGTGGCAGGCTCTGTGCTCCCAACCCTCATCCGAAAGGTCTGGCCGTCGTCATCATCCTCCCCCTCAGCTCAGTTTTCCTAATCTGCAAAATGAGAACAAGAAAGCTCACAGTCCTCAGGCCCATTGGAAAGATCAGATGGGAAGTGAGTGACTTCCTAAACTGGGTTGTGTGTGAACTGGGTTCTAATCACAGGAACCTCGGGGAGGCCATGGTTGATGCCTTTCCTCCCGACTGCCACTGGGGCAGCCCATGGCTTCTCCTTCTGAAGATTAGAATCTAAGAAGAAAGTGTCTTTATCCAGGAGGAAATCAAGGCACAGAACAGGGAGAGGGCTGCCCAGTTCAAGCCCGAGATGTCATTCTAAGCCTCAGTCTCCCCATCTGGGAAATGGGCATCATGGTATTCACCACATGGGGTTGTTTGAGAAGAGTGAAAATTTTGTTTTAAGGACAACTCCGTGGAACTTTTAAGCCAGGCTGACCTGGTTTCGAATGCCCTCAGCTCACTCTGGAAGTTGACCCAGTTCCTTTATGTCTCTGAGCCTTTGAGAAGCTCTCTCTCCACCAAGAGTGGTTGTAAGGATTCATTTGTTCACTCGCTCATTCAAGGAGCACCTACAAGGCATCAGGACCTGAGGGCACAATGGTCACCAAGACGCTCAAAATTCACGCTCTTGTGGGACTTGAGTCCAAGGGAGCAGCAGGAAAAAGCACAAGTATCTAAGAGAACAAGGGAGAAAATAAAGCACGAATCAATGGTGGCAGCTAATTGACCCAAGAGGCCTGTCTGGGAAGGTGGCATTTGACCTGAGATGTGAATAAAATGTAAGTGTTAGTCGCTCAGTCATGTCTGACTCTTCGTGACCCCATGGACTGCAGCCCGCCAGGCTCCTCTGTCCATGGGATTCTCCAGGCAAGAATACTGGAGTGGGCTGCCATCCCCTTCTCCAGGGGGTCTTCCTGACCCAGGGATCAAACCCGGGTCTCCTGCATTGCAGGCAGATTCTATGCTGTCTGAGCCGCCAGGGAAGCGCATGAAATGAAAGAAGTAGCCATGACAATATATAGAAGAGGGCATTCAGACAGTGGAGCAGCAAGCGCAAAGATCCCAGGGTACAGGTGGTAGGAAATGAGGTCAGCAGGGGCCAGACCTTCAGAGAGTTCTTCCAGAGTTGAGCAGGGGAGGGATTTGTGTTTTAAAAGGATCGCTGGGCAGCTGGAACAGGGGACTTCATGGGGGCAGAGGGGCGGGTGGCAGGCCAGTTTCCCTGGCAGCCAAGGACAGGGCAATCCCAGTCCCCTGCAGGCCTCCTACATTCCTGCGGCTGCCCTGTGCTGGCCCCCACCGCCCCATATGGGTGAGATGGGGTGGACGCAGTTCTGAGGCCGGCCCTGATGACTTTCCCGGGCAAACTTGGCTTGGAGGGCCATGTCTTGCTAGAGCCTGGGATCGCAGTTGCATTTGGGGCTTGGCCCAGGGCTCGCTGGAGGTCTCAGCGTCCGTGCGAAGGAGCCGGCTGAGCGGGCCAGAGCCGAGGAGGCGGGGGCGGCCGGGGGCGGGGGGCCAGGGGGCCGCCCCGGAGGTCCCAAGCAGCCAGCCGCCCGCTAATTCGGAATTCCTTAGGCATGAACTCGGGCGTGCCAGCGTCTCTGCCCCGGCCCACCCACCGCTTCCTGCCTGGGCCCCCCCAGCAGGGTGGGAGGCACGGCCAGGCCTGCCCAGACCCCAGGCCCATCCTCAACCCTCAGGGGTGGGTCCCGCCCCTCCCGTCCCTCCCGTCCCCCACCCACCACCACAGCCAGGCCAGGAAGGGGGCGCTCTGGGGGGTCCTGGCTGGAGGCGGGGGCAATGCCCCTCTGCCCCACCCGCCTGGCCTGGGCTGGTGTGGCCTGCCTGCCAGCAGCTGCAGCTGCCCTCCCGGGGCTGGGCGGGGGACGGGGCGAGAGGGCAAGGCCAGGCGGGCTTGGACAGGCTGGTCCCCCAACCCAAGCTCCAGCAGGAAAGGTCATGGGAGGCCTTCTCCTCCTGAGGATGTGGGTGCCCATCTCAGCTGGAGCACCTGGGCAATTGGCTTGCTTTCTCCTGTTCTCAGTTTCCTCCTCCGTAAAATGGGAGGAAAATCCATTCTACCTGCTGGGGAGATGAATGCGATGAGCTCATGATGTCCAGAGTGCAGAGGGGCTGTTGGGATCAGGGCCCCTCCCAGCTCTGGGGTGGTGGCTGGCTGGTGCACTCTCTCCAGTCCTCCACGAACAAAGCGCCAAGGCATTCAGCAGAACTGGGATGCATACATTCCAGCCCCGGCAAAGCAGCTGGGGACAGTCCACTGAGGTTGTGGTGGGGGGGGGGGGGCTTGGCCTGGTTTGGGGGCTTCCTAGAAGGCTCCCCAAGCAGATCCCTGGGCTAGGCTTTTGGACAGCCCCCCCACCCCCCATCCCATGCTCCCTGCCTCCCCACCCTTTCCCGCAGAGCTGGGGCCTTTAAAAGTTTTTTCCTCTCCCCCTTCCCAATCTGGAGCCACTGCCGTTATTAAAAAGGAACACCATGTGTTTTAAAAGCGAAAAGTGTGAGATTCTCTGCAAGCAAGGCAGGAGGGTGGCCTCCATCCTGGGGTCCCCATCTCCTGTCCTGCTGGTACCTGCAGACACTTTACGACCTGCTCGCCTGCTGGTCAGGTGCTAAGACACACCGTAAGTAGAAACATATTGCCGAGGTGTGAGAATCTTTTATTTAATTTCTTCCCCCTTAAAGGAAAAAACACACGCACAACAATCCCACCACCACCTTCGCTTGTTGCTCTGCTGGCTGGAAAACAAAGCCTGCCATTAAAGGTGGCATTCACGAGTGCTGCCCACTGCCTGGCAGAGCTGTCACGAATCCGAGAAGGGCCTTGGGGCCGCCCCTCACCTGTCCAGGAGCCTTGGGCATGCTAGGCTTTTGGCAAGTGCCCTAAGGGCACGGGACCCTGAGCCTTCTGGAGGAGCACCTCAGGGAGCCTGCAAACAGCTCTGTGCGGTGTAGGTCCACCAGGGGAGCGGCACGTCTCTCCTGGTCAACTTGTGAGCCTGGATGGGCCCTTGGGGTGACTGTGAACATCCAGGGCAGGCTGTGCCTGTGTGTGTGCCCCGTGTCGCCTCCCCCTTGGAAAGAGTGTGTGACCATGAATGTGTGTGTGTCAGGGATGGAATGTGTGTGTGCGCGCCCCGATGGTGTGAGAATGTGCATCTGGGATGCAGTGTGCACGCATCCGAGGGCGAGGGTGACGGGCCACAAGCCAGTGAGTCTTTGTGTGTCTCTGGGTGTGTCCCAGAGTGGGTCGGGATGTGGAGTCGGTGTCCTGGCGAGGGTGTGCATCGGGTGGGGGACCGGAGAGGGCCGGAGGCCAGGAGCTCCCAACAGGGTGGGGGTCTGTCGGCCTGCGGGGGTTGGGGGCTCCCGGTGACTGCCCCCCACACACACCCAGGCTGGGCCCACGGTGCCCGGACTCGCTGGCTCCCGCTCCCTCTCACTCTCACCCACTCTCTCACAAAGATTTCTCTCGCTGGAGTCTCCTAGCCCGGCGCAGCGTGGCCGGGAACTGTTCTAAACGCTGCCGGTGGCGGGGACTCCGTAGAACCCCGCGCGCGGGGTCCCGCCAGGGGAGGGCGGCGGCGCCGGCCCGCGGAGAGGCGCGTCCCCGGGGACCCCGGGCCGCGCGCCAGGCGGCCAGAGCGGCCCCCTCCCGCCCCGCCTTCCTCACGGGGCTCATCCCTCCACCCGGGGGGGCCCTGCTCAGGGCCGGCACCCAGCGCGCCTACTGCGTGCGCCCCCGCCCGGGTGCGGTGACCCGCAGGCTCCGCGACTCCAAGTCAGCAGACCCTGTCGCGTGCGCCCCCCGCTCCCGCCGTGCAAAGGGTCCCAGGCCGCGGCCCCCTGACCCCCTGGGGCCGAGTCGGGCGTCCTCCACAGGGCAGCCCAGGTAAGAAGGCCTCGGTAGCGGAAGCCGGACCCTCGGGCCAGGGAACTTCGGCGCCGTGCGCCCCACAGGTGAGGGCGCCCCGAGGGCCGCTCCGGGGGCGCCTTCCTTTGTTCCCGGGCCGTCCAGGTGGCGCCCGCGCCCCCTCCCCCCGCGGTTGCCCCCGGGGCGCACGCTTTCGGCCCGGGCGGGAAGGAGGGAGCACGGCGCCGTGTACTCACCGGCTCCTGATCCCGCTCGCGGCGCCCCGAGGACGCAGAGCAGCAGCAGGGGCAGCGGCGGCGGCGGCGGCCGCCGCGCGGATTGGGCGGCGGGGCCCGGGCGGCCGGCGGGCATGGGGCCGGCGCTGCCGGGGGCGCGCGGCGGGCGGCGGCGAGGGGCGCGGGGCGCAGGCCGGGCGCAGGAGGGCGCGGGCCAAGCAGCCCGCACGTCGCTGGGCGCGGGCGCGGAGGCCAGAGCAAGTCTGAGCAGCCGAATTGACAAGGCGCTAATGCGCCGCTGGCCCCGCCCGGCCCCGCCCCCGGCCCGGCCCCGGGGGGGCGGCGGGCCCCGCACCGGCCTCCCCGCCGCCCGCCCGCCCGCCGGAGGGCACCGCGAGCCCCACCCGTCCGGCCTCCGCCCCGCGGCGCACCGCACGCGCCGTTTTTCCCGCGGCCCCAAACCCCCCAACTCTACCCTTACAGACCTGGGACCTCCCTTTCCAACCCTGCCAGCTCCAGGCTCCCTACCCCCAGTCTGGGACCTGGCGGCCCCCAATCGTGTTTCCATACCCCCGCCCACTTCCTCGCACCCAGCCCTGAGCCGTGTGCCCTTTCAGCGTCGCCTGCAGCCCCTAGCTCTGGTCCGCTCCTCCCCCCCCATCCTCGTCTCGGCCCCCACCCCAGCTCTGGCCCCGCCCCCCCCCCACTGAGCGGTCCCTGAGCCCCGCCTGCTCGCATCTCCAGCCCCTTTCCTCCCCGGGGGCCTAAGAGTCGCCCTCCGTCCGGCCCCACGCCCTCGGCGCGCGGATCCCACAGGTTTTGGCCCAGCGCTCCCCCTCCCATTTCATCCCGCCTCTTCTGGTGCTCCGCGCGCGCAGCCTCGGCCCCAGGCTTTGCTGGAGGGAAGACGGAGCAAAAGCTGCACGGCTTGGAGTCCCCGGACCTCGCCCAGGCTCAGCTGTCCCCCTCGGGCGGGTCCGAGCCGGGATTCTGTGGGGGCGCCCGGGGGCCTCAGGAGGGAGTTCTCGCGTGGGCAAGAGGGGAGAAATGGGCCCCGTGGGAAAGGAGACAGGGGCCTGCGCGGGTTCCGTGTGCGGGCAGGAGGGATCCCCCAGGAGGAGAGCGGTAAGCAGGCCCTCCTCCGACTCGCTAACACCCCCCCACGGAAAAATCCGCTCAGCGGCCCGCGGGTGGGGTGCGCCACGCAGTGAGTAATCGCTGGGGCGGCCGCCGCCCGCCGACTCCAGGTAACGCCGGCTGCCCCGAGCGACGCATAGTTTGTCTTCCTTTTTTTTTGCGCAGGGATCCTTCTCCGTGTTATTATTTTTGGCCACTGCTTGGGTTTCGGGACCCCTCCCGGCCCCGCTGCCTCACCCTCCTTCTCTCGGTCCTCACCCGATTCGGGCGCCCACGATAAAAGGGCTCCTGGACTCCAAGGCCCCAATGGAGGGGGGAGCTTGAAATGAGAGTTCCGGGGCTGCCTCCTGCCCAGTTGTTGGAGTCGCAGCCCCGCCCACAGCCATGTGCCCTCAGAGAAGAAGGGCTCTATCTTCCCCTTCAGGGGCTCCCTTAGAGACCTGCACCCTCCCTCCAGGTCCCTAACTAGCTAAGGGGGTAAAAGTGTCTGAGGAGGGCTCAGGAGTTCCCGCCTCGTTTGCCTAAGGCGGCCCTCCACCACCCCTGCTAAGTAAGTAGTCTGAGGTCCCCAACTCAGACCTCAGACTATCAAAAAAGAGGATTGAAGGCCGGAGTTCCGGGTGTGCCCCCACCCTCCAAGCCCAATCTGGACTCTGGATGAGTTTGTGAAGGAGAGATTTGAGCCCTGGCATGGGGAAAATCAGGCCCCTCTGCCTCAGTTTCCTCCTCAGCACCATGGGGGACTCCTAGCCAGCCTTCGCCTTTCTGTGGGAAGTTGCATTGTAGCAGAAGGCTCCACGGTCTAAACACTTACCATAGTGCCTAGCATTGGGGCACATTCTTTTGGAGTCTCAGTGTGTCACCTCTGAAAAATGGGGCCATAGTCCCACCTGCCAGAGAATTAAGCGAAGGTGGCCGTTCTTGGCTGGAATTGTGTTTTCAGGATATATCCCAAGCCTCCCCCACAACCTCGGTTCAGCAACGTTTGACTTCCACCTGGAGGACTTCAGGCTTCTGGAGAAAAAAATCTTAATATCCCCCCACCCCATCTCTGCTCCTCCCCACCCCCACTGCAGTCATCCCAGTCTCGGGGAAAAGGCTCCCCCATCCACCCAGGTGCTCAGGCCAGAGACCTGGAGGTGCGCGTGACAACTCTCTCCTTTGCTCATCTCCCACGTCCAATCCATCAGCAAATCCTGTTGGCTCTGATTCCAAAACGCATCCCCATTCTGAGATTTGGACCTCTTTTCTCCACCCCATCCGGGTCCAGGCCCCACCATCTCCATCTGGGATGCTGCCCAGCCTCCTAGGATTCCCGGGTAAACTCTCCTGCCCTTGTCTGTACATTAGGAAGAAGGGGCTTTTAAAAGAAGCAAAGCAGGTCTTCTCTGTCCTGCCACCCTCTCCCCATTCCCTCTCTCCTCTCTCCTCATCCTCTTCCTTCCTCTCCCTCACGTTGCTCCAGCCCCAAGACTTGTACATTTGCTGTTCCCCTCTGTGGGGACGCAGTTCCCCCAAATTCTTCCCCCAGTTAGCACCTTCTTTTCCCATCAGGTCACAGGTCAAGTTTTCTCAGAGGGGGCCCCCCAGCCTTTCCAGGCACTCTCTGTACGCTTCCTCTTTAAAAATTATCTTTGTAACACAGTTCTTCAAACATCGTCTTCTCCTGAGACATTTTCTTTACACTGTGGGCATCTGGAGAGCCTGCGCCCAGGGAGGTCCACGGGAGAAGAGCTCAGTGAACATTTGCAGAAATGAAAGGATGGAGGTGGAGGTGAGAGGATATTACAAAAAAAAAAAAGAAGACGAAAGAAAGAAAAAGAAAGGATGGAGAATTCTCAGTCCCTTGGAGTAGCAAGAAAGCTCAGTCCCAGTGAATCATGCTGTCTTGGGTCCCAGCCAGGCCCTGGATTTGCTCTGTGACCCAACCTGGTAGCCACCCCTCTCTGGTCCTTAACTTGTAGAAGGGTATCCACTGTTGGCTCAGTCCCTTCCTGGAGCATGCCATCTGCCCTCAGGGTGGCCTTAACCTCATACCTTTGACTTTCTAAGGAAAGTGATTTGACCTCTAGGTGCATCCTTCCCTGCCCTTGGTTCTCCAGGTGGCTTAACCCCTTCCTCATCAGTCCTGCCGCCTCTTTGTGCAGGAAGGGGAACCAGCTCTGGTGGAACTTCTGGCAAATATTGACCCAAGTCCTTGAAGGTGGCTGGGAATGTACTGAGGTGGCAGATGGAGGGAGGGGCCCCCGGGGGGAAGGGCTCCTCCTTAGTCTTTGCACTTAAGAATTACCTTGGGGGAGACCCTCCAGCCCAGCTCCCTGCCGAATTCCAGGGCACTGAGGGTCCCCTGGAGATGGGCAGTGGTAACAGCACCTTCAGAGTCCCCTAGGGAGTGAGGAGGGCATAGAGCTGCCTTTCCCATGCTGAGACCCACATGATCAGGGCCCCTCAGTATGGGATTAGCTGCCTCGTGTTCCAGGCCAGTGTTCCCAGGGAGCAGGGACAGTGAGGATCTAGCCTAGATGTGTGCTTAGTACAGCAGAACCCAAGTTCCAGACCTGTATGCAGGCGAAGGTGGGGCTTTATCATTTCCACCCTGGGGGTTCAGCTGGAGGAGCTTGGATTCTGGGGTCCCAAGCTTTGTGCAGTATGTAATTTCTCAACCGAGACCCCATGGGCATTGGAAGTGAGATCTCAGGAGTGCAGAGCTGCCTATGTGCAAACCAGGACCAGTGTTCCCCCCGCCTGGGAGGTCTGGCTTCCCTGCCCTCTACACCCTGGAGAACCTCCGATGTCTAGGGTCCAGGAGGCGCCAGCTATGTTGGGGGGTGACAGCTGTGCTCCTTCCCCTCCCCTCACCCACCGTCAGCAAGTCGCCGGCGCCACGGTGCCCTGCTAGCTCCCCAGGCTGTACCCGGCTTGGGGGTGGGGGTCAGCGGGGTCGTGGCGAGGGCGGCAAGGGACAAAGGGTGTTTGTCAGATGCCCGCCCTGACCTCGGCCGCCGCTTCTCGGACGCCTGGCCCGCCTCTGATTCACGCCCAGGCCGGCCGCAGCGACTCCCCGCTAGCCGCCCCGGCCGGGCCGCCCCGGGGGGTAGGAAGTGGGGGGGGGGCGAGGGGCGGCGCCGAGTCAACTTTCCCTCTTAAGCCCCGAAGGAATGTCGGCGGATTTCCTGAAACCCGACCCCGGCCGCCCGCCGGCCCGCCCGCCCCTCACCTGGACCAGCTCCCCCGGGAAAGGCAGGAGGGGCGCGGGGGCTCACCTGGGGGCCGGGGTCAAGTCCTCCTTCCGCTCCCGCCCCAGGCGGCCTTTTGCAGCGGAAAAGGGGGTGAGTAGGAGGCAATTAAATCTTCTTACTCCTCTGCGGTAACCTAGGCCAGCGTCCCAACTCCTCCAGCCTCAGTTTCCCCTTCTACTTTACCCACGCCGCGGGTGTCCTTCCTTCCCGTTGAGCGGTAAGAGACGCCTCTGAAGCCGGGTAACCCTGACGCCCCACCTCCCAGTCTTGGCGGGGGTCTGCCCACCTCTCTTTGCTTCTTTCGCTTGTCACCTGGGCCGACCCCCTTTGACCATCTGATCCTCAGCTTCCTCATTTGTAAATTGGATAACGCTACCAGTTCTTTATAGGGTTGTTGCAAGAAAATACTGCGGAAGTGTTTTGTTTGGAATGAATGAATAACAGTAATTGTGAAAGGCTTCAGCGCGCGGGGCTCTGGAATTGACATGTGTGGGCTTGAATCCTGGCTCTGCGGAGGGGTCCTGGGGACTAAGTTTCCCACCTGTGAAACGGGGGACAGTATTGGTCAGAACCGTTGGCTGTTCCCCAAGGCGCAGGCCTGGCGCGCGGTGGGCTAAACGCGGGGTTCCCTGGCTCTCGCACAAACCGCAGGCTGGAGGCCCTCGCCGCAGGGTCGCGGCGGCCTAGGCCGGGAGGGGCGGGGCGGGGGAGGGGCCGCCCGGGGATCCAGATGTTCAGGGTCCGCCAGGCACAGCCGCGCCTGATTAAGCCACGTGGGGGCTGGCTGGGGCCGAGGAGATGAAAGCGCGGCGGCCGGGGGGGGGGGGGGCACTAGACACCCCACCCCGGGCCTCCTCCTCGGCCGGCGTCTGCGGCGCCCTCTGGCCCGCCGGCCCCGGGTGGCTGCCGCCGCGTCTGCTGGGGCGGAGAGTGGACAGAGGGTGCGCGGGCGGCAGGCACCTGCGCGCCGGGCACACCAGCGAGGGCGAGGGTGCCGCTTTTGCAGGGTCTCGAACTTAGAGGGGCGTCCTCACTCCCATGCCTGCCGAAGAGGAAGTTAAGGGGACCTCCGAGGTCCAGATTCATGGGGCTACCTTTTGGCACCTTGAAGTGCGGCAGTTATGAGAGCCAGAGTACTCCTGTTTGTCCCATGTTTTCCCACAAGAATTAGAAATTTTAGCAGCACCCCATCACCCCGTCTGTGCCCCCTCCTACTCAGCCCCAGGTCGAAGGGCTCCCAGTCTGGGAGAGCAGGGGCCAGACCCCCCAGGTCTGCGGATCAGGGCTGGGCCAGAGAGAGGCGACGCTAGGGGAACCCTGGAGGGACTTGGAGAGCTTCCTCCAGAAGCCAAAACGCGCATAAACTACCGGCTCTCTGATTTGGGTATCAAAAGAGATGAAGCTTCAGAAAGCCTCCTCTAACCCAGTTCTGCGACCCTCATGACCCTCCATCCCCACACTCTGGCTGGGTTCCAGCCAGCCCCACCGCCCTCCTATTTCCTTTTCCTACAAGCTCTTCCGAACCTCGCTGTTCCCTCGGCGGCCTCCTCGAGTCGCCAGCTCGAAATACGCCTCCTCTGGGAGGCCTTCCCTGATCCCCAGGCGAACAGATCTCTCCTCCACTCTATCAGCCTGTGTGTTTCCTTTTGGCCCCCAGCGATGACTGAGATCCCCTCGTCTGTGGACACTGGTGAGGTGTCTTGGGGTCCCGACGTGGGGCCGGCGGCAGGGGCCGCGACCCACCTGCCTCGCCCTGCCGGTGTCCCAGCGGTGCCGCAGCGCCGCGCCCCCGCCCGCTCTCCGCATCCCCCACCCCCCCTTCCCAGGCTGCCTCGCTCGGGTGACGTCAGCGACCCGGTCCCCGCCGCCGCCGCATCCTCCGCGCCCGCCAGGAGCCGGCGTCCCCCGCGCTCCCTGCGCCCGGCCTGGCCATGGATCCGGTCGCGCTGATGCCGCCGCTGCTGCTGCTGCTGCTGCAGCCTCCGCCCGCCACCGCCGCGCCGCCTGCCCGCGACCCCTTCGCCCTGCAGCTTGGGGACACGCAGAACTGCCAGCTGCGGTGCCGAGACCGCTACCCTCAGCCTCAGCCTGCTCAGGTGAAGCGCGCGCGGCGCCAGCAGAAGGACCCGCGAGCTCTCCAGTGGGGGAAGGGTTGAGGATGCAGCTCCTTCCGCTGGGAGCGGGAGGCCGGGGTTCCTCGGAGGGGGAAGGGGTCACGGAAGGGGGTTCTTCAGTGATGATGAGCCCCTCTGGTGGGGGAAGGGCTGGCGTTCCTTCGACGGGGGCGAGCGCAGAGATCGGGGGTCCCTCCGGTGAAGGGGGGGATGTTTCTCCCGCAGAGGAGGGGCCGTGGGGTCCCTTTGACAGGGGGGGCGGGGCGGTGGTTAGTGATGCCAGTCCTTCCGATGAATTCGGGGTTCCGGGAGTCCCTCCAAGCCGGAGGCGGGAGGGGACTGAGGCTCTGTTGCTACCCAGCGGGTTCTGGCTCCCCTCTGCTGGGCCAGGGCCTTGGGGGCGCCCAACCCCCGCCTCCCTCAGGCCCGACAGTCCCCCTTTCCCCCCTCTACTCAAGCATCTTCACATCCTCTTCCCTACCCCCCTTAGAGCTACCAGTTCCCACCCCGATCCTGACCACCCCTCCCCCAGTCAGATCCCAATTTTCCCGAGCCTGAAGGATGACAAAACCTCCTCTGAGTCCCCCTTCCTTCTTCAGGCCCAAGAGCCCCTCCTCTCTGGAGGGTTTTTCTTTTTTTGTGGGGGGAGGATCATTGCCCTTCATCTTCTTCAGGTTTTCAACCATTACCCAAACCCAGCAGCATCCATTGTTTACTCTTCTCAAGCTGCCCCCCGCCCCCACCCCGCACCACCCCTCTCTCCTCCCTGGAGCTGACAGCCCCCACTAATATTCTTAGCCTCCTCATCAACCTCGCCCCAACCCCCCTAAAAGATTTTGGGCGATCAAGTCTTCTACCTCCCCGAGGGCTTCCTGCGCCGCTGGCCGCCTCCTGCCCCTCCCCCTGCCTGAGCCCGCAGCTTCGCTTCCAGGAGGAGCTGGGGGAGGACCCCATTCAATCCCGGAGAGCGAAGGCGTATGACAGGGCCGTCCTGACCAGCGCTTGCGAGCGCGGCTGCCGCCTCTTCTCCATCTGCCGATTCGTGGCCAGGAGCTCCAAGCCCAATGCCACTCAGGCTGAATGTGAAGCAGGTGAGTGCTGGCTGGGTGGGCCAGGGTGGGGAGAGGTGGTCTGGGAGGGACTGTCCCCCAGTTACCCCCTCCTGCCCCTGCAGCCTGTGTGGAGGCCTATGTGAAGGAGACGGAGCAGCAGGCTTGCAGCGAGGGCTGCTGGAGTCAGAACCCAGAGCCGGAGCCGGAGCCCGAGCTGGAGCAGAAGGTGGGCGCCCTCCCACCCGTGGCCCCAGGCCCATCCCGCCTCTCGTCTACCCCCCTCCCCAAATCTGCTCTCATATCCACTCTCTCCCAGGCTCTCCATGCCATTCCAGGCCTCCTGGGTGTCCTGGATTAAGCCATGTGACATCTCAAGGCTCAACTGTCATCTCTGTGACGTGGGAAGTCCTCCCCCGCCCCCCCCCCCGCCCCCCCCCGCCGCCTCTCCCACCCAAACGGCCACATTTTACATTATTTAGCAAGCTTTTGTCCTGGTCCAGGCCTAACCTCAGCCTGTCCCAAATTTCTTGTGCCACCCAAGGCACCTGAGACAGTGTCATCCCCATTTCATGCCCACGGAGCACCTGCCCAAGGTCACCCAGGGCTGTGCAGAGGTGGGATTTAAAGCCAGTGCCACCAGGGCTTATGACCACTCCTCACCTCCCTCATCTTCGGAGCTGACTTCTGAGCACCTACATGTTAGCTCCTGGTCTAAGCCCTGTCCTCGTGATGAACAGACGGTCAGAACAGAAGTGTAGGGAGGAGGAGCCTCCCGAACACACATAGCTCCTCCTTCCCCACCCCAGGAAGAGACAATAGCTGTGCACTTATCATACCCCGTGAGTCTAGACAGTGCTGCACCAGGGGAAACTGAGGCACAGGACATGCTTCATCCCAGTCAGAGACCCACGGGCCGGGGCTCCCGAGAAACCCCCTCTCTCTCATCGCTCATTTTCCGGCACCCTTCCCAGGCTTTCCCTGTTCATGAAAGCCCTGTGCACCATCACTTCTTTCCATTCCATGTTCTCTCCTGATGCTGTAAAAACAAGAACAGTGATGATGGTAACATTTTCAATCATAGCCGCTACTGTATATTAGGCACTTGTGCTTTTTTTGTCTGTGTGACCCCATGGACTATACAGTCCATGGAATTCTCCAGGCCAGAATACTGGAGTGGGTAGCCTTTCCCTTCTCCAGGGGATCTTCCCAACCCAGGGATCAAGCCCAGGTCTCCTGTATTGCAGGCAGATTCTTTACAAGCTGAGCCACAAGGGAAGCCCAGGAATACTGGAGTGGGTAGCCTATCCCTTCTCCAGCAGATCTTCCCGACTCAGGAATTGAACCAGGGTCTCCTGCATTGCAGGCGGATTCGTTACCAACTGAGCTATCAGGGAAGCCCTTGTGCTATTGTTTAATTGAAATCTCATAGGAGATCCCTGAGGGAAGAGTATCATTTCCCACTGTAGGACTCAGAGAGGGCAATCCACTTTCCCAAGGGCACACAGTCAGTCAGCCAATGGAGTGCTGAGGTCTCTGTTCATAGTATGTAGCCCTGTTGCCCCAAACCACTTAGTGAATTTTGATCACAGTGAATTTTCCCAGCTCCCCTCCCACTTAACACCCTACATTGGTGACATTTCTGTGCCTTGGGCCTCCCCTTGGCAGAGAAAGGTCCTGGAAGCTCCGAGTGGGGCCCTCTCGCTCCTGGACTTGTTTTCCACCCTCTGCAATGACCTTGTCAACTCGGCCCAGGGCTTCGTCTCCTCCACCTGGACATACTACCTGCAGACTGACAATGGGAAGGTGGTGGTGTTCCAGGTGAGGGCTCTGGCAGGGGCCACACCAGAGAAGTGGCTGGGTGGTCAGGGTAAGGAGGTGGGATGAATTGGTTCTTGGCTCATGGGATGTACAGTCTACAGATCAGTAAGCTTCGAGCACAGCTGGATCCAGGGGTTCAGTGTCTCACTCCACCCCTGGGTTCTGCTGTCCTCTTCAGCAGCTTCATTCTCAGACAAACATATCCCTCCTCACAGCAAGGTGGATGCCTAAGGCTCTAGATTACAACCTCTCAGGTTTTAACTAAGTTGATTGGCCCTGGTTGAGTCATGTGATGACCTCTCAGCCAGTCCCTGTGATTTTATTGGCTAGTCCTGAATCACATCCCTATCTTAGGTGTTGGAGGATGGGGTCAAGACAAATCAGGGTCCCACAATAGCAGGGAACAGTATCCCTGATATCACAGCCTGCAGCTGTGTCCTCTCTGTCCCCAGTGGAACGAGGTACCAGCTGGGCATGGGATAACATAACCTACATGGGGCGCAGAGAGGTGCCTGCTAGGGTCAAGGTGGTGCCTTTCTAAAGGGCTTCTCTGTGCTGTCTTGTTCCTGGCCCAGACTCAGCCTGTGGTAGAGAGCCTGGGGCATGAGGGAGCCCGTCTGCAGCGAGTGGAGGTGACCTGGCGGGGATCCCACCCTGAGGCTTTGGAGGTGCATGTTGGTAAGGTTCAAACCTAGACCAGTGTTCCTTCCAATGGTGGCTCCACCGTCACAAGGGGTTCTCCTGGCAAATGAACCCTTGAGGATTGGTATTTCCATCTCTCAGTTCCTGGGGTTCCTTGATCCATCTCCCAGGGCTCCATGGTCTTCCTCCCAGGGTTCCGTGGTCCATCTCCCAGGGTTCCGTGGTCCATCTCCCAGGGTTCCGTGGCCCATCCCCCAGGGTTCCGTGGTCCATCTCCCAGGGTTCCATGGTCTTCCTCCCAGGGTTCCGTGGTCCATCTCCCAGGGTTCCATGGCCCAACTCCCAGGGTTCTGTGGCCCATCTCCCAGGGTTCCATGGTCCATCTCCCAGGGTTCCGTGGTCCATCCCCCAGGGTTCCGTGGTCCATCCCCCAGGGTCCCGTGGCCTCTCTCCCAGGGTTCTGTGGTCCCTCTCCCAGGGTTCCGTGGTCCATCTCCAAGGGTTCCATGGCCCATCTCCCAGGGTTCCATGGTCCATCTTTCAGGGTTCTGATTTATTCCAAGACCCCATGCCCCATTGCCTCAGGTCCTGGCCCCCTGTTCACTCTCCACGGCTGCTGTCACCTCTTGGCTGAGACCTTGAGGCTACTGAAAGTAACTTGCTCTCTTAGACCCTGTAGGCCCCTTGGACAAGGTAAGGAAGGCCAAGATTCGAGTCAAGACCAGCAGCAAGGCAAAGGTGGAGTCTGATGAGCTGCAGGACAATGACTTCCTCAGCTGCATGTCCCGGTGGGTGGCAGAACCCTGGCGGTGGTGGCGGGGTGGGGCCTGAGGGAGGAGGCTGTCTGGTCCCACCAGGGCCCCTGAATGTGCCTGCTGGGCGGGGCAGGCGCTCGGGGCTTCCTCGCTGGATCCTGGCCTGCTGCCTCTTCCTCTCCGTGCTGGTGATGCTGTGGCTGAGCTGCTCCACCCTGGTGACCGCACCCGGCCAGCACCTGAAGTTCCAGGTGGGCAGGGCCCATGGGCAAAGATGGGAAGAAAACTGTTCCCTCACTGGACGGGGCCACCCCCTTCCCCATGGAGACAGGGACCCCTGACTTGCTATGTGACATTAGGCAAGTTTCTTCACTCTCATGAAAGAGGAACGACTCCCACCCTTAGTAGGGGCAGCCCGAGATCTGGGGTGGGAAGGAGCCTTGCCAGGGTGGGGACTCATGGCCCTCTCTCATTCTTCTTTCCCCTACAGCCCCTGACTCTGGAACAGCACAAGGGTTATATGGTGGAGCCAGAGTGGTCCCTGTACCCTCCCCCGTCGCACGCCTATGCAGACAGCCCCCCGCCCTACAAGCTGAAACTGGACCTGACCAAGCTGTAGGCCTCCACTGCCAAGTTCAGGGGCCCTGGGGGTCTCACTTGCCCTGTGCCTAGGCATCCAGGTCAAGGTGGGACCATCCTTGGGCTCCTCCCTCCCCCAAATTCTTCTCTCTCCAGCCCTGCCCCTCGCCCCCTGGATCCTGGGGGTGCTGTGTCCCTGCTGGGGGGCGGGATCTGACCTTGGTTCCTCCCTGTCCCCCTTCCCCAGAGCGTGTTATTTTGTCTTCTATTCCGTAGCTTCTTGAGTATTTGAACCCCAGTTCTGTGCTGCCTTCCTCCTTCCTCCTCTCTCCCCTCTCTGGGGGGCTGAGGCCACAGGGGAGCCACTCTGTGCTAAGGCTCCCCCTTTTCTCCCCACCCCACCTCTGGAGACATAGCCCCGTGAGAGGAGGTGCCCCCAAGAGAGGAGGTGGTGGGTAGCTCCATGCTGGGAGGGCGATTGAGGCTGGTGTTGCAACATGGGGGTCAGAAGGAATAAACCATGTATATAAAAACCATCTTGGACTGAGCTTACTGCTATTGGTCTTTCTGTCTGCCTCCTGGGGGGAGACTTGCGTGTGGCCGTGACCCCTGCCCACCAGGCCCTTCCTGAGATGTGGGACCCCAGGAACTCCTCATGGCCTGAGTGGTGCGAACCAGCTGCTGCCTGAAAGCAACCAGCACACAGCATACTCCAAGCTAGGGGGTGACTCTGGCAAAGTGGCCTCTGCCACCTGCCTGGCCCGGGTGGGTCAGTGCCCTTTCCCGGGCCTCCGTATTGCTCCTGTGAAATGGACAGGGCACATCTCGAAGAGGACATTTGTTAATTTTGTCACCAGCTGGCTTCAATCCCCCTTTCTTTTGGGGATGGAGCTCTGTCCCCATTGGAGGTAGTCTCAGGGCCCTGTCCACAGGTTCCCCCCCACTTCCCTACCCAGGGGGTCTAGCTTTGGTGAGCTGGCATTCTTTCCCTGCACTCTGCATTCAAGAGGAGTCTTTCTTGCCTGGGAAATCCTGTGGACAGAGGAACCTGGTGGGCTATAGTCCATGGGGTCACAAAGAGTTGGATACAACTTAGCGACTAAACACAAGTGCAACAGTGAAGACCCAGCATAGCCGTAAATAAATAATCAAAATAAGAGGAGTCTTGTAGGGCAGGAGTAGCCCACCATGATGAGGCAGTAGCCGTGACCCTCCATCCTTCCACCTTCCTGTCGATTCTGCAGACTCCCCAAAAGCCTCTCAATAAATCTCTTGGTTTAGTAGGCTAGAGTTGTTTCTGTTGCTGGCAACCAGAGAGTCTTGTTTGGTGGAGGCCGCATCTCCTGGGAAGAGTTTGGGATGATGGACATGGTGGTCAGCGGGGCAGGCGTTTCCAAGGGCTATCGGAGGCCTGTGGGTGGTGGGTGGGTGGTTGGGGGGAGGTGAATTAGGCTGAGTGAGGCTAGCGCCCTTCCACTTTTCATCCTGCCCTGTGTCCCGAGAAGCTGATTCACTTGGACCTTCAGCCTTCTGCTAGAGTCGGCCAGGGGGCCCACCAGCAGGAGGTAGAAGGAAAGAGAGGTGAGAAGTCCCCGGGGTGGTGGAGGGGAGTGTTCTCGCCCCATTTCTCTCTCTGTATCCCCCAAGCCAAGACCACAGCTCCACCAAGTGGACCGTCAGCCTGGGCATGTTAAAAGCTCCTGACTGTTGCCCCTCCTGTGTGCTGCACCACCCCATGTCAGTTACCTGCCCCTGCTGCACTTTACAAATATCCCCTTTATTACCACTCTCCTGCATTGTCCATTCTGACTGACTCCTGCTTGTTGCCTGGACCCTGCCTGATGTCATGAACATCAGGATTCAATCAAAAGGCAATCTAGGCCCTTGAGTAACATTCTTACCCCAGCATGGGATTTCAGGGAAGGCCCTAGGCATGTCACCAGGAAATACGACCTGGGCAGAAATGAGAAGTGATGGCAACCCAGTGCTGCCCTGTAGAACATTCTGTGATGAGGGAAGTGTTCTGTCTGTGCCATCTCCAGCCGCACGATGTTGCGGAGCTCTCGCAATATGGCTAATGCGACTCGATTGTGTTCCTCATTTTCTTTAATTTGAGTTGATGTACACTTAAGGTTTTTCCTCTATTTTTTTTCCTTTGTGGCAGTGAAAAATATGCATCATATAAAATATGCCATTTTAGCCAGTTTTTTTTTTTTTTTTGGCGAGGCAGCATGTGGGATCTTAGTTCCCCAACCAGGGCTCGAACCCACACTCCCTGCAGTGGAAGTGTGGAGTCTTAACCACTGGCCTGCCCGGGAAGTCCCTTAGCCAGTGTTTTGTGTTTTTGGCTGCGCTGGGTCTTTGCTGCTGCTCATGGGCAAGCCGGGGGCTACTGTGTGGTTGTGGTACCAGGGCTTCTCTGCGGTGGCTTCTCTTGTCGCAGAGCACAGGCTCTCAACGCATGAGCTTCAGTAGTTGTAGCACGTGGGCTCAGCAGTTGCAGCTCACGGGCTCCAGAGTGCAGGCTCATTGGTTGTGGCCCACAGGCTCGGTTGTTCCATGGCACATGGGATCTTCCCCTACCAGGGATCAAACAAGTGTTCTTTGCATTACAAGGTGGATTCTCAAGCACTGGACCACCAGGAAAGCTCCCCCTTAAAAACTGTATAATTTTTAAGTGTACAATTCAGTGACAATCGATACATCCATGAGCTGTAACAAACCTAGACAGTGTATTAAAAAGCAGAGAGATCAGTTTGCCAACAAAGGTATGTATAGTCAAAGCAACTTGGTTTTTGGTATAGTCAGAGCCAGTCATGTAGTGATGTGAGAGCTGGACCATAAAGAAGGCTGAGCACTGAAAAATTGTTGCTTTCGAGCTGTGGTGGTGGAGAAGACTCCTGACAGTCCCTTGGACAGCAAGGAGATCAAACCAGTCAATCCTAAAGGAAATCAGTCCTGAATATTCACTGGAAGGACTGATGCTGAAGCTTAAGTTCTTTATGCAAAGAGCTGGGCTCATTAGAAAAGACCCTGCTGCTGGGAAACACTAAGGGCAGGAAGAGAAGGGGTCGACAGAGCATGAGATGGTTGGATGACATCACCAACTCAATGGACATGAATTTGAGCAAGCTCTGGGAGATAGTGAAGGACAGGGGACCCTGCTGCTGCTGCTAAGTCACTTTAGTCATGTCCAACTCTGTGTGACCCCATAGACAGCAGCCCACCAGTCTCCCCCATCCCTGGGATTCTCCAGGCAAGAACGCTGAAGTGGGTTGCCATTTCCCTCTCCAATGCATGAAAGTGAAAAGCGAAAGGGAAGTCGCTCAGTCGTGTCCGACTCTTCGCGACCCCATGGACCACAGCCTACCAGGCTCCTCTGTCCATGGGATTTTCCAGGCAAGAGTACTGGAGTGGGGTGCCATCGCCTTCTCCACAGGGGACCCTGGTGTGCTGCAGTTCATGGGCTTGCAAAGAGTCAGGCATGACTGAGCTACTGAACAACAGCAACAGTGTTGTGGAGTTATCACCATCATCTATTTGAATGGTTGTAGTACCTTAGCCCAGATTAAAGGGGAGCTTGGCGGCCCTTTCGCTTGGGGATCTGCCCTGACCCTGTCCTCCCCATCTCAGCGAGTCTAGATGCTTGAGTGACACCTTGCTTCCTCTCTGTCCTCACCCCATGTTGCTGCTTCAGCAGTGCTTTCCCTCTTGGCCTCCAGCCCACATGCTTCTCTTTGCTTTCCTTGGCAATAGCCAAGGTCCAACCTCCCTCATCTCTTGCCCAACAAATGTGCCCATCTCTTCTTGGGGCTCCCAGCTTCCCTTCCGGCCACCCTCTAGCTCCAGGCAACAGCTGGGGAGCCATTGGTATAAAGTGTCTAGGTCTAACCCTAGACATCACCTGCTTCTGGGGTCTAGCGCTGCAATGAGGAGCCCCAAAACCCACATGATCCAACAAGTACCCCCATGACTTGGCCCAGTTAGCATCTCCAACCACTTCTATGAAGCTGTGTCCCTTGCTCGCTATGCTCCAGCCACACAGGCTCTGTCTAGATGGCTTGAACCTACCTTGTTCCTTCCAACCCCAGGGCCTTTGCACTTGCATTTCCCTCTGGCAGGAACACCCCTGAAGCCCTGCTCTAACCAAGTTCTCAACACAAAGGACTCCTCTGCAACCAATCACATCCTCGCCACCCAAGTTTGGGCCAGCATCCCCTGTTACACCAGTGCTCAAATCCTTGTTTGTCTTCCCTGTGCCGACCACATTTATAGTTGATTAATAATTATTTGTTTCAATGTCAGCCTCCTTTAACATAATTTTATGAGCTCCATGAAGTCAGCTTCCTAGGGTTTCATGTGTGAACTGGCATGGAGCAGGTAATCAGTAATTATTCTTGATTGGGTATCTTCCTGCTTCCCTCTCAGACCCCAGAAGCAGCATCATTCAGTCAAATCCATTCCCTATGTGGACTCTGACCTTGTCCCTCTCTTACAAGCTCCTGTTGCCCTTGGATACCGCCTAATTTCCTCTGCTTACCTTTTAAGGGCTTTTAAAATCCACCATGCTGGCAGCTACCACCTCCAATGTTCCTCCAACCTTTCATTCTGAAGACAGAAGGGGCATCAATGTTCTAGCCTGCAGACCTTTGTTATAGCTGCTCCTTCTGCTCAGAATTCAGAAGACCGTGGTTTGATTCCTGGGTCGGGAAGATCCGCTGGAGAAGGAGTAGGCTACCCACTCCAGTATTCTTTTGCTTCCCTGTGGCTCAGCTGGTGGAGAATCTGTCTGCAATGCAGAAGACCTGAGTTCGATCCCTGGGTTGGGAAGATCCCCTGGAAAAAAGAATGGCTACCCACTCCAGTATTCTGGCCTGGATAATTCCACGGACTGTATAGTCCATGAGGTCACAAAAAGTCGGACACGACTGAGCAAGTTTCACTATCACTTTCTGCTCAGGGCTTCCCTGGTGGCCCAGACAGTAAAGAATCTGCCTGCAAAGCAGATCTGGATTCGATCCCTGGGTTGGGAAGATCCTCTGAAGAAGAGAATGGCTACACATGGGCAGAGGAGACTGGCGGGCTATAGTCCATGGGTCACAGAGTCAGACACAATGAACATCGAAGACTTTCCGCTCAGATACCATCATAGGCTTGCTAGGAATCAGCCTGGCACCTGGCTCTGGCATCTCTTCTTTCCTAACAGAACTGATTTGCTTTGGCCACGCCTATGTGGTTTAGGGGAAGTTGAGCAGCATGACCCCAGCCTCCTCAGGTATTGATGGGATATATTGGGAGAGAGACATGCCCTTGTTAACTGGGATTGTTGAGCTTGGGAGAATGAAGCATCTGTCTGAAGCAAGAGGCATGGAGAAAGACAGTGTCTTTATGCCATTGACGGAAGTCCTGAAACAATAAAGCCATCCTTACTCCTTGGAAGGAACGTTATGACCAACCTAGATGGCATATTAAAAAGCAGAGACATTACTTTGCCAACAAAGGTCCGTCTAGTCAAGGCTATGGTTTTTCCAGTGGTCATGTATGGATGTGAGAGTTGGACTGTGAAGAAAGCTGAGCACCCAAGAATTGATGCTTTTGAACTGTGGTGTTGGAGAAGACTCTTGAGAGTCCCTTGGACTACAAGGAGATCCAACCAGTCCATTCTGAAGGAGATCAGCCCTGGGATTTCTTTGGAAGGACTGATGTTGAAGCTGAAACTCCAGTACTTTGGCCACCTCATGTGAAGAGTTGACTCATTGGAAAAGACTCTGATGCTGGGAGGGATTGGGGGCAGGAGGAGAAGGGAACGACAGAGGATGAGATGGCTGGATGGCATCACTGACTCGATGGACGTGAGTTTGAGTGAACTCCGGGAGTTGGTGATGGACAGGGAGGCGTGGCGTGCTGTGATTCATGGGGTCACAAAGAGTCGGACACGACTGAGCGACTGAACTGAACTGAACTGTCCTTGATTTTTGGCTTAATCCCATTTGTGTGGGGCTCCTTGGAACTGAAAATTGTGACTGATCCCTGTCTCTTTGTCCTCTCTCAAGACAGGGTTTTGCAAGGCAGAGTTTTGTTTGAATGCTGCTATAAAGCATCTGCCTACAATGAGGGAGACCCGGGTTCAGTTCCTGGATCGGGAAGATCTCCTGCAGAAGGAAATGGCAACCCACTCCAGTGTTCTTGCCTGGAAAACCCCATGGACGGAGGAACCTCGTGGGCTACTGGTAGTCTATGGGGCTGCAAAGAGTCGGACGCGACTGAGCGACTTCACTCACTCACTCATGTGTCTAGCGCATTGGGTTTTTTTCTTTTTTCTGCTGGGCTGCTTGGCTTGTGGAATCTTAGGTCCTTGACCTAAGATTGAACCCAGGCCCCTGGCAGGGAGAGCACAGAGTCCTAACCACTGGACCACCAAGGAATTTCCTAATGCATTAATTATTGAAACCCCTGTGACTATCCCAGGGTTGGACCCAGAGTAGATGCCTCATAGGTATGGAGTGAATAATGTCAGACGATGCTGGTAGAAACCGAGTCCTGCGGATGTGTGGAGGTGGGAGAGGAGTCCTTTCCAAGCAGGTGGTGAGTGACGGCTTCCTGGAAGAGATGGCAGCTGACTTGGGCTTTGAAGAATAGAATGGATAGAATCCAGGGACAACAGAGAGTGTCCCAGGTGCACAGGTGTGTGTGTGCATTCAGAGAAAAGTAATACCTATTCACATTACCTGTCTCTCTCAGGGTTTCACTGGGGAAGGGGCCCTGAGTGCCAAGTGAAGACTCCTCTGGAGTCTCAGGAGAGAGGGGGCCCTTCACCTCCAGCTGAGGCTCCTTCCCAGGGAGCTGACCTGAGGATAACTCCTGACTCGCTGCGGTTCTTTGAACCTCAGGTTCCTTGTCTGCCCTCCCCAGCTCCACAAGGCATCTGGGAAGCCGCCCTCTCTGCGCTTCCCTCTGCCTTCCTCTCACATCCCAGTGCAGACCTGGTGGAGGGTGGGTGGGTGACTGGTGTCATGGCAACAAGCAGGAGCGCCCATGTGTCCATAGTGAGGGTTGCCGTGGCAACCGGCAGTCCTGGTTCCCTGGCGACAGGCCTGAGTTCTGGGCTTAGGGGTGGGAAGGGAGGGAGGGAGGTGTCCCTGGAGACACTTTGCAAGTGCTTGGAAGGAAGGAGGGGGATTCATGTCTTTCTCGCCTGTGAAGAGGGAGGCTCAGGCCAGAGCCCAGCTGAGGCTTGCTGGGGTCCCTGCTCCGAGCCAGGCTGTGAGCGCAACAGGGCAGCTGAAGCCTCCGGGGTCCTGTGTCACGGGGTGCTGCCCACCATCCCCTTCACACCCAGTTCCACCAAGCTCTCGGCGGCTTCTGGAACGCTCCCTTCTCAGTGTCCCCGCACAGTCTGTTCCTTCTGGCTGGAAGGCTCTGCTCTCTTCCCAGCTGAGTCTTCACACTGAGTGTCCCTCCTTGGCCTCCTGGCTCAGCCTAGCCCTGCTAAATCACTATACCCTAAGCCCCTATCATGTTGACAATTAAGTTATTGCCTCTTTGCTTGTGTGATGAGTGGTTTAATAAATGTTCCCTCTGCCAGATGCGACACTAGCAGTCTTGGTCACAGCTGTGTCCCACACACTGAGGAGGCTGACCTCAATACATCTTTGTCAACACGCTCCCCCCTAGCTCCACATCAGGACAGCCACTGTGGTCTCCTCTCCGTCTCGGGGGCTCTTTCGGGCACCCATTTGGTCCATACCCATGACTTCCACCAGAAATGTCCTGGAACATTCTGGGCCCTTCCACAATGTTCTGGAATGTCCCAGAACACCCCTCCTTGCTTCTCTCTCCCTGCTTTTATTAAAGCTGGAACATTGCTTCCTCAAAAAGACTCTCCGGGTTAAAACAGTTTCCCCCCTCGGTCACTCTCAGCCCGTTGCCTTCATGGCAGTTAAAATCATCTCGGCCCTTTATTGGTTCGTATGTCTCAGGTTTGTCCTTCCCATAAGGATATAAACATTCCAGAATACTCTGGAACATGAAGGGTAGGGATCATGTCTGGTGTGCTTACGACTGAAACCCTAGCCTCTCGTGCATAGCCAATGCATCAGTTCTTGCTTTTTTAAGACATTAAAGTCAATTACCGAATCATTGGCTGAGCTGGGTCTTCGTTAATGCGCAGGCTTTTCTCTAGCGGTGGCAAGCATGGGCTACCCTCTGGGTGCGGTGTGCGGGTTTCTTGTTGTGGTGGCATCACTTGTTGTGGAGCAGGGGCTTTAGGGCACGCCGGCTTCCGGGGCCGCAGCACACGTGCCCAATAGTTGTGGCTCCTGGGCGTGAAAGTACAGGCTCAATAACTGTGGCACGTGGGTTTGGTTGCTCCGAGGCATGCAGGATCTTCTCGGGTCAGAGATGGCGCCCGTGGCTCCTGAATTGGCAGGCAGATTCTTCACCACTGAGCCACCAGGGAAGTCCAATAAGCGCTTGTTGACTGGATGGAGGAAAGGGGCGAAGAGACCAGGAGGTGGTAATGCGCTCTAGGGTAGGCAGCTCTGACACCGTCCTGCTGGAAGCTCAGGTGAGTTCCTTACCTCTCTGAGCATCAGGGTCCTGCTTTTCAATGCAAGTGTAATTTATAGACAACAAAGCCCACTCGGTTTTACCATTGTGATCCAAATACAGAGTACTCCTAATCCCCAGGGGCTCCTGCGCCCCTTCCAGTCACCTCCCAGGGCTAGTCCCACGTCTGACCTCTATCCCCTAGGCTCCATCTGACTGTTTTTTTCTTGTTGTTTTTACCATGCTGTGTGGCTTGCAGATCAGCTCCCCCACCAGCAACTGAACCTAGGACACAGCAGTGAAAGCCTGGAATCCTAATCACTAGGCCACCAGGGAGCTTCCTATTCTGTTTAATAAACCAGCTTTAGTGAGGCAAACTTTAATGATGCAACAGTTTTAAGTGCTCAGTGAATTCCGACAAATGTAACCCCCCTGTTGCCCCATAATTCAAGATATAGGACATTTCCATCACCCCAAGGCCACGTGCCCCTGTGCGGCCGCGGCTTCTGCCCCTCATGATCCCCACCAGGAGGCCCCCGGCCCAGCCTCTGTCACCATAGATTAGTGCGGCTTATTTGTGAAGTTCGCATAAATGGAGTCACAACCTGTGTCTTCTTTGCTTCTTTTGCTCGGTGTTGGTGAAGTCCCTTGTGGGATACGTGTGTTCATAGCAGTGGGTCGTTCTGTTTCTTTGCTGCATAGTATTCCACCAGTGGCTGTGTCCTTGTCCATTTACCCATCAACCTGTTGATGAACCTGTGGGCTGTTTCCCGTTTGCGGCTATTATGACCATTTATGTTTATATCTTTGGATGGAATCGTGTCCCTTTTTCTGTGGGGTGAATACCTGTAGTGCGTTGAGTGGTGCTCCTATCACCCTCAATTCATGTCCACCTGGAACCTCAGAATGTGACTTGACTTTATTTGGAAATAGTGTCTCTGCAGACGGGATGTAGCTAAGAATCCAAAAGAGATCAAACTGGATGAGGGCAGACCAAAAATCCAGTAAGAGTGTCTTGGTGGGAGACAGAAATCAATGCACAGAGAGGCACAACAGGGAGGCCATGTGAAGACGGAGGCAGAGACTGGGGTGATGGAGCTGCAAATCAAGGGATGCCAAAGATAGCGGACAACTCCAGAAGCTGGGAGAGAGACACGATTCTCCCCTAGAGACCCACAGAAGGAACCAACCCTGCCAACATCTTGATTCTGGACTTCTGGCCTCCTGAACTGTGAGAGACCACATGTCTGTTGTTTTAAACCATCCCCTTTGTGGTCATTTGTTAGGCAGCCCCAGGACACTCATAAAATGCCCATGGATGGAACTGCTAGAGTGTAGGAACACCCCCTTTCAGCAAATATTGCCAAACGGCTGTCTCAAGTGGTTGTACCAAACGACATTCCCACCAGGAGTGTGAGAGCCATTGCTTCCTCATCTCTAAAATGGGGACAGTAATAACTCTTCAGCGATGTGGTGAGAATACATGAGAAAGCACAGTTCTGGGCACTGAAGTGCGGGGGGCCTCCCTGGTGGCTCAGTGGTCAAGAATCTGCCTGCAATGCAGGAGACCCAGGTTCAGTCTCTGGGCTGGGAAGATGCCTGGAGAAGGGGGTGGCAACCCCCTCTAGTATTCTTGCCTGGAGGATTCCACAGAAAAGGAGTCTGGCAGGCTACAGTCCCTGGGGTTGCAAAGAGTTGAAAACACTCTGTAAATGGTAACGTAAAAAAAAAAGTTGCAGAGAAGGTGCAAATCCAGCTCCATATGTCTTCAATATTGGACTTTTTCTGCTCTTTCCCAGAAGAAGTCATATACAAGGGGTTCTGAGTGGAGGCCCTCTCCTCCTATAGGAAGAGCCAGGGAGGGCTGGGTTCTGGGGTGATACTGAGGACCCTGAGAGACCCAAGAGAGGCTGCAATGCTGAAAGCGACTGAGGAAAGAAAGCCAGAGCAGAACCAGCGCAGGAAAATGTCCTTCTTTCATTCACCAACAGATTCGTTGCCAGTCAATGCTTGATTCCAGAGGCTGGTACCCCAGAAAGGCCCCAATATAAATACAGGCTAGCAGCCAGACTGGGCAGAGGGGAAACGGGAGCTCTGCTGAGCAGCCAGGAAGGCTTCCTGGAGGAAGAGACCTGAGCTGGATTTGAAGAGTGTGAGAAGGCGTGCAAGACCAGCTTGATCATCCTTTCTGCTATGCCGGAGGTCCGAAATCAACGTGTTGGCAGCTGTGCTCCCGCTGAGGGTTCTAGAGGAGGGTCCTTCCTTGCCTCTTCCAGCTCTGATAGATCCAGGCATTCCTTGGCTTGCGGACACATCGCTTCAGTCTCTGCCTCTATCTCCACATGGTCTCTCTGTTTGGATTTCGCTCTTCTTTCAAGGACACCAATCATTGCATTTAGCTCCCTCACCCAATCCAAGAGGAACTCATCTCGAGATCCTTACCTTAATAATATCTGCAAAGACTCTTATTCCAAAAAAGGCCTTATTTTGAGGTTCCAGGCATACATGTCTTGTGGGGGGGGGGGTGGTCACCATTCAACCCAGTACATTGAGAGGGTTTGTTCAGTTTATTTTCAGTGAGACTGTTCTCTTGCAGGTAGGGTTGTCTCTGTCTTGTCTGAAGCCTGTATTCTGTGCCTGTCACAGGGTCTGGGGCACAGCGGGCTGTCAATAAGTGCTGCTGAATGCCTGAATACAAGACAGGAGGAGGGACTTCCCTGGTGGTTCAGTGGCTGAGATTCTGTGCTCCCAAGGCAGGGAGCCTGGGTTCGATCCCTGGTCAGGGAACTAGATCCCACATGCCTCAACTAACTTTTCAGCATACCACAAGTGAGATCGAAGATGCCACTTATCGAAGCTAAGACCCAATGCAGCCAAATAAACAAATAAGTATTAAAAAAAAAAATACAGAAGGAGAGGGAGTCAGCACGGGGTACTGGAAGAGGGCACAGCTTTGGGATCAGAGAGTAGGGGTCCTATTTCCTTCTCCTGAGCCTTGCTTGGCAAGACACTTCCACTCTCTGAGCCTCACTTTTACCCACTTTGCAAGGCTGTCGTGAAGATAAATGTCAAAGTCTGGAGGTTTCCAAGTTACCTGGTAGGATCTTAGGAGGTGCAGCTATTGTGGTGGGGGGGTGGAGGGCGACGTAGGCAGGAAACATTCTAGGCCCGAAGGTAAAGTTAGAGAGGGCAGATCCGGTGGAGACTTCAGGGGGCCGCTGCGACATGGCCAGCTGGGCTGACGGTGAGAAAGGAAGATCAAGGGTCCCTGTGTTTATCTGTCACTGAGCCCTTCTCAGGATCCTGGAAGGAAGCGGTCTATATGCTCCTTCTTTCTTTTTTTTTCATTGACATAATATAAAATTAGCCTTTTTTTTTTTTTTTTTCTTGGTCTCTCCTTGCAGCTTGTAGAATCTTATTTCCCCACCTGGGTATTGAACCTGGGCCCTCAGCAGTGAAAGGGTGGAGTCCTAATCACTGATGCGTGAGTGGGTGAGTCGTTCAGTCCTGTCTGACTCTTTGCAACCCCATGGACTGCAGCCTGCCAGCCTCCTCTGTCCATGGAATTTTCCAGGCAAGAGTACTGGAGTGGGTTGCCATTTCCTCCTCTAGGGGATCTTCCTGACCCAGGGATCGAACCCCCCTCTCCCGTGTCTCCTGCATTGCAGGTGGAGGATTCTTTACCACTAAGCCACCAGGGAAGACGCTAATCACTGGACTGCCAGAGAAGTCCCTAAAAAAAGCCACTTTAAAACGAACAATTCAGTGGCATTTAGTACATTCATACTGTTGTGTAACCATCACCTCTGTTTAGTTCCAGAACACTTCCATCCCTGTTCCCATTAGCAGCCACTCCCTACACCCCCTCCTCCAGCCCCTGGCAACTGCTAATCTGCTTTCTGTCTCTATGGATTGGCCAGTTCTGGACATTTCTTATAGATGGAATCATACAAAAGGGGACCTTTTGTGTCTGGCTCCTTTCACTCGGCATGTTTTCTAGGTTCATCCGCGTTGTATTAATAGCATGTGTCAGAGCTTCACTCCTTCTCATGGCTGAGCAATAGTCCATTGTTTGGATGGAGAGCATTGTGCGTACCCATTCATCACTGGACGGACACTTGGGCTGTTTCCTCTGTTTGGTGTTTGTGACTAATGCCGCTGCGAACTTGTGTGCATGTGTATCTGTTTAAACATCTGATTTCACTTCTCTTGGGTGTACGCCAATTGTACAGATGGGAAAACTGAGGCTAGGAGGGGATGAGTCAGCAGTGAAGAGTGTGGATTTGAAGTGAGGTGAGATTTGGATTTGGCTTCAGGCAGGGCTCTGCCGGGCACTCACATGTGACTTTGGGTTGGGACTCACATGTGACTGGGACCCCTAGCTCATAGGAAGAAGCTTCTGGAAGGACCTGTCACAATGCTTGGTCCATATTGGCCCTTGCGTTGTTAATAGTGACAGTGGAGGAGAGGACTTCCCTGGTGATCCTGTGGGTGAGACTTTGTTCCACAGTCAGGTTCAATCCCTGGTTGGGGAGCTAGGATTCCCACACGCCCTCTGGGCCAAAAACACAAAACAGAAAACAGAAGCAATATTGTAACAAATTCAATAAAGACCAAAAAAAAAAAAAAAAAAAGGTCAGTATCAAAAAAGTCTTTAAAAAAACAGCAGGGAAAACTTGAGATTTCCAACCCCCCTCACCCAGAGGCCACTGGGATCAGTTACTGGGGCCTGTTTTGCCCACCCTGCATGAGGTCCCCAGGGGCTGGCTCACCTCCAGGCAGCAGTCCCGGCTGGCATCTGTCCCCAGCACTCCAGCCAAGGTGGGGGTCCCCAGACCCGCCTCTGCCTCAGCTTGCCATATGGGCCACTCCCTAAGGGCGCAGAGTCCAAAGCCCTCCCTGGGTGACTGCAGCGGTCCCTCACCCCTCTCTGCCCTTGGCCTTCTCGGCCATTCAGATCCCAGCCGTGGGGCATCAGTGGAGGCAGGAGTGGGAGGGAGAAATGCAGAACTGGTGATTCTTTGCTCGGGGACAGTCAGCAGCCCACCGTGCTCACTCTGAGGACATCTGGGAATAGGCTCAGAGCCTTTTCTGGAGGAAGAGGGGACTAATTCTTACCAAGGGAAGGACTGTGTTCATACTCACTTCGCAGATACGGAAACTGAGATCCCAGAGAACCTAAGACTTATTGTTCAGCCAAGAGTCACGATGGTTTCTTTATGCCTTGTGTGTTTACTTAACGTGCTGGGTGCTGCCCAGGGCTCCGTGGAATGACCAGGAAGAAGAGGAAGTCCCTGTCCTTCATGGAGATGACAGGTGACAAGGAAGAAGAGAAATTGTAGGAAATTCCCTGGCAGTCTAGTGGTTAGGACTCTTGGCTTTCACCACCAAGGGCCTGGGGTTTAATCCCTGGTGGGGAAGATAAGATCCCACAAGGCATGGCCAAAACAAACAAACAAAAAATATAGAAAAGGCAGGACAGTTCCTCAAAAAATTCCCCATCCAGCAATTCTACTCAAACCCCTGTCTCTTTTGTTTCCTGCACTGGCGGGGGGTTCTTTACTACTAGCGTCACCTGGGAAGCCCACTCCTAGGTATGTGCCCCTACAAAAGTGAGCACAGAGACTCTGACAGACACTTGTACACGTGTGTTCACAGCAATACTAGTCACAATCGCCAAAAGAGGAACTACTGAAATGTCCATCAATGGTTGAGGGAATAAACGAAATACGATCCATCGGTACTTTGAATATTAGCCAGTCATAAAAAGGAAATGAAGCACTGACATGGACTACAACGAGGACGGACCTCGAAAACATCATGCTGATAAGTATAAGCCAGAAGGACATATGTGATTCCATTTAAATGAAGTGTTCAGAATAGGTAAATCCATAGGGACAGGAAACATGAGTGATTATCAGGGGCTGGGCCAGGGAAAGGGGAGTGATCGCTAATGAGGATGGATTTTCCTTTTGGGGTGATGGAAATGTCTTGGAACTAGACAGAGGTGCTGATTGGGCTTCCCAGGTGGCATTAGTGATAAAGAACCTGCCTGCCAATGCAGGAGACGCGGGTTCGATCCCTGGGTCTGGAAGATCCCCTGGAGGAGGGCATGGCAACCCACTCCAAAGTTCTTGCCTGGAGAATCCCGTGAACATGGAAGTCTGGCGGGCTATAGTCCATAGGGTTGCAAAGAGTCAGACAGACTGAATCAACTTAGCACACACTCACGCAGAGGTGTTGATTGCGTAACACCACGAACACACTAAACGCCGCTGAACTGTGTACTGTAAAATGGTGAGTTTTATGGTATGGGAATTGTATCTCAATTAAAAAAAAAAGCCACCTAAAACACAGAGTTTGTTAGATAGAAAAATTAAGCAGGGCTAGGAAGTCAAAAGACAGGTGTGGGAGAGAGGAAACGCCCACAGCTGACTTGGAGTGAGGGCCCACGACCTGAACTGCCCTGGGTGTTCTATATGTTTGTTTCACCACGGCCCCTGCTCTGTCTCACAAAGACATTTTACATATGGGTCCCCCGCCCACTCCTGCCGGCTTCCCTGGTGGCTCAGAGGGTAAAGAGTCTGCCTGCAATGTGGGAGACCTGAATTCAATCCCTGGGTTGGGCGGATGCCCTGGAGAAGAAAATGGCAACCCACTCCAGTATTCTCGCTTGGAAAATCCTATGGATGGAGGAGGAGCCTGGTGGGCTACACTCCATAGGGTTGCAAAGAGTCGGACACGACTGAACGACTTCACTTTCACTCACTCCAGTATTCTTGCCTGGAGAATCCCGTGGACAGAGGAGCCTAGTGGGCTACAGCCCGTGGGGACGCAAAGAGTCGTACATGACTGAGCGGCCAACACAGTTACAGTTACACCATTTTTCTGTGCTGCATGGTACGGTGGCATCTTAATTCCCCGACCAAGGATGGAACCCAGGCCTCTTGCCTTGGAAGCATGGAGTCTTAACCAGTGGACTGCCAGGGAAGTCTCTCAGGGACATTTTAAAGATGGAAAAACTAATGTGTAGAGCTGGAGCAACACATTCAAGGCATGAAGACTGATAAGAAGTGGATGCAGGACTGCCCTGGTGCTCCAGGGCTTAAGGATACCCCTGCCATTGCAGGGGATGCAGGTTCAATCCTTGGTCTAGGAATATCCCACATATTATTGTTTTTGTTCATAATGGTGACCCTTTGCCACCCATGAACTGCAGCACGCCAGGCTTCTCTGTCCTCCACTATCTTCTGGTGCTTCCTTAAATTCATATGCATTGAGTCAGTGATGCTGTCTAACCATCTCATCCTCTGCCACCCCCTTCTCCTTTCGCTTTCAGTCCTTCCCAGCATCAGGGTCGTTTCTTCCATTGAGTCCGCTTCTCGAATCAGGTGGCCAACGTGTCGGAGCTTCAGCTTCAGCATCAGTCCTTCCAGTGAATAATCAGGGTTGATTTCCTTTAGGATGAATTGGTTAGGTCTCCTTGCTGCCCAGGGGACTCTCAAGAATCTTCTCCAGCACCAGTTTGAAAGCCTCAATTCTTGGACACTCAGGTTGCTTTATGGTTCAACTCTCACATCCATACATGACTACTGGAAAAATCATAACTTTGACTAGATGGACCTTTGTTGGTAAAGTGATGTCCCTGCTTTTTAATATGCTTTCTAGGTTTGTCATAGCTTTTCTTCCAAGGAGCAAGCAAGATCCCACATCAATTCAGTTCAGTTCAGTCGCTCAGTCATGTCCACGTCTTTGCGACCCCATGAATCGCAGCACGCCAGGCCTCTCTGTCCACCACCAACTCCCGGAGTTCACTCAGATTCACATCCATTGAGTCAGTGATGCCATCCAGCCTTCTCATCCTCTGTCATCCCCTTCTCCTCCTGCCCCCAATCCCTCCCAGCATCAGGGTCTTTTCCAATGAGTCAACTCTTCGCATGAGGTGGCCAAAGTACTGGAGTTTCAGCTTCAACATCATTCCTTCCAAAGAACACCCAGGGCTGATCTCCTTTAGGATGGACTGGTTGGATCACCTTGCAGTCCAAGGGACTCTCAAGAGTCTTCTCCAACACCACAGTTCAGAAGCATCAATTCTTCGGCACTCAGCTTTCTTCACAGTCCAACTCTCACATCCATACTTGACCACTGGAAAAACCATATCCTTGACTAGATGGACCTTTGTTGACAAAGTAATGTCTCTGCTTTTTAATATGCTATCTAGGTTGGTCATAACTTTTCTTCCAAGGAGTAAGTGTCTTTTAATTTCATGGCTACAGTCACCATCTGTAGTGAGTTTGGAGCCGTAAAATATAAAGTCTGACACTGTTTCCACTGTTTCCCCATCTATTTCCCATGAAGTGATGGGACCAGATGCCATGATCTTCATTTTCTGAATGTTGAGCTTTAAGCCAACTTTTTCACTCTCCACTTTCACTTTCATCAAGAGGCTTTTTAGTTCCTCTTCACTTTCTGCCATAAGGGTGGTGTCATCTGCATATCTGAGGTTATTGATATTTCTCCCGGCAATCTTGATTCCAGCTTGTGCTTCTTCCAGTCCAGCGTTTCTCATGATGTACTCTGCATAGAAGTTAAATAAGCAGGGTGACAATATACAGCCTTGACGTACTCCTTCTCCTATTTGGAACCAGTCTGTTGTTCCATGTCCAGGTCTAACTGTTGCTTCCTGACCTGCATATAGGTTTCTCAGAGGCAGGTCAGGTGGTCTGGTATTCCCATCTCTTTCAGAATTTTCCACAGTTTATTGTGATCCACACAGTCAAAGGCTTTGGCATACTCAATAAAGCAGAAATAGATGTTTTTCTGGAACTCTCTTGCTTTTTCCATGATCCAGCGGATGTTGGCAATTTGATCTCTGGTTCCTCTGCCTTTTCTAACACCAGCTTGAACATCTGGAAGTTCACAGTTCACGTATTGCTGAAGCCTGGCTTGGAGAATTTTGAGCATTACTTTACTAGCATGTGAGATGAGTGCAATTGTGAGGTAGTTTGAGCATTCTTTGGCATTGCCTTTCTTTGGAATTGGAAGGAAAACTGACCTTTTCCAGTCCTGTGGCCACTGCTGAGTTTTCCAAACTTGCTGGCATATTGAGTGCAGCACTTTCACAGCATCATCTTTTAGGATTTGAAATAGCTCAACTGGAATTCCATCACCTCCGCTAGCTTTGTTTGTAGTGATGCTCTCTAAGGCCCACTTGACTTCACATTCCAGGATGTCTGGCTGTAGGTGAGTGATCACACCATCATGATTACCTTGGTCTTGAAGAACTTTTTTGTACAGTTCTTCTGTGTATTCTTGCCATCTCGTCTTAATACCTTCTGCTTCTGTTAGATCCATACCATTTCTGTCCTTTATTGAGCCCATCTTTGCATGAAATGTTCCCTTGGTATCTCTAATTTTCTTGAAGAGATCTCTAGTCTTTCCTGTTCTGTTGTTTTCCTCTATTTCTTTGCATTGATCACTGAGAAAAGCTTTCTTATCTCTTCTTGCTATTCTTTGGAACTCTGCATTCAGATGCTTATGTCTTTCCTTTTCTCCTTTGCTTTTCGCCTCTCTTCTTTTCACAGCTATTTGTAAGGCCTCCCCAGACAGCCATTTTGCTTTTTTGCATTTCTTTTCCATGGGGATGGTCTTGATCCCTGTCTCCTGTACAATGTCACGAACCTCAGTCCAGAGTTCATCAGGAACCCTATCTATCAGATCTAGGCCCTTAAATCTATTTCTCACTTCCACTGTATAATCATAAGGGATTTGATTTAGGTCATACCTGAATGGTCTAGTGGTTTTCCCTACTTTCTTCAATTTAAGTCTGAATTTGGCAATAAGGAGTTCGTGATCTGAGCCACAGTCAGTTCCTGGTCTTGTTTTTGTTGACTGTATAGAGCTTCTCCATCTTTGGCAAAAGACGGAGCAAAACCAATACCCAGTTGTGGATGTGACTGGTGATAGAAGCAAGATCCGATGCTGTAAAGAGCAATATTGCATAGGAACCTGGAATGTCAGTTCCATGAATCAAGGCAAATTGGAAGTGGTCAAACAAGAGATGGCAAGAGTGAACGTCGACATTCCAGGAATCAGTGAACTAAAATGGACTGGAATGGGTGAATTTACCTCAGATGACCATTATATCTACTACTGCGGACAAGAATCCCTTAGAAGAAATGGAGTAGCCATCATGGTCAACAAAAGAGTCTGAAATGCAGTACTTGGATGCAATCTCAAAAATGACAGAATGATCTCAGTTCATTTCCAAGGCAAACCATTCAATATCACAGTAATCCAAGTCTATGCCCCAGCCAGTAACGCTGAAGAAGCTGAAGTTGAATGGTTCTATGAAGACCTCCAAGACCTTTTAGAACTAACACCCAAAAAAGATGTCCTTTTCATTATAGGGGACTGGAATGCAAAAGTAGGAAGTCAAGAAACACCTGGAGTAACAGGCAAATTTGGCCTTGGAATGCAGAATGAAGCAGGGAAAAGACTAATAGAGTTTTGCCAAGAAAACGCACTGGTCATAGCAAACACCCTCTTCCAACAACACAAGAGAAGTCTCTACACTTGGATGTCACCAGATGGTCAACACCGAAATCAGATTGATTATATTCTTTGCAGCCAAAGATCCCACATGCCTTAGAGCAAATAAGGGCCTGAATCACAACTGCTGAGCCTATGCACCTGGAGCCCACGTTCTGCAGTAGGCGAAGCCATTGCAATGAGCAGCCTGTGTACTGCAACGATGAGTAGCCCCTGCTCACTGCAACTCGAGAAATCCTGCACCACAACGAAGCCTGAGTGCAGCCAAAAGAAAAGAAAATTCACACAAAATACTTCATCAGAAAACAGCAGTGGGTGCTGAACTAAAGGCAGTAGCAACAAACATCAAGAGCAGTTACTTCATGGCTGCTGCTGCTGCTGCTGCTAAGTCACTTCAGTCGCGTCCGACCATGTGCGACCCCAGAGACAGCAGCCCACCAGGCTCCCCCGTCCCTGGGAGTCTCCAGGCAAGAACACTGGAGTGGGTTGCCATTTCCTTCTCCAATGCATGAAAGTGAAAAGTGAAAGTGAAGTCGCTCAGTTGTGTCCGACCCTCAGCGACCCCGTGGACTGAAGCCCACCAGGCTCCTCCGCCCATGGGATTTTCCAGGCAAGAGCACTGGAGTGGGCTGCCGTTGCCTTCTCTGATTTCATGGTTACCTCTCTAGTTTCTGGGCTTCCCTGGTGGCTCAATTGGTAAAGAATCTGCCTGCAATGCAGATCCCTGGGTCAGGAAGATCCTCTAGAGAAGGGAATAGCTACCCACTCCAGTATTTTTGCCTGGAGAATTCCATGGACAAAGGAGCCTGGCAGCCTACAGTCCATGATGTTGTAAACAGTTGGACACAACTGAGTCTCATACACACACACACACACACACACACACACACACACACGTCTAGTTTATAGAGAAACAGAAGGTGATGCCAGGAGTTCCAGCAGCAGGCTCTGAGACGAATCAGTGGTGAAGGGAAGACAGGGTGGATAAGGCCCCAGCATGTGGCTGGAGGAAACCAACACATCCCCTACGTCCTAGGCCTCAATTTCCTCCTCTGGAACACCTGGGGGTTATAAGGAGGCCTCCCAGCTCAGACCTGGGACCGTGAGTTCTATAGCTGGTCTGGAGTGGGGAGCAGGTGGTGAGGCCCTCGCCTCTGGGAGAGCCGTGCCAGCTGTGGGCCAGATGGTGGCCAGGCCTGCGGACGCTGCCTGCCATGTCACTGCCTGTGGATGCTGCCAGACCACAGGTCATCATTTTTGGACCATGGTGTGCAGTAACCTGGGGTTGCTCAGTGCCTCAGCGGTAAAGAATCCGCCTGCAACGCAGGAGATGCAGGAGACATGGGTTTGATCCCTGGGTTGGGACGATCCCGAGGGAGGAAATGGTAATCCACTCCAGCATTCTTGCCTGGAGAATCCCATGGACAGAGGAGCCTGGTGGGCTGCAGTCCACAGGGTCACACAGTCCAGCACGACTGAGTGACTAAGCATTTGAGCAGTAACCTTCCTGGGTCCTTTCTGTCCTCAGTTGCCCGTGTCTCATTCCAAGTATCACAGCCAGGCCAAGGACCTGGGAGAGATCTGTGGCCTTGCTCTGCCTCCCTGCCACATCCCACCTGCCATATCTCCTGTTGGCTCCACCTGCAAAGTATATCTTGGCTAGGATTCTCTTCCTCCCTGGCCACCAGCCTGGGATAAGCACCACTTCTGGCCAGGAAATCTTGCTTCCTAAATAATGTCTCTAATTTAAGATATTGCCTCAACTGCAAATGTTGGTTATACTCCCTCTGCTCACAAGTGCCCCATCCCACCCTCATTTCATGCAGGGGAAATGCCTCCACTGTGGTCCGTAGGACTCTCCATGACCTAGAGCACCCCTCGTTGCTGCCCACCCCATCTTCTCCTCCCCTCTCCCTCACCTTTTCCCAGCATGCAATACTTCAGGCATGCTACCTCAGGGCCTTTGCACCAACTCTGCTGTGCTATGTGATCTTGAAGTACCTAGTGTGTCCACAGATCGTGTGTCTGCAGGGTGCTATGCGTGAGTGCACAGCCAGGGGCCCAGCAAACCTCTTCTTGCTTATCTTTAACTGCGGGTCTGACATATGGGTCAAATCTGGGTGTTTATGAAGTGTGCGTGCATCTGGATGCCATTGACTGCAGCTGTATGTGTGTTGGGCGTGTGAGCTGTAGGTCTCTGCTGAGTGGGGTTTGATGCCTGCATGTGGTTGATCTGGAACAAAGGCTCAAGCGGCAGGCAGACCACGGAGGGTGAGGGGGCGTGTACAGAGCTAGCAGGAACGTGAGCTGCTCAGGCCCCCACACATTCATTATTTATTTGAGTGCTTATTGCGTGCTGTAGGGGTCAGCAGGGCCCTTCAGCACCTGGTATCTATCAACGCTCACAGTGTCAACTCCTGAACACTTCACACACAAATGATTGAGTACCCACTGTGTACGGACCCTCTGCTAGAGAGAAATCAGTTGCGTCTGGTTCTACCTCTGGGCCCTCCAACCCTGTGTCCACTTTCATTCCCCAGCACTGACTGCAGGAAGGCTCTGAGCCCCATTTGGATCCCTGGACCCTGCCTAAACTATGGACAGAGGTTCGCAACATTGCACAGGAGGCAGTGACCAAAACCATCCCAAAGAAAAACAAATGCATAAAGGCCAAGTGGTTGTCCGAGCAGGTCTTACAAATGGCTGAGAAAAGAAGAGACGTGAAAGGCAAGAGATAAAGGGAAAGATATACCCAACTGGATGGAGAATTCCAGAGAATAGCAAGGAGAGATAAGAAGGCCTTCTTAAGTTAACAACACCAAAAAAAAAAAAAAGAGAGAGAGAGAGAAAAAAAAAAACAATAGAATGGAAAAGACTAGAGATCTCTTCAAGAAAATTGGAGCTATCAGCGGAATATTTAATGCAAGGGTGGGCATGATAAAGGACAGAAATGCTAAGGACCTAACAGGAGCAGAAGAGATTAAGAAGAGGTGGCAAGAATATACATAAGAACTATCCAAAAAAGTTCTTAATGACCCAGATAACCATGATGGTGTAGTCACTCACCTAGAGTCAGACATTCTGGAGTGTGAAGTCAAGTGGGCCTTAGGAAGTATTGCTATGAATAAAGCTAGGAGATGATGGAATTCCAGATGAGCCATTTCAATTCCTAAAATATGATGCTGTTAAAGTGCTGCACTCAATATATCACCAAATTTGGAAAACTCAGCAGCAGCCACAGGACTGAAAAAGGTCAGTTTTCATTCCAATCCCAAAGAAGGGCAATGCCAAAGAATGTTCCAACTACTGTACAATTGTTCTCATATCGCACGCTAGTAAGATTATGCTCAAAATCTTTCAAGCTAGGCTTCAGCAGTACTTGAACTGAGAACCGCCAGATGTACAAGTTGGGTTTAGAAAAGGCAGAGGAACCAGAGACCAAACTGCCAACATGCACTGGATCATAGAGAAAGCAAGGAATTCCTGAAAAACTTCTGCTTCTGCTTCATTGACTACACGAAAGCCTCTGACTGTATGGACCACAATAAAGTGTGGAAAATTCTGAAAGAGATGGGAATATCAGAACACTTTGCTTGTCTCCTGAGAAACTTGCATGTAGGCCAAGAAAGAACAGTTAGAACCAGACATAGGTGTTACTTTCCCTTTCAAAATTGGGAAAGGAGTATGACAAGGCTGTATGTTGTCACCCTGCTTATCCAACTTATTAATATATTCAGAGTACATGATGTGAAATACGGGGCTGGATGAATAACAAGCTGGAATCAAGACTGCTGGGAGAAATGATAAGAACCTCAGATAGGCAGATGATTCCACTCTAATGGCAGAAAGTGAAGAGGAACTAAAGAGCCTCTTGATGAGGGTGAAAGAGGAGAGTGAAAAAGCTGGTTTAAAATTCAACATTCAAAAAACCAAGATCATGGCATTGGATCCATCATTTCATGGCAAATAGAAGGGGAGAAAGTGGAAGCAGTGACAGATTTTATTTTCTTGGGCTCCAAAGCCACTGCAAATGGTGCCTGCAGCTATGAAATTAAAAGACGCTTGCACTTTGAAAGGAAAGCTTTGACAAACTTAGTGTATTAAAAATCAGAGACATCACTTTGCTGACACAGGTCTGTATAGTCAAGGCTATGGTTTTTCCATTAGTCATGTATGGATGTGAGAGCAGGACCATGAAAGAAGTATGAGCACCAAAAAACTGATGCTTTCAAATTGTAGTACTAGAGAAGACTCTTGAGAGCCCCTTGGATTGCAAGGAGTTCAGAGCAGTCTATCTTAAAGGAAATCAACCCTAAATATTCATTGGAAGGACTGATGCTGAAGTTCTAATACTTTGGTCACCTGATGCGAAGAGCCAGCTCATTAGAAAAGACCTTGATGCTGGGAAAGATTGAGGATAGAAGGAGAAGGGGGCGGCAGAGGATGAGATGGTTAGACAGCATCACTGACTCAGTGGACATGAATCTTTGCAAACTCCAGGAGATAGTGGAGGACAAGGAAGCCTGCTGCAGTCCATGGAGTCACAAAGAGTCAGACATGACTTAGCAACTGAACAACAGCAACAACCCTGCCTGTGGCTGCACAAGGAAGAGCTTTCTAACTCAAAAGGTGAAAAAATAAATGGGTTCAAGCCTGAAAAGAAAATTCCGGAAGCTTGGACCCGTTCAGGGTGAAGATTCTAGGCTTTCAGTGGCCTTGAAATCTCTGGAAGCTTTACAGAAGCCTTCTTGGCTTTCAGCTCCATGGGGTTCAGAAGGGAGGAGAGGAAAGGAAGGCAAGAAAAAAGAATAACAAAGAGAAAAAGGAAGGAAACATATGCAGCTCTTTGCATCCTGGCTGAAGACTAGGCTGTTTGGGCCTCTGGAGCTGGGAGGTCCAGACAGGTTTGGTCTGGTGAAATGGACTTTGTTGGGGGGGGAAGTGTGGGTTTGAAGGGTCTGTGGGCAAGGATCTGGGGGAGTGGAGTGGGATTTGAGTTGAGCATGGGGGAGATAACTTGAGGTCAGGGGTTTGGGGTATAGGAACCAGAACTGAGGGTTCAGCAGGAGGTTTGGTGATCTGAGCGCAATCCGAGGGTGGAGATTTTGGGGTATGAGAGAGAAGGCTCTGGGAAGATGGGGGAGGATTGGGACCCAAAGCTGGGTTGGAAGTCTGATGCCTGGGCTCTAGGTGAGTTCCTGAGACCTAGGGAGGTCTTGGAGAGGGAGTGACCCTGGAAGGAAAGAGGGGGCGGGTCTCAGATTTCTTAGATCAGTTTCTCCAAGTTCCTCCTCTCACCTTGGCTCGGGGTCCGCCACTCCCCCTTCCCAGAACAGACCCTGCTCCTGAAGTGCAGTGTTTCACCATCGGGGAGCTCCTATTCCTGTGAGTGAGCTCTGTCCCTCTCCACCCACTTCTCCCGCGTCCCACCGTCGTCTCACTCCTCCCGGACACTCACAGGTGGCCTTCGCCCCGCCCCTCCAAGATAGGCCCCTCCCCCCACTCGGGCCTCCCCTCTCGGTAGACCGTGCCCCCCGCCCCTTCCCTGGCCCACCAATCTCTCGTCCCTCCTCAGACCCACGCCTGCACCTCTTCCCAGACTCCGCCCCTTTCACCAGGCCCCGCCCCTCCTATTCCGGAGTAGTACCGCCTCCTGCCTTTGCCTTCCCCCGCCCATTCTCAGACCCCGCCCCCTCCCGGGCCAGGACCCGCTCCCTTCTCAGACCCGGCCCCGCCCCTCGCCTAGGGCCCCGCCCTTCCGCAGAGCAGGCCCCGCCCCGCCCCCCGCGATTTGGTCTCCAGAGCCGGCGCGCGCGGTTCCCGTCACTAGCACGCGCGGTGGCGGCGGCGGGAAGATGGCGGAGTCCGGCGGCAGTGGTGGCGCTGGTGGCGGCGGCTTCGGCGCCGGTCCGGGCCCCGAGCGCCCGAGCAGGTGAGACCCAGCCCGCAGGGTGGACTTGCACCTGCCCCAGGGCAAGAGTGGCCTATGAGGAGTCCTGGGGGTCCTAGGGGTGCGGGATGGCTTGGACCAGCTCGAGGATCTTTATGGGGGCTGCGGGCTTTAGGTGGCCATGGAGTACTGGGGGGACTGAGGGCTATTCATGGGGCATTTGATGGCGGCTTGGGGGCCCCGGGACCTCCAGGCATCTGCATGCGTCCGTAGGGGCCAGAGAGGGCTTTGAGGGACATGGAGATCTGAAGGGAATCCCAGGGGTTCCTGATTGTGATATGGCCATGAATAACTGAGGATGCCAAGAGGTCTGGGAGGCAGGGAGGTCCTGAGTAGGGGCCATAGGCCATCTTGCAGTTGTTGAGGCTGTCCTGGGGATTCTGAAGAGGGGATTGGGGAAGCTTGGCGGGCTGAAGCCCAGGGCTTCCTGGAGGGTGCTGAAGGACCCTGAGGTTTCTAAGGGTGGTCCTGAGAACGTGCTGAGGGGATTTGGGGTGGGTGAGGACTGTGGAAGGTTGGGAGTAGGAGTCACAAGTGAACCTGAGGGCCTGAAAGAGACCCAAGGGATCTGGGAGAATCTGAAAACAGAAGCTGGTGCTCTCAGTGAGTTCTGATGGGCAGGGAGGGGTGTGGGGGTTCTGGAGATCCTAAGGAGCTGAAGTGGGTCTTGGAAAGCCTGAGAATGGTGTAAAAAGTCTGAAGATTTTTTTTAAAAAATACATGAGGAGGGTCCATCTTGGGACTCCTCTCTCTAATCCTCTTGGGGTGTAAATTCCCACTCCCTAGGGCAAAGAACTTGAAGCAAGGTCTTACCCAGATCATGGTGGAAGAATTCACCCCTTTTGGTCTGAGAGAGGCCCCTTTATCTTTGGCCAAGTCCTAAGAATGGTCGTTTGAACCCCAGAATTGGCATAGCAATTGAAGGTGTTTATATTGTTCTGAGTTCTCAGAGGGAAAGAACACCTTACGATGCAAGACCTTCCTCTGTCTTCTCATTGCCCAAGGCCAGCATGGTCTGGATCTCTTCATCCAGGCCCACCAGCCTACTACCATCGGCTGGCCGAGCAAGTAATTTGGCCTTTTTCTCGCTTGTGAGCTTATGGGAGCAAATAATTTCAGCCAATGTTATAAATGATTAAGTGGTTAATACTGGTGTGTTACAGAGTCAGTCCTCTTTGTGGGGACCTGGGTGCTTGAGTTGGGCTTTAGAGGCCTATAGTGGGGAGCAGGGAGAAATCAGTAGATTTGGGAAGACATTCTGGGGGGCGGGCAGAGTGGATAGGACTTGGTGACCAGCAGGAGGTGGCATGTAATGGACAGATAAGAGGTAACATCGAACCCTAGTCCCTGCTTTGGGCCCTGAGTAGGGATAACCTGGGGCAAGAGCAAGGTATAATTAGTAACATGCTGTACAATTCACTCATTTTACCTGAACAGCTCTTCAGTTTTAATAAATTTATAGAGTTATGTATCCGTTAACACAATCCAAGTTTTCAGAACGTGTCCATCACCACGATGAATTCCTTCAAGCCCCCTGCAGTCAGTCCTTCTCCCAACCCTGGCCCCAGGCACACTCTGATCTGCTGTCACTCTGTCGTTTTGTCTTTTTAGAAATTTTATATGAATGGAATCATGTGATATGTGGCTTCTTGTGTCTGGCTGCTGTCCCCTAACAGAACATTTTTGAAGTTTCATGTGTGTTGTCACAAGTATCAGAAGTTCATTCTTTTTCACTGCTGCCTAGTATTCTATTGTATTGATGGACATAATTTGTTTGTCCATTTACTGGCTGATGGACATTTGAGTGGTTTCTATTTTGACAATTGCAAATAAAGTTGTGGTGAACATCTGGGTATGCATCTTTGTGTGGACATACACATTCTCTTTTAAAAAATTTTTCTTTAAAACATTTATTTTTATTTATTTGACTACGCTGGGCCTTAGTTGCAGCATGCGGGATGTTTTAGTTGTGACATGTGGGATGTAGTTCCCTGACCAGGGATGGAACCCAGGCTCCTTGCCTTGAGAGTGTGGAGTCTTAGCCTGTGGACCACCCGGAAAGTCCCTGTGTGGACATACACTTTCATCCTCTAGGAGTGGAATGTCTGGGTGGTATGGTAGGTGCAGGTTTTAGTATTTTTTCTTTTCTTTTCAAGGTAAAAATGAGTCTTTTATTTATTTGTGCTTAAACTTATAAACCAACCAGTCAGACTAGAACAATTATTATCATGATGTGGCAAAATATAGAGCATCTTTCCACAAATACTAGAGGGATGAACAAATAGGAGCTGTAATAAAACAGAGCAAAAGCAGCCGAGGAATCAGTGAAGCCCACTGTGGTGTAGCCCTTCACCGTAACAGTTGAGGTCCTTAACAGGCAGGGCCTTTGTATCCCAGAAAAAATGTAAAAAATAGTTAATCACATCTTTGTGCTTTTGTTTCCTATTTTTGAGATTAGATTAAAAAATACAGAATGCACCACAAATTTGAGTGTCATCCTTGTTCAGGGGCCGTGTGAATTTCAGTATTGTTCCAATTTTAGTACATGTGTTACCAAAGCAGCTCTTGGAGGTTTAATTTAAGGAACTGCCAAGTTGTTTTCCAGAGTGGCTGCACCCTAACTGTACTCCCACCAGCGATGTGCAAGAGTTCCAGTTGCTCCCAACACCTGACATAGCCAGTCTTTAATTTTAGCCATTCTAAGTGTACATTGGCATCTCATTTTGGTTTTATTTGCATATCCTTATTAACTCATGATGTTGGACATCTTTTCATGGTCTCAGTGGCCACTCAGGTCTTTTGTAAAGTGACTTTTCCAATCTTTTGTTTATTTTTTTCCTTGGCTTGTCTTCTTGACTTGGACTTCTTTTCGTGTTCTGGATACAAGTCCTTTATCAGATATACTATTTGCAACTATTGTCTCCCAGCCTGTAGCTTGCCTTTTTGTTTTTTTAATGGTATCTCTCATCGGGCACAAGTTTTATCATCTTGAGGAGGTCTCCTTTATCTAGTTCTTCATTATGGATCTTGTTTCTAGTTTCATATCTAAGAAATTTTTTCTAAACAGAGGCTTTTTTTTTTTTTTTTAACATTTACCTGCTTGGCTGCGCTGGGTCATAGTTGCAGCGCATGGAATCACTGGTCTTTCATTATGCCACACAGGATCTTTTAGTCAAACTGGACCCCCTGCATGGGGAGTGCAGTGTCACAGCCGCTGGACTACCAGGGAAGTCCTGGAGGCATTTTCTTTTTAAAGATATTTATTTAATTTTGGATGTGAAAGAACCTTCAGGCTTAGTTGCTCTGCGGCATGTGGGATCTTAGTTCCCCGACCAGGGGTTGAACCCACACCCCCCGCATTGGAAGGCGAAGTCTTAGCCACTGGACCCCCAGGTAAGTCCGCTGGAGTCATTTTATTAAAAGGTACCCCCCTCATCTCTGAGATGCCCATTTGCCTCCTGCCCTCCATCCCAGTGGAAAATCTGCTGTCTGGAGCAGCTGATGCAGGGAGGGTCTTATCCCTTAGATGCTCGCTGGGAAAACAGCGAGAATCCCTCATATGGTGAGATGGAGCATACAGAAGGGAGCTCAGCATTGGAGAGAGACTGCACGCAAGATTCTTCCAAGGATCCTTCTGAGATGTAGAGGCCCTTGTAGGGTTGGTCATTTATTCATTCCTTCATTTATCCCAAACCCACCATACCAGTGCATGGCCTGCCTGTACCTCATCCCTCTTCACCCTTCCATTCTAAGATCATGGCCTCTTAGAGGCACCTGCCTGACCCCCCCTGAGCTCAACTAGCCCCAGGAACACTTTTTATGGTCACTTTGTTGTGTTGGCTTTTTGGGGTAAAATTTACGTAACATGAAACTCACCAATTTAAAGTGTTCCATTCAGTGGTATCCAGCATATTCACAAAGTTGTGCAACGATCACCTCTGTCTAGTTCCAGAACATCTCCATCGGCCGAAAAGGACATCTTTTTCCCATGAGCGGTCACTCCCCATCCCCCCTCCCCCAGCCCCTGACGACTGCTCATCTACCCTCTGTCTCTATAAGGTTCCCTGTTTTATAAATAGAACAATACCATATGCGACCTTCAGTGTCTTTGACTCCATAGAATGTTTGTGCAGTTCATTAACAAGGTCGTATGTATAAGTACTTCATTTCTTTTTATGGCCGCGTAACATTCCATTGTGTGGACGTGCCACATTTTGTTTATCCGCTCACTAGGTGAAGGACGTCTAGGCTGGTCCCACCTTTGGCTGGTTTGGATAATGCTGCTGTGCACATGCATGTGTAGGTTTGTGTCAGAACCCTGGTGTTCCCTTCTTCGGGCGTCTGTACCAGGAGTGGAATTGCTGGGTCATGGATGCACTCACCACCCTACACTGCTTGGTGTGCTTGTTAGTGGAAAGGCCTTGAGGGTGGAGAACAGGTCTGTCTGGTGCACTCTTGGTCTTGTATGCCTGGAGCAGGGGCAGCCCAGAGGAAGTGTTCAAAAAATTTGGTTGGGAGGGAGGGGTGGGGCGGGCCTAATGGATGAATGAATGGAGTGTGGAAAAGCTCTCTAGGGCTTGCAGTCTGGCTGGTTGGAAGTCCCTAGTAGGTGGTCACATCCGTCCCTTGTCTTCTGGGGGAGACTGGTGGGGCTGTCCAGGACTGGGGGAGGCAGGCCCTGTCTGTGGGGATGGTTGGTCTTTCAGCCTTCCAGGTGGTGCTTGCATCTGCCTTGTCCCATGAAGGGTTTTGTCCTTTGGCCAGGGGCGGGGGCGGTTCCTGTCTTTCCCTTAGCCCTTCCAACAGTCCCACAACTCAGAGAACTGTCCTTAGGAGTGATGGCGTTCCCCCCTCCACCCAACAACACCCCCAGCGTTATGTAACTTGTTTGTTCCGAGTTCACTTTTCTGCAACCAGTGGGGAGGAAAAAGAAAGAGAAAAGCTTATTCTCTTTCCTTCCTATCTCGAGGGATCAACAAAAAAAACCCGTTGCCTAGTAGAGATGGTCGTTAATGACCAAGCCGAACCTCCAGGATGGACAGAGCGTGGCCGCCTTAGCCGGGGGCTTGCTGAGGGGAGGTGGGATCCTAGCTCCAAGGCTCCGTCACACCAAAGATCCTGGTTCTGCGGCAGCCGCCCTCCCAGCTCCACCTCAGGCCCGCGATGGGAGTTTAGACTCCTAGAGAGAGAGGAGGTTTGTGGGGTGTTGCGAGAAGGAGAGGGAACTCTCCTGGGAGTCGCACCGCCGCAACTGAAATTCCATTGCTGTGAGGAGCCCGGCCAGCTCGTTCAGGAGGAGCCTTCTCGCCACAGAGGCTTTTCAGATGCTGGGCCTTCGGCATTCCTCTTTCCTCAGCCCATCTTTCCTACAGGTGTCTGGATGGGGCCCGGTCTCCCTGACTCACACTGCTTCTGGGGGACAAGGCAGAAGCATCTGGTAGAGGGCCACGCCAGCCGCAAGTGTTTCCCTGGGAAGCCATACCTGGGATACCGCAAGAGTGGGTTTGGCATGGTTCAGCCGCGGCATCTGCTCCTGGCTTGGTGGCTTTTGCTTGTTTAAACGTCCTTCACCAGCCATCTCTGGCTGCACATTAGATCTTTTCCACACATCTCCAAGGCTCTGGAAGAGTCCAGCCCCCCCCAACCCCTGTGTGAAAGACTGGAGGAAGATTTGGCCTTCTGAGAAGGTTCTTGTTCCTTTGGCCTCATCATCTTTTCAGCTGAGAGGGAGAGGCAGGAGTCTGACCCTCCAGGGACAGGGGCTCCTAGGAATTCTGGGAATGTAGCAGCGTCAGGCACCTCGTGAGACCCACTTGCTTGTTGCATGCCTTGGGCATGTCTGCAACCCTCTGGGTGTTAGAGTCTTCGTTTGGGAAGTGTTCAAAGGGCACCCGGCATATTGCACGTGTGTGTGTGTGAGTGTGGAGGTGGCAGTGTTGTCCTGCAGTCCTCATGCCGGTAGCATTCTGTCCACTGCCCACGTGGACACGAAGGGACCCTGGGGTGTTTGGCTGGTTTTGTTAATGAGCCAGTGTGGCAGGTTGGGAAGAGAAAGCTGGTCTCTTAGTCTAGGCTGCCACACAGAATGTCATAGACTGGGTGGCTTATAAACAGCAGAGATTTATTTCTCAAAGTTCTGGAGCCCGAGAAGTCCAAGATCAAGGCGCTGACAGATTTGGTGTCTGGAGAAGCCACTTCCTGGTTCATAGACACAGTTTCCTTGCTGTGCTCTACTCCATTCTCTGGGGTCACTTTATAAGGGCACTAATCCCATTCATGAGGGCTTCGTACTCATGACCTAATTAATCGCCCCCCAAAGGCCCTGCCTTCTGATGCCGTCACGTTAGACCATCGCAGAGGTCTCAGCATGTGAATTCTCAGTCTTTGGTAGCTGGCTTGAGCAGTCTGAAGGACACTGATATGTTTACTTGGTGGCCGCGTAGCGGGGTCAGTGGGAGAACGGAACACGTCAAGTCTGAGCTGCTTCTGCAGCAGCACGGGTGCAGATGGCACCATGTGAGCCTGCCCGCTGGAAACAGAGTGGAGCCTGAGCTGGTGGGCCTTGGCAGAGTGCGAGGGTTGGGGCAGTTGAGTCTGGGGCGAGGGAGGGAGCACGGAGCTGGAGGCGCTCAGGGCCGGGGCTGAGAGTGAGGCGCCCCTTTCTTCACCTTCTGGCCGGCAGGGTCCCTTGAGCTCACGATGTGAAATAGCTCTGAACACTGCACACTTCACCCCGAATTGTGCAGCCTGATTATCTCACAGCTGGGCTGCTTCCAGCCGGTAGCTGCAACCCCCAGGGGACAGCCTTCTTGTTGTCGGCCATTCTTATGGGGTAGGAAGGTTTTATTAGCCTCCGCTGTCATTGTGCCATCCCTAGGGAGCGGGCTCAGTATCCTTAACTTTCCTTAACTGGTTATTTTTTTCTTACTGATCCTCATGGGAGAGCTCAGTGAGGCCAGGTCAGAGGTTTGTGCCTGTCTCCCCGCCCACTTTAAAGAGGGGCTTCTCTACTCCCGCCCTGTGGCCTTTGGGCATGTTTCAGACTCAGGGTTGAAGGCCCTGGAGAAGGGAGCAGGGAGGGCAGCTCCCCAGCATGCCCAGTTCCTTTCTCTTGTGGACGGTGCTCAGCACTCATCTGGCGCCTGTTTGTTCTGCCGGCAGTTGTCACCTGCCTCCTGTGACCCCACCGCTTTGTGTGGTGTTGGACATACAGGGCCCCTGGACAGAGGGGCTAGGCCCATTGGGTTGCTCACACCCCAGCATGTGGAACTCTTGGGCCGTCATTTCCCCACGGTTGCCATAAATGATCCCGAGGCTGAGTTGGAGACTCCTGTTTTCTCCAGAAGGTTCTGGGAACCCCCTTACAAATGAGGTTGACCAGAGGCTCAAGGTTAGGGCCATCAGCTTGGGGGAAGGGAGGCTCCAGAGGTGCACTGTTTTCTGGGTACAGGCAAGTGGCACGTGTAGATTCTAAAGGTGGAGGAGCCTGGCTTTTTAGGGGTCCTGAGGGCAGAGAGGAACTGGAGAGGGTGAGAGGGAGGAGGGGGAGACAGAGGGGCGGGCGTAGGGTTTGGGTGAGGGGGCGCCTGGGTCAGATTCATGTTTAGGAAGGATCCTTCTGGCCGGAGATGAGCCAAGGTGGGAGGCCGTGGAGATGGTGAGTTGTGAATGGGTTTGGGGAAGATTCAAGGTGGAACTTGTGTGACATGCTGACCCACGGTGACAGCCAGGCAGGGCATCACCAGTTCTCAGGCTTCTGCCATGGACCAGGGGTGAATACTGAGAGGTCCCCCTCAGGCAGGAGGAGGCCCCACTCGGCTTGAGAGTCTCTGCTGTCTGAGAGCAACCAGAGGAGGCAGGGAGCGGAGACAGACATCTGGCCGGGAGGGCTCAAGGTCCCCCCTCTCTCCTGGAAAGTCCTCACGCCTCGCCTTGCTCAAGGGCCTCTGCTCTGCCACCAGCCAGGACCTGGTCCTTCCCAGTTCAGTCCCGCCTCCACTCTGACCTCCTCAAGAGCACTCACCGTGCGTGCACTGATTTGCTCCTTCTTCCTTTAATCTCTTGGCACACAGTGACGTTTCCACCTTTGAGCCACGTCTAGTTCCGGCCCTTCCTTCCACCTTCTCCTCATCCTGCCCTGACTGACTTGCCCTCCTTCTTCCTTTCCCCCGACTCCCGCTGGTGGCACCCTCCCAAGGCGGGCATCAGACTGGGCTGCTCCCTTGCCTGACATCTGGCCTGGAGGGGCTTCCTAACTCTCAGAACAATGTCAGAACAAAGTCCGCTTCTCCACGTGAGCCCCTTGGCCCCTGCCACTGCTCCCCAGACTTCCAGAGCTTGCATCTCCAACAGCATGCTGGCACCCCTCCTGGCCTTTAACCTCGCCTTCCCTTGGCTGGAGTGACCTGTCCCAGGGCTTTGCACAGCTCCAGGGTTGCCTCCTCGGGGCCTGGCCACTCTGCCCACTCTGACCCCGCTGCCTGCCCCTTTGTTCTCTGACCCGTGCTCGTGGTCCATTCTGTGTTCTTAAGAGTCCATGTCCCCTGGAATGTGCGCTCCCTGAGGGCAGGGCTTCATGGTGGAGGCTCTGATACAACCTAGCAGGTATTCTCCCCACAGTCTGCGATGGATTTGCCAGAGGAGCTGGCCTGACTGGAGGCTCCTGGAACAGCCCTCCACGGCTGGCTCAGCCAGGGTCCCTCTGCTCCTGATTTGAGTTAACGGCAGGAATGTCGTTGTTCAGTTGCTCAGTCGTGTCCGACTCTTTGTGACCCATGGACTGCAGCAGGCCGGGCTTCCCTATCCTCCGCTGTCCCCCGGAGTTTGTTCAGACTCATGTCTGTTGGGTAGGTGACGCCATGGTTCAGGCAGAGAAACAGAAAGTCACGGGCGTGCGGTCAGGGACCCCGCCTCCATTAGGGAGCAGCCAGTGGGCAGTGCCCTTGTGCGTGTGCCTCGTGGAGTTCACGGCCAGAGTCATGGTGCTGCGTTGAAGACGAGAAAACGTGCTGCTGCTCTCCGCGTCCAGCTGCCTGCAGGGGGAAGTGGGGGGCTGGGGCCCTCCTCCTCCTCCTGTGGTAGCCGCTCCACAGCTGTGCAGACGGCTCTTAACACTTGTTAACCCCGAGTCTCCAGTCCCTTCCTCCTCCCCGCCCCTCCCTGTCTCCCTCCAGAGAGGGCTGCTCAGGACTCTCACAGCTCATCCCCCCATGGCCAGGAGAGCGTTTCCCTGACATTCCTCTGCGGAGTGGGTTTTGGGGCGCATCCAGGGTGATTTCAGACCCCTCGCTGAGCAGCCCAGCCGTTGAGCTCTTCCCGTGGACCACCTCGCCGCACACTGGAAATATTGTGATTCGGGAGGAAGTAACCGGCACCTGGGGGGAATCATAGACCTTTCCTGTGAGGGAAGCAGCTTCCGGAATTGAACACACTCGGCCTGGAGGAAATCTTGAGGGGTGGACCTCTGGGCTTTTAAAGGCCTCAAGGGGGGGTCACCCGAGGATCGAGTGCCGAAGACGTTTTCTGACGCCACAACTGCGAAATTCCACAGGGGTCAAAGACAGACGGGATCCGAGCGGGGCTGGGCTGGGCTGGGCTGGATATCCGGAGAGCTTGCCTCTCAGAGGGATGTTAGAATTTGAAACAGCCTGCTGGAGGAAGCGGGAGCAGGCAGACATGGTCACCCAGAATCTCCCACGGCCAGAGCTAGAAGTGGGGCGTTTTCCCAAATGGGGGGCTGGGGGGGTGGTGACAAAGTGCCCGTGAAGCGGCAGGCATGTGAGGGGCCCACTGTAGACCCGGAGGCAGACTCCACTTGAAAAACTTCCAGAACTGTCGTTAAAAGCCATAACTGTGTGCTGGCTGGGGTGAGTCTGGTCCCGGAGGGCTGCCTGTGGTCTTTTTTCTCCCCGCTGCTGTCATGCGAGGGGTAATGGCAGCCCCTGTGCCCGTAAGGCGGGCAGGCTGGGAATACTCAAACGTTTATGCTACACGTGAGTCACTTGCAGAAACTCTGGTGTTTTTCCTGCTGAGGCTGATGGCATTGGGCTGCCCTGCAGCTCCGGCCTTAGGCATGCTTTCAGCATTTTAGCATTTAGAGTTGCTGAACTTTCACAGCAGGGGGCACGGGGAGCTTCCTGACCTTCGTTGTGTCCTTCCAGGCAGGCGGGGCTCAGGCTGTCTGTCTGGCCCGCAGAGCCGTGAAGCATCCTCGCCTCCACTCCCAGGGCAGAAAGGCTGTGTGCACGTCAGGGAGAGGTGGTAGCTGGAGAAGTGTTGACTCCACAGTGGTTTTTCCAGAGGCTCATCTGGAGTTCAAGCCCCGGATTTGAAACTTCTGACATCGAAGGCCCCCGTTGGTTCCAGGAGCCAAAACCTCAGCTCACTGCCTTCAGTTAAAAAATAAAAGCTCATTGTTCATGTAAAAAATAAGTTCAGGGAGAATTCCAGTTTTAGGTACATTAAATACAGGGCTCAGATGATCCCCTGCAATCTGTGTCTCCCGTCCCTCAGCTCTCTGACTTCCTTTCTGGTTGGGCAAGGTGACCTCACCTTGCTTCCCACCATCCTGGCAACCCTAGGGGGAAGACAGGCTTCCATCCTGGTGGCTGCAGCGAAAGTCCCAGGGAAGGCTCTGATTGGGTCAGATGGGTCACGCCCCCTCTCCTGGGACCAGGCTGGGGCCTGGGATGGTTGGCCAGGCTGGGTTGTGGGTCTCCCTTTTCAGCCCAGGGGTGGGTCTCCTTATCCTTACCACTGGGGCTGAGAGTGAAGGAGGGAAACGGGTCCCTTACTAGAGGAAGGAAGGGATATTGGCACCCCCACAAATGGAGATATTCATGACTGGCCCCTTCTGTTGCCCAAGTTTATGCTGCTATTAGAAGGTCCTTGCTGAGCCATGCCAGCATCTTTGTCTGCTTGTGTATGGCCTAGCATCACTGGGCATGAGCATGTGCCATTTGGCAGGACTGTCCCTCTCAGAGCCTCACCACCTGCCCTGCCAGGGGAGGCAGCTGGGCTGGGTCCTGAGGTGTTGGAATTTTCAGTGCTGGAATCTCACGGGATTTCCCAGCAGTGTTCTGGGGCCAGGCAGTCTTGTGCCTGCTTGTCTGATTTGTAGAGTGAAGAGGTTGTACTCATTCACCTGGCCACATCTCCGAGCCCAGGGCAGCAGGGGTAATGTGGGGGGATGGGGACTTACTGGGATCAGCCTCTTGTCCGTGGGTGGGAAAAAAGCAAGCGAAGCTTCAGCCTGAGATCTGCTTATTAGCCACCCTTTCTGCCCCTGGCATGGGGGCCCTGGCTGAGCTTTGAGGGGTCGTGGAGGCTGTAGGGAGTCCTACCCAGGCCATGAGGGCAAGGAAAGCCTTGGAGGAGACCTTCTGCTTCAAGAAGGCTTGGAAAGGTGGATGCTGGAGGAGCGTGGCAGAGCTGGTGGGCTGGAGAGTGCAGCGTGGGGAGGAGGGGTGGAGGGGACGGAAGGAGCTGGCTGTTTGCTCAGGGCATAGCGTGAGCAAAGTGTGCAAGTAAGACATCCCAGCGAGAAGCCTGCTGAGGGCTTCCTGGTTGAGCCCAGTCAAGGATAACATACCCATTCCCAGGAGTTGGACCAGGGGGTTGAGTGGAGGGGATAACAGCAGGTGTATGCGACAGGCAGAGATGGGAGTCAGGCCGCAGCCGCTGCTGCCACCTGGCAGCCGTCTACCTGCCCCCTTCCCCATTCATCATCTGTCCGTCCATCCATCTCTCCATCTAGCCATGCTTCCACCCACCCATCCTTCCATCCACTCATCCATCCAGCTATCCATCCATCTGCTCATTCGTCTACTTAATCTACCACATCCCTCATTATCTATTATCCATCTACCCCTCCATGCATCCGTCCATCCATCCACGCACTCAGCCATCCAGCCATCTAATCAGCAGGCATGACCGAGCTCTGAACACATGCTGGGCACGGCGCCAGGTGCTGGAACACAGCAGGAGACAGAGCCCACCCTGCCCTGCCTGTTGAGACTCCGGAATCAGCCTGGAGGAGACAGACAGACTGGAAATGGATGGTTTACTCGATGGTGTGATGGGCAGGCGAGGCAAAAAGAGCTGGGGTGGGAAGTCAGAGTGGTGTGCAGGCTTGGGTGGGGCTTTCCTACTGGTGACCTGGCAGAGTGGGGTTCCCCCTCATAACAGCTGGGGAGCTAACAGGCTCGTCCACCCTCTTGCCCCGACTGCCACTGAGGAGCCGTGTCCTGCCCTCCTTGGTGTCCAGCTCCACGTGCACCTCCTGGCTCGGCCTTCCTGGTGAGTGGTCCCTGCTCTCCCAGCCTCAGTCTCCCATCTGCATCATGGCAGTGATCAGGGGGCCATCCACCTGGGGCTGCAGAGAGGCTAACACTGACCTCTGATGTGCCCTGTGGCCTTGGGTGGGTGCCTGAACCTCTCTGTGCCTCAATGTCCCTGTCTGTAAGATGGGGTGATCGTGGTGTACCCCTCTCCAGGCCGCCCACCAAGAGGTGAGCTGGGAGCCAGGTCGGCACTGCTCCAGCCCACAGTCCTGCATAGAGTGGGTGCTTGCTTGCAGGGAGGGGGAGGGGGATATCTTGTAGGCAGAGCACTTGCTGCTGGTGAGGGAAGGGGGTGGGCTGTGTGTCGCTTTGAGAAGTTGCTGAAGTTGGGCGGGTCTGGGATTGGGGAAATGCTGCCCACAGGGTCCTTTTGTCCATCAGCAGCGGCCAGACCCCACGTGTCCTGGACTGAGAGGCTGGGCTGAGGCCAGAGGGCCTGAGCAGGAGGCACAGCGGGACTTGGGGGGCCCTGCACACACTGTGGCCCTGAGGAGCAAAGCGTGGGGAGCCACAGGGGGTCTGGGTAGGGAGGTGATGGACATGAACGTCAGTGTCGCCTTCTGCTGGCGGGAGAGTGGGCCGCACCCCAGTAAACTCCGGGGGAGTGGGGGAACCCACGCAGTGTGTCCTTGCCACAGAAGGGCAGGATGATGGCGCCGGCGGCGTATTCCCCTCAGCCGGGAACGGAGCCAGCACCGAGTGAGGCCGTCTGGTGCCGGGCTCTGTGCGCGGGATCTTGCCAGGATCTCGCCAGGGTCTCACAAGTCTGGTGACTTGCGGGGCCACACAGACCCCCACCTCTGCTCCACGCCCCTGGGAATTTGCTTCTTTTTACCTGTCTGGGTCTTTGGGAGGAGTCGTGATGGTTCCTTCTGCGGTGGATGTGGGTTCTAGAACCCATCTGCCTGCCTGGCTCAACCCTCAGCTTTCCTGGCTGTCACGTGAGGGCCCTCAAGGGCCACCAGTCCCAGGTGCCCACAGGTGGCCTGGTTCCCTCCTGCCCACACGCCCCAGCAGTGCCTCTCTCCTGTAGCCTCAGCACTGTTCTGCAGGCGTGGACAGGGAGGAGCTGCGGACAGACGAGGCAGGGGTGGCCCTGCACGGCAATGCCCTGAGGACCAGGTGGGCAGGTGTGACCTGGTTCCCTCCTGCCCACACGCCCCAGCACCGCCTCTCTCCTGTCGCCTCAGCACTGTCCTGCAGGCGTGGGGAGGGAGGAGCCGCGGACAGACAAGGCAGGGGTGGTCCTGCGCGGGGATGCCCTGAGGACCAGGTGGGCAGGTGTGGCCTGGCACTGCTTTGCGGGGCTCAGGGCGAGCATCTCTGGGGGTGCTGTGCTCCCAGACTGAGCTCACAGGGTGCCCCAGTTGTGCCCATGGCCTGGCTCTTGGAGGAGGCAGAACAGGTGGGAAGGCGTGATTAGTCTCTGCCCCTGCCTGGCCCGCCTGGCCTCCCACAGGGTCCACAGATCCGCCTTGGCACTGGGCATCCTGATTGAAATTACAGCAGAAGATGTAGGAAGCAACAAGCATGGTCTAAACAACCTAACTGCTAATGCTGTGGAGAGCGCCCAGGCTCAGGGGCACATGGGGTCTTGGGCCCTGGCCAGATTTGCTTTCTCTCTGGATCTCTGGGCCCCCGCCGTCTCTCTCAGCGGTTTGGCATCCTGGCCTGCTGGGACACTGCTGTCAGGACCTTTATCTGCTCCTGGGTTCTCCACTTGTCCACCCAGCAGCCCTGCTCCTTGGTCTGCTGCCCAGAGAGCCTGGGGCTCCAGCTCTGCCAGAGGCCCACAGGCTGCCCCTTACTGCGGGCCTGCGGCTGCCTGGGGGTGAGGCGGGCGGAGCCGGGCTGGGGCGAGTGGTCCCAGGAGGAAAGGTACTGACGTTAGCATGGGGGCTGTAGGCCAGCCCGCGCGTCTGAGGGCTGCTGCCAGGTGCCAAAACACGGTGACTCCATCCTTCGGGCTGCGAGTGCAGGACCCAGAGCTGCGAAATATTGTGGTAACCACAGCAACAGTGGCTTGCGGGTGTCTGCCTTTGGGGGCCATGTGGGACCCTGGCTCAGACGCACCTTTTATCCGTGGAACTGTGACCCCAGGGGTCAGCATAGTGGCCTTGGCCGAGTCAGCAGCTGCAGAGGAGCATTAAGTGGGAGTAGCCTGAGGATGTGGGGGTGGGGGCACTCCGGGCCTCAGTTTCACCACCTTGAAGAAGACACTTGCCACACTGCCCTCCTGGGCTGTGCCCCGCATGTGCTCCGTCAGCGAGCCTGCTGTGTGAGGGGTCAAGCGGGCGGGAGGAGCGGCCAGAGAAGCTTCCGGTGTGGTTGGACAGGAGACCAGGGGTGGTGGTGTGAGAGACAGGCCAGGGAAGTGGCAGGTGGGCGGCCGGTGCTTCTCCGTCTGCAGCCCAGCCCCGTCCCCAGCCCCCGTGCCCCTCTCTGGTCTGTCCCCCATCTCTGGGTCTCTCTTTCTCCCTGGGTCTCTGTTCCCCCGTCTCTGGGGCTCTCTCTCTCTGGTTGCTTTCTCTCTCCCTGGTTTCTTCTTCTCTGGGTCTCTCTCTCTCTCTGGTCTCTCTCTCTGTCTCTCTTTCTCTCTCTGGTCTGTCTCTCTCTCTGTGTTTCTGACTCTCTCTCAGGGTCTCTGGCCCCCTGTGTTCCCCCCCACCCACCACAAGTGCAGCGTCTTCCTGCTGCTGTACCCAGGACGCTGGGGCGGAGTGGCCTGGAACTCCCTGGTACTGCGTCGGCTGGGGCGCGAGCCAACCAGCTGTGCTGCGCTGCTGCGCTCCATCGAGCCACATGGACAATAAAACCAAAATTGGCTTTGAAAGTGGAAGTGCTCTCCGTTTTGAGGGGAAGTGAGGGAATTTGCATGTCAGAACAGTATGTTAAAGGGGCAATACCGTCAGACTGTTCTGGCCTGAGTTTTGGGCTCCATGTGGGGGTGGGAAAGGATTTTACAAAACCCCAAAGAAATGTTTCCATGAAATTCTTTCTTGTTCTTGCCTCTTCTCTCTCTCTTTGTTTTGGACATTCCAATGAAAAGAGCTTTCCGGGGCTTCAGATCTCTCCTGTGAGCTTGGGAAACCGATCGTGGAGACCAGGGCCAGCAGGCGGGTGAGGGCAGGAGGCAGGGAGCGCCCACCATGCCGAGTGCTGTGCCTCACAGCTCTCAGCGCCCCTGAGGGGCCTGTTACTGTTCACGTGGCCCCGCACCTCCCACGGCGGCCCCTCACTACGCCATTATGCCTTGGACTTGGGTCCCCTCAAAGCAGGTTCTGAGGCAATGGCTCTAGCCCATGGTGTATTTTGGGCTGTTGACCTCATGAACAACTAAGGGGGAAGGAGGGAGCCCAAGCAGGGGGTGCCAGCCAGGATCTGGTGACAGCGCGGGCAGTGGGCTTTACTGGCTGGGGAGGCCCTGGGGATCCTGCCATGGGTGTCCCGGGCGGGCTTTCCCCCCACACAGTCCCACCAGCCGCCAGCCCTGTGCAGGGACACCCTTAGGGAGCAGCCGCCGTGTCCCCGTGTCACGCCCGGGCCTGCACATGCCCGAGGGTGCCCGATGACAGTGCCAGGGGGACATGGTGTGCGGGCTGGGGTCAGGACAGCAGGGGGCATGCCCTCCGTGGCCAGATCCAGGCTGAGGGTGCAGCTGGGGCGGCCTGCAGAGACGCCCTGACCCGGCTGCTGACGCACTGGCTCCGATGACTCAGCGCGGGTGACCGTGGCTCGGGTGGCTGTCTGGAGGCTCGGACCAGCTCAAGGCCTGCCGCCGCCGCCGCCTTCCTGGGGGCCGTGGCCCCGCCTCGCCGCCGCCCCCTGTCTGGGCCGGCCTGAGTAACGGGCCTTCCCTTAGTCATCGGGCCCAGGCTCCGGCCCTCCCTCCTCCTGCTGCCCACCTCCGCCCAGCCACGCCTGCCTGTCTGTCCAGGCCAGCTGCCTCTCTCCCTCCCCGAGCTCCCCAGATACTGCGAGGTGTGTGTGTGGGGGTAGATGTCAGGGCGTCAGAGACAGTTGTCCCATTTCTGAGATGGGAGGAGGAAAACAGCCTCCTGAGGTGCTGGGCACCTTGCTGGCGGCACAGGGAGGCGGGCCTGGGGAGGGCGAGGCATGCGCAGAGAGGGGCTGCTTCCTGCCCACGGGGCGCAACGTAGGCTCCACGCCCTGTAAGCAGCAGTGCTCTGGGCTGGGTTGGGGTTTTCTGGGCTGAGGTGTCCTAAATCCCACATTGTTACTGTTGTTTAGTTCCTCAGTCGTGTCCGACTCTTTGCGACCCCATGGACTGTAGCCCGCCAGGCTTCTCTGTCCATGGGATTTCCCAGGCAAGAATACCGGAGTGGGTGGGTTGCCATTTCCTTCTCTGGGAGATCTTCCTGATCCAGGGATCGAACCTGCATGTTCTATGCTGGGAGGCGTATTCTTTACCTCTGAACCACCAGGGAAGCCCTATAGGAGATTTTTAATGCTCAGAGTATGCACGGCCTCCATGCTCAGCTGGAGGGCAGCCCTTTGTGCTCTCTTAAAGGGTGTTTAGTTTGTTTCCCATCTCCAGGCCCCAGCGAATATCCTCACACATCTCTCAACTTGCACAAGTAAGTGTATCTCAGAAAAATCCTGGAAGCAGACTTGCTAGGTTGAGAAGATGAGCCATTAGAATTTTGCTAGGTCTCTCAAACTGCCTTCCTGGGTGTTGACCCATTTCAAACTGCCTCTGGGAATAGACAAGAGTGTCTGCTGCCAGATGGCCTGCCTGATGACTCTGCCCCCCCTCCCCCCCCGAGGGGTGAAGCCAGTCCTTTGGGAAGCACACTTTTCTTATCATAAGTGAAGCTGACTCTGAGGTCCTTCCAAGAAGATGTGCTTCATTTCCCATGAACCATCAGCCCACAACCTTTGCACATCTTTCTGTGACATTGCTGGCTTTGTGTTGATTTCTTGGTGCTCTTTATATATGAAGGACCACAGTAAATATATACTCAGGGACCAAGCAGCTCCAGGATGAAGTTACCTCAGGTGTGAGATCTTTCTTCTGGTGAAAATATGCATGGGTGTACCAGTCCCCAGGGCTCAGTGGAATCACAGGAAATCCTCCTACCTTGCCTCACACTCTCAGAGGAACTTCGAAGAATAAACTAAAGCCAGCTAAAAGCAAAATGGCAAAGGCTGGGTAGTGGGAGTGTAAAAATGTGTGAGGCGAGGTGTCCATGGAGAGGCCAGCCAGGCTCAGTTGGCACCTGCCATGAGCCAGCGCTCTGTGGGTGGTTCCAAGCTTCAAGTTCCCAAGCACTTGGTCCCGTTCAAAGGCAGGTGGGCAGCTTGTAGGGGTGGTGGCAGGGTGCAGCCCCCCACTGGGCCTGGCCAGCCCAAAGTGAAGCTGGGGAAAATAGGGAGTCTGCCGTCCCTCATTTCCTGGGAGGTGATGGGGGCCCTGGAGCCTCTTGGCAACCTCTGCCTCGTTTGAGAGCTGAGAAAAATCAAGGCTCAGAGGTCTGAGGAACATGCCTGAGTCACGTGGCTGGCAGATAGCAGGGCGGCCTTGGAGTCCTGCCCTCTCCACCTCACTCCAGGTGCCGGGGCCTCGAGTGGCGAATGCTGCGGTGCGGCCCTGGCAGGCTTTTCGAGTGGGTCTGGCTGAGATGAGTCTCCCAGGCTTTGGGTACTGGCCCAGCCTTCCAGACACTGCTCAGGGCTAGGCTCCAGGTTTGCATGACTCTAGGAGATCCTGGCGATGCACGTGGCATGCTGGTGCTGTGTGTGCATCACTTTTCACCCGCAGCTCCTGCTGTGCACACAGAGTGGTGTCTGTGGAGAGTGGCTCTGTCGTCCCTGGAGTCACCTAGTCCAGCCGAGTCTGCGTCGATGTCTTAACACCGTCCCTGGTTTGAGGTGGGCCTCTTCTCCACCGCCGGGCCCCGGGAGGGAGGTTCCCATCAGCTATCGCTGATCCTAGGCCGCTGTGCTGCGCAGGGAAGATGGCGCCTGGCCCCAGGCAGGGGGGGGCCCGTTGTGGGCTGGAAGGTGACCCCGCACAGGGATGGCCCTGATGGAAGCCAGGCTATAGGGCCAACACCCATACCAAGCCCCTGTGCTCCCAGGGAGAGGCTGGGCGCCTCTGTCTAACCTCAGGGGTGGCAGAGCTGGGAGGAGGAGAAGCTGGGGACATCCCCACTTTCTGGCCTCTGCCCCTCTCTGCTCCCAGCTCCTGTTCCCTCCTACAGGACACTGACAGGCCCGTTCTGGATAATTTGACCATGTTGGGTCCCCGTTTCCCTGACTGTGTGCCTGGCAAGGGCCGGCTGCTCTGTCTCATTCATTCTGTGTCCTCCCACCCTTGGGAGGGGACCATGGGGCTGACAGAAAGCTCTGAGGAGCTCAGGATGGACCCGAGCACCTCCAGGATACTTGGAGGCTCTTGTGGGACATGGTGTTGGCTCCGGCAGTCCAGAGCCCATTGTGGAGTGTCGGCGAGAGGACACAGTGAGACCCTGTCCCTGGAGATGTCCTGGCCAGGGGATGGGTGCAGTTTGAGGTCCTCTGAATCCCGAGGATCCGTGATCTTCAGAACGGGGTCACTTGCGGGCCTTGGGAAACCAAAAGGACGGAGACCTGGGTCCTGGCAGTGGCCCGTCCAGGACGGATGGCCTGGACAGAGCAGCACTGGGAGAGGTGGGGGCATGTGAGGTGGGCGTGCACTCCATTCAGCCAGGCTAGAGACTCAGGGTCCTCCTGGGCCCCTTCCCTTCCCTCCTTCCACAGTCTGCACACCCAGCCTCCAGGCCTGGTTCCTGGCGCCGCTGGCCCGCTAGCCTCTCCAGCGCAGATGCTCTGAGTCGCTTGTGTTCCTGCCTCCGGGGACAGGAGGGCTTTTCACTCAGACCAGGTGGTGTCCCCCGACACGTCCCCACACCTTCGGAATCCTGAGCACCTTGCAGGTCTGTGGGCAGCGCCCAGGGCCCTGCACCCCCTCTGCCCGTTGACTTAGTTCATCTCCTTTCTTGAGGCTTCTAGAAGGGCCACTGAGGTGGGCAGCCTGTGCAAGTTGCGGACCTCCTGTCGGCAGCAACTGAATGCCGTGTGCTTGGCCCCGATCATGTTTGGGGAGCTGGTGGGCAGTGGGAGCCGAGAAGCCTTCTTTCTCCTCCTGCATTCTTGGAAGGACCAGTGCCCACATTCCTGGCCCTCATTTGTGGGCGGGCGTCTGTCCCAGGAATGGGAAAGCACGCTCCAGAGAGCTGGGGCCATGGGAAGTGAGCAGGGGACTGGGGTCGCTGGCCTTTGCCTGGGTGAGGGGGGCCTGGGAGAGCCCTGGGAAGGTTATTGGCTCCATGGAGGCTGAGGGGCATGTGCCTTTCTTTCTTTTTTTTATAAGTCTGGAGCTTTAAAAACATGTATATTTATTTGACTGGGCTGGGTCTTAGCTGCGGCGTGCAGGATCTCCGATCTTCCTTGCAGCACGTGACTGGTGAACTTTTAGTTGTGGCGTGCAGGCCTACTTCCCTGACCAGGGATCAGCGTGGCCCCCCTGCATTGGGAGCTCGAAGTCTTAGCCGGGGAAGTCCAGGCGTTGTCTGTTTCTGTTGCATTTGGAGGATGAAGTGATACATTAGGGCCTCCTAAACTCTTAACTTATTTATTTTTTTTACTTTAGTGTTGTTTAGTTGTTAAATTGTGTCTGACTCTTTTGAGGCTCCATAGACTGTAGCCATCCAGGCTCCTCTGTCCATGGGATTTCCCAGGCAAGAATACTGGAGTGGGTTGCCATTTCCTTCTCCGTAAACTCTTCACTTATTGATGCATTTCTGCAAAAGTTTTCCAAGATGAAATAGCAAAGGGGATGAAGGGGAGTGAGTAGGAACAGTAGGGATGGAGCCACAGAGGGCCTTGTGTACTGTGAGGCCCTGGAGGTCGTGGCTGCCTTCACACAGGACCTGAGAAGGCTCCAAGGACCTTGAGTTTTGTCTTGTTTTTCGGGTGAAGTTCATATAACATAAAACTCACCATTTTAAAGAGGATAATTCAGCGGCGTTAAGTGCCTCGACAGTGTTGTGCAACCAGCGTGTCTTTCTGGTTCCAGAACGTTTTCATCACTCCAAAGGGAACCCTGGGTGGGCAGTCACTCCCCACCCTCCACCCCCAGCCCCTGGCAAGCACTGACCTGCTTTCTGTCTGTGGATTCCTGAACATTTCATATAAATGGAATCATGAACATGCGACCTTTTGTGTCTGGCTTCTTTCACTTAGCCTGAGGTCTTCTAGTCTCTTCCCTATGGTAGCCTGAATCAGCTCCATTCTTTGTCATGACCGAGTAATATTCCGTCATATGCATACACATTTCATTTACCCATTCATCCACTGGTGGGCATTTGGGTTGTGGCCATCCCTCTCCTTTTCAAAACTTTATTTTTATTATAAGACAGCCTTTGCCTTGAGCATCCTCATTTTGATGGGATGTGCCAGAATGTGTCTTCCTTCTCCCATCCCCCCAGCAAGCTGCCCCCACAGGTAAATCCATCTTCTTGAGGGCAGTTATACTTGGTTTTATGGCTTCTTTATATTGGCCCCAGGGTGACAGGAAGATCCCATGCAACCTGCTGCTTCCTCAGCTCGGGTTCAGTGCGCCTGTGTCCTCCTACTGCCCTGGGTCCATGGGGTTGGGACGCCCCAGCTGGTCCAGTGATAAGAACTCCACGCTCCCACTGGAGGGGGCCCGAGTGTGATCCCTGGTCCTATCAGGCAAATGGCCACGGGAAGCAGAGCAGCGGTGACTAGGGGCTGTGGGGGACTGGCAGTGGGCATGGGTCTGCCTTCGCCTCGCCGATAGCCGTGATGGTTGCATAACTTTGTGAGTGGATTTTATGCCACTGAATTGTACCCGGCAAAATGATGACTGTTATATGAATCTCACCCCAATTAAATTAGAAGGAAAAGGATATGTGGGAGCCTCTGTGGGTCTTGCATGAAACCTCGCCTATTTCATAGGCGACAAATGGAGTCTGTACGTGCACCTCCACTGCCAAGGCCAGCCAGCGGGCAGGTGGCAGTCACCACTGGGACCCAGGGCCGGCTTCCGCTTCTCAGGGATGGGTTCTGGCAACTTCACTTCCACCCAGGGCAGCTTCCTGCCAAGCCTGCTCAGGGCCCCTGGGTGGAGAGCAGATGGCTCCATGGCCTCTCAGCTGCCTGCCCACCTCTGCTCCCCCACAGCATGGCTGACAAGAACGGGGCCCTCAAGTGCACCTTCTCGGCCCCTGGCCACAGCACCAGCCTCCTGCAGGGCCTCGCTGCCCTCCGCGCCCAGGGCCAGCTCCTGGACGTCGTGCTCACTGTCAACCGAGAGACCTTCCACGCGCACAAGGTGGTCCTGGCTGCCTGCAGCGACTACTTCAGGTGCGCGCGGGCCCCGGGGTGGAGTGGGGGCACCGCCCGTCCCAGAGGGACCATCCCAGGGCTGTGCCTCCAGCTGCATCCAGCCCAGGATGGCTTTGAGGGAAAGAGGCTGAGGTTCGCCCATCTCTGGGTTTAGAGAGAAGCCAGATGTCCAGTAAGCCCACAGGTTTTTCCAGGTTTGCTGCTTGTTCAACCCAGGGGGACACAGAGCAGACAAGCCGAGCATGCCTGGGGGCAGAGGTGGGAGCCCGCTTAGCAGCTTCTGCCCTGCGAAGGCGGCAGGGCGCCGTTGGGTTTTCATTTTGTCTTTGATGCCTGCTTGTGCCTAACGCTGTTCTGGGCCTTGAGAATTTGGCAGTGATCAAAGGCATGAATTCTGCCCTTGCGAGCCTGTGTGCAGGCCGGGGGATGGATGGTACACCTAGTTGGCAGCCCCTGTGGGTGCCAGACTCTGTCCAAGATGCCGTGTTATGAGTAAGGCCTTGCTGGGTGTCTGGGTCTCTCTGCCCCGAAGTCTCTTTGCTGAAGAGCTCGGCTGGGCAGGGGAGTGAGGGTCCCACCCAACCATTCTTACCCGTGGAAAGCTGTCACAGCTTGGGGACAGTCTCCCTCATTCCCTTAGTGACCAACTGGTCAGCTTCCTCCTGCCACCTGAGAGAGCTGGGGTGCCACTTGGGGTGGTTCTTCAGCCCCAATTTGCCGGCCGTCTCTTAGAGTCCCAGCCCAAGTGCCCACCCTGGGCCTCACGGTCCTTGCAACTGGGGTGCCTTGCCTGATGCGCCCCCTGGCTGCCCGCCCCACGGGCTCAGAGAGGCCGTTCTGGGGAGCTGGAGCAGCCAAGCCATCTGGGGCGCTGCTTCTATTTTTATTCTGGATTTGGGGACGGGCGGGCCGGCCGAGCCAGAAATGCCCTTTAAAGGCTCCTCTGCGCTGGCACTGCAGTCGGAGAGGCCTTAAAAGGCAATGCTCCCTCCCATCGCCGTGATCGCTTCTGCCTTCGATGGGCTGATGGAACTTGTGGGGACACGAAGAAGCGGGGTCCGGGGGCTGGTGGAGCGCTGCTGCCAAGGGTTGGGTGGTGGTTAGTCGGTGGCCCCCGGCTGCCCCCAGCTTGGCTGCCTCTGCTCCTGGCCTGAGCTGGGCCCACCCAGCGGGGACTAGGGGTGCGCATCTGCCAGGCGGTGTCTGAAGTTCTCCCCTCAGGCAGCTGTCACGGATGTGTGCTGATGGGAGTGACAACTCTGATAAGGTGCCAGCTGGTCCCATGAAGGGACCCTGCCACTCTCCATCTTCTAGAACTTGCCAGGAGCCCTGAGCAGGCACTGGGGTTCTCACCCCTCTTCCTTGTAGGGGACCCTCTGGAGCCGTGGGGGGCTGGGACCCAGGGCCCGTGTGTCTCATCAGCACTCACGTGAATACCGCTTCTTGGAGCAGGAGCGCGTGGCGGACAGAGCCGGGGTCACTTGCTGCTGGGGTGGGGCTCACAATGGACTGGTGTTCCTTTAGGCCGTTCTCAGGGGGCTTCTCCGACCACCTAGGCCTCGGAGATGGCAGGGACCCTAGCATAGCTTCCTGACGGGCCCTCTGACCTGGGGACTCTCACCCCTCTCCAACCCATGTGACAGTGACCCAAGACCCAGGCTGGGGAAGGTGGAGCCTCCTGCTCCGGTGGGCCAGGCTGTCCGTGACCCGCGGCGCACACTGCCGTGGGGGACCCTGCTCTGTCTTTGGAGCTTGCCGCGGGGGAGCTCTCCCAGGGCGGGTGTTAAGGTGGGCCAGGGGGACCCGTCCTCAGTCAGTCCAGGCGCTCAGCCATGTCTGACTCTCCGCGACCCCGTGGACTGCAGCACACCAGGCCTCCCTATCCATCACCAGCTCCCGGAGCTTGCTCAAACTCATGTCCATTGAGCTGGTGATGCCATCCAAGCATCTCATCCTCTGTCGTCCCCTTCTCCTCCCGCCTTCAATCTTTCCCAGCATCAGGGTCTTTTCCAGTGAGTCAGTTCTTTGCATCAGGTGGCCAAAGTACTGGAGTTTCAGCTTCAGCATCAGTCCTTCCGAAGAAAGTCCTGTCCTCAGAGTCAAAGCCAAACCCAAGATTTGGTCTCCTCTTGTGGAACTGCACCCACCCCGCAGCTCACAACCCTTGGTCTTCACCCTCTGAGTCCGTGGGCCCTAGCACTGCTAACCTCTGGGTTAGGCTGGGCAGGGCCCCTCGTGGGGACAGTGTCTGGGGTGTGGGGGCCAGGCCTTCCCGGGCAGCACACGGCCCCTGGGCTGGCCTGAGCCTCCACGCTGTGTTTCCAACCTTCAGGGCCATGTTCACGGGTGGCATGCGGGAGGCGAGCCAGGACGTCATTGAGCTGAAGGGCGTGTCGGCCCGTGGCCTGAGGCACATCATCGACTTCGCCTACAGCGCCGAGGTGACCCTGGACCTGGACTGTGTGCAGGACGTGCTGGGCGCCGCCGTGTTCCTGCAGATGCTGCCTGTGGTGGAGCTGTGCGAGGAGTTCCTCAAGGCCGCCATGAGCGTCGAGACCTGTCTGCACATCGGCCACATGGCCACCACCTTCAGCCTGGCCTCGCTCAAGGAATCAGTGGACGCCTTCACCTTCCGGCACTTCCTGCAGATAGCCGAGGAGGAGGACTTCCTGCACCTGCCGCTCGAGCGCCTGGTCTTTTTCCTGCAGAGCAACCGGCTGCAGAGCTGCGCCGAGATTGACCTGTTCCGGGCGGCCGTGCGCTGGCTGCAGCACGACCCAGCCCGGCGCCTGCGTGCCAGCCACGTGCTCTGCCACATCCGCTTCCCGCTTATGCGGCCCTCGGACCTGGTGGACAACGTGCAGACGCTGGACATCATGGTGGAGGACGTGCTGTGCCGCCAGTACCTGCTGGAGGCTTTCAGCTACCAAGTGCTCCCCTTCCGGCAGCACGAGATGCAGTCGTCACGCACCGCCGTGCGCTCGGACGTGCCCTCGCTGGTGGCCTTCGGTGGTACCCCGTACACAGACAGTGACCGTTCCGTCAGCAGCAAGGTGTACCAGCTGCCCGAGCCGGGTGCCCGCCACTTCCGTGAGCTGACGGAGATGGAGGTGGGCTGCAGCCACACGTGCGTGGCAGTGCTGGACAACTTCGTGTATGTGGCCGGGGGCCAGCACCTGCAGTACCGCAGTGGCGAGGGCGCCGTGGATGCCTGCTACCGCTACGACCCCCACCTCAACCGCTGGCTGCGCCTGCAAGCCATGCAGGAGAGCCGGATCCAGTTCCAGCTGAACGTGCTGTGCGGCATGGTGTACGCCACGGGGGGCCGCAACCGGGCCGGCAGCCTGGCCTCGGTGGAGCGGTACTGCCCGCGGCGCAACGAGTGGGGCTACGCCTGCTCGCTCAAGCGCCGTACATGGGGCCACGCAGGCGCCTCGGCGGGGGGCCGCCTGTACATCTCGGGTGGCTATGGCATCTCGGTGGAGGACAAGAAGGCCCTGCACTGCTACGACCCCGAGGCCGACCAGTGGGAGTTCAAGGCGCCCATGAGCGAGCCCCGAGTGCTCCACGCTATGGTGGGCGCCGGCGGCCGCATCTACGCTCTCGGGGGCCGCATGGACCACGTGGACCGCTGCTTCGACGTGCTGGCCGTGGAGTACTACGTGCCCGAGACGGACCAGTGGACCAGCGTCACCCCCATGCGGGCCGGCCAGTCTGAGGCTGGCTGCTGCCTGCTGGACAGGAAGATCTACATTGTCGGGGGCTACAACTGGCGTCTCAACAACGTGACCGGCCTTGTGCAGGTGTACAACACCGAGACGGACGAGTGGGAGCGCGACCTGCACTTTCCCGAGTCCTTTGCCGGCATCGCCTGTGCCCCCGTGCTGCTGCCCCGGGCCGGGGCCCGCAGGTAGCTCCCCAGACCCCGGTTACCGGCTTGGCTGTCTGCTGTTTCTGCCAGGGGCTTGGTGGGCGCAGGTTCCCGCAGAGAACTGGGCCGCCCTACCCCTGGGCCGGCCTCCTGGGGCCTGCTGCGTAGATACGGCACCCTCTGCGCCCCTGCTTCCTTCCTGAAGCAGATTCTGGCTCCACGCCCTCGGGGGGAGCCTGCCAGCAGCGTGGCTGACGTGCTGTGGCCGCCAGCTCACACCCAAGGCGGTTTCCTCGCCCACCTCATGTTCTCCCTGGCGGGTGGGAGTAGGGGTCTTGTGTGTGGCTTTGTCTCCCCTCTCTCCCCTCCCTCCGCCTGGAGGTCTGAGACATTCAGATGCGAACTCATTTGATCCTCCAGTTCCCCCCGCCCACTCTGAGTTGCATGTGTCTTTTTTTAAAAAAACACACCCCAGATCTCTGTGACACCCAGGAGCAGGAGAGGCGGCTGGGAGGTGCCTGACTCGGGGTGGCCAGAAGGGCATGTTTCTGCCTCCCCAGTGAGCCCGAGCTGCTGAGTGGGAGGGGACCAGTGCTCCTCTCCATTCCTGACCTGGGTCCTGGCACCTTCAGGGTGTGCGATCGCCTGCTTTCAGGAGGGAAAACCACAGCCACCTCCCAGAGATGGTCCTTAGGGGCCTTAGGCCTTCCGTTTGGCTCTGGGTGACGTGCAGGGCCGTAACAAGAACAGGGCTGAGGCTCCTCGTCCCTGGCCCTGTCCCACGAGTGAGCGGGGACATGGGCCTCAGAATCTCACAGCGCATCTGTCCCGTGGTTTTATTTCTGCCCCTTTCTAGCCCTCTGCTCCCCCACCCCCGCCCTGTGTGCAGGTTGGCGTGCCGCCGGGCCTGTGCCCACTTGGTGCGGGAAGTCAGGCAGGCTGTGAGGCTGCTCCCTACGAGGGATTTGCGGCATCTGTGGCCACGTTTGTTTTGGAGTCTAAACCTCAAAACCTCTTTTTTTGTTTGGTTCTCTTTTGCTTTTTCTTAAGAGGCCAGCACTGCTGTCTTATAAACGAGATTTGTACCCTTGGGGCAACTTAAAGTGTCTCTTCTGCTGCTAATGGACGATTGATGTCGTGTCTCTGTGACCCTCGCGCCATGTGAAGAATTGACCTCAGACCTTAGCAGACGTCGCCGCCTATTTTCCTTATATTTAATAAAAATGTTATGGTAAAAAGATGGAGTGGGCCCAGGGCTGAGCTTGTGGGGCATGACGGCATGCAGATTCCTAATGGCCTTGCATGTTGGGGGCTTCTCTCCCCCCTCCCCCTCTCCTAGCCTTGCAGAGGAGCAGGACCAGCCTTTGGCTCAGAGCCGTGGGGGCAGTGGGCTTCCCAGGCGGGGCAGTGGTAAAGGACTCGCCCGCCAATGCAGGAGACGCAGGTTTGATCCCTGTTGGGGAAATCCCTGGAGGAGGAAATGGCAGCCTGCTCCAGGATTCCTGCCTGGAGAATCCCATGGACAGAGGCTGCCTGGAGGGATATAGTCCATAGGGTCGCAGAGTCGGACATGACTGAGCAGATGTACCCGTGCGGCTGTGGGTGTGCAGCCAGGCCTTCCACTTCCAGTGGGGAAGACAGAGGGCAAACCCGGCCCAGGAGGGGCGGCCTTGGAGGGACTCTTTCCATGTTGCTCCTTGTGCCTGGTGGCCCAGCCCCCTGCCATCAGCCAGCCCCAGAGCTCCTGGCGGGTTCTGTTTCCATCTACTCAGTCGCAGGACTCCAGGGTGGGCAGCCAGGAGCCCTCTCCCCAGAGGGTGGGATAGGGGAGAAGCAGGGCGGGTCCTCAAGGAATGATGTAGTCACCGTGCTTTCGTATGGGCCCCAGAGCTCCGTGGATTGCCCCCAATCCCTGCTCCTATAGCAGGCCTCGCTGCAAACCCCACTGCTGCCTCGTGGAGAATGGAGTTTTCTGACAGCCTCCTGAAAGGGCCGGCTTCTGGGATCACCCTCAAAACGCACCCACAGGCCCGGTGCTCCTGCGCCATGGCCGCCAGGGTCCAGGGGTGAAGCGGAGTCCGTGTGGGGGCAGGGGGACAGGGTCGAAATAGAAACTAGATGGGGAACCTGTGATGAGTCCACACTGCCAGCGTAGAAATGAAAAGAGCAGCCCTCGGGGATTTACCAGAACATTCCAGCCCTTTCTCATCCCCACCCCCCAACCTGAGCTTCCCGCAAAGAGAATCCTTCCTTGCTAGAGGCATGGCCCCTTCAGGGGGGCAGTTAGAAGCCCTTGCCAGCTGCAAGTCCCCCCTAGCTCAGCTCACACCTTAGAACATCTTGTCCCCAGTGAGCTGGCAGGGATGGCGGCACGGAGCAGGGGGTGGGGTGGGGGCTGCCGTATCTAACCGGGTCGATTGTGCATAACCGTCTGGGCTGGTTCATGGAATGTTCCGGGGGCCCCCTGCCCCTCCCTCTCCATACCCACCCACGAACCCCCCCATCCCCAACGAAAGGAAAATTATTTTTCGTACTGTAAACTTTAAACACGATAAAGCTGTTTCTAATTTAGCAGAAACTGGCTTGAGTCTTCACTCTTGGGCACGTTTGCGTCCTTCAGAGAGAGGCGGACCATGTGTGCACATAGGCACGCAGACCCTCACACGCACACCTGCACGCAGGCATCTGACACGCCCCTCCACGTGGTCACGCTCACGCCCGCAGGTAGCCTGCCCCTAGGCCTGTGCTGCGCGCCCACGCACAGTCACACACGCGCTCCAGGGCCAGCCTGACCCTCCTCCACGCAGCGCCGCGCAGAGGCCTGGAGCTCACCACCCCGCCACCTCCTTCACCTTTTGCCCAGAGCAGCTTGGGCACAGAGGGACTGAGTGTGTGGAGATCCCCTCGGCTTCCAGACGTCCTGCTTCCCTGCCGTGGCTCTGGATGCGGCCGGCAGGAGCCTTCCTCCGCACCTGGGCTCGGGCTGTGGGAAAACGCCCTCTCCCGGGACGGTGGGATGGAGGCCCGAGAGAGGGAGGCCAAGTGTGACTTCTGGGGCCTCACAGTGAGCGAGGGCCAAGGGGGCCTCGGGGGAGCCGTGTGAGGTGGGAATCTGCCCCAGACCTGGCTAGCTTGGAAAGCCGCCCCTGGCTTCATCTCTGAGAACGCAGCCCCAGCTCCTCTGTTCTCACGGGCCCTGGAGAGTTTGCTTCTCATGGTGGAGCCTCGGCGCACGGGTTTTATTAGGGGCACCTGGCCATGTATCCCGAGAGGCACAGCCTGAACGTTTGTTGCACAAATGAGAGCTTTAGGGGTGGGGAGGTAGCAGCAGAGCCTGTCTGGCTCCAGCATCCATGGGCATGATGGGCCTGCAGACCCTAGGGGCAAGAGGGCCACGAAACCAAGCTGCTGCCCACAGTAAAGGCCCCAGCTTAGTTCTTGTGACTGACCCGTGCTTGTTGCCATCCTAGTGGCCATTTCACCCCCCTCACCAATAGAGCCACGGTTTGGTGCCCAGCCTCAGGGGTTAATTTAGGATTTGGCTGAGCCATTCTTGGCAACATCTTTTGTGGGGGTTGTTGTCGGTCTGGGCATGTTTCCCAGTTCTGGCCAGCAAGTTTTAAGGGGGAGTCTGGGGTTGGGGTTTCTGGACACAGAAGAAGTGCTGCTGACCCCCTCCCTCCCTTATTATTTCCTACAAGGACACAATGCCAGGAGCTTCTGCAGCCATCTTGTGGCCATGAGGAGCAAGTTAAGACACACACAGAAATGCCGCCTCCCAGAGCCCTGAAATCATGGGGGCACCAGTCCCACGCTGGAACCTCTAACCTCCAGACTTCTTTTTATGAGAAATCACAGTGTCTGTGTTGCTTAAGATACTAGTGGTCAGATATTCTGATAATTGTAATTCAAACAGTTCCAAAATTATAAGTGTAACAGATGCTGGGGTTTCCCCATCTTATGTAAGTCAAGGTTTTAATTTGCAAGTAACAAAACACTGGCCAATTTAAATAGCAAGAACGTGCATTGGAATGCTGTTCAGTTCCTCACAAAAGTGGCAGGAAGGCTGGAAAACCAGGCTCAGAAAACGGTAGAAATCAAGAAGGCGAGGGTGATCAGCCGAAATCATGCCGGGAAGCTTGGTTGGTGAGGTCATTCCTCCCACCAGCACAGAATCCAGATGCCTCAAATGGCACTGCCACTGGCACCCCGCCATAGCTGCCCCTGGAAACCAGATGCCCCTGCCCCAGTGCTGTTTCTTTCCATTGCTTGGAAACGTGCTGTTGGCCCAGCCCATGCCCTGTGCCAATGCATTAGCTGCCCGGGGGTAGGGAGAGTTAATACATCAGTGTATTAGTCAGCTACTGCTGCTGAGTAACAAGCAAGCCCAACTCTCAATGGCATGCAAACATAAATATTTTTTCATATATCTGTGACTCAGCTTGAGGGCAGGGTGTCTGTTCTGGGCTTCCCTTGGCTAGGCAGCTCTGCTTCCAAGTGCAAGACTGGGGAGTAACTGGGATGCTCAGCTCCACCTGCCTTGCATCCTCCTGGGACCAACAGCTTGTTAACCTATGTTCTCCTCCTACAGTGGTGCCAGAGGGCAAGTGGGATCAGGTGAGGCCTCCTAAGACCCAAATTCAGAACTCCTGTGCTGTCACTTCTACCCATATTCCTTTGGCCAAAGCAAATAATGTGGCCAAGGTCAAAATCGTGGTTGGAGGAATATCCCCCACCTTGTGCAGGAGGAGTGCACAGCGGGGTGGTGCAGGGCAGCAGGACAGAGACAGACGGGAAGCAGGGGCCTGTCATGTGATTGATCATACCACTGGCTGTAAACATTCTTTGCAGTTCTGTGGTGCTTTCAAACTGTGGTTCTGGAGAAGACTCTTGAGAGTCCCTTGGACTGCAAGGAGATCAAACCAGTCAATGCTAAAGGAAATCAACCCTGAATATTCACTGGAAGGACTGATGCTGAAGCTGAAGCTCCAATATTTTGGCCACCTGATATGAAGAGCTGACTCATTGGAAAAACCCTAATGCTGGGAAAGATTGAGGGCAGGAGGAGAAGGGGGTGACAGAGGAAGAGATGGTTGGATGGCATCACCAACTCAATGGACATGAGTTTGAGCAAACTCAGGGAGATAGTGAAGGACAGGGAAGCCTGGCGTGCTGCAGTCCTCCGGGTTGGAGTCGGACACGACTGAGCAACTGAACAACAGCCGTTGGCTTTGGAGCCTCTGTTGTCAGTGGGGGACCAAATTCCCATAATGGAGACTTCCCAGCTTCCAGCTGCTGGGCCATCAGAAAGAAAAGTCAGCTGTATCTCTTCTGCAGACACTATCGGTGAGAAGGTGGGGAACCCTTCTCTTTTACTGTTGGGTAGATTGGGGCTGTAAGTGTCCTGAGCTTTTGGACAATGGAGGGGGCGCTCTGTGTGGGGAGTTCAGCCGGAGCTCGCCCAAGCCTTAGGGCGTTGTGGGGTCATTGCCCCAGATATCCCTTTAGCATGGTGGTTACAGCAGGGACTGGACTGCTCGCTTTTCTGCCTCACCATGTCCTAGAGCCATCCCCCTGGGTCCCTGCCGCCCCCCACCTCCAGCCTTCTCAGCAGCCCTACCTTCCACCCCTCACTCAGCCTGGGGTGGGAGGCCAAGAGGCCTGGGTCCTCATCTAACCTCTTATTCAATCGCGAAAGGAGCGAGCTCCATGTCTGACGTTTCTGACTTCCCATCGCGTTCTTCCCTTTTGCCTCATAATCAAACCTGGCTCCTGCTTTGCTTTTCAAAACTGTCTGAGGAGGGCCTGGTTTGGAAGTCAAAGACAGGCCCTGGATGGTTTTCCTCTTTGTCTTCCTGCTCCAAATGGCCTGAGTTCACCTTCAGCAATGTGGGTACCCCAGATTGACTAAGATTCCATATAAGGCAGTGCAGAAAAGCAAGCCATGGAAACTAACATCTCGAGGTAGGGTTTTGCTTCCCTGACAGTGACTGAATGCTTGCAAGGAAGCAGGCACTGGGCTAAGCGCTTTACATGCATTATCTATTTAATCTTCGCAAGAACCTACTCTTGATGCCGAAAGCTCAGCTTCTCTATCACCAGTGCTGAATTGAATCTCTGAGATAGAGTTTTAGGTGAAGTAGAAAAGGAGAGCTTTATTCCTTTGCCAGGCAAAGGGGGACACAGTGGGCGCCTGCCTTGAAAATCTACATGTCCCCACTTAGAGAGGATAGTGAGAAGTTTTAGAGCAATGGTTCAAAGAGGGCGTGATCAGCTTGTGGACATTCTTCTGAGGGGTTGGTCGTGAGGTGAGTGGGAGTCAGCACCATCAACCTTCAGGTTCCAACTGGTCTGGGGTCTGCATGCCCGAAGGCAGCATACCATCATCCACTGTTAGCTTTTCCCACCTGGAAGGGGTTTCAGTATCTGCAAAACAGTTCAAAAGAGGGACTCCTGTGGTGGTCCAGTGGTTAGGCATCTGCCTGCCAATGCAGGGGACATAGGTTCGATCCCCGGTCGGGGAGAATCCCACATGCTGTGAAGCAGCTAAGCCCGGGCACCACAGCTACTGAGCCCATGAGCCTAGAGCTCATGCTCTGCAGCAAGAGAAACCACCGCAATGAAGAGTAGCCCCTGCTTGCTGCAAGGAGAGGAAGCCTGTGTGCAGCCATGAAGACCCAGTGCAGCCAGGAAAGAAGGAAAAAGAGAGACCTAGAGAGCTCCCTTCATCCTGCTGCCATATGACACTGCAGCAGAAACAGACAGACAAACAAAACACCCAGCTCCAAAATATGGTTGTGTGCACCCCTGCATGGGGAGCCAGGACCTTGCCCCGAGCCTGCACTGTCATCTCCCCCTACTGTTTGGTGGCGGCACACTGCATACGGGATCTTAGATCCCCAACCAGGGATTGAACCCACTCTGAGCAGTGCCTTAACCTGGACCCCCAGGGAAGGCCCCGCACAACTGCTTCTCTTGACTGTTTCTCCCTTGCCTTGCGTCCCCTCCCTTTCCTAATTAACACGTGCTGGAATCTGCCTGTTGGAACTCAGGGAAGGTCATGCAGACTGAATGAAGCCCATTTCCTGTATAATCAAACAAGTGGGGGTCACAGAGACTTTTGTGCACAGGAGCCCCACAGGACCCTGCTTGGTTTCTGAGGAGCGCAAGTATCCACATTTCACATGGGAGCACAGTGAGGCTCAGCGAGGTGAAGTCACTTGCCCGTTGTCACACAGTTGGGGAATTGGCAAGGGCTTGGGCCACACAAAAATGCTCAGGAACTTAGGTTTTAATTCAGCTTGTATCTAGAAGCTGTGTTTTGAGGGGTGCTGTGGTGTGGATGCAGGGGACAGGGCATTCTGGGCAGGAAGACAGCCTGTGCAAAGGCCCTGAGGCAAGATCAGCAAAGCTGGGTGGAGAGCACAAGAAAGGGAAGGCTGGGAGAGGGAGCTGGCAGAGAAAACAGGCGGCCAGGTGGAGTTATGGAGCATAGCAGAGAAAACTGTTTCATGGAAGCAGCAAGAAGTGGCTTATTTGACTTGCCTCTGAGCTTACATTCAGATGTGTTCTGTAACTCAAGTGGAGCTTCTTAAGAATGGGATACTCCCAATCCCTTTGGGTCAGGGCTGGCTGGAGAAGGAGCCACGGCTGTGTGAGTCTAGAGGAAGGCACAGGTCTGCTTTGGGGTCAGGAATGGCTTTCTGGAGGAGGGGACATTTGAGGTGGGTTTTGAGGGACAGATAGGAGTTTCCTAGTCAGAAAACGAATCATTCAAGAAACACTTCCTAATGCCCTCTCTCTGCCTAGTTTTGTGTTAGCCCTGGGAATCCAGGGAAACAGAAGGAACACAGATGAATATAAAATGCAGCCTAAAGTGCTCAGAGCCATCCACAAAGAACAAGCTTTAGGAGTAGTGAATTGGGTGTGTCTGTGTTCTTTCTGCGTCCCACAGGAAATTCAAGCCCTGGAGCGTATTAGCTGGGTGAACATGCTTTTAGCTTCCAATTTCTGCTCAGTCTATAGGGGAGCAGACAGTACCCTAAGACATAGCTGCCTTCAGAGAATGGGATGGTCCTGGGTCGTGAGACGCACATCCAAGGGTACGCTGTAGATAGGGCCCTCGGGGAGGGTCTGTCAGAGGAGAGCCCTGAAAGACGAGAAGGTGCCAGCCGTGAAAGGATCTGGGGAGAGAGCAGTGTGGGCAGGGGCAACAGCGCATGCAAAGATCTGGAGGTGGAACAGCACAGAAGCTGGGGTGGCTGGAGTGAGGGCGCAGGGTGTGCAAGGACCCTGTGGGCCACTGCGAAGACGGTGGACTTGTTTTTTTCCCCTTGAATGTGATGTGGAGCATGCGATCCACCCCGCTTTACAAAGACTGTGAGCTGCTCCAGAAGTCCTGCCCGGGCCACACTGCGTGGCGGAAACTGCCTTTGATGAAGGGAGAAAGTGAAAACATCAGGGCTGGGTTCTGCCTGGGTCACCAGACACCCCGGCCTCACCCTCCTCGGGGCTGGGGGTCAGTGGAGTAGGAGGAGGGCTTGGGTCACTGTCCGGCCATTGCGCAATAAGCAGCCTTGTGGCTCCCTCTGACTCATCACTAGGGTTTCAGATGGATCAAGTTACCGCCGGGGTGTGGGGTAAATGGGGGTGAGGAGGGCACGCACAGGCCCCTCACCTCTGCCTTGTAGGCATGGCCCCTTGCTGTGGCTGCTGTTACCCCCCAAATCTCTTCTCTTGCATCTTTCTGTGCAGAACCAAGTTTAATACAGCCACATGTAAGTGATCAGGGTAACCAGCATTTTTTGAACACTTATTGTGAGCCAGGCACTTGACACATGTTAACCTCGTTTAAACCTTACAAGACCCGGTATAGAGAAGGAAGCTGATCTCTGCTGTCAGGTCTGAGTTCTAGTCCTGGTCTGGCACTTAACTGGCTATGGGCAGCTGCTGTCCCTGCTCTCTGTCACTATTTCCTCTCCAACCTCACAAGATAGTGGTAGGAACTAGAAGTCACATAAATAGAATGCCCAGCCCCTTATCTGACTCTCAGAAGCTCCAGGCTCAGTGCTACAGAGAGAAGATGGATTTCAAATCGACTTCAGTATAAAAGAGAATGGGGACTTCCCTGATGGCTCAGTGGTTAAGAATCCACCTTCCAATTCAGGGGACTGGGTTTGATCCCTGGTCAGGGAACTAAGATCCCACATGCTATGGAGCAAATGAGCCCTTATGTCACAACTCCTGAGCCTGCATGCTTTGGCGACTGTGCACCACAATAAAGAACCTGCGGTCAGCAATGAAGACCGAGTGCAGCCTAAAAAAAAGAGAGAGAGAGAGAATTATTGGTTCATATAACTGAAAAGGCAGGAGTGTCCAGCTTCGGGAAAGGCTAGATGCAGGAATTCTGACAGTATCTCTACCTCTGGTCCTGTCTGCTTTTGTGTGGGTTCCCTCTCAGGTCACCTCCCTCTTCATTCTTCTGTTTTGTTTATTTGTTTACTTCCGGCTGTGGTGGGTCTCCGCTGCTGTGCAGGCCTTTTCTCTAGCTGCGGTGCGCGGGGGGTACTCTCGGCTGCAGTGTGCAGGCTTCTCTGCAGCGGCTTCTCTTGCTGCGGAGCTCGGGCTCTAGAGCACAGGCTCAGCAGTCGCGGTGCATGGGCCCAGCTGCTCGGCAGCATGTGGCATCTTCCAGGACCAGGGATCGAACCCGTGTCTCCTGCCCTGGCAGGCAGATTCTTTACCACTGAGCCACCAGGGAAGCCCCGCCCTCTCTCTCTCTTTTTCCTTTTGTCTGTACTTGTGGTGTGCTGCTTGCAGGATAGTTCCCTAACCAGTGCTTGAACCCAGGCTGTTCAAGTGAAAGCACGCCAGCCTGACCACTAGACCACCAGGGAAATCCCCAGGCCTCCTCTCTTCAAGTGGTGACCTCTGGCTCTGCAGTGAAAGTCACTCAGTTGTGTCTGACTGTTTGCGATCCTATGGACTATACAGTCTGTGGAATTCTCCAGGCCAGGATACTGGAGTGGGTAGCCTTTCCCTCCTCCAGGGGATCTTCCCAACTCAGGGATCGCACCCAGGTCTCCCGCGTTGCAGGTGGATTCTTTACCATCTGAGCCACCAGGGAAGCCCAGAGGTCTGTGTTATCCTTCAGATCAGCTACTCAAGCAAAGACAGTGCTTCTCTTTCTCATGCTTCAAACAAAAATTCCAGACTTGTATCTCATTGGGCAAACTGGGTCACGTGCCTGCCCTCATCCAGTCATGATGGTCAGAGCAGTGGCTCTGATGATGGGCCAAGACTATCAACTTTAGGGGGAGACTTTGTAGGGAGAGTGAGCCATGAGACCAACTCTACCCCAAATCAGGGACTGAAAGTTAGGAAGTGAAGGGCAGGTGGTTGTCAATACCCCAGATAGGGGGCAGATACTTCGTAGGCAAAAAGGCCAGAAGTCCAAGAAAGTGCTCAAAACAATATGAACAAGAAGGATAAAAAGAGCAGTGGGGACTTGCCTGGTGGTCCAGGGGATAAGACATTGAGTTTCCAATGCAGAGGGTCTGGGTTTGATCCTTGGTCAGAGAACTAGATCCTACATGCTGCAAAGAAGACCTGGTGCAGTCAAATAAATAAAAATAAATATTAAAAACAGAGCAGTGGCAGTCCCCAGTTCAGTTCAGTCGCTCAGTCGTGTCTGACTCTTTGTGACCCCATGGACTGCAGCACGCCAGGCTTCCCTGTCCATCACCAACTCTTGGAACTTGCTCAGACTCATGTCCATCGAGTTGGTGATGCCATCCAACCCTCTCATCCTCTGCCATCCCCTTCTCCTGCCTTCAATCTTTCCCAGAATCATGGTCTTTTCCAAGGAGTCAGTTCTTCGCATCAGGGGGCCAAAGTATTGGAGTTTCAGCTTCAGCATCAGTCCTTCCAGTGAATATTCAGGACTGATCTCCTTTAGGATGGACTGGTTGGATCTCCTTGCAGTCCAAGGGACTCTCCAGTCTTCTCCAACACCACAGTTCAAAAGCATCAGTTCTTAGAAGGACATGTGCTCATTTCCTCCTGCTAGAACTCCAAAATTACAACTCGCTGCTGAACAACCATTGAGAGGAAAATGTTGGATCCCACCAGAAAAAGATAACCCATGTCCAAGGGCAAAGGAGAAGGCCCAGCAAGATGGTAGGAGGGGCAAAGCTGCGTTTAGAATCAAACCCCATCCCCACCAGAGATGCTCAGAGGGCTCAAACAAAACCTTTTGAGCACCAGGTCCCAGAGACCCCACAGAGACTGAGCCAGACCTGTGTTTGAGTATCCAGTGGAATTACAGGTCAGCAGTGGCCTGCTGCAGGGGCCGGGGGCTCTGGGCGCAGCAGACCTGGGACACACAGCCTGTGGCATAAGCCCTCTTGGAGGAGGTCGCCATTAACCCCACCAAAGAGCCACCAAGCAGACGACCCACAAACTGCAGAACAATTACACCACAGAAATTCATGCAGTGTTAAGAAAGTTCCAGGACCCACAAAGAGTTCCCAACCTGGGGATCTGGCAAAGGGACTGAGAACTCCCAGAGAATTTCACTTTGGAGACCAGTGGGATTTGACCACAAAACTTACACAGGTCTAGGGAAACAGACTCTTGGAGGGCACAAACAAAACCTTGTGTGCACCAGAACCCAGGAGAAAGGAGCAGTGACCCCACAGAGACACCCAGGCTTGCCTGTGAGTGTCCAGGAGTCTCCTGCGGAGGCGTGGGTTGGCAGTGGCCTGCTGCAGGGTTGGGGCCACTGAGTGCTGCAGTGCACGCAGGAGACCTTCTGAAAGAGCTCCCCATTGTCTTCATCACCTCCACCATAGTTTGGTCTCAGGTCAAACAACAGGGAGGGAACACAGCCCCGTTTTCAACAGAGAACTGGATTAAAGATTTACTGAGCATGGCCCTGCCCATCAGAAAAAGACCCAGTTTCGACCCCCTACAGTCAGTCTCTCCCATCAGGAAGCTTCCATAAGCTTCTTATCCTGGTCAGAGGGCAGACAGAATGAAAACCACAGTCACAGAAAACTAACCAAACTGATCACACGGACCACAGCCTTCTCTAACTCAATGAAACTATGAGCCATGCCGTGTAGGGCCACCCAAGGTGGACGGGTCATGGTGGAGAATTCTGACAAAATGTGGTCCACTGGAGAAGGGAATGGCAAACCACTTCAGTATTTTTGCCTTGAGAACGCCATTAACAGTATGAAATGGCAGTTCCCAGAATATTCCAAATTAAAATGTGTATGTGTATGTATTTAATGTGGACATTTCATTAAAATGTTACCAGATGTAAATAAAAGCATGTTTGGAAAACTGGTGTCCCCCTATGATTTCCATCAGTGTCCCCTCCAGCCATCCCTCGCTCTGGTAAAAAAAAGTGTGCTTGTTATGAAATGACAGGTACCCCAAATTCCCCTGGCTGCCCCTCCTGATTTCTGCCCTGCCCATACCCTGAAATCCCTAGAGCCTCCTGAATATAAACTTTCAACACTGGTGGTTTTGGTCCCTCTGCTTGGGTAGGAACAACTAGATGTCAGAGTCCCCCCCCTCCCTAGGTCTGCCCCCACCCCAAGGTCACTGGGGAGACTCTGCTCTCCCTTTCACTGCTGGGTCTGGGTGGGGTTTCTGGACCTGTCCTTTAGCACCCAATGAAAAAGCTGGGCTTCCTTGAGTAAAACTGGACTGGAGAAATTCGCAGAGAGGAGGCCGAAGCTCTGTAGTTCCAGTTTTCCGAGCTTAAGGATCGGAATAGGGACTGGAGAGGGAATAGGAATAGGGAAAGAAAGGTGTTAAGGATGACATTGGGGTTTTGGGCTGGTGACTGATCACACCCCCCAAACCATGGTGGCCACAGGAGCCTCCTTTCCTAACATCATTCTCCTCTAACTGAAAGTGGCTCAGCCGCGTCCGACTCTTCGCACCCTGTGGACTATAGGTCCATGGAATTCTCCAGTCCAGAATACTGGAGTGGGTAGCCTTTCCCTTCTGCAAGGGATCTTCCCAATCCAGGGATCGAACCCAGGTCTCCCGCTTTGCAGACGGATTCTTTACCAGCTGAGCCACAAGGGAAGCCCATTCTCCTCTTTACCCATTACTAGTTTTATTTTCCACATCACATTTCTCTCCATCTGAACAGTTTTTGGGTTACTTATTGGTGGGTTTGGTTCCCCTCTCCTCGACTGTGCACCCTATGAGGGCAGGGACCACGTCTCCTTGCTCATGCCGTTCCCCCAATATGCTTGGCATACACAGGCATTCAATAAATGAATGAACGCATGCATGGATGAGCAATGCCCTGAACTGGTGTCTGAGCGGAACTGGTCCGAGCCGAGGCTCAGCTTCGAGAGCTACCTGTCCTTGGAGTGGGTGCTTGCTCCAACCTGGTGACCTGGAAGGACCTGCCTCGAGGAGTCACTCTCTTAGGGGCTCCAGCGCCCCAGTCCGCTCCCGGGCCATAGCCAACAGCCAAGCAGCCGCTGTCCAGCGGGCCAGGAGACGGCTCACTGCGCCTGCGCCGAAGTCCTTGCCCTCCGGCTCCCACCTCCCCTTCTGGCCTCGGAGCGCGCCGCCGAAGCGCGCGCATGCGCCATCGCCCCCGCGTCGCGCGCCTCTCCTATGCGCACGCGCCGCTCTCACGCCCGCCGACGCGCCTGCGCACTGCCCGCCGCCCGCGGGTCTGGTCGGCGCTTGCGTGGTGGCACCGGCGAGTGGGGGGGCGAGGAGGTGGAGGAGGAGGAGGAGGAGGAGGAGGAGGCGGCGGCGAGAAGATGGCGACTTCGAACAATCCGCGGAAATTCAGCGAGAAGATCGCGCTGCACAACCAGAAGCAAGCGGAGGAGACAGCGGCTTTCGAGGAGGTCATGAAGGACCTGAGCCTGACGCGGGCCGCGCGGGTAAGGGGGCTTCCCTCGCCGACCCCTCTGGGCCGGAGAGGGAGGGAGGGGGCGCGTGTCCCGCGCGTGCACGGGGCGGGGGGCGCGCGGCGGGGGCGGGGCGCGCGGCGGGGGCGGGGCTTGGCGCGGCCCGAGGAGACAGGTGTCCCCACGCCCCGGGCGTCGTGGGCGGGGACAGGTGCCCCCACATCATCGATACCTGAAGGGGTACAGGTGTCTCTCCATCACCGCTACCTGAAGTGGGGGACAGGTGTCACCACATCACGGTTCCCTGTATGAGCAGGAGCCTCTATCATTACTAGTTGGAGGGAACAGGTGCCGCTACAGCATTGTTACCTGAGGGGGGGAAGGTGTCCCCACATTGCTACCTGATAGGTGCTTTTATATCACTGCTCCCTAGGGGAGTGATACTGAGGCTCTTGAACTGGGTGCTGCTTGCTAGCATCACTGTTAACTGGGAAGCTGGGATAGGTGCTCCTATATCATTGGTACCTGAAGGGGACAGCTGCCCCCTCACCCTTGCTACCTGGAAGGACAGGTGTCTCTACATCACTGTCATCTGTGCACGCACTCCCTGAGTGTTGGGGGAGGGACAGGTGCCCCTACTTGCAGACCTGTGGTGGGATAGGTGTTTCTCCCTTTTGGATATCTGAGGCAAAGGTCTGGCGCCTCCCGTGTGGGGACCTGAGTGGGGTCAGGAAGGCAGATTGGGCTCAGTCTTGGAACTTGGAGTGGCAACAGCTGCCCCTTCCCCAGTGCAGCCCATATGGTGGGGACCAGGTGTTGTTCCTCCCACAAGGACAGGGGACAGCTGGCCACAGATGGCCCCTGGCCCCTCAGGACCGGGGTGGAGGGACAGTTCTTCGTCAGATGGCGGGTGCATTTGGTGTGCAGGGGCAGGCCAGCTGGCCTGCCAGCCTCGCCTGGGGAGCCGCTGTGGGCCTGGAGCAGGGGCTTGGTCGTGGCTGGGCTTGGGGGCCTGGCTCTCCTTCTGGGCCCCAGCCCTCTGGCAACCGCCTTGAAGTGCAGACTCCTTGGGTCTCGGTGGCCTCCTTTGTGGAGTGTGTCTTGCAAGCCCTTCCTGGTGGTTGAGGGAGGGGAGCATGCTTTGCACAGGTGGCCGTAAATCTCTGCTTTGATCCTGTGGAGGGATGGGACCTCCATGCTGCACCCTGGGGCCTTGGGGAGGGGTTGAGTGGGAGCTACAGACACCTGCTTCACTGGTTTCTGGATTTGGCATCTGAGTTGACTGTCCTTGGGCTTCCCTGGTGGCTCAGATGGTAAAGAATCTGCCTGCAGTGCAGAGACCCGGGTTCGATTCCTCAGTCGGGAAGATCCCCTGAAAGGAATGGCTATCCACTCCAGTATTCTTGCCTGGAGAATCTCATGGACTGAGAAGCTTGGCAGGCTACAGTCCATGGGGTCAGAAAGAGTTGGACCCGGCTGAGCAACTAACATTTGATTCTTCTAGGCAGATCCACTGTAGCTTTGTGGTGTGAGCCTCAGTCTCTGATTCCTCGGGTGGGATTTTGGGGTGATGTTATTTTTTTTTTAATAAGTTGCTTGTTTTTCTTTGAGATCTTGAGCTAAAGACTAGAATGTGTATCTCCATTTCCATGCATTTGTTCAGCACATATCAATTGGGTGCTCACTGTCGGACAGGTCCTGCCTGTCCCTGCTCCAGGATGTGGCTGCTGAATGAATGAATGACAGTGTGCAACCTGAGTGTCCTCCACACGCCAAGATTTCTAAGGACAGGGGCGTCCACTTCATCTTGTCTCCAGCATGCGGCATGTCCTAGCATGCAGTAGGTGTCCAGTGTATGTGGTATGACAGGAAGAAGGGGTCACACTCATTTGTGGCAGTCTTCAGGTTTCAGCTGTAAGGTTGGAAATGAATTATTGTTGAAAACATTTCTTTAAAATAACAGCTTTTTCAAGATATAGTTTGTGCATCATATAATTTACTTATTTGAAGTGTATAGTTCAGTGGTTTTTAGTATATTTACAGAGTTGTGCCATCATCACCGCTGTCTAATTCCAGAACGTTATCATCACTCCCGTAAGAAGCTCCTCACCCGTTAGCAATCACTTTTCATTTGCTGCTCCCCCAGCCCCCTGGCAGCCACCAACTTTTCTGTTTTTGTGGATTTACCTGTTCTGGACATTTCGTATAAATGGGATCATACAAGATGTGGCCTTTTGCGTCTGCTTCCTTTCACTGAGTGTAGTGTGTTTGAGGTTCATCCACGTTTTAGCATGTACCGGGAAACTTCTTTCCTTTTTATGTGCTAAGTCGCTTCAGTTGTGTCTGACTCTTTGCGACCATAGCCCGCCATGCTTCTCTGTCCGTGGGATTCTTTAGGCAAGAATACTGGAGTGGGTTGCCATGCCCTCCTCTTCCCTTTTTACAGCTGAGTACTATTCCTGGGTGTGGACAGACCACATTTGTTTATCCATTTATTGGTTGATGGATTTAGAGATTCTAAAATATAAAGTTTATTTATTTTGGCTGCGCTGGGGGTTCGTTGGGGCCCGAGGGCTCTCTAGTTGCGGTGTGCGGACTTAGCTGCCCCACAGCATGTGGGATCTTAGTTCTATGAGCAGGAATTGAACTCGCAGCCTCTGTATTGGAAGATGGCTTCTGAACCACTGGACCATCCGGGAAGTCCCTAGAAAAGCTTTTTTAAGATTTGCAGACAGCACTTCCCTTGGCCCCCGGGAACCATTTCCCATCTCTCTGTTGGCCTCCTTTACATTGGAAGCTGGGGAGGTGGGGTGGGCGTGGGCCCTGGGCAGAGGTGAGCTTATACTAGATTGTTACAGACAGAGCAGTGCTCTCTGTTGGGGGTAGTTCTGTCCTAGGGGACACTGGGCAGCGACATTTCTGGTTGTCTCATCTGGGCAAAGAGCAGCTACTGGCGTCTGGTGGGTGGAGAGTGGGGGTGCCACCCAGCACCCCACAATGCACAGATGGTGATCTGGCCGCAGCTGTCAGCAGTGCCAGGGCCGAGAAGCCTTTGGTTTGGAGGAAACTCTGTGTGGGGAGGGGCGTGCGAGCTATGTGCCTGGGCAGATAGTTCAAAACTCTGCGCCCACCATGGGTGGGCCTTTGCCTGCGCCTGAGCCTGGGCTGGCAGGCTGGTTCCCAGCCGTTCCCGGGACTGCCTGTGGCGCGCGGCACAGCTGCGGCGTGTGGCGCAGGCGAGCCTGCTCGGGGCGGGTCTCCTGCTGCACACCCCCCGTGGCCGCAGCCTGCGGTGCTGCCTCCGCCTGCGGTCAGCACGGGAGCTGCTGTGCCTGCCGCCGCCTCCTCCCGGCCAGCCGTCCGTCCCGGAGCGAGCGGCGCCACTCATGTCGACTGTCTGCCCGTGATCTTCTGTGGTGATGGGTGTGCCCACCGAGCCGTGCCCACCGAGCCTCCTCCTGTGACAGGGTGGCCGGCAGGTGTTGAGCCTGGGGCTCATCCATGCTGTCACGTTACTTGGGGCAGGGACCCCAAGGGCTAGGTCGGGCCGGGGGGTGGGGAGTGAGGTCCCCTTGCGAGCAGCAGGGTAGAGGGGTGAGTGCGTGAACCTTCCTTCCCCATCCTTGGACTTGGGCAGCCTGATGTACGGGCAGGGCTGTGACACTCTACTGTGTGACTTGGGGCGGGTTTCTTAACCTCTCTGGGCCTCAGAATCCTGATCTGTGCTTACTCCACAAAATGACATTTGTGCTTGCCCAGCATATCCCAGAGGCAGTGCTAGGCACTAGGGTGGTTGCTGTTCAGTAGCTAAGTCATGTCCAGCTCTCTGTGGCCCCAAGGACTGCAGCACACCAGGGTTCCTTGTCCTTCACTGGTCTCCACTATCTTCACTCGTGTCCTTTGAGTTGGTGATGCCATCCAACCATCTCATCCTCTGTCGCCCCCTTCTCCTCCTGCCTTCAGTCTTTCCCAGCATCAGGGTCTTTTCCAAGGAGTCAGCTCTTTGCATCACATGGCCAAAATATTGGAGCTTCAGCTTCCAGTGCATATTCAGGGTTGATTTCCTTGAGGATTAACTGGTGTGATCTCCTTGCTGTCCAAGGGACTCTGAAGAGTCTTCCCCAGCACCACAGTGGAGCCAGCAGCATACTGAGGCATGTGAGGACCGTGTTCTTGGAGAGGCAGCGTGGTTTTAGCATGGGACAGGAGAGACTTGCTCCAAATAAACAAGGCAGAAGCTCTCGGAGAGAAGCAAATCGATGTGCTAGGAATGGCTAGGGTGGGAGGCTGACGCTTGGACAGTGAGACAGAGCCCCCCCATGCCGGGGAGGGTTGTCCCTTGTGAGGGAGGCAGGTGCAGAGACCCCAAGGTGAGAAGGGCTTGGCACGGTTGAAGGTGCATGTTGAGAGAGAGGAGAGATGAAACCGGCCCCTGAGCAAGGAGCCCTGGGAAGATTTGCGATGGTCAGCGGCCTGGTCCTTTGCTTGTTTTTGTAGCAGCTTTATTGAGATATCATTCCCAATACGTTCTGACCAGTCATTGAAGCTGTACCATCCAGTGGTTTTTACCATATACACAGAGTTATATAACCATCACCTGTCGACTTTAGAACGTTTTCATCACCCCAGAGAGAAACCCTGTCCCTGGGACTTTGCTGGCTTGCCAGTGGTTGGGACTCCATTCTTCCAGTGCGGGGGGCACAGGTTCAGTCCCTGGTCAGGAAACCAGGATCCCACATGCTGCTTGGCACAGCCGAAAAATGAAAATAACAATGAGAATAATAAAATATTAAAAAAGAAATGCTTAGAAAAAAAAAAGAAACCTCCATCCCCATGAACAGTCACTCCCCAAGCCCCTGGTGACCACTGATCACCCTCCATCCCTGTGGGTTTGCGTGTCCTGGACGTTTCAGAGAAATGGGATCATGCAAGATGTGGCCTTATATGTCTGATGTCTCAGACATAAACTCGGTATGTTTCTGAGGTTCACCCATGCTGTAGGGTGTATCAGGCCTTCCTTCCCTTTTAAAAAATAGTGGTATAACATACACGACATGCGTTTACCGTCTTAAGCATCGTGAACAGTTCGGTGGTGTTACGTGCTTTCTCCATCATCTTGCTTCATTGCTCTTTTCTAAAAAATTATCTGTTTCTGGCCGCACTGAGTCCTCGCTGTGGAGTGTGGCTTCTTGCTGTGGTGGTTTCTCTTGTTTTGGAGCCTGAGCTCTAGGCACGGGGCTTCAGGCGTTGTGGTGCACGGGCAGTTGCTCCGCAGCACGTGGGATCTTCCAGGACCAGGGATCAGGCCCGTGTGCCCTCATTGGCAGGCGAATTCTTTACCACTGGAACACCAGGGCAGCCCCGCCTCATTCCTCTTTAAGGTGAATGATACTCCACTGTGTGGAGACACCACATTTTGAGCGCCTGTTCATTCACCGGGGGACACCTGGGCTGCCCCTGCCTTTTTGGCCATTGTGAGTAGCACTGCCGGGGACGTTCCTGTCCGGTTGCCTGTACAGATGCAGGTCTTCCTTGCCGCTGGGTGTCTGTGCCATGGGGTAGAGTTGCTCAGTCAAGTGGTGACTCTCCATTTGATCATTTAAGGATGCTTCGTGTCTTACCAAGATGGCCAAGAACTGAATGGGCAGGAGAGGTGAGAAGGGAAGCAGGCAGAGGGTGAGAGGCTGCTGTTAGCCTTGGGCTGGAGAATGGAGAAGGTGTCCATGGCAGTGACCCAGAACAGTGGGTATCAGTGATATTTTGGCAGCAGAGGTGACTGAGTGTGTGGGTGGATCGAATGTGGGAGGTGAGGGCAAGGGATGCGGGCGAGTCGCCCAGTTGCCAGCGGCTCAGGGCACAGGAGGCTCTGCCTGTGACCGATCACTGAACATCCCAGGGAGCAGCGCCTGGGCCAGGAAAAGCCTGCCTACAAAGCGGTCCATGGGGACCCGGCTGGGGCTGCTGGCTCTCGCTGTGCTGAGGGCGGGTGTTCTCCGGGTCCTACCCTGTGACGGGGGTGGCTCTGCACAGGCTGTTGGGAAACCAGGCCCCTGGGCCGCAGCCACCGCACAGTGGTGTCTTGGGTTAGCTGAGCGTAGAGGCTGCCCCCCCAGTCCTGGCCTCCGTCCTGGCTTTGGCACCGTTTGCCTCTGTGCCGGCTGCTTCAAGTGTCTGGTGCCATCTGTAGCCTTGACACACACACGCATGCACGCAGGACTCGCCGAGCTGCTCTGTGGAGAGCATGGGATGCACCGTCGCCCGCCTCCAGAAGGCCCCAGTCTCCGTGCGCTCCAGCTTGTGAGCTGCCTGCCCAATAGTGGGTGGAATGGGGGCCTTGAAGAAGATAGGCCCCATCCTGCCCTCCAGAACGTGTGAAGTGAAGTGTTAGTCACTCAGTCGTGGCTGGCTGACTGTGACCCCATGGACTATAGCCTGCCAGGCTCCTGTGTCCATGGGATTCTCCGGCAAGAATACTGGAGTGGGTTGCCATGCCCTCCTCCATGGGATTGTCCTGACCCAGGGATGGAACCCACATCTCCTGCATTGCAGGAGGATTCTTTACTGTCTGAGCTACCAGCAGAGCCCAATAACCTGTGAGTGTGACCGATTTCTGAAAAAAGTCTCTGCAGATATGAGTAGGGTAAAGATCTTTAGATGAGCTTGTCCTGAATTTAGGGTGATCGGATGACTGGCACCGTCATGAACAGAGGAGAAGACACAGACTCACTTGGGAGAGGCCGTGCATGATGGAGGCAGAGATTGGAGTGTTGCAGCCTTGGGCCAAGGATGCATGGAGCCCCCAGAAGCTGAAAGAGGCGAGACAGGGTCCTCCAGAGGGATTGTGGCCCTGCTGACACCTCGATTCTGGGTGTCTGACCTCCAGAATTGTATAAAAATGAATTCCTCTTGTTTTATGCCCCTGCCTTCCCTCCACTGGCAGTCGTTTATGATGGCAGCCCCAGGACACTTTTCCCTGGGCTGCAGAGTCTGAGTACCTTGCGGAAGCCGCCGTGATGCAGTGGGCCTCAGGGGTCACCTGCAGACGTGCACACTTGTCTTTCTCTGGCAGCTCACTCAGTCATGTTTTCCTCAAGTGAACCTGTCATTTCACCCATTGTCAGGAACTGGAGCCTCTCACTCTGAACTGGGCCTGGTGGGGATAGTGGACAAGCCAGAAAGACAATAGCAGGAGCGTGGGCCCTAGGGCAGGAGGGGTGTTGAGTGGCAGGTGGGATTTAGTTCCCTGACCAGGCATCGAACCCGTGCCCTCTGCATTGGAAGAGCGGAGTCTTAACTGCTGGACAGGCAGGGAAGTCCCAGGAGAGGGCATCTTGTTGTCAAGGAGCTGACCAAGAGTGCAGTCAGAGTGGGGCAGGGGATGGGAATTCCCTGGCAGTTCAGTGGTTAAGACCCTATGAGCTTTCACTGCCGAGGGCCTGGGTTCAATCCCTGGTAGGGGAACTAAGATCCTGCAAGCTGCCCAGCGTAGCCAAAGAATAAAAAATAAATAAATAAATATTAGAGTGTGGCAAAGGTGCAGGATGAGGATTTTGGGTGGGTGGGTCACGTTTGCTCTTTGCAGGCTTGGTTCCTGCTCCACGCTGGGCACTGGGTGGTTTTTGCTCACCCCCTCCTGCCAGCCCACAGAGAAGAGGTGTCTTCTTTGCCTGTGGGCCAGTGGGGCAACTGAGGCCCAGAGCTGCATCCCAGTTGGGAAGAGACAGCCCTGGGATGAGCATGTATGATATGTCTGAAACAAGGAATTAAGAACACAAACTGGAACCTTCTGTTGCTCACAAGAGACTACTTGGCCCCGCTTGGGCCATGGTTTCTCTGAAAGATGACTGAGTTTCTCCAGCCACACCCACATTTTTCTTTTGACTTGGACCCTGGAATCCATATTTCCTGCCATTAATTGTCCTTGTCTTGAAGGCAGCAGCCTTGGGACACCATCACATACACCTTTGTGCAAGGCCTACGGCTCTTTTCCCTGTGAAAGCCACAGCCCATATCAGGCTGGTTGCCAAAGTCTCTGTGGCTGACACGGGACACACTTCTAGATAAATTTGTCCAGTGGTCATTTGGAAGGAGGCTATCTTTGGGGAGCCCTGGTTCTGATCTGACCTTTCCAGTCACACATCCTCAGGGGACTGATGAGTGGCCCTGCCTGTCTGGGGTCCTGTGTAGAGAACCCTTCCGAAGCTCGTGGCCAGCCCAGGGCCTCAGAACTGTGCAGAGTAGTGACTTTTTTTTTTCTTTAATAAAAACTGTAAAACAAAACTGTAGTGGCCCTTGCCTTCTTCTTTTTAAATATATATTTTTAACTTAGTTAGTTGGCTTTGCTGGGTCCTAGTCGTGGCACTTGGGATCCTCGGTCTTTGCTGCAGCGCGTGGGATCTTTAACTGTGGCGTGTGAACTCTTAGTTGTGGCATGTGGGATCCAGTTCCCCGACCAGGAATCAAACTCAGGCCCCCTGCACTGGGAGTTCGGAGTCTTAGCCAGGGGACCACCAGGGAAGTCCCAGAGTGACCTTAAAAAAAAAAAAAACCTGAAAAAAAAATCGAGGTGAAATTCACTTAAAATGAACCACTTTAATGTACATTTCGGTGGCATTTAGGATGTTCGCAGTGCTGTGCAGCCGTCACCTCTTTCTAGTTCCAGAGCATTCCCGTCACCCCAGGAGGAAACCCCATCCCCATGAGCCGTCACTCCCCAGCCTCCCCTCCCCCACCCCCAGGAGCCGCTCATCTGCCTTCTGTCTCTGTGGAGCGGCCCTCTGGACATTTCGTGGAAACGAGGCCTTGCAGCTCGTGGCTTTTCCTGCCTGGCTGCTTCCACTCAGCGTGAGGTTTCTGAGGTTTCTGCACACTGTGGCTTGTATCGAGGGGCATTCCTTTGTGTGGCCACGTGACGATCCAGCCGTGTGGGTGGACCACCCTTAGCTTGTCTGCTACCTGTTAGTGGGTGTGTGGGCTCTTTCCCACTCACTCACTGTCACGGATGGCGCTGCTGTGAACGTGTGTGTGCAAGTGTTTGCACAAGCCCCTGTTTTTGCCTTGCGGGCATATGCCTGAAAGTGCGATTGCCTGGCTTATGGATTGACTAGGTGGTAGCCGACGGGCAGGGTGTGTAGTGCTAGGAGGACCCATGTGCTGGGGGTAATCCAGGAATGCTTCCTGGACCTGCAGTAGGTGTGGAACCAGACATGTCTGTGGCTGGGTGAGGGTCAGGCATGGGCACCCAGGGCCTAGTTCCAAGGCCAGGCCACCGTCTCACTTCCTTGACTGGCACCCACTGTTAGAAATTTGTGTTTCGGGTCATACCAGCAGCCACTACCAAACATACAATTGACACAGTTTTCTTCAAGGAGCTCAGCCCTCCCTGTGTGTATGGAAAATTAATATAATTGGGTCCCTTCTGTTTATTATAAAATGCCAGCAGGGACCCACTAAATTGATTTAATAACCTGTTAATCCAGGGTTCGACAAGCTATGCCTGTTTTTTGTAGAGAAAGTTTTATTAGAACATGGCCATGCCCATTCATTTATACCTTGTTTGTGGCAGTAGAATCATTGTGGCGGAGGCCTGTTGACCTGAGGAGGTGCAGATAGCTACCATGTGTCCCTTCAGAGGAGTTTGTTGGCCCTGGGCCAGTGAGTCTCACCCACAGTTTGAGCCCCACTGACCTAGAGCAACAAGGAAGGTTGAGAAGGCGGTGGGCAGTGGTTCCGCCACTCTTGGGGGCTGCTGAACTGCCTCAGAGCTGAAGGATGCAGGTTCCCGGGCTCCCCCAAGATCCTGTTTCTGCAGGATCTGCCCCAGGCAGCGGGCTCACCAGGGCTTTGCCAGGCCGGGGGAGATGGTTGGCCTCCATCGCATGAGTGAGCGGGCTGTCTGGCCTCGGTGAGTGCTGTGGTAGTCACGTGGTCCATGCGGCCAGGGAGGGTCTGCCGTCACTTCCTGAGGCTGGCCTGGGTGCAGTGTCAGGTGCCTCTTCTTGACACCGTGGGCCTTCTGGTCCTGGTTGGGGGTACAGGGTTGCTCAGGTTACTCCGGGCCCGAGCACGCCCACTGCGGATGTCATGGAAGGTTGTGTGCTGGCCCTCCTCTGCCGTCCCTGGCCCTGGGAGCATCCCGGTTTCAGCTCGGTGGTATGGTCTCCCTTCCGTGCCATCCCATGAGAGGGTCGGGATGCAGAGTCCTTGGCGTTGGGCATTTCTTTTTAAACAGGGGCCTTTTAGAAAACGTCATGTGCATGTCGGGGCTGGGGTCTGGCCTGGGGAGAGACTGGCCTGACTGCAGTAGTGTGTGTGTTAGTCACTCGGTCATGACTGACTCTTTGCGACCCCATGGACTGTAGCCCGCCAGGCTCCTCTGTCCATAGGGTTCTCCAGGCAAGAATACTGCAGTGGGGTGCCATTTCTTTCTCCAGGGGATCTTCCCGACCCAAGGGTGGAGCCTGGGTCTCCTTCATGGCAGGCAGGTCCTTTATCGTCTGGTCCACCAGGGAAGCCCAGTGGGAGCTCACTGGTGGGAGGCATAGAAATGGGCCCCGCGGGGTGCGCGCTCTGGCTGGCTCTGCCTCGGGGGCTTTCGGTCACATCTGGGGGCGTTTTGGGTGGTCGCAGCTCGGGGCAGGGTGTGCACCTGGCCCGTGGTGGGTGGAGGCCGGGGGTGCTGCTCCGCACAGGGCAGCACCCACGAGGCCCCTGACGCCAGCGGCGCTCGGGTGGAGAAGCTCTGCTTCTGCGTCCCCCGTGCCAGGGCTGTGCAGGTGCGAAGGGGTTGGTGGAGGCCCTGGTTCCCTGAGGTGCACACCCCAAGCCTGGCGCCCTGACAACACCCTAGGCGGCCGATGGCCTCCTCCTGGGTTTATGGAGCGGCTCAGGGAGCAAAGGTCACAGAGCATTGGAGGCGGGAGAGCTGGGATTTGACCCCAGTCGGACAGACTCAGGCCCCAAATGTTTTCTTTTTTTTTTTTTTTGGCCACACCTTGCAGCATGTGGGATCCTAGTTCCCCGACCAGGAATCACTTATCCCTAACCCCCGCAACATTGGGCTCACAGTCCCAACCCCTGGACCGCCAGGGACGTACCCTACCCCCTTACATGTTTTCTCCTGTCTCACGTGGCTCCGGGTGTTGGCCCACTGCTCCAGGCAGGGCAGAAACTTCCAGGCTGCTGGAACCCTGTGTGTAGAGGGGACTGCTGAGGACTCTGCATGGGCAGAGGGCCTGGGCGGAAGGCAGGGGCGAGGGGGGAAGAGGACCCCAGGCCAGGCCCAGTGGGTGGGCTGTGGAGTGTTATGGGAATTTCCAGCAGGATGGCGACGTGAGCAACACGAAGGTGTGGGAGGGTGAGGGGCCAGACTTGCTGGAGCCCGGATGCGAATGCCCAGCGACTTGTCGCAGTCCCTCCGAGACGAGCCCGTGGTTTCCCTGGGCGCACGGAGGAGGAGCCAGGGCCTGGCAGGGCACTGGGCGGTTTGCTGGGTGTGGAGGTGCTGGGATCGACCCCTGTGCCTGAAGCCGGGGCTCACATTTTTCTTAAGGCAGCCACTGAAGAGTCTCGTCCAAGGCTGAGCTTCGAGTCATATCCATCTGTTGAGGACCGTGGAGGTCTCCCCTGGTGTTTTGCAAATCAGGGGTTCATTGTGTTCCCGAGGAGGAAGCCCCAGCTATACTTGATTTCCATCTGGCAAGTAATAAATATTGACTCTGACTCCTCGGCCCGGGAGGCTCGCGGGGGCTCCCTGTGCCTGGCCCGCTCTGCGTCTGTCTCTGCGGCCCCTGCAGCAGGGAGGGGCTGCAGCACCCTGGACTTGGTCATGGTGAGGACAGAGGGTTGGCCAGTTTGGGGCAGTTCAGAGGAAATAACGGGGGCTTCGTCTGTGGCTCAGCAGTGAGGGTCTGCCTGCTGTGCAGGAGATGTGGGTTTGATGCCTGGGTTGGGAAGACCCCCTGGAGAAGGGCATGGCACCCACTCCAGTACTCTTGCCTGGGAAATCGCATGGACAGAGGAGCCTGGCAGAGCAGTCCATGGGGTTGCAGAGAGTCGGACACGACTTAGTGACTAACCCACAACAAAAGAGGTAATGACGACAGGGTTTATTCAGAGGTAAGCAGCAAGGAGAGTGAGGTGGGGCCGCTCCAGCTGTGATGGGGGAGCCGGGGAGAAAGGGGTGGGGATGGGGCAGCCTCAGCTCACCTTGGAGCTCGTTGGATGGGTTTGCCCCACGTTTCTGGCTGGAGTGTCTCGGACCCCCTCTCCTCGCCTCCCTCCCTCCACCACATCCAGCCCTGTCCCAGAGCAGGGGGTCTGCCCTGCCCTGGCCAGGTGTGGCTCTGGTGCTGCCGGCTGGCTGGGGGTCCAGGTGCACAAACAAGGAAGCCACCGCGTGCCTCGTGGGCCGAGGATTCAGAGAGAGTCAATATTTATTATTTGCCAGATGGAAGTGAAGCGTAGCTGGGGCTTCCTCCTCAGGGTTCTCAGCTGGGCACGGAGGAGAGAAAATGCCTGGGATGGCGGTGGCAAGGGTGCGGAGTGGGCCTGCCGCTGGGTGTCTTCCTGCCTCCTCCCGGGTGAGTTTAGCCCTGAGGGGCTCTGGGGGTCACGGTGCTGTCTGCCTCACAGGATCGTGGTGAGACTGAGATGGGTTAACCCGTGGAGTGTGTCCGGAATGGGGCTTGCACTTAGGCGCTCACTGTGCGCTTGCTGTCGCTGAGATTCTGGAGGCGAGTGCTCGGGGAACGGATGGCAGCACTCAGCGGGCACTGGGTGGTCCAAAGACAGGCATGCAGGAGGCGCTTGGCTGGTGCTCAGCAGGTCCACAGTGTGCTCAGCAGGTGCTCCGCAGGCAGTAGTGGACGACCGATGGGCATGTAGCAGGCCCTCAGCAGGCGCACAGGGTGTGCCCAGCAGGTGCCCAGCAGGCACTTGGCAGCAGGCAGATACACTCAGCTGGCCCTGAGTGGGGATTCCACAGGCACTGAGCAGACACTGGACTGTGACCTCCCCGAGGGCAGGCCTATCACTAGTCCATTCTGGAATCTTCTAGGTGCAGGTGTCCTATGAAAGGGCCAGCTTCCCACCACACCGTCCGGCTTCTCCCCTTAAGTTGTGGAACTGTGGCGTGAGGTCCTGTTTCCCCCAGGGAATGTCTGTGTACCCAGGGTGAGGGGCCCGGAGCCAGGCAGCTAGTGAGGTCTTCCCGGAACTCCAGTGTTTCTGCAGTTTGAAGGATAAACCTGGAGTTTGTTGACCATGTATGACGTATTAGGGGTGGACTGGCAGACCCCCGTGGGCGCTGGGGGAGGGCCTGGGGCAGTATGGTGCCTCTTTGACCTGGGTCGGGGGACATGGGACGCACTGGGCCCCCAGTGAGGTCTCCAGGCAGGGGCCAGGGCTTGGACTGGAACGTTGATTCATTCAGTTAGTACTCATTGAGCACCTACTTAGTACTGGGCCCTGAGGATACCCTACAGAACAAGTCACCTGGAGTCCCTGCCCCAGGGAGGAACCATGCCAGCAGCTAGCTGGTCCTCGCCCCGAGGTCATGGCTGTGCGAGGGAAATGGGCTGGGAGTGGGGGGCCCTCTGGGGGAGATGGCATTCAGGCTGAGCCACAGGGCACAAGAGTGAACCGTGGAGCTGGGGGGAGGTGGCTGAGGCCTGTTGTTAGGGAGAGTCTGGCCCAGCTGCGGGCGATGTGTCATGAGCCCCCGTGATGGGTCAGAGTCTGGTGGCGGGGTGCTGCAGGAAGGTGGTGAGCAGGGCAGTGACATGTGATGTCGTTTTAGCAGAGACCCCTCCAGCCACCAGATGGGGACAGGCCTGAGGAGAGTGAGGGCAGGGGCTGCAGGGGCCTGGGAGGGGACTGCGTGCTAGGGAATGAACACCCAGCTCCTTCCAGACCAGGACTTGCTGACTTGGCAAAAGTTCTTTCACCCAAGAATCAGGAAGCTGGTTCCCAAGGGGGCTGATGGGGGAGGTTTATATGAAATCACTTTCACGTCATGTTCCAGTGGCCCCTGTAATGAGGAAAGGCATTTCCACAACAGATAAGAGGCTTGAGTTCTAATTTCACATGTGAAATTCTTTCTTCTCTGTTGGGCGGTCCCATGCTCACAAGGGTTTCATCCCAAAGCCGGGGCCTGGCCTCCTCTCCAGAGGGGTGAGTCTCTGCTGTGGACAGATCTTTTCCCCCGATGGCTGTGGAGCATCTGAGCCTCCATCCCTGGTTCCAGCCTCCTGAGCTGCCCTGCTCCTGCAAGGATGCTCATCCAGGGAGAAGCTCCAGGAGAGTTTTTGCAGACTGCCTTTCCTGGCCAGCTGGGCTTGCAGGGATGCACTCTGTCATGTTTTTTGTTTTTTTTTAAATAAAAAAGAAATTGTTTATATATCAAAACTTTGATAAGAATTGAAAACAGAAAACCCTCAGCACTTTGTTTGCCTCTGTGCATCTGACGCAGCTCACCTGGGCACAGAGGGTGCTTGGGTGCGTGCCAGCTGGTCCTTCGCCCAGAAATCTCAGGGAGGAAGTGTCGGCCTAGCCAGGCAGAGTGCCCAAGGCTGGCTCTGCAGGGCTGGCTAGTCCTCGGGCGGGGGACACGGGGAGGTGGAGCATGCCCCGCCAAGACCGAGGGTCGTCCGCCCTGCCGGAGCCTCTGAGGAGCTGCTGTGCCCTGGTCCAGGCCGACTGAAGAGCCTCTTCCACTTTAGAGGTTAAGTTCAGTGTTTCTCAAGTGACTTGGAGACAAAAACCTGGGCGGCCCTCCTCCACGGGTCCTTTTGCACCCGGGAGCCCTGTGGTGTTTTGATCGCTTCTGTTGTCCCAGGCGGGAGGGCTTTGATGGCTGTAATTAGGATGGGAGCAGCTTGTTACATCATCACAGACTCAGTGCACAGCCTCCAGAGAGCTTTATGGGGCCAGTGGCCTTGGTGCCGGGGAGATGCTCATTTCGTCCCTGTAGGCTCAGCGCATGCAGAGGAAGGAGCCCTGAGGGTAACAGGGGCCTGTGGGGATGGAGGGGTCACTTGTGCCCAAGAGCCCATTTTCTCCTTTCCCATGCAAGGCTAAAGTGGCTTTTCTTGTGGCTCAAAGCCCTGCGTCTCCTGGCTTCCCCCAGATGACACCTCCTCTTGTGCCTCAGTTTCCCACGTGTAGAGTTGTACAGGTTGGATGATGTGCCCACCCGAAGCACTTGGCCTCACACCTCCTGGGCACCAGGGTGACCCGGGGGGCAGCCGTGAGGGCAGGGTCTTGCCCTTTGCCCCCACGTGCCCTGACTAGACACGTGACAGTTGCCAAGAAACAGCTTAGAAACTCTCTATTCAGCTTTACTGGGGAGGGGCGTTAATTTCATTCCACGTTTGGGAGTCTGATTTTGTGTTGTTTGTTTTTAAAGGATTTATTTTTTGATCTGCGTCAGGGCTTAGTTGCTCCAGGGCGGGATCGTAGTTTCCTGAGATCAAGCCCCAGACCCCTGCATCGCCAGGGGGATTCTGTGTATACAGCTTCAGTCTTGGCCGCGCTGGGTCTTCCTTGCGGCCCGCAGGCGCTTTCCAGTTGCAGCGAGCGGGGGCTGTTCTTGGTTGCGGCGCACCGGCCTCTCGCTGTGGCGCTTCTCTTGCTGCGGAGCATGGACGCTTGGGCCTCGGTGGGTCGCAGTGCTCAGGCCCCAGCACATGGGCTCAGCAGCTGTGGTACACAGGCTCGGTTGCCCTGCGGCACACGGGATCTTCCCGGACTGAGGCTCGAACTCCGTGTCCCCTGCATTGGCAGGCGGATTCTTAACCACTAGAGCAGCAGGGAAGTCCTCTGTTCTCATATTAAACACTTGCTGTCTCTATGAATTTGACTGTTCTAGAGACCTTATGTAAGTGGACTGACTCATAATGTTTGTTTTTTTTGTGACTAGCTTGTTTTCACTTAGCATAGTGTCCTCAAAGTTCATCCGTGGTGTAGTACTGTGTGTCAGAATTTCCTTTCTTTTCAAAGTTGAATAATATTTCATTGTATGAATGGACCTCATTTGTTTATCCGTTCATTCTTCAGTGGACACTTGGGTCACTTGCACCTTTTGGCCATGGTGTGTAATGCTGCTGTGAACAGTAATGTACAAATGTCTGCTCCCATTTTGGGGGGTCATATACCCAAAAGCAGGATCTCTGAGTAATGTGGTCACGCGGTGTTTCGTTTTTTGGAGAACCTCCATGCTGTTTTCCACGGGGGCTGTGCCTTCCTGCCAGCAGGGCACAGGGGTCCAGTTGTCTCACGCCCTCACCACCACTTTCTGTTGTATGGCTTTTTTATTATAGCCATCCTGTGGGTGTGAGGTGGCATCTCATTGTGGATTTGACTTTCGTCTGCCTAATGATTGGTAATGCTGAACGTCTTTTCATGCACATGTTGGCCGTTTGTATGCTTTCTTTGGAGAGGTATCTATTTGGGTCCTCTGCCCTTCTTTTTTTAAATGTAAGTTTTAAGTGTACAGCATTCTCATTCATTGCTGCGTTCACTGCAGAGTGATCCCCAGCACAGGTCGCTACCGTTCGTCACCACAGTTGAGCCCTTCACCCATTTGTCCACCTCAACCCCTTCTCCCTCTGGAAATTGCTAATCATTTCTCTATCTATGAGTTTTTGTTTGTTCATTTTTTTTTAAGATTCCAGATACGAGTGAAATCATACAGTATTTGTTTTTTTTTTCATCTGACTCATTTAACAGAGCGTAACACTCGTATCCATCTATGTTGTCTCAAATGGTGCGACTTCATTCTTCTTTATGGCTGAGTAGTGCTGTGTATGTATGTGTAAATGCATATATATAAAACATTTTTTTATCCATTTTTCCATCGATGGGCACTCAGAGTGTTCCCATATCTTGGCCATTGTAAATAGTGCGGAAATGAACATAAGAGAGCATATATCTTTTCAAATTCTTTGTGTGTGTGTTACTTTGCCCATTTTTGAATTAAGTTGTTTTTTGCTGTTGAGTTTTAGAGTTCCGTGTATATATTCTGAATATTAATCCCTATCAGATACTTGATTTGCAAGCATTTTCTCACATTCCATGGGAGTGGGGCCTTTTCACTCTGTTGATGGTGTCCTTTGATACACAAATGTTTTCAATTTTGGGAAAGTCCAATTTATATATATTTTTCTTTTGTTGACTGTGCTTTTGGTGTGATAGCCAAGAAGTCATTGCCAAATCTAACATTATGAGACTTTTCCTCTGCTTTCTTTGGAGTCTTAGATTTTATAGTTTTTGTTATAAAGTTATAGTTTTATAGTTTCAGCTTTAGGTCTGGAATCCATGTTGAGTTAATTTCTGTATATGATATAAGAATTGGTTTAGCCTCAGTTTTTTTGCATGTGAACATCCAGTTTTCCCAGCACTATTTGTTGAAAAGACTGTTCTTTGCTTATTGAACGTTCTTGGCAACCTTGTCAAAAATCATTTGACCGTGTACGCGAGAGCTCATTTCTGGGCTCGCTCTCCTGCTCCGCCGGTGAACACGTCTTTATGTCAGTGTCACCCTGTCTTGGTTGTTGTAGCTTTGCAGCGAGTTTAAAAATCAGGAGATTCCCCTGGTGGTTCAGTGGCTAAGACTGTGTTCCCAATGCACGGGGTCCAGGTCTGATCCCTGGTCAGGGAACTAGATGCCACATGCCGCATCTAAAGATTTCTCATCGGCGATGAAGGTCAGAGATCCCTAAAGTGGCCAAATGAACAAATGTGTGTGTGTGTTATCCACTCAGCCGTGTCCGGCTGTTTGCGACCCCATGGACCAGCCCGCCAGGCTCCTTCTTTATCCTTTTAAAGAGTAAATAATTCTTTGAAAAAAAGAGAAATCAGGAAGTGTGAGTCCTCCAACTTTGTTCTTCTTTTTAAAGATGCTCTTGGCTATTTGGGGTCTCTTGAGATTCCATATGAATGTTACAGTGGATTTTTCTATTTCTGCCAAAAACATTGTTGAGATTTTTATACGGGTTGCATTGACTCTGAAGGTTGCTTTGGGTGTTGTTGCCATCCTAACAGTATGAAGTTCCCCTCCCCTTCTGCCTGCTGTGTGACCCAGGACAATCACATAACTGGCCCGTGTCAGTTTCCCCATCGCCGCCCCTCAGATGTGCTGTGGAGGGGGTCAACCCTGTCAGCGTGTGAATAGCCATTAGGACTGTTTCTGCACACACTGTGCCTGCCGATTGCCCTGAGGAGCTACTGACGGAGAGAGGAGCAGAGGTTGCTGGAGGGCAGGGCCAAGCCAGGAGTGCTGCCTGGAGGGGGAGAGCTCTGTGGTGGGACAGGAAGCGGGTGGGGAGCGACAGTGTCTTTGAGAGGAAGAGGAACGGCACGTCCTGCGGCGTGGAGCGTGGAGGGGGACTGCCTGGAACATGACCACGGTGAGAGGGAGGTTTGGGGGCCCAGGAGCAGTGGCAGAGAAGTGGCCGTGAGGCCAGCCACAGCTGGAGGCCCAGAGAAGAACGTGACCGCCCTCGGCTTTCTGGCTGCTGCACAGGAGAGGTCATGGTGTCGTCTGCCAGCGGTGGGAGGCGCGGGGGAGTGGAATGGAGTGTCTGGGGGGACGCGAGCCTGGGGAGGGGTGCTGGGGTGGAGGAGGGTCCCATGAGCATCACGAAGAGCATTCCGCAGGACCAGGTGGCACACTGCTGTTGCCAGCTGACTCGGCATCCAGGGCTTCCCCAGATGGGGCGACCCGTGAGAAGCAGGGGCCCTGAGTCCTTAAAAAGTCATGTGGGAGGGAGCTGGGAGGGGACCATAGGCTGGAGGCTGGGGGGGTAGTGAAGCAAGGCGAGGGAGGTCCCCTCGCCAGGGCAGCCATGGGCATCAGGCTAGAGAGGTGACCCCCCTCGTCCAGAGGCCTGCTCTGAGCCTGCATGGTGCTGGAGGTGCCAGGCTCCAGCTGCTCCTGGGGCAGGGGACCACATGGGGCTCAGTGGTGCCCTGAGTGAAGTTTGCCCAGAGGGCTCCGCTAGCAGAGGTCACAGCAGCTGCAGAGGCTTGGCATGGGGGAGGGTGCACTTGAGAAGGTGGGGACCAAGGAGACAGGATCCTGAGGGCGCCCGTCCTGGCCTCGTGCCCCTGAAGGCACGTGGGCCTTCATCCTGAGGGCGCTGGCAGGGAGCCTGCAGTGAGGGGCACAGCCGCTGGGGCAGGGGAGCGGCAGGTGACTGGCCCTGGAGACCGCTGGAGCACCTTTCTTCTCTCTTTAAATTTATTTTTATTAATTTGCTTTATTTGGCTGCGCCAGCTCTTAGTTGGGCTTCCCCAGTGGCCCAGTGGTAAAGAATCCGCCTGCAATGCGGGAGCCGCAGGTTCGCTCCTTGGGTTGGGAAAATCCCCTGGAGGAGGGCGTGGCAGCTCACTCCAGTATTCTTTCCTGGAGAATCGCCTGCACAGAGGAGCCTGGAGGGCGGCGGTCCGTAGGGTCAGAGTTGGATAGGACTGAAGCGACTGGGCATGCATGCGTTGCAGGTCTTAGTTGTGGTGTGAAGGATCTAGTTCCCTGACCAGGGATTGAACCCAGGCCCCCTCCATCAGGAACTCTGAGTCTTGGCTACTGGAGCACCAGGGAGCTCCCTGGGGCCCCTGTCATAATTGTTCAAGGAGCAGTCGCACGGCCTGAGTTGGGATCTGGGTGAGAAGGAGGGAGATGTTGGGAGGAAGGCTGGCCAGCATGGCATGGGGAGGTGAGCAGGACAGACAGAAAGAGCCTGGTGACCAGCCAGGGGTGGTGGGTGAAGACTGGGGGCCACCCATTTGCCTGTTGACACCCGGCTGGGACCTGCTGGGAAGCTGCAAGTGCGCCCAGGGAGGGGTGCCAGCTGCGAGCGCTTGGTCCCTGGGCAGGCGAGCGTCCGGGTCCCGCCTGCCCTGGGCAGTTCTTCTCCTGCCTACACGACCTCTCTATCCACACGTCGCCTTGGGCCCCATCCTGGAAGGGGGCTGGGGTTGGGGGTCTAAGGCCTCCTGCCCTGTGCCCTGCCTGCCACCCCTCGCTTGCCTGACTGACTCCTCTGTCCATCTCCTCCCTGCCCTGGCGCTCTGCAGAGGGAGACGGCTAAAGTCATGGCTCTGTTTATTTATTTAAAAATCTTAATTGATTTTCTGGCTGCACCACATCTCAGCTGCAGCTTCTTTAGCTGCAGCCTGTGAACTCTCAGCTGGAACATGCGAATTCTTAGTTGCAGTGTGTGGGATCCAGTTCCCTGACCAGGGATCGAACCTGAGCCCCTGTATTGGGAGCATGGAGTATTAGTTCCTGGACCACCAGGGAAGTCCCAGGTCACTGGCTTTATTTCCTACTGCTTGTGGCTTCTCGTCACACTCAGAGTGAGATCCCATGAGGTTCAAGCCCTGCCCCCCGCACCAGCTTGCTCACTGGTGGGTGGCCTGGCCTGGCCCCGTGTTCCCTTTCATACTGGCCCTCCCCCTGTCATGCTCACTCCGACCCCAGGGCCTTTGCACTGGCTGGGCCTCCTGCCTAGAGTGCTCCTCCCAGCTCCAGGGTCACCTTCCTGGCCGCCTGCTCCCCCCCCGCCCCCGCCCCATTTCCTGCTTGTTTTCTGCAGGGCACCGCCCAGCCAGGGCCTGGAGTGCCCCAGGACCTCTTTATGTTGGTAAGTGAGCAGTGAGCTACAGAGTTCCTCCCAGGCCCTGCTGGCTTCCCTGCCAGCCCCCTTTCCAGCACCCTTGCTCGGCAGGCTCCCCATATTTCCAGCTGCCTGTTTGGGCCTCCTGTTTTGCAGGCCCGGGGCAGTGCCTCCCGGTGGGCTCTCCCCCAGGAAGCCCTGGCTCTTGAGCAAACATGGACCTGGGCCTGGCTGCTGGCCTCTTGTCTGCCACTGTCCCCTCCCTGGGGTCTTGCAGACCTCCCAGTGTCCACTCTGGCTGGAGCCACTAGTGGTTAAACGCTGGACAGGCAGCAGTGCATTTCCAGGGGTTTGGCTCAGGGCGAGGCCTGCATTCCGGGCCTCTCTCGGCCCACCTGCAGCCTCCTACCTCTGTACCTTCTTGCCCCAGTTGGCCTGGTTCTAGGGGTGGGGTGGGGTCTTCCTCCCTCCAGGCCTTGGGTCAGTCCGTGCAGCTGCTGAGCTGGAGGGAAGGACAACAGGGACAAGCTGGACTTGGCAGCCCCGGGTCTGCAGCCAACTGGGTGACCTCAGGCTGGCTGACCCCTCAGAACCCAGGCTCACACGTGGGGCATGAGGGGACCCATGCTGACCCCACGTCCTGGTGCGGGGAATGTGGCCCTGCACTGGCTGATAATAAATCGTGAGCCAGAGTCCAGGCCCCACGTTGTTGGCACTTTCAGCGTTTCAGGAGGAGCCAGCAAATTCTGTTGTTTAAGTTAATTTCAAAAACAAAATTTAGAAGTTGGCCAGTACTTTGCATTTTTTGAAACGCTTCTTAGACCCCAGGAAGGCCGCAGCTGTGGCCGTGGTGCTGCTGCCTGCCAGGTCACAGGCTCTGACGTGGGCCGAGGCGCCCCAGCTCCTGGAGTGGGTGCCCAGCAGGTCAACCGTGGGCTGCCCTGAGACGGGGCATGCCATGGCCAAGAAGCCACGTGGCCAGGGTCTCCGATCAGCAGTCTGTGTTCTCTTCTGTGTACACGTGTGGGACCATGGTGGGATTGTGGCGGCTGCCCAGTTACATGACGCTGCTCTGCACTGCACCGTGGTCCTTGGTGACCACCCCGCTCCAGGCCGTGGTCCTGCAGGCAGTGGGTTGGGACAGGCGCCTGCGGGTCTCATCCACCGCTCACCTCCTCACTAATGTGCCTTTTGCTCGTTGCCAGAGCCTTGGGAATGCTTTTCTTGTCTCTTGTGTATTGTTTTGTTGTGGTGAGAGTCACATAGCGTGGAGTTTCCATTTTAGAGCACACAGGTCAGTGACATTCAGCACATATGCGTTTGTGCAGCCGCCACCTCTATCTGTTTAGTTCTAGAACGTTTCCTCACTGCAGAAAGAGACCCATCCCCAGGAGAGTCACGCCCTCCTCCTTCCCCTCATCCCCCAGCAACCACTAATCTGCTTTCTGTCTCTGTGGATTTGCCTGTTTTGGACGCTCCATATAAGTGAAATCGTACAGTACGTGGCCTTTCGTGTCTGGCTTTTGTCATTGTTTTCTTTTTAATTTTTGTTTAATTGAGGTGACATTGGTTTATAACCTTATGTAAGTTTAATGTGTACAACATTATATTTCTATTTCTGCCTTCCCCTATAGTTTGTGCACCAGCAAAAATTTAGTTACCATCCAGTGGGGTGATTCCCTTTACTCATTTCTCCCTCCCCGCCCCCTGCTCCTTCCTCTCTGGTAACCCCTACGCTGTTCTCTGTATCTGTCCGTTTTTGCTTGGTTATTTATTTATTTTACAGTCCACGTAAGAGTGAAATCATACAGTGTTGGTCTTGCTCCATCTGACGTATTTCACGTAGCATGACATCCTTAAGGTCCATCCATACTGTTTCGAATGACAACATTTCATTCATTTTTATGGCTGGCTAGTATTCTGTTGCACCCATACACCACATCTTTTTTTATTCATTCATTCGTCTGTTGATGGGAACTTCGGTTGTCTGTGTGTCTTGGCTGTTGTGAGTGACCCTGCAGTGAACTTACAGGTACGGACATATATGTGTATCTTTATTAATGAAGTATGGTTGACTTACAGTGTTGTGTTAGCTTCAGCTGTACAGCACAGTGATTCAGTTGAATTTCATACACTGAATTAGTGTTTTCAGATTCTTGGGATAAATACCCAGAAGTGGAAGAGCTGGATCATAAGGTGCTTTTACTCTTAATTTTAAAGAATATTTTTATTTATACTCTTGGCTGAGCCAGGTCTCGGTTGTGTCACACACGCCCCCATCTTCCTTGCAGCAGGCAGGGTTTTTAGTGGAGCACTTAGAATCTAGTTCCTGACCAGGGATCGAACCCAGGCCCCCTGCGTTGGGAATCCTAGCCACTGGACCAGAAGGGAAGTCCCTAGTCTTGATTTTTTTTTTTAAAGGAGCCTCCATACTGTTTTTCACAGTGGCTGTGCCAGCTTACATTGTACCAGTAGTGCATGAGGGTCCCCTTCTCCCCACATCCTGGCCAACACTTTTCATTTCTTGCCTTTTTGATAATAACCACTCTGACAGGCGTGAGATGAGATCTCACTGCAGTTTTGCATTTCCGGAGTTAGCGACGGACAGGGAGGCCTGGTGTGCTGTGATTCATGGGGTCGCAGAGTCGGACACGACTGAGCGACTGAACTGAACTGACTAATTAGGGATGTCAACCATCTTCGCATGGCCTGTTGGTCGGCTGTACGTCTTTTGGAGAAACGTCTGTTCTGCTGCCCTGCCCATTTTTATACTGGGTTCCTTTTACTTTTGTTGTTGTTTTGTTATTGTATGAGTTCCTTGTGTATTTTGGATATTAACCCCTTAGCAGATACGTTGTTTGCAAGCATCTTCTCCCATTCTGTGGGCTGTCTCTTCGTCGTTTTGATGGTTTCCTTTGCTGTGCATAAACGTTTTGAGTTTCACGTAGCCCCTTTTGCTTATTTTTGCTTTTGTTTCTTTTTCCTATCTAGAGACATAGCTGGAAAAGTACTGCTAAGACTGATGTCACAGAGTGTACTGCCTATGTTTTCTTCCAGGAATTTTATGGTTTCAGGTCGTACATTTAATTCTTTAATCCACTTGGAGATGATATTTTGTGTATGGTATGAGATGGTGGTCTATTTTCTGCATGTGGCTGTCCAGTTTTCCCAGCACCATTTATGGAAGAGACTATCCTTTCTCCATTGTGTATTCTTTGCCCTTTGGTCTTTTTTTAGACATTAAATTTTTTAAAATTAATTTATTATTGGCTGTGCTGGGTCTCTGTCGCTGCGTGCCGGCTTTCCCTAGCTGTGGCAGGTGGGGTCTGCACAGGCCTCTCCTTGCGGTGGCTGCTCTTACCGCCTAGCCTGGCTCTAGAGTGCGTGGGCTTCACGGTATGTGGAATCTTTCTGGACCAGGGATGGAACCCCTGTCCCCTGCCTTGGCAGGTGAGTTCTTAACCTCTGGACCACCAGGGAAGTCCTGCTCCTCTGTCTTGATTGTTCGTGCATGCCAGGGTTTGATTCTGAGCTCTCAGTCCTGTTCCGCTGGGCTGTGTACCTGGTTTCCTGCCAGTGGGGGACATGGTGTTTTCGAGTTTACAGCGCGGTGTGGTGTGTGTCAGCGCTTCATCCGCAGCACGGTGGACTGAATTTGTGTCTCCTCTCCTCAGTCAGTGCCCGTGTGTGGTTTGCACCTTTTGGTGACTGTGACTGGTGCTGCTCTGAACATGGGCATACAAGCTTTTATTTCAACCCCTGAGCTCTGTTCTGGGTCATGTGGTAATTCTCTTTCATTTTTGAGGACCCACCAGACCGTCCTCCAAGAGCCAGTTGGTCTTGCAAAGCTCCCTTCCCGTGTTCTCTGTCGCACCCTAGCTTGGGAGCTATTTTATATTATTTTATGTTGTGGAGGTCTGAGTTGTCTGCTTGCAGCTCTGTAACTGTGAGGCTCACTGCTAGTTTCTCCTAGCTCAGTGTCTGGGGGCTCGTTGTAGGCTGGGATTCCTGCCTTGGTCCATCTGGAATGTTCCATTTATATGTGAAGACATAAAAGCCCAGAGATGTTGCATAACACACCAGGCACAGAGCCCCAGGGCGTGGGCCAGAGCGGGAAACCCCTTCATGCACACCTAACTGCAAGCCCAGGGAGGTGCTCTTGGACACTCGTGCAGTGCTGCCTGCGAGTGTGGAAACCCACCCTGGAAATAGCAGCCACGTGCCTCCAGTGGGCAGCCCATGCTGGCCGCCTCCCCTTACTCCCAGGCCCACCCAGAGGCAGCAGACTAGCCGTGCTTACTGGGGTTCACACAGTAACCCCCACTGGCCCCCAGGCAAGCCACACACACCTGGGAAGCAGGGAGAAGGAAGGGGTCAGGGAAATCACCGGCATCATGTTGGCTCCATCTCTAGGAAGGTGGTCTAGGGCCTGTGCAGACGCCGTGGGGTCTGGGCAGCTTCACAGTGTGGACCTGGAACAAGTTCAAAGCAAAACTGATGTTCTGTGAGCAAACAGGAGCAGCCTCTCCTCCGCTGGTCATGTTACTGCTGACGGGCCTGTCCCACACGCAGCAGAAGGGTCTCTGCAGAGCTTTTGTGTTCAGGACGGTGGGTTAGGAATAAGGGTGTTGTTTGCGCACCTGGAGGGGTGGAGATGGCCTCGGGGGCCCCCCTGCAGGCTGCCTCCTGTTGCCTGCACCTCCGTGCTCCCCTCAGTGCCTCTCTAGGGCCTTTCCTGCTGCCGCTGGGCTGTGGTGCCTTCGCTCCCCCACTGGAGCTGACCTCGGGGGGCCCCCCGAGAGGCTCCAGGACAGTCCAGGTGCCGCGTTTATCAGCCTCCTGTTGCTGCCCAGTCGCTCAGTCGTGTCCAGTTCTTTGTGGCCCCATGAGCTGCAGCATTCCAGGGCTCCCTGTCCTTCAGCACCTCCCAGAGCACGCGCAGACTCACGTCCATCGAGTCAGTGGTGCCATCGACCGTCTTGTCCCCTGCCATCCCCTGCAGCTTTCTTGGGGCCACCACAAGAAATAACCACACACCTGGTGGCTTAAAACAGCAGGCATCTATTCTCTTGCTTCTGGAGGCCAAAGCCCAGAGCCAAGATGGTGCCCAGGTTGGCTCCCTCTTTGGGCTCTAGAGGAGGATCCCTCCTTGTCGGTTCCAGCCTCTGGGGGCGTCAGGCGTTCTTTGGCTCGTGGCCACAGCTTTCCACACAGCATCTCTTGCTTTCACATCGCCTTCTCTGTGTCTCTGTTCTTTCCTCTCTGGCTCTTTCTTTTTTAAAACATTTGTTTGTGTGACTGCACTGGGTCTTGGTTTCAGCATGCAGGATCTAATTCCCTGACCAGGGATCGAACCTGGGCCCCCTGCATTGCGATTGTGGAGTCTTAGCCACTGGGCCACCAGGGCAGTCCTTCCTGCCCTCTCGTGAGGGCTGCCGTCCCTGTTTTAGGGTCCTCCCCATTCCAACATGACTTCATTTTAGTTTGATGACATCTGTAAAGACCCTCTTTTCAAACAAGGTCATGCTCCAGGTATGTGGGTTAGGACCTGGACATCTTTTTAAGGGACACAGTTCAACCCACAGTGTGTGCGTGTGTGTGTGTTAAGTCGCTTCAGTCACGTCCAACTCTTTGCTACCCTATGGACTGTAGCCCACCAGGCTCCTCTGTCCATGGGAGAATTCTGGAGTGGATGGCCATGCCCTCCTCCAGGGGATCTTCCTGACCCAAAGATTGAACCTGTGTCTTTTTCGTCTCCTGAATTGCTAAGCGGGTTCTTTACCACTAGCGCCATCGGGGGCGCCCTCAACCCGCAGTGGAAGATAAGTAATACATGAATGTGGCTTAAAGACCAACACCAGAGTGAAGACCCTGGACCCAAACGCAGAGCACTGGGGGTCACACCTGTGCTTGCATCATTTTCATATCCAGGGTATTTTCCTATCCAGGATAAAGCGCTGTTTGTGTGCAGATGGACCCCCAGGGCTGGCGTTCCTCTGAGGTGGCTAAAGGGCAGGTGTGCCCTGCTCTCCCCACCCTGCTCAGCGCTGTAGTAAGTTCCCTGGTTGAGTCTGGCATGGGTTGGTGTTCCCTCCTGCTGCCTCTTGTGATTTGCTGCTGTTTGGAGCTCCATCTGCATTCTCAAACTCGTAGCTTGAGGCCTGTGCAACTGAGCTGGGTGGGAGGGGTGACCCCAAGGGCCAAGCCCCCTGCTGGCCTGTGGGTGGGGAGATCCTGGGGGCTCCCAGCAACATCTGGGGGCTCCACTGTGTGCACAGCGCCCACTCCCACCTTCATGGGAGCAGGACCCGGTGCTGAGGGTCAGTGCTGGAGGTGGTGCTGACCCATGGCTCCCGCAGAGCTGGGGGCAGGGGCAGGTGTGTAGGGGCAGTGCCCATGTGCTGGGAGAGGGTGCTGCCCAAGGTCAGTGTCAGAGGCCAGGTGAGAAAAGGCACTCTAGGCCCTACCTGCTCGGGTGGGCAGTTTGGCGTGACTCTGGTGTCCCCCTGCACAGAGGCTTAGGGGCTGCAGGGTTGATTTGGGGCCCCAAGCAGGAAGCTTCTGCATTTGTGGAACCAGAGGTGGGGGGGTGCTTGGAGCTGGGTGTGGACAGAGGAGGTGAGGGAAGGTGAGGCAGGGAGTGGCAGGGCCTTGCGTGCTCTTGCTGCAGGTGTGGGAGCGAGATGGGGGCATGTCTCAGATGCAGTCCCAGTGGGAGGGGCGTGAGTGTGTGCACAGGTCCGTGTGCACCAGTTGGTGAGCACACGTATGGATGGATGGGTGGGCACACGTGCATAGTGTGGGTGAGTGTGTGTGCACGTGTGTGCCTTCAGTACTGGGTGTGGGTGCATTTCTGTGAGCCTGTGCGTGCAGATGTGCGTACCTGCCTCTGCACACACGTGTGAGCAAGGCACGTGCTTGTCTCACCTGGATGATTGTGTGGCCCCTCTGGGAGCGGGGCAGGCACTGGGCTGGAAGTCGTGAGTGTGGGAGGCTTTGTGGGAATCCTGACGAGTGTGAGACGGAGGCTGAGAAGACGCTGCTGGATTTGGGACTTGGGGTCCAAGTGGGCTTCAGGCAGGGGCCAGGGGAGGGCTCCTCCCTCTCCCCAGACTCTGAGGGGTGGCCCTGGGGGTCAAGCGCGGCCCTAGGGCCCAGCTCTGCTCTTCTCGGGACGGTGACGAGGATCAGGGCTGCAGCCCCATGCCACATGCAGGGGCGGGGCCATGGCCGCCTCCCGAGTCCAGCAGCCAGCCTGGCCTGGCTGTCGTCAGCAGTCCCCTGTGACCCCAGGGGGCTTGGAGGCCTGCAGACTCTCCTCCTGTCCTGGGCCAGCAAAGGAGGCAGGGCTGAGGGTTGGGCCAGAAGCAGATCAGGACTCTGAGGTGAGGCTGGGCTTCTGGGAGGAGAGGGCTTGGCCTGTGACCCCGCCCAGGTTGGGGCACAGCTCTTCTCAGAGCTGGGGGGTTGAGCGTGGACAGGAGGAGGGGCTGGAGAGACAGAGGTTCCGAGGGAAGAGGCACGTGGCCATCTCAGGAAGGAGAAAGAAGACCCCGGTGGCCGGGCAGGGAGAAGATGGCACGGCACGGCCAGCCTTGTGACGGGTTCAGGTTCCATTTTCATCAACTGATGGAGTATTGGTGAATTTTGCATAACATAAAATCAGCCCTCTTCAAGGGAACATTGAATGGCTTTTAATGTATTTACGGTGCACCCACCACCGTCTAGTCCGGAAGTGTTCCCACCACCCTGGGAAGGAACCCCAGCCCCGTGAGCGGTCACCCCCACCCCCTGCCCCAGCCCCAGGCAGCCACTGATCTGCTTTCTGTCTCTGTGGACTTGCCTGATCTGGACCTTTCGTATAAATGGACTCAGACACCACGTGGGCTTCGCAGTCCTGCTGCCCTTCACTCGGTGGTGCTTTCGAAGTCCACCCGCACCGCAGCCTGTGTCAGCGCCTTCGTTCCTTTCACGGCTGAGTGATAGTCCGTTGTGTGGATGGCCCCTGTTTTGTTTATCCGTTTTCTCATCCATGCGCCCGGGAGTTGCTTCCACCTTTTTGGCCGTCATGAACACGTGTGTGCAAGCGTTGGTCTTCGTTTGACTGGGGCGTGTGCCAGGGAGTAGAACAGCCGCCTCCCATGGTAACTCTGTTTTAGCTTGTCCAGGAGCCGCCGAACCGGGGTCGGCTTTGATTTCTAAATGGGATGGCAACCTACTGGCGTGTTTAAAACAGGAGCGTGACGCAGTTTGAACTGAATTAAAGCAGGAAAGAAAGGCGCTCTTGGTGGCAGTGGTGCAGGGGGCTCCGGGTGGGGGGTTGGGGAGGAAGTTGTGGGGCGTCCTGGTGTGGGGGGACGTGGTGGGGAGCGGGGCAGGGGTGCGCAGGGGCCCTGCTGGGGACCCCGCTGGGGCTTGCTCATGGAAGGGACGGGGAGAGGGACAGAAGCCGTGGAGACTTCCTGCTCCCTGTCCACCCCCGCCTCCTCGGCCTGCACTCAGGCCTCTCCAGCCTGTCGCGGCTGCCTCTCTGGCCTGACCATCTCATGACCTCCCCATCGTGTCTGCCTGTCCAGCTGCTTGTCCCCACAAGCTTGAGGGTGACCCTTGTCACCTTTCTGGGCCTTTGTCTTTGCGGTCTTCTCCCTGGAGGGCATGGCCCCTGGACACCATGTCCACCAGGCCGAGAGTGTGGCCTGAGGGAGGCAGCCCTGGGGCTGACCTGTCCGTTTTCCTGGGTGGAGCGGGTGCCATCCAGGGCCCTTCTGGGGGCTGGAGGTCTTAGGGGCTCAGGCAGGGCTCAAGAGGCACGGGGTGGGCCTGCAAAGGTCCAGGATCTTGCCTCCTGGACCACACAGCAACATGCAGTGTTGTTATGTAACTCCAGAGTTGTGCTATGTCTAAAAAAATGGAGCATAAAAGCTATTTTGGGCCCGTGGTAATGAGGGCATCTCGCTTTTGTCTTATCTTCCTGTGGCCCCTGCCATCCTGGGCGGGGAGGCAACGTTGAAGGAGCTGCTTGGGCGAGGCGGTTTCAACCCAGAACCCAAGTTCTGCGTGGAAGCCATTTTCAGAAGTCATTTGTCTGGCATCGGCCCGAAGCAGCTGCTGGCGGCTTGCCCTGCGGCACCCGGGATCCGGGTGCTGGCCCCCACGGCGTGCAGAAGGCCGTGCTCTCCCCTGCAACCGGGGCCCCACTGCCCCGAAGCGGCTCAGGCACCTGTCATAAACTCAGCCTGAGGTTTTCATGGCAGGGGCAAAGGGAGGCGCGGGACCCATCGTGGCCCGTCTGAGTGTAAAGTCAGGCTCCTCTCCCCACCCGGGCTGAGGGGCTGCTTGCTGAGAGGCAGCCCCAGTCTCCAGGGGCCGGCATCCCGGCTGGAGGTTTGTGTCCTCCTGTCGGTGATGAGATTTAAGGTTAAACTGCAGGACTTTGCTGGTGGTTGGGTGGCTAAGACTCCATGCTCCCAGTGTAGGAGACCTCGGTTCAGTCCCTGGTCAGGGAACTAGATCCTGCAGGCCACGGCTAAAGGTCCTGTGTGCTGCCGCCAGGAGCCGGTGCAGCCAAGTAAATGATAGCTATTGTGAAAGATTCCATTGCAAAGGGTCCGTTTTTCCGGCTACAAACAGAGACACATGTTCACACGTTCTGGATGCAATGTGTGTTCAGAGTCAAGGTGAAGAAACTCTGAGTTTCAGAGTCATCTGTCTCTCTCCGCGTACAGCACACACGCACGAGTGGAACCTCGGCCTTGTCTTGGTGCTTTTATGATAGTCTTGGGGCTGTGATAACAGAGCTTCACCAACTGGGTGAATCCGCTGCAGAAATGGGTCCTCTCGTGTTCTGGAGGCCAGAGGTTCCAGGCGAGGTGCGGGCAGGGCTGTGCTCCCTGTGAGGGCTCTGCACTGGGGGATCATTTCCTGCCTGGCCCAGCTTCTGGCGCCCTCAGTGTTGCTGTGTCGTGGCCGCGCCACCCCAGCCTCTCTCCGTCTCCACGCGGCCTTGCCCCTTGCGTGTCTGTGTCACTCCTCATCTCGTAAAGACACCAGTTGTTTGAGACTGTTCCTGGTGGGCCAGTGGTTGAGACGCCACGCTTCCACTGCAGGGGATTTTGGGTTCAGTCCCAGCTTGGGGAACTAAGATCCTACATGCCGCACAGTGTGACCAAAAAAATCTTTAAAAAATGGGGGTGAAAAAAGGATTCTGGGACTTCCCCGGTGGTTGGATCCCCGATTGGGGAGCTAAGCTCGTACATGCCAGAAAAAAGACATCTGTCGTTGGCTTAGGGCTTGTCCTACTCAAGTACAACCTCGCTTTAACTGAGGACATCTGCAGTGGCCCTGTCTCCAGATAAGGTCATATTCCCAGGTTCCCAACACTAGGTTGCGGACACGTATTTCAAAGTGTTGGTCCACAGCCGTGTCCAACTCTACTGGACACGACCCCATGGACTGTAGCCTGCCAGGCTCCTCTGTCCATGGGATTCTCCAGGCAAGAGTACTAGAGTGGGTGGCTGTGCCCTCCTCCGGGGAATCTTCCCGACCCAGTGAACCCGGGTCTCCTGCATTGCAGATAGATTCTTTATAATATGAGCCACCAGGGAAGCCTGTATATTTTGCGGGCAGGGGACACAGTTCAGTCCATAGCAGACCCTCCACCAAGTAGGTCCACTGGCTCTTGGTGAGGTCCCAGTTCCCTGAGAGGTACAGCAACGTGGCCTGTCCTTACGCTCAAGTGCTGGGGGGCGTCTGGGTCCCAGTGAGGCCGAGGGTGCTCCAGGGGTGGGTGGGGTCTTCTGTCTTTGGGCGCAGAGCTGGGGGTCTGTGTGCGTGTGCTGTGGACCCCTGGTGTCCCTGTGCAGACTCGCCGTGTCCCAGCACGAGGTGCTTCCCTGTGAGAACCATCCTGACCGCTCCTCCATCCTGCCAGGGAGGCATGCCCAGCCCCGTGCTGTGGATGAGCCGGCTGAGGCCGAGAGGGTATTCGTTTGCCTGTGGTCTCTGGGCTGGAGCGTGGCAGTCCGCAGGTTTGGGGGATGAGGGGATTGGCACAGACACAGGCTGTCAGCCTTATGACAACCCTCGTGGAGTAAGCTGAACAGTGTCCTCCAAACACGTATGTCCAAGTCCTAACCCCTGGAACGTGAGACTGTGACCTTCGGATAAAGGATCCCTGGAGGTGTGACCGCGTCAGCGATCTTAAGATCGTCCAGAGCTGAGCGGGCCCTGAATCCAGTGACTGGTGTCTTTTTAAGAAGGCCTTGTGAGGGCGGAGGCAGCGACGGGTGTGATGGATCCGTGAGCCAGGGAACACCAAGGATGGCCGTAAACTGAGGTGAAGTTCACAAAACATAAAATCCACTTTTTTCATTTGCCGCACTGCTCAGCCTGTAAGCTCTTAGTTCTCCAACCAGAGGTGGCACCTGTGCCCCTTGCAGAGGAAGTGCTGAGTCTCAGCCCCTGGACTGCCAGGGAAGTCCCCAAACTCACCATTTTTAAGTGAATAAAACAGCATCTAGTAAATGCACAGTGTTGGATGGCTGTCCTGTCTGTCTAGTTCCAGAACGTTTTTGTCATCTCAGAGGGAAAGCCGGCCCCCGTTAGCAGTCGCTGTTACTCCCCAAACCCCTCTGGCAGGTCCTGGTAACTTGTGATCTGTTCTCTGTCTCTGGACTCACTGCCCCTGGACGCTGCGTGTAAGTAGAGTCTCATGCGCTGCGGCCTTCTGCGTCTGTCCGCTTTCACTCAGCTTGTTTGGAAGGTTCCTCCTCATCACATCCCGTGTCAGTGCTCCAGGCCTTTTTATGACTGAGTACTATTCCATGGGACGGCTGGAGCACGTCTGTTTCTACCCCTTCATCGGGTTGGTTGTGTCCGCCTTCTGGCAGTTGTGAGCAGTGCATCCGTGATTAGTAAACGTGTTTGCATATGCCCTTAAGTCTCCCCACTCCTGTCTCGGTCCTCCCCAGTGCTCCTGCCCCTTGGAGCTCTGCTCAGGAATGGAGGAGAAAGCCCCTGGGAAGGGCAGGTGGGTGTGCACGTGGCTGGGGTCACCAGGTGCTGAGCTGGATCTGGCCCTGGCTTGCCTGACCTCTTGGGACACGTGGCGGCGCCCTCCTGACGTTTCAAGTGTCAGGAGTTCCTGGCTGTGTCGGGTTCAGGGCAGCACTGCCGGCAGTGGGCTTGGTGCCTGCTGGATGGAGGGGCTCGCGGGGGGCTCTGGAAGGCCAGGGGCACCTGCTTATCTGCTTTGTCTCTTGCCTCAGGGCGCTTTGTGGCCGGCGGGGTGCAGGGGCGGGGTGGGTGTCCCAGAGAGCCCTGTGCCCTGGATGGTCAGAGGGGCCTGTGAGCAGGGGCCGGGTGGTGCCTGATGGAGCTAGATGGTTTCCTCCTGGTCTCTGTCCCCTCGGAGCCCCCCGGGAGGCAGGTCGTGAGTCAGTGCACCCGGGGTGATGGGTCCGGCATGGCCCAGAGGGAAGCCGGGCCGGCACGTGGGCACCCCGGCCGCATCTTCAGGGCCCCCTTGTCACTTGGAAGAGTGAGAGCCCGAGGTGGCAGCGCGGTGACAGCTGCTAGGCCGAGGTGGGCATATGTGGCTTGCTGGTCTTTGGGCCGGCTGGAGTTCAGGTTCATTTTCAAGTTGAAAGAAAGAGGTAATCGGTTGCCGTCTGTGCGTGGGGGAGGGGCTCAAGGCCTGCCGCCCCCACCCCCCCACCCACCGCGCCCGTCCTGACCTGGGCCATCCGTGGCTCCTGGTGTCGTGGGGCTGCTGAAGCAGGTTCTGCAGCCTGGGGGGCTTAAGCCAGCAGTTTATTCCCTCACAGCTCTGGAGGCCGAAGGTCTGAAACCAGCAGGCGCGTGGCTCCCTCTGAAGGTCTGGGGGAGGAGTTTTGTGGCTTCGTCCAGCCTCTGGCGGCTCCGGCGCTCCTTGGTTTGACTGCGTCTCCCCAGTCGCGGCCTCTTCTCCCTGAGGCCTGCTCCTGGTGTGTCTCCTGTCTCTGCCTTTATTGGCCGTGCGGCGTCTTAGTTGCGACAGCTGGGGTCTTGAGTTGCAGCCAGTGATAGCTTAGTTGCGGCATGTGGGATCTAGTTCCCTGAGCAGGGATGGAACCCAGGCCCCCGGCCCTGGGAGCATGGAGTCTCAGCCACAGGACCACGAGGGAAGCGCCATCCTCTCTGTCTCTTGTAAGAACACTGGCCATTGGATTTAGGGCCCACTGGATAACGCAGGAAGACCTCTCCATCCCAAGGCACTTAATTCCATCTGTAAAGACCCTCTTCCCAAATGAGGTCAGAGTCTCCAGTCTCTGGGGTGAGGATGTGAACTTCAGTTTTTAGGGGCACAAGTTTACCCACTGCCTGTGCCCGAGCTGACCTGCGTCAGGGGCTGAGACAGCACCTGGCTGGGGTGTAGGAAGATGCCCCTTAGGTCTTGCTGTCACCATCTATCTCCGCTGCCCTTGTCACTTAGGGGCTTCTCACCCTGTTGCCCACCCAACATCCCCTCACATCACCCCAGCATGCTTGCTCCTCCCACAACCTTTTGGGAGGCCTGCCTGGAGCTGGAGGTGCCCCTCTGCACCCTCCAAGGACACCGGGAAGACATCTGTGAGCTGCCATTCGTATGTGAGATCACACTCTCACCACTCCCCAGACCCCTTGGCCTGGGTAGGGGGAAGCCTCCTCTTTGACCTCTGCAGGGGGGTCCATCATGGCCTCCAGGGGGGCCCCGCCCCCAGAACCCGTCACAGTTGGGTGCATCAATCCCACTGGCCCGTTTTCAGGTTCACGTCAGTCTCGGGATTGTTGAGGATGAACCGGGTGTGTTGGTCTCCCCCTTGAGCCCAGGTGGCCTCAGTGCCCCGGTTATGTGGATTGTCGTGGCCTTTCCTTTGACCTGGACTTCCCCCTGCACTCCATGGGGATTGTTAATTTTTAAAAATAAATAATTAATAAAAATTCATTTTAATTAATGCATTTTGATTGCCTGGATCTTAGTTACAGTACTCGGGATCTTCGATCTTCACTGGGGTGTGCGAACTCTTGGTTACGGCTTTTGAGATCTGGTTCCCTGACCAGGTATTGAACCCAGGCCCCCTGCATTGGGAACCTGGATTCTTAACCACGGGACCTCCAGGGAAGTCCCCCATGGGGCATGCCTGGTGCTGCGGGCCACCCTGCAACCCGCACATTTCAGCTTCTGTTCCCACCTGGGAACTCCCTGGAAAGGGGGTGGCCCAGCCTTCTCCCGGGTCAGCCTGCGTCTGCATGGACCAGCCACAGAGATGGTCCAGACATGGTGATAGAAGGAGGACTCCCCAGCATCCATACCCCTTGCCCTGGGGCGCACGTGTCCCCTGCTCTTCTCAGAGGTGAGGCCCTGCCTCAGTCCCTGCTCCCCCCGCCCCGTCTTATCCATGACGCCGCAGGACAATACCCTCGTGCGTAAATCTGCCTCCTGGGTGATCTTCCCCAGGAGAGTTCCCAGAAGTGGGCTGGCGGGCACGGGGCAGGAGCACTGTCCAGGCTCCCAGCAGAGCTGCTGGCTACCTGCCTCTCAGGGTCTGGGCATGTCCTCCGCGGCTGACATGTGGGGGCGGGTCTGTGTGCCGACCTGGCCTCACCCTCAGCCCGACGGTGACAGCAGAGGAAGTGAAGGTGGGAACAGTGGCCCTCAGGCTGCAGGACCGTGGTTGGGGCTGGGGCTTTCAGGTGCTGTGGGGCTCACGGGGACACAGGACTGGGTGACTTCGAGGTCAGAGGGTAGCCTCACTCCCTCAACTTATTCTTTAATCTTTAGTTTTTTTTAAATAAATATATTTATTGTCACTTTGAAAAGCATTTATTTATTTCCTTATTTGACTGTGCCGAGTCGCAGTTGCGGCGTGTGGAATCTAGTTCCCTGACCAGGGGTTGGACCCTGGCCCCCTGCACTGTGCGCATGGAGTCTCAGCCACTGCACCACCAGGGAAGTCCCCCCAAGTTCGTGTCTATCCAGAAACTGTGCGTGGTACCTCATTTGGAAATAGGATCTCTGGCGCTCTCGTCCCATCCAGAGGGAAAACGAAGAAATGAGTAATGCTTCTCAGCTGCTCTTTGCCTCAACTCCCAGGTCGTTTTTAATTATTAGCCCACTAGTTCATTCTCTGGGCTTCCTCGACCGCTCGGTGGTAAAGAACCCGCCTGCCAGTGCTAGAGACATGGGTTCGATCCCAGGCTGGGGAAGGTCCCCTGGAGGAGGAAATGGCACCCCACTCTAGTATTCTTACCTGGGAAATCCCATGGACAGAGGAGCCTAGCAGGCCACCGTCGATGGGGTTGCAGAGAGCCAGACACAACTCGGTGACTAAACAGAAACAGCAAAGAACCTCAAGTAGCGTGAGGTCATCCTGGAACAGGGTGGGCCCTGAACCCAGTGACCGGGTCCTTCTAAGAAGACAGAACAGAGGCACACAGGAGAAGGCCCTGTGAAGACAGAGGCCGAGATCAGGCGACATGTCTCCAAGCCCAGGGGCACCAGTGGCTGCTGAAAGCCACCTGAAGCCAGGGGAGGGGCCTGGGACAGAGTCTCTCTCCTGAAGGGTCCAACCCTGCCCACACCTTGAATTCAGACTTCTGGCTTCCAGAATGCTGAGGGTCCTGTCTTTTAAGCCACCCCGTCTGTGGTCATTTGTTAGGTCTGCCCCAGGAAGCTGGTATCGTGCCTCAGGGTAGGGGGTGGACGTAGGGGGCCTGGGGTCAGGGTTCGTGCCCCCATAGACGCACCCCCTCCCACTGGGCCCTGCCGCCCAGTGCGGCTGCCAGGGCTCAGGAGCAGGCACTGTCCAGAATGCCCCCCTCTTTCTTGTCTTTCTGTTGTTAGTTAGCAGGCAAGGAACTTTATTAACCTTGTTCCAAACTTCATTCCCAGGCTTCTTCAGCTTAATTAGTTGCACGGAATGAATTGTAGATAAGCAAAACCAGAAGAGAACTGCAATGTCTAAGGGATTTGGACTTAAAAATATCAGAAATCTAGATCTTATCAGCTCCAGAAATTGAGTCATGTTAGTTAGACCACAGTCAGAATAGAAACGGGCAGCTCTTCAAGCCTGATCTGCTTTCAAAATGCACTCCATTCTGCTGGTCTCGCTCTGGGAAGCCCCTCTGGCCTCCAGTCTCCCTCCCCACCCAGCCCCGAGGCCTCCCCCACACCCTCCTGCTGGGCCAGGGCTGAGTAGCCCCCATGGAGGCGGGAGAGCTTCCTGAGGGCACAGGTGCAACCGGTGCGCTTGGCTGTCTGGAAGGGACCTCAGCTCAACGTGTGCTGGGCTCGACTGCCTGCCTTGGGGGCTGCTCAGCCAGGCACTGGGGACGTGGCGCCGGGACGCATGGGCTCGGGGCCGGTGCTCACGTGCAGGTCCTCCTGGGCCTTGGGGTAGTCGGCCTCCTCTCCCACGGACACCGGGCTGTGGAAGCAGGGAGAAGCGTCTCTGGTTGTCCTGCCGGCACACTGGGCTTTGTCTCCACGCTGCGTTTGGGCCTGTAAAGCATGGCTCCCCTACGTCCCACCTGGGGCCCCTCCCACCTCTCCAGAGCCTGTCGGGCGTGTATAGGGCAGGGTTGGGTGAGCAAACACGGGCCCCCTGTGGGCCTGACAGTGACAGGCTGTGGCCCCAGATCAGTGTGTGGCACCCGGGCTGGCGGCCACCACCCTGCCCAGGCTCCCAGGCCCCTCCCTGGGGGCGGTGCCCGCATGGAGGCCAGAGGCAGGCGTATAGTCCCGGCTGAGCTCTGTGCCCGCTAAGACCCCACATCCCTGCAGCCCCGTGCAGTGCAGCCCCTCGGACCCTGGGGTGGGGTTGGCGTAGAGTTGGGGGAGGACACCTTGAGGACCTCCCAGGAGGAGCGTGTTTCAGGGAGAGGCCCTTCTGCAGCCCCCAGTGTGCCAAGACCCCCCACCCCAGCCTGTCAGGGCCGCTGTGGTGGACCTGCCCCTGGGTCTCCACCTGGGCGTTCACTGCCTCCTTGTGCCCTCCTGGTCTGGGCATCAGTCCTGCCCTCCTCACCACTGCAGTGATGGCCCACCACAGCCGGCCTGGCCTTCTCTTCCCTCTCTGCCTGGGCTTCTGCTTCTGCCCCTAATATTCCCTCTGCCTGGACACTTACTAGATCAGTCTGCACCGTGGAGTATTGACTTGAAGGTTCCCATCATCCGGCCTTCCCTGATCATCCATTCTCAAGGTCCCTGCCTCTCCCAAGCTCAGCTCTGAGAGGCCCTGCCTCCTCTCTGGGCCCCCAGAGTTAGTTTCCTGAGGCCGCTACAGCAAAAAACCTTAAACCGGGAGGCTTGAAACCACTGAAGTCTCTTCCTGGGCATGTATCCAGAAAAGATGAAAACTCTGATTTGAAAAGATACATACTCCGCAGTGTTCACAGCAGCACTGTTTACGATAGCCAAGATGTGGAAGCAGCCCACGTGCCCAGTAACAGATGACTGGATTAAGAAGATGTGGTGCAGTTATACGGTGGAGTATTACTCAGCCATAGAAAAGAGTTAAATAATGCCGTCTGCAGCAACACGGATGAACCGTGGAGGGAGTATTATACTAAGTGAAGCAAACCCGACAGAGATGCCACATGGCGTCTCTCATGTATGGAATCCAAAAGAAAGGCACAAATGAATTCATAAAGTGGAAACAGACTCACAGACCTAGCAAACAAACTTTTGTTTACCTGAGGAGTAGGGAGGGAGGGATAAGTTAGGGGTTTGGGAAGGACAGATACACACTACTTTATATAACATAAGCAACAAGGACCTAGTACTGATATATAGAACAGGGGACTGTATTCCTTTCCACTGTAATAACCTATGGTGGAAGAGAATCTGAGAATGGATGTGTGTGTGTGTGTGTGTGTGTATATATATATGTCTGTGTTTGTATAACTGAATCACTTTGCTCTACATCTGAAACTAACACAATATTGTAAGTCAGCTATATTTCAATAAAAGTGGTCTGCTTTGGGGGGAAAAATGAATTTAATAATGATGTAAGAATTCAATAATAGTGGGACTTCCCTAGCAGTCCAGTGGTTAAGTCTCCATGCTTTCATTGCCGGGGGCACAGGTTTGATCCCTGGTCAGGGAAAACCCCACACGCTGCGTAGTGCAGTTAAATAAAAAAGGAAATCACAAGGATTAAATACTACCAAACAGAGGTTCCCCAGTGGCTCCTCAGTAAAGAATCTGCCTGCACTGCAGGAGCCACAGGAGGCTCGGGTTCGATCCCTGGGTCGGGAAGACCCCCTAGAGGAGGGCATGGCAACCCACTCCGGTGCTCTTGCCTGGAGAGTCCCATGGGTGGAGGAGCCTGGAGGGCTACAGTCCGTGGGATTGGAAAGAGCCTGTCACGACTGACGCGACTGAGCATGCAAACAGAGATTCAAAACAAAAACAGGAAAAAACAAAAACCAGAGCTCTCTTTCGTCATGGTTCTGGAGACAGGAAGCCCGCAGGTCCAGATGTGGGCAGGGCTGGACCCTTCTCGGCGCTCCGAGGGGAAGCCCATCCCAGGCCTCTCTCCCAGCTCTGGGGGCTGCTGGTAAGCCTTTGAGGCTCCTGTCTGCAGCTGTGTCCCCTGATCTCTGCCTCCACCTTCACCTGGCCTCCTTCCTGTCTTCCGTGCTCTCTTCCTGTAAGGATACCAGTCACTGGATTTAGGGGTCTCCCCAAACCCAAGATGACCTCATCTCAAGAGCCTTAACTAATCACAACTGCAAAAGCTGTTTTCAGACAAGGTCCCATCCTGAAGTTCCATATGGGCCTACAGCCCGAGTTGAGGGGCTGAGCGGATTCACCCCAGGCTGGTCCTTCTCCTTGGTGCTGCCTCACACATGCCCCTGGTGAGCAGGCACGCTACCTTACATTTAGGCAGCTGATTCCAGAAACGCCAGCTGTGGTTTTCCACCCATCGTGTCTCTTGCCAGCAGCCTCGGGGACAGCATGCATCTCTTGTCACCTCTGCCTCACTGACTTCCGGCCTCTCCAAGCCCAGGCCCAGAGAAGACCCTTCTTCGCAGGCCATCCCATCCTATAGCCTGGGGGCTTCTGCTGGGAGAGTCCTGGGCTCCCTGGCTTTGCCTGGGCCTGGCCAGCCGAGGGTGATCTCAGAGGACGCGGGGTGTGGGGCAATTCTGGGCTTCCCAGTTCCAGATACAGCTGTCGATAGTCCCTTCCTGGGGACGAGAGCTGGTCCCCTAGGCACTCACGGAGGCTGGGCACGCAGGGCCCCAGCTGTCTTGCTGGCTGGCCCACCAGACAGACACAGGCCAGCTGCTTGCCCGTGAGAGGGGGCTGTGGGCCAGATTGTGGCCCCCAGATTGCTGTGTGGAAGCCCTAGCATCCAGTGTGACCAGAGGTGGAGGATGGGGCTTTGAGAGGTGCTTGAGGTGACATGAGGTCATAAGGGGGCATCCTGAGTCCATAGGGCGGGTGTCCTCTTAAGAGGGAGACTTGCCCCTGAGCACACCCTGAGGAAAGGCCACGCGAGGACCCTGGGCCACGGCGGCCTCCCGCAGACGGTGCTCACCGGAGGCTGTGCTGGCAGCCTCCTCCCAGACTCCAGCCTCCACAGCTGTGAGAAATACAAGCCGCCCATTCTGTGGGATTTGGTTATGGTGGCCTGAGCTTTTTTTTTTTTTGCCTCACCACATGGCACATGTGATCTTACTTTCCCAATGAGGAATCGAACCTGCACCCTCTGTGCTGAAAGTGCAGAGTCTTAACCACTGGACTGCCAGGGAAGTCCCCAGAGGGTTATTTCGGAAGGAAGGGGTCAGGAAAAGCTTTTTGAGGATGTCATGTTTGAGCTGAAACCCAAAGAATGAGAAGGAGCTCCGTGGAAGGTTCCAGAAAAGGGCAAGGTGGGTGCAAGGGCCCAGAGGCAGGAGGCGTGGGACGGCCTTCTGGGCCACCAGGAAGTTGCAGTTTGCCAGGGCAAGAGTCTGGATCGTACCGGAGGTCCTGTCCCCCTTTCAGGTGGCCTCCACGCAAGCCTGTCATTCCCCCAGGGCCTCAGTTTCCCTACTTGTCAAGTGGAGAGGAGCCCTCTCCCTCTGAGGGCTGCTTCAGGGTCCCACCCAGAGTGGGCGCCTGGCTGGCGGGCCGGGGGAGAGGCCCCCAGGCGCCAGCTGTGCTGCACTCAGACCTCGAGGGACCCTTCCTCCTCCCCAGCCCGAGCGTCTGGGCTCAACAGCCGCCACCGCCGAAGGAGACAAAACGTGCTCACAGTGGGCCCTCTGATTCCGCCAGGGTTGGGGATTTGGCAGCGGCAGCCGAGTCTGATTAAAGGCATTCCGAGGCACACTCGGTGTTTGTGTATCTGGTTCTGTATTTACACTTTGGGAACGAGCAAGGAGGCAGCTGGGGAGTGTCTCCACCAGCCAGGGGCCGGGGGCTGGAGTGACTCAGCCTGGAATCCGAGCTCGGCCGCATGCCTGTGACGCTTTCATTCATTCCCTGACTCATTCATTATTCCTTCCTGTGCTCAGCAGAGGTGTCATGAGAAACTCCAGTGTACCAGGCACACTTCGGGGGGGTCAGCCTGCCCTCGCCTCACTGTGGAACCCTCCCTTGGTGTGGGGGCCCATGCTGGGGTGGGGCTGGGGTAGCAACAAAGTTAACAACAGTGAGTTATTATTTTCGGCTGCATCTGCCTTGTGGGGTCTTAGTTCCCCGACTAGGGATTTTCTTTTTTAAATATATTTATTTGGCTGCACTTGTTCTTAGACCCTTGACCAGGGTTCGAACCTGAGCCCCCTGCAGTGGGAGCAGGGAGTCCTGGCCATTGAGCCCCCAGGAAAGTCCCCCTAACTGGTGATTGAAACGGGGCCTCGGCAGAGAAAGTGCGGAGTCCTACTCACAGGGCGTTCCCAATGACAGTGAATTAAAAATGAGCTAAGAACCGAAATGGAAGAGGACCCCCTGCAGAATTCCTAGAAGGAAGCACCACAAGCACAAGCGCAGAAGTGGACCCTGTCAGCGTTGAAGGCTTCTGTGCGTCAGAAGACTGCCAAGAGAAGGGAAAGGCAGAGGAAGAAGAGATCTGCAAACCATGGAGCTGTGCACGTGTGCGAGGTCGCTGTGGACTGTGGCCCACCAGGCTCTGACAAGAGGTTAAGATTCAGAATGTTAAGCTGCATTAGAGCACGGGGACCTCAGCTTGGTCCTCTGATGACCTAGTGTGGTGGGATGGTGGGGTTGGGAGGGAGGCTTAAGGGGATATGGGTATACATATAGCTGATTAACCAAGGGCTTCCCTGGTGGCTCAGACATTAAAGTCTGCCTGCAAAGCAAGAGACCCGGGTTCGATCCCTGGGTCAGGAGAAGAGAAATGGCAACCCACTCCAGTGTTCTTGCCTGGGAAATCCCATGCAGAGGAGCTTGGCAGGCTACAGTCCATGGGCTCGCAAAGAGTTGGATACAACTGAGCAACTAATACGAACAGTTGGTGGACATTGTTGTACGGCAGAAACCAACACGGTATCGTAAAGCCATGATACTCCATTAAAAAAAAAAACCCAGAATATATACTCCATGAGGAAAAAAACATGCAGCTCGGTTTTTTAAAAGGCGAAGGACTTGGCATTTCTCCAAAGATACACAAATGGCCGGTAACCACATAAGATGCTCAGCATCAGTAGTCAGCAGGGAAATGAGAATCAGAACCAGAATGAGGTACCCCCTCCCAACCGTCAGGATGGCTACTGTCAAAACAGCAGGAATTAACCAGTGTCGGTGAGGACGGGGAACTGGAAGCCTGTACACTGCTGTAGGAATGGCGTGGTAGCGTGGAAGACAGTCTGGCGGTCCCTAATAAGATAAATGTGAAGTTAGCGTATGATTCAGCAGTTCTCCCTGTAGGTGTATTCCTGAGGGATTTGAAAGCAGGGACTCAAGCAGGTACTTGTACATGCACGTCCACAGCAGCACTAGCCTCAGTCGCCAGGAGGTGGGCCGACACACGTCCATCGGCAGATGAGTGGATAAACACGGCGTGGTCCATCCATGCAGTGGAGTGTTAACTCAGACATAAAAAAGAGTGAAGCTCTGACACAGGCTACAAGGCGGATGAACCCTGAAAACACGCCGAGAGAAAGAAGCCAGACACAGGCAAATAGTGTGTGATCCCCTTTGTGCGTGTTAGAGTCACTTCAGTCATGTCTGACTCTGCCACTGTTACGGACTGCAGCCTGCCAGGCTCCTCTGTCCATGGGATTTCCCGGGCAGGAATAGTGGAGTGGGTTGCCATTTCCTTTTCCAGGGGATCTTCCCGACCCAGGGATCGAACCCGCACCTCTCATATCTCTTGCATTGATGGGCTGGTTTTTTACCAGTAGCGCCACCTGGGAAGCCCAATGCCCTTTGCATGAAATGTCAGAAATAGGCAAATGTAGAAGGCAGTGGCACCCCACTCCAGTACTCTTGCCTGGAAAATCCCATGGATGGAGGAGCCTGGCAGGCTGCAGTCCATGGGGTCGCTAAGAGTCGGACACGACTGAGCGACTTCCCTTTCACTTTTTACTTTCATGCTTTGGAGAAGGAAATGGCAACCCACTCCAGTGTTCTTGCCTGGAGAATCCCAGGGATGGGGGAGCCTGATGGGCTACCGTCTGTGGGGTCGCACAGAGTCGGACACGACTGAAGCGACTTAGCAGCAGCAGCAGACAGGTAGAAAACAAGTTGGTGGTTGTGGGGCTGTGAGGGGGCTAAGGAGCAACTCTTAATGGGCACTGGGTCTCTTCTGGGGTGATGAGAATGCTCTCCACCTAGCTAAAGGTGGTGACCGTGCAGTACTGTGAATGTACTAGATGCTGCTGATTGGTGCACTTTAAAATGGTTCACTTTCTGTTGCGTGACTGATAAAAAAAAGAAAGGAAAAAGTTTAAAAAGAGAAAAGCAATCCCGGGCCTTCCTGGCTGGGCGGGTGTGCCGGCGCAGCAGTCTGCCCGAGCCTCAGGCGTTCGTTCCTGGGGTGGGCAGCAGAGGTGTGGGGAGAGACAGGTCGTCCCACGGCTGTGGTGAACGCAGCCTGGGAGGGCCCGCCTCCCCTCCTCAAACTCATCTGGTGCTGGAGCAGCTGAGACTGGGCAGCCTCTTGGGGCCAGTTCCTTGGAAAGAACCTGCAGGGCCACAGCCAGACAAAAGTGGGGCTCAGGCATCCGTGGGGAACGCTGGCTCTGGAGAACGCAGCAGCAGCTCCACGGGATTCAGAGTCAGGTCCTTTCAGGGGCTCTCGGGGGCTCCCTGCAAAGGCCCCTCCGGCTGCTGGAATCCTTGCAGAACCTGGCAAAGCCTAGGTCCCTCCCTTCCTGGGGGCAGCCTCCAAAAGTGGCCCCTTCAAGGGCACCTCTGATGTCAGCAACCTCCTGAGGACTCCGCCTTGGGGAGCCCAGTGGGCGGGGCTTCAGGCCAGGGTGTGAGAATGCCCTGGGCTTCTGCTCAGCACTCAGGTCCCCAAAGGGTGCCCTCTCGATGGATTTGCTCTCCACCGCCCTCTCATGCGTGGTTCTTTGGCCGTGCACCCGGGAAGCTGTCCTTCATCCCTGGGCCTCAGTTGCCCCAGAGGCAGGGTGCTCTGTCCCATGGGGACACAGGAGGCACATGGGCCCCGCCTGGGATTCCAAGCACACAGTCATCGTTTCTGCACTCACAGGCTCTTCCGGCGTCTGGTCTCTCAGCCCCCACGGGGATGCCATGCCGCACTGCTCTGCCAGGGTCCTCGTGGGGCTGACAGTCTGATGGGAAGAGATAGACCTCGAGTGGTTTTAGAGAGTGGGCTGTGGAGGTGACTCCACAGTGGAGAGGTGTTGGGCCGGCCCAGCGGGAAGAGCCTCTTGGAGGAGGGAGTGCCAGTGCAAAGGCCCTGAGGCAGCCCCCTCCGTGGGCGGAGTGCGGTGACTTGTGGGGAGCAAGGGGCCAGATAGTGTAGGCCTTCATGGCGAGAGGGGGGAACAGATCTGCTCAGAGCTCGAGGCTCCTCCCGGACCCTGTGCTGTGGCCCCCGCGCCTGCCCTGGCTTTGCAGGATAGAGCTCAGCCTTCAGTGTGGCCACTCCCCTTAATCTCATCAGGAGGCTGGCCAGTTACCATGGTGGTTGTGATGGGCCCGAGCAGGGCTGGCTCCTTCCAGAGAGCGAGGCCTGGGAAGAGCTGACAGATGGGAATTCGCTGCATCCTGTGGGGTCTCGCGAAGGATTGGGACTACCCTGGGGAGGGTGACTGCGTCTGCCATGCCTTCTCAGGGCCACTGGCTCCCAATCGTGCCCCAGCCTTGTGGCCTCCACTCCTCCTAGCCCCTCAGATGCTGCCAGGATGTGGGCGGGCCGTGCCCAGTAGGGGTGTGGACACAGAAATGGGAAACACACCTCGAAGGGCAACTCTGTCCCCGTGAGGTCCTGCCAGCAAGGGGGTTGGGGGAAGCTGGAGAAGTCACCGTTTCCCCACCGTTCTGTAGGGGCAGTGGGCATGGGTGTGGGGGGTCGGTCCTGACTCAGGCTGTCGGGGAGGACCAGTGGGGCTTTCCTGCCTAAAGACAGGGCCCCAGGGCGAAGGCAGGACTTGAGGCGGCCTTTTAAAGAGTCTGCTCACTTTCTGGCTGTGCTGGGCCTTCGTGGCAGCGCACAGAACCTTTTGTCGCCATGCTGGAGCCTTTGGCTGTGCTGAGCAGACTGTAGCTGCGGCATGGGGGCTTGGTTTCCCAGAGGCACTTGGGATCTTAGTTCCCCCTACCAGGGATCGAACCCTCGGCCTGCACTGCACGCGTGTGTGCAGGCTAGGTCACTTCAGTCCGATTCTCTGTGGCCCTGTGGACTGTAGCCCGCAGGCTCCTCTGTCCATGGGATTCTCCAGGCAAGAATACAGGAATGGGTGCCATTTCCTCCTCCAGGGAGGATCTTCCCGACCCAGAGATCAAACCCACGTCTCTGATGTCTCCTGCCTTGGCAGAGGGGTTTTTTACCACTAGCGCCGCCAGGGAAGGCCCCTGAGGGGGCTTTCTACAGTGAGGCCCGTGCCGCATCCCCACCTTGACAGAGCCGACATGGTTGGGTTGATGCTTCTGACTTGAAGCTTCCAGACAAGGTGGTGTGCTCTGGTCTGTGATGTGACGTCGCCTCTGTGATGCTCTGCGATCCCAGCCACCCGCTGGTCCGCAAGGTTATCCAGGACTCAGGTTCCAGGAGTGGAGTCCCTGCCCTGCTTGCCCACTTGTGAGCCGGGTGGCCCTAGGCCGTTCCTTTGCCTGCTCAGCCTCAGTTTTCCCATCTGGGAACCCCCTCAAAGGCCCTGTCTTAGATTACGTTGTGTCCCCTTGAAAGATATGTCCGCATGCTCACCCCGTAGCCTGGGAACGTGGCCTTCCTTGGCAAGAGCACTTTCGCAGATGTAATTAAGGGTCCCAAGATGAGACGATTCTGAAATAGGATGGGCTCCGAATCTAATGACAGGTATTATTCTGAGAGAAAGGAGAGGGTGTGGGACACAGCCACAGAGGGGAAGGCTGTGTGGAGACGGAGGCAGAGCTCGGAGCCGTGAGCCAAGGATACCTGGAGCCCCCTCAGGCCGAGAGAGGCCGGGGGTGGATCCTCCGTCCACCGCTCTGGAAGGAATCAACTCTGCCCACACCTTGATCTTGGATTTCACCTCTGGACTTGTGAGGGAGTGAATTCCTGTTGTTCTAAGCCACCCACTTGATGGGAATTTGTTCCAGTCAGCCCGGGATACTTAAGACAGGGCATTTGTGATGCTTAAATATGCTGAAGGGCTCTGTGCCCCATGGTGGGGGGGTGCTCTGGGGTGCCGTCTGCAGCACGTGGGGTGGGGAGATGCTGGCCAGAGGGTGGCTAAGCTCAGTGCTGTGCTTCTGGTTGTCTGTTGTGGCCCCATCGGCCCCATCTCTGACCCTAGGGTGTGGCCCCACGGGGTTGGCTGGTTGGTTCACACCTGAGAGCAGGAAGGTTTGAGAGGCATGAACTGGACTGTTCTGGAAAGATCTGGGGCTGCAGAATGCTGGTGGGAGGCAAGGCCAGATATATGGCAGCACTGCCTGGGGCCCCGGTGTGGCCACATGCAGGGTCAGCACCAGACACATTGTGACTGGCAGGCCGGGAATCTCGGGGGCCCACCTCCTGGTGGGGGCAGGATGGGGACGGTAGACAGGGTCTCAGGTCAGGCATTTGTTTGTTTTGTTTTAATATTGAATTTATTTGGCTGCACTGGGTCTTAGTGGTGGCACACAAGGTCTTTTATTTTTAGTATGTATTTAGTCTTGGTTCCACTGGGTCTTCGTTGCTGTGAGCAGCCTTTCTCTAGTTGCACTGAATGGGGGCTACTCTTCGCTGTGCTGCGCGAGCTTCCCATTGCTGTGGCTTCACTAGTTGCAGCCCACAGATTCAGTAGTTGTGCGTGGGCTAAGTTGCTCCACGACACGTGGGATCTTCCCGGACCGGGGATCGAACCCGTGTCCCCTGCACTGGCAGGCGGGTTCCAGATGGGGTCCAGATGCGGATCCCCTGATCAGGGCTCTCACCCACCCCCTTGCCTTGGATGCAGAGAGTCTCAGCCACTGCAGCAGTAGGGAAGTCGAGGGCCAGGCACTGTGGAGCGCGCAGGTGTGGCTAGACACACCAAGGGGCGTGTCGGAAGAGTCTGGGTCAGTGGAGCTCTTATTGTTGTGATTTTTTCCCTTTTAACTCAGTGGAGGAAGAGGGTAGCTTTAGAGGAGGCTGGCTGGGCAATTCGGGACCTCCCTCTACCCTCTTCGCAGTTTTTCTGTGAACCTGAACCTTTGATAATGAAAACGGAGGTTAAGAGCAACAACAGGGAGAATTCCCCGGCAATCCAGTGGTTAGAACTCTGCGCTTCGAATGCAGGCTTAGACAGGCAGTCCCTCTTTGGGGAACTAAGACCCCACATGCCTTACAACAACAGCAACAACAAGGCCAGAGGCCCATGTGAAGGTGACTTGGGGGGCCTGCTCCTTGAGTGGGGTGTCAGGGAGGCCCCTCCAGGGCGGATGTGGAGGTGGAGCTGTCACAGGCGGCTCCCTGGGGTGGGGGAGCACAACTCGGGGTGCTTTGGGATTGGACATCTGGAGGGAGTGAGGAGTGGGGAGATCAGAGGGCAGGGAGGCCCCTGTGAGTGAGTGAGAGGGCACCTGCCCGCCCTCCGCACCTGGAGTGAGGCCTGCGCTCACAGCGGGGGAGCCTGGTCTTGGGCCCCAGGCTGTCTGACCCTTGGGCCAGAAGCTAAGGGGAGCCTGAGAGGCGCCGCTCCTCCATGCCAGCAGGTCTTGTCCAGGCGTCACCACCCTGCTGTGCTGCCTTCCGCCAAAACCCACGAGAGCGGGGCAAGGGGAGGGGCAGGCCCAAGCCTCCCCAGGGCAGCAGGGGCTGTCCTGAAGGGTCCTCGTGTGGCCTCCGAGTGGAGCGGTCGCCTGGTTCGTGGACATCTGCTCCCGAGCACGGGAGCCGTGATGCTCGTTCAGTTATTCATTTTGGTACTCACTCACGGGTTCTTGTGCTCCTTTGTTCCACCAGCAGGTGCTGCTGAGTGTTAGACCCTGGCTTGGATGCTGGGTTTATGGTGAGGCTGAGGGTAGGGTAGGAAGTACTTTCGAGAACCTCTCTCTGGGCAGAGGGATGCAGGAAGGACTGTGGTTTGACAGGGGAAGAGGCCTGAGCTCTGTGTCCAGCAGTTGGTCAGACCCTGCCCGGTAGCATCACTCTCCTGGCCTCCTTGGGCACCCTTGGAGGCATCAGGCCCACGGGTGGAGCCTAGGCTGGCACCTCCTCACCCCAGTGTCTGCCTACTCCTGGGGTTTCCTGGCCAGGCATGGGACAGCAGTCAGCCCCTGCGAAAGTTAAGGGGCCCTTAAGACCGCCTTCACGTCTGACACCAGCTGCAGAGACTGAGGGTTCCCAATACTATACTAGCGCTTCCCTGGGGGCCCAGATGGTAAAGAGCCTGCCTGCCATGCGGGAGACCTGGGTTCCATCCCTGGGTCAGGAAGATCTCCTGGAGAAGGAAATGGCAACATTTCCTTGCCATTTCTGGAACACCCCAGTCCAGTGTTCTTGCCTGGAGAATTCCATAGACAGAAGAGTCTGGCGGGCTGCAGGCCTTGGAGTCACAGAGTCAGACATGACTGAGAAACTGAAAAAAAAAAAAAAAAAAAAGAACACTACACACAGCTCACCGGTTCACTGGAAGGACTCAGAAGTCACCGAAGACCTTCATACTCACGGTCATGGTCTGTTTCTTAGTTCTATCTATGCATTTGTTTTTATTTACAGCTGCACTGGGTCTGTTGCTGTGCGCGGGCTTTCTTTAGTTGCAGCAGGCGGGGGCCCTTTCTAGTTGCGGCGCCTGGCCTTTCTGAGGGGGTGGCTTCTCTTATCAGAGATCATGAGCTCTAGAGCACAGCGCACGGGCTTACTTGCCCGGTGCCATGTGGGATCTTCCCGGACCAGGGATCCAACCCGTGTCCTCTGCTCTGGCAGGTGGATTCTGTAACTACCGGACTGCCAGGGACACCCTCGGTCATGGTCTGCTTCAGTGAAAGGGTGCAGGTCACAGTTGGAATGGCGCAGTGGCCAGGGGACTTCCGAACCCAGCTGGAGATTCCCTTCCCCTGGAGCCACGTGGACAGCACTTGCTTCTCCCAGCAGCAGTGTGTCGTGGAACGCTGGGGGCCGGCAGCCACGGATCTCCCCATGCCTTGGTGTCCAGGGTTTCACTGGGGTTCACCATACAGATGCAGCCCCAGCAGAGGAAGAGCCGAGAACCTCAGTGGCCTGAGCCCCCCACGCTTGCCCGCACTGTTAGCAGAGATACCCAGTGTGGCCCGGGGCCCCAGGCAAACAAACACACTTTTATGTGGCAGGACTTTCACTTCCCAGGAGCTGGGAGCAAAGGTCAAACAGCCCTGGGCCAGGTTAACTCTAAAGTGAAAGTGTTAGTCTTTCCAACTCTTTGTGACCCTGTGGACTGTAGCCCACCAGGCTCCTCTGTCCGTGGGATTCTCCAGGCAAGAATACTGAAGTGGGTTGCCATTTCCTTTTCCAGGGGCTCTTCCCAGCTCAGGTCCGACCCAGGGATCAAACCCAGGTCTCCTGCACTGCAGGCAGGTTCTTTACCAACTGAGCCACCTGGGGAGGCCTGCCTGTGGCGCTCCACGTACAACCAAGAATGAGTACGGGGGTTCCCCAGAGGAAGAGAGGGGCCCCACACCAGGCCCACTCCAGAGGCCGTACCACAAAGCCTGACATTCCCACAACAAAGTGGATGGGGTTTGGGGGCCCCTGTGGAAAGGAGAGGCTCTGGCCGAGATGGCCAGGAGGGCCAGCATTATCGCAGACACACAGCCGTGAGCAGCGCATTCCCCTTCTGGGCTCCCTCGGCCCAGAAGGTATGATGTGAGCACTTCCTGTATCACATACCTGGTGTTTACGCACACACACACTCAGTCTGGACAGCCCACTCTATGGGAGGGGAAACTGAGGCCCAGGAGGGGGCTGTAGCCTCCAGGGCCAGGTGGTACTTGAGAGGTGGGGATAAATGTGGGTTCCTGCTCTGTGGCTCAGACACTAGAAGGGCCTGGGGGGCGGGTCTCAGGTCCAAGGACACCCGAGCCCACCCTGCTTGGCCTCGCCTGGCCCCTCCTGACCAGGGGCTGGCCTGTGTCATCCTGCGTGACCCAGGGCCCTGGGGAGGAGGGACCCGGGGTGTTCGTGGCGAACATCTCCAGCTTTGGGAGCCAGGGTCTGGGTCCACAGATGCCTGAGAGCCACCCGTGAGGCATGGAGCAGGGTCAGGCTCCCTCCCGGCCCTGCCGCCCTTCACAGGAAACAGCTGTTTACCTGGGTGAGGTGCTCAGCCGGGCTAGCGGCCAGTTCCTGAGCTCCGCTTCCCCCTCCGGTGTCCAAGGCCCCCCAGGAAGCTGGGGCTGGCGTGGGAGAGTGGGGCGGCGTGGGCGGCCAGCGAGCGGCGCACTGCCAGGAGCTGTTTGTGAGGGAACGTGAGCTGCTCTTGTTGTGTACACACTGTCGACCCTAGCAACCATCCTGGCCGGCCGGGGCGGACGCCCACCCCTCCCCTGGTGCCCAGCAGCCGCCCCTCTGTCACAGTACTGCATCCCAGGGCAGATTGATGGGCCTCGGGGACCTGCCCGAAGGCCACCGGTGGTGTCACCCGGGTCAGGAGCCTCTGCTATTCCTGGCAAAGTGGAATGGATGCTCTGGCGAGGGAAGGCCAGGTCCCAGCCCTGCTCGGAGGCAGCTGTGACCGGTCAGGGAGCCCCGGGCTCTTGATTCTGAGTCCTGGCCCAGGGAGACAAATCCACATGTGAGTGAATGGCGGAGGACCGTGCAGGGATGTGGCCAGCCTGGATGAAGGTTCTCTAGTGGGTGAGACGGGTGGGACAGGCAGAGGGGGCCTGGGGGCTTGGGCCGGACTCCTTAGGACTCAGGCAGGATCTGGCAGGCCAGCTCATGCTGTACTTTGAGAAGCCAGCGCTGCACTTCAGAGCCGGCCCCTCTGATTCAGACCAGTGGAAAGACAATTTCTCCCGTGTCCGGGTGTAAATTCGCAGCCTCTGGCCCGCGCCCCAGGAACACAGCCTTTGGCGTGATAAGAAATGGCTCCCCCGGGTGGGTGAGGGGCCTCCTGCTCAGGCTTCCAGGCTCCAGGTCCACTGGATGCTCTTGCTTATTCACCAGGTGTCCGAAGCAGCCAGCGAGGCTCCCTCAAGCTCACAGAGGCAGCACCCTCCCGGATGGGGGGCGAGCTTCCCTGCCTGGGGTGGGCCGCCTGGGTCCCCTTGGGTCTGATTCTGCTGGTTCACGGCTCCTTTGAGAGTCTGAGTCGCGGGAGTCCACATCCTCTGCGCCTGGTGTCACGCACAGAGCCCTTGGGAATGGCGCTCTGCAGTGTGCTCCGGAGGTGTCTTCTCCCTCCCCCCACTATAGCTGTCAGCTTCTCTGTTGCAGCTCCAGCTCCAGAAATCCCAGTACCTGCAGCTGGGCCCGAGCCGTGGCCAGTACTACGGCGGGTCCCTGCCTAACGTGAACCAGATTGGGAGCAGCACCGTGGATCTGCCCTTCCAGGTGAGCCCCCTCCCCTCCCCCACGCCACCTCCCCCCTGGGGTGTGCTGCAGGCTAGGCCCCACCCTGTCCACTACGCGAGAAAGTGCCAGCCTGTGAACGTCGGGGATCCCCAGGCAATTGCTGCCACCTGTCCCCCTGATGCAAATCCCCCCCCCCCGCCCACTCCTTCCCCTGGGATGGCCTGGCCAGGCCTCTCCTGGATCCCCCCTGCCCGTCCCCAGTCAGCAGACCCCGCAGCAAGGCCAAGGTCTGGCGGTGAGCATTTCGGCAGCCGCTACACCTGTTGGCCGGCTGTGCGGCAGCGGGAACCGCTCAGGGCCTCTGGGGCTTGGCTCCGTCCCGCTTCACTAATCCGCACGCCCAGCAGTTCTCAGAAGGACGCCCCGCGGCCTGACCCCACTTGTCTGCAAACGTTTCTTGGCAGAGACGCACACAGCGCGGCTCCCGCAGGCCGCGTAGCTGCCGCGCACATCCTTATCGTAAATAAGAAGAGATAAGGCCCACCGCCTGCCTCTCCCCCAGGGCCCGGTCCCTCTACCCTGATCTGCAGTGGAAGTGGGGGCATGGTGGGCCCAGGAGCCGGGCCGAGAGCTGCCTGCCCCCCAACCCCCCAGCATGGTGTCTGGGCTTTGCAGCGACAGGTCCACTGAGCGGCCACACACCTGCCCCGTGGCTGGGACAGAGCCCCAGAAACAGCCACGTCCGTGTGCGTGCTGACAGGCCAGGCGGAGCTGGGTCGGCCCCGCAGGGAGCTCAGTCCCGTTCGTTCCCCAGCTGTGCTCCTCCCGCACCGCTGTGGGGATGTGACGGGGCCCCGGATCCCACGGGCTGGCTCGGGGTCCAGCTGGCTCAGCTCTCAGTCCCCAGGGCCTCCTCTGATGGCCTCCGCGTCAGAGCACGTGCACCAGGCAGTCTTGCTCATCTTGGCCAGGGCCCCCGCTTGGTGGGTTTTCTCCCCTCCTCCCTGCTCGCCCCTTCCTCTGTTTCCCCCATCCCTTCCTTCCTCAAGGAGTGTGTCTCTCTGGGCACCCCAAGCTTGGTCTGGGGCTACCGTAGGGCCCCCGAGGGCCAAGGGGGGCCTTTTGGGTTTCCCGCTGGGGGACCAGGCGAGGCAGGAGTGTCTCAAAGTCTCGGTTCTTTGCATTTTCAGCCCAGCGGATTTCTGGGGGAGGCTCTGGCAGCGGCTCCAGTCTCTCTGGTAAATGAGCCCCTGGGCTGAGGTCTCGGCATCCCCGGCACGTGCGCGGGCGCTAGGTACTCCTGTGCGGCCGCCCTTGTGGCCCCGTGGGAGGTGTCCCCTCTGCCAGTGGAAGCAATCTGCCTTGCACCCCCTGGTCTGGGGAAGTGCGTGTGGGCGCGTCCAGAGACCCCTGCCCTGGGGATCCAAGCATGCGCGCCGACGCTGCATGGGTTCGTTCCTGTGGCACACACACACACGTGTGCGCAGGTCCTAGACTTGGCCTGGCGAGCGGGGCTGTGGCTGGTCTGAGCTGCTCTCTGCCTCTGGCTCTGCTTCAGCTGCCTCAGTTTCCCCTCTGGGCTTCCAGGCATCTCTGGGAGGAGATGAACGGCCTGTGCCCTCTGGTTCCCATGCCTGGAAGGTGAGGTCGCTGCCGTCTCCCGGGCCTGCAGCCTTTTGGAAGCAGAAACACATAAAGACCCAAGCTGGCAGGGTCCAAGAAAGACGGGTCCCCAGGCGCCAGGGAGAGCAGTCAGCCCCGAGTGCTAGCTGAGGTGTTCGGACAGGTGGGGCAGAGCGATGAGGCCGCCAGGAGCAGGCTTCCCAAGGAAATTGCTTTTCGCCTGGCTGCGCAGAGAAGAGAGAAAGGGCCCAAGGGCCAGATGGCTGGGTAGGGGGCCGGTAGCTGCATCCAGAGCTAGTCTACGGCTGCCAGTCTTGCCCCCGTCAGATGGTGTGGGGGCCCCGTGGCGCCAAGGCAGGCGGAGAGCAGGCTCCTGGGGCCCTCCGGGGTGGGAGCAGGGCCTGACCGGGGGCCTCATGCCAGCCCCAGGTTCTGGAAGGGAGCCCCGTCCAGCCAAGCTGTGGTCCCGGGCTCCGGAAAGCGCGCCTGCACTTGGCTCCCAGTGGAGCTGGGACAAGGCCGTGGGGGAGGGTGCGCGGGGGTCGAGCCTCAATCAAGACCAGCCCCAGGCTCGCCGAGGAGCCTCCAGGGAGCCAGAACTTGGCCAGGTGGGCCCCTGACGTCCTGGGCTGGAAGCCCTGGGGCTGTCTCTTGGCAGGCCCCTCCAGGGATGACGTAGGTGGGGAGAGGAGGTCGGCCAGGCCCGGAGAGAGAGGGCGGAGGCCCGTCTGCACCTGGCGAGGCTGGAGGGGGGCCCTCTGCACCCTGGCACCCCAGCCGGCACCGGGCCCCGAGCTTGCGCTGCTCTGCCTGGCCCGTGCATGCCGGCCGCACTGCACGCCTGCCGCCCCGGAGCCTGGGACCCCCGGCTCGCCGCCGCCCCCCCCCACAATGCTCGGAGGCTGGGGGCAGGGGCCCCAGAGGAATGGAGGCCCATCTGGAATAGCCAAGGGTATCTCCAGAGGCGGGCGGGCGGGGGGGGGTGCTGTTGGGGGGACCTTGAGGTCAGATTCTGGGGGGTCAGATCTCGGATCACAGCGGATAACCGTGGTGTGGGTTCCTCTCTTTTCTTGTTCCCTCTCTTCCTCTCCTCCCTCCCTGCATCGGTCCCCTCCCCACCCCCAGACACCGTTCCAGTCCTCGGGCCTGGACACCAGCCGAACTACCCGGCACCATGGGCTAGTGGACAGAGTGTACCGGGAGCGTGGCCGGCTGGGCTCCCCGCATCGCCGACCCCTGTCAGTGGACAAACACGGAAGGCAGATATCCTTTCCCAGAGGATGTGGCCAGCGGGGGTGGGGTGGGGGTGGAGATGGAGGCGGGGACCGCTTTCAGCCGACAGCGCGGCCTGCTACCCACACCATGATGGAATCAGGGCTGGTCCAGTCTTCCAGGGCTACTGGGCAGCACCAGGAAGGGCGTACAATCACATGGCAACCCCAGAAGACTTCCTGGAGGAGGCAGTGCAAGCTGAGGCGACTTTAGCCAGGCGGGGGGTTAGGGGAGCACAGTGAAAACGGAAGAGACCCCTGGAGCATACAGCCTGGGTTGCGTTGGGAGGGTGCACTCAGACGCCTGCCTGGGCAGGGGGCCCAGGAAAGCTGTGAGCCGGGCATCCACACGTCAGGGCCATGGTGGTGAACCCTCCGGGGGCCACACGGAGGGCAGCCCAGCCAAGGCAGGGGGGTTGAGGGGGATCTGAGCCTGAGCCGCACCCAGACAGATCAGAGGGAGGCTATCAGAAGACACAAAATTTGCCTTTGCACCTTGGCCAAGCAGAGAAGACGGTCAAGAATCCCCCCATCCAACCCCCCACCGACTTGGCTGCCCCTTGGTGCTTTGCCAGCCAGCCTCCCCCGCCCCCAGCGTCCGAGTGGCTGATCCTGGGAAGCCCAGCTCTTGAGCACAGAGAAGGCTGTTCTTTCCTGCCTCTTGTTTCCACAGGCTGGGGGAGCCTGAGCAGCTGGGCCCCAGACTGAGCGCTCGGGGCCCCGGGAGCCACCCTGTCAGCCCAGAATTAAGAGTCAAGGCCGGGGTCAGCTGAGCTAGACTCCCTGCAGTCCCCCACCCCCATGGGCCCCTGTTTCACGGCTGAGGCCTCTCTTGGAAGGGGCGCAGCCCGCACGTGCGCTTGCAGGGGGTGAGTGCTGAGTGCTAGGTGGACGGGGCTGCACCCTGGGGGCTGCTCGCAGCCAGGCAGGAAAGGCCCCCCGCCCCGAGGCCCCAGCTGTTCGCAGCTTCCCAGCAGCCTGGCTTCTCGGGCTGGCCCATGCAGGGTTCCTGGGGCTCAGGGAGGGCCTGAGCCAGCAGCACCATCCCCTTAACTCACACGCACGTGGACAGCTGCCCATATGGCACCGTGTACCTCTCGCCACCTGCGGACACCAGCTGGAGAAGGTCAGTGACCCAGAACCAACCCCCAGCCCTCTCATTGGAAACAAAGCAATACTTCCATCGTGGTTGTGCTTGGAAAACCAAGATGTAGTCCCTTAAAAATGGCAAAACTCTAGAAATCAGCTCTATCCCTGTAACAATGAGGTCACAGTTTTGGGGTCTTCCAGGGATTTTTTTTTTTTCCTTTCTCTGATTCATGACTTTCTTTTTCTTTTCTTTTTTTTACCAAAGTTGGGATTGTATGGAATATTCAGTGTTGTCACTTGCTTTATTTCATTTAATGTGCCATTATGATTGTTTCCCACATTCCCAAAAAGCCATAGAAAATGTGACTGGAACAGTATTATATATTACTAGAAAATCAGGGAAATAAATACATGTAGAAGATTAAAAAAACCCATAATGTCATCATCTAGGAAGATATAGCAACAGCAATATAGCTAATATAAATACCCACAGTAACACAGTTGATATTTGCACACCAGTGCTGATGTACTCGGTGCTTCCCAGGTGGCGCTAGTGATGACCAGCCTGCTAGTGCAGGGGACGCAAGAGACACAGGCTTGATCCCTGGGTCAGGAAGATCCCCCGGAGGAGGGCACGCCATCCCACTCCACCATTCTTGCTTGGAGAATCCCCACGGACAGGGGAGCCTAGCGGGATACAGTCCATGGGGTCGCAAAGAGTCAGACAGGACTGAAGCTACTTAGCACGCACACATGGGCACACACATGAATATGCTGTAATGACACAGGCGTGTATACTTAAAAGTGGTTAAAAAGGCAAACTTTAGTACGTATACACACAAAAATATACGTAGGTGATTTCAGGAAACAAAGATCAAAAGTAAGCAAGCTGTTAAAAAAAAAACTCACAAAATATATGTAATTGAGTAACACAGTTAAATGCCCACCATTTATGACCATGTAGTCATAGCCTAGGTCCTATTTCAGCCATCACATACATTAACACATTATTGACCAGGGGATTTCTGCAGAGACGAATGCCTGTGGCGTTGATAACGTCTCCAGTCAATAACGTGTCAACTGATGTAGGACACACAGAGCTCTATAGAGTTGGGGCTGTCATTCTCCCCATTTTTAGGCATAAGAGCACAGAGAGGTCAGAACACTTGCTCAGGGACACACAGCTGGTGGGGGGGGGGCCAGGATCCCCCAGCTCCTCATTGCTCATCCAGCCCCAGGGTCAGAGGCAGCACCGCCCTTTGTCGTCTGCTCTTGGCCCTAAGCCAGGCTTCCTCCACGTCACTCTCAGCATCTGGGACATTCCTGTTGGGTGCACATGGTTCTTACTCTCACCGCCACGGTGGCGGTGCAGCTGGTCCTGCCCTTTGTGTGTCGGCCCAGCTTCCCAAGGCTGCCTCTGGTTTCTTAGGCAGCCTCCCTCCAGGCATCTGCAGCTCAAGGCGTATTGTGTCATTGGGGCAGAGACTGGAGGCCCTCCTGGGTGCTGGGCAGCATTGGGTTGGTTGGCGCAAGACCTTCCTTGGCTTATCTGTCACTGGTGGGGCCTCCGTGATGGCCGCTGTGGGACTGGCAGGCCTGCTCTCTTCAGGGTTTCAGCATGAAGGCACCACGCTTTGCCTGAAGCTGAGATGCCCATCCGAGGGGCAGGGACGGGCAGGGGCTTTGCAGGCGAAAACCATGGTCACTGTTGTGGTTCTTCAGGGTTTTGCTCAGGTCGCAGCTCACAAAAATGTCCCACACCTGTCACCCTCTTCTGTCGTGTGGGTCCCAGGTGGAGTGGAGCCAAGATTCTCCCTTTGTCCCCTTTGGGCCTGAGTCTCACTGTTTCTCTCCTCTCTCTAGGACCAATTCTGACTCCGCCCTGCACCAGAGCACAATAACGCCCACCCAGCCAGAGCCCTTTACGGGTGGGTCCCAGGATGCGCACCAGAAAAGAGGTATCGGCAGAGCCCACGGGCACCTTTCCTAGGGTCAGGCAAGTCCAGTAGGTGGCCACTATGCCCTCAGAGGTCACGGACTTAAGAAGGAAGACTCAGCCAATGCTGTATAACATGAGTTCAGAGAAACTTACAGAGATGGCGCTGCTTGAGCTGGATTTTGAGGGATGCGTAGGGGTCTTCTGGGCAGAGAAAACAGTCCTGATGAACTCACACTGGCTTCTGTTGATGGACTCAGGGTAAGACCTCACAATCTAGGGGTCCTTGCAGATTCTTTCAAATGTTGGGAGCAGCAAGCCCAAGCAGAAGGGGCTTTTATCAGCTCATGACCAACAGCTGGGGCTAGATGGTCATCTTCAGGTGCCGTTCAATCCCTGGCTTCGCGCTGGATCGTTTCCTGGCTCTGATGCTCAGAACCCGCTTGGTCCCTAAGGTCCGTCCTGAAGTACTGAGTGGAGGAGAGGCTGGTGTGCACTCTGGTCATGCACACACCTCTAGCTGGGGCAGATCTGTACCCAGGCCCTGGTCCTTCCTTGGAGCCAGGTGTGGAGGCAGTGTCCTTGGGGCCTTCCAGGAAGGTCCACGGCATCTTAAAAGCTGAGGCAGTGACACCCAGAGAGGGCAGCGTGATGCTGCGAGGCCAGCCCTCGAAACCCATGTGGGCCTGACCTGCTCCAGGACCCTGAAACCGGAGAATGAATCATGTACGCTGATGTCCAGACGCTTCCCACCTTTTTGGTAGCATTTCACTGTGTGAGTATGTGAACATACCGGGGAGATTTTGCTGATAGGAGGAGGATGGACACCAGAACTTCACCCTTCGGCTGGCAGGCACCCTGCTCATATGAGCTTTCCAGCTCATTGGGCACCAGCAGTGAGATCGCGGAAGGGAATGTCTCCATAATAAAGCAAGGGTTCCAGACTCCTGGGTGGATGAGAGTGCGCCTGTCACGCCCTCCTGCTCCTGATGCTGGAGGGAGCTTAGAGAGCACGGTCTACCCTGAGGGAGGTCCCCACAGAGGCTTGGGCTTTTGGCATGGACAAGTGGACTTTACCCTCCCAGGGACTCTTTGTGACCCCTGGCAACTCCGAGTCCTGTTGGCCTTGAGGTCAGGGGTGGGAAACACATCACCCCTCCCGTTCCTCTAGGAGGGGCCCAGGCAGAAACAGAGTGTAGGATTAGCCTGGTTGACCTCCCATGCCCTCGTCGAGGTTTTGAGAAGGAGGAATTAACCCATCTGGCTAGGTTCCTAATCCCGCTATTCCAGGTGAAAAGCAGCCTTCAACAGGCATAAAGAAATTGGATCTCATAAAGTGTTTGCTCTCACCTTACCTGAAAGGGTTAAGGAGAGGAGCCTCAGGTGCAGCTGGTCCCAGGGCCTTGAGTGATGCCGTCTGGCTCCTTTCTCTGCTCCTTTCCCCGGGACCGGTTAGCACTGCAGGTCATTCACGGGGCCATAGCTGCCATGGGTGCGTGGGCTTCAGCCTCTGTTGAGCTCCGTGGCTCGGTGCCAGGACCCCCCGAGGGGCCCAGCCTCTGGGTGCTGACAGCCCAGAGGAGGAGACCGGTGTCCACAGGGCTGCAGGTGGGGCACATGGGGCAAGACAGCCACTCCTGGGAGACACGCTCGGCGGTCCTCTGCGGCTCGAGGCCTCGGAAGCCTGAGTGGACCCTGTGAGGGGCAGCAGGCACACACACCCTGAGCTCCAGAGCTTTCAGTTTCATTTCTTTTTAAAACACAGGTCCTCTGATTTTTTTTTTTTTTAACTTTTAAAAAATGAAGCTCTGTTGTTCTTTAGTACAATCCCCAGAAGTTACTGTTGGGGGCAGTTAGTCATGTCACAGTTGGGGCTCTGTGTGTCGGGAACCACCTGGTACCACTGCGAGGCTGCAAAGATCCCTTTTCTGCTTCTCCTCCAACCCCGCCCCACCCCAGTCTTGCTGTTAACAGTCCCGGGTATGGAGGAGACCACATCAGAGACAGACAAGAATCTTTCCAAGCAAGGATGGGACACCAAGAAGGTAAGAGCCTAAACGCTTTTGAAAGTGGCTTCCCTTCCTGACCTTTTAAGAATTCCTTTTTAGAAGCACAACCCAAGTGAAGATGGTGAAATAGTATGTTGGGGGAACATCTCCTTTCCTGAAATGTGAGCCTCATTCTTTTTTGTTTTGGTTTGGTTTTTTTGCTTCCCAGCATGCAAGATCTTAGTTCCCCAACCAAGGATTGAACCCAGGCCCTTGGCAGTGAGAGCACAAAGTCCTAAGCACTGGACTGCCAGGGAATTCCCCAAACCTCATTTAGCTTTAACCTGTTAGGCCTTGAATACTAACAGAAGGCCTGTTAACACTGGGAAAAACCATGTAGGGAATTAAAATCCATGTTCACTTTGATAGCGTGTATTAAATTGGAACAATGCAGAGAAGATTAACATGGCTTCTATTCAGGGATGACAGGCAGATTCATGAAGCATTCTCTGTTTTTACATGTACTGATGAACGTTAACTATTGACTTATTATGGTGATCAGTGCAGTATATACAAATATAGAATCATTACATTGTACACCTAAAACTAATATAATATATGCCAATTATATCTCAATTAAAAAAGAAATTGAAGCCAGGGAGGTTAGGTGATGTGCGCAAGCTTGTGAAGATACTTAGGGTTTAGAACCTACACTACATAATTCTTAGCCTGTGGTCATTCTACTAACCCATGGTATTGGATAACTATCATCATTTATCGTCCTCTTTAAACATAAACTTCTGTTTATTTGCATAATAATTGGAGCTTTTATTGCAGTACAGAGTCTGCTTGGAATTCCCAGTTGGATTGAGATTTCTGTATTATTTCTAGGTCCAGAAACAAATTTCTCAGTTTCAGCCTACAAAAAGATCTGGTGATAAGATAGAATCTGTGCCATGAATAGATTTCAAAGAATTTGAATAGAACAAAAATGCATTTAACACTAAGGCGATTTTGAATGTGAAAAAAAAAAAAATTGACACCTATTGCTGGTCAAGTTGCAGTAAAAGGGGCAGCAACTCAGATCGCTCATTCCCTTCAGGAACTCAGAGGGGGATGATGGGGATGATGAAGCAGACAGCGCTGTGCTCATGAAGGCATGTGTTCAGAGCCTCTGAAATCAACTGAAAACAGCCTGAATGTCTGCCAGTGGGGGAGCTGTAAGGAAATTGTCCTCAGGCCCTTGTGTGGAAAGCTCTGTGTGTGTGAGTTGGGATCTAAAGGCATGAGAGACTTGTGAGAAAACTGGCGTGCAGAAAGAGGAGGATAAAGCTGTTTAGAAAGGCACAAGACACACAGAGACGCCCACAGATCCCTGGATGTGCTGGACCAGGCCCTGGGGAGACGCACGCGCGGGTGTGGCCAGCTCTCTTGACCCGGTCCGCATGTTCCAGTTTTGCCTGAGGAACACATGATTTTCTTACTCGGTAAAAACCTTTGAAACTCTAACAACCCAAAGGAAAAAGTAACTGAAACGTCTAGTTGCAGAGAGGTGCGTCAGTAAGGAGAGCGGGGTCCCTGCACCTGCCCAAATGTGCTGCTGCTGTGAAGCCAGCGAAGATGGCAAGTGTCTCAACTGGGGAGGGAAGGAGCCCAGCAGCATGGGAGTGAGAGGAGGGTGTTGCGCCCAGCATCTGGGGGCACTCTTTTTAACTGCCGTGGAACCAGACGATGCATCTGTGACGATGTCAGCAAAGGAATTCCTGTGGATTCGTTGGGGGTGGGACGGGGGGTGATGGGTGAATTCTTCGTACTGTTTAGAAATCCATTAGGATCCCATAACATCCGTGGAATGCGTTTGAAAAGACTCTTTAGAAAAAGTCATTGTCAAAGCACTTTGCAAAAAAATAATCTGGTAATGAAGCGAGTGTTTACTCACGGAATTAAGGAGCCTATGGCCAAGTAGAAACCCGTTCCTCCGGCATTCCCTGCAGGGGCTAGACACCGGGTGGTCACATGCCACCCCTCCGGTGCCCCAATCACTGCCAGTTGGGCCTTCCCTCCTCCCCACCCCCCAGCTCACTGGCTGTGCGCATGGAAGGCAGGCCTAGCCCTCTGCCGGTGTGTCCACGTTCTTGTCTGATAATCCTTAAAGAATACCGGGAGTGTGTGCCCGAGGGCCTGAGAGGCAGAGACGAATAGGGGACATGACTCAGCCGAGCCCTCTGCTGGCATGCGAGGTTCTGCCCAGTCATGTCCACTGCCAACGGAAGAGAGTTCCTTCTTTGTCCTTGGACGAGAGTCTAGGGACCCTGCCTGGAGCCTTTGGTTCTTGGATAGTGTCCTGGGTTCACAGAAGAGGAAGAGGAAGCAGAGCTTCTCCGGGACCCTCTCCCCGGGGCTGGTCTGCAGGGCAGCCACAGTGTCCGTCCCCAGGCAGCGTGGGCCAGGGAGCACACCAGCAGCAGGGTCCCCTTGGGAATCACAGCTCAGGCCCCCATGCCATTGGAAGGCAGGTCAGCAGGGGGCGTGGTCAGCATCTTCCGTGTTATTTGTGGCATCCGGTTTGAGCCTCCTGAGGCTTCTCCCTGTGATGTCCTTCCTTGCCATGGACAGAGGGACTCTGAGCAGCGGGAGCCTCTGCCACCAGAGCCCCTCCTGCCTTGATTCAGAAGTGACATAAGGTGTTAGCCTCCAGGCACCTGGGTGGGTTTTCAGTGGTCCTGCCCCCCCGCTGGCTGCCAACACCCATGGTACTGCCCCAGGGGATTCGGATGTGAAGAGTGGGCAGGATTCCTTTGCTTCCCCAGTGCCTGCTCTGACGGGACCACACCACCCCGGTCCATGCCCATTTTACCAGGTAGAGTGAAGCAGGAAGGGGGCTGTAGGAAAGCCATCTCCACACAGTTCTTGGTTTGCCCCTGGGTATGTCTGGGGCAGCCCCTCCTCCTGTCCTTTGGGGCCATATACTCTTTATCTGAGACTAAACTTTCTTCTTTTTTTAAATTAATCTGTTGAATTTTGGCTGCGCTGGGTCTTTGTCGCTGCATGCAGGCTTCTCACGGCAATAGCTTCTCTTGTTGCGCGGCACAGGCTCCAGGGCTCATGGGCTTAGTTGCCGCATGGCATGTAGGATCTGAATTTCCAGGCCAGGGTTCGAACCTGTGTTCCCTGCATTGCCGCTGGATTGTTAGCCACCAGACCACTAGGGAAGTCCCAGTAAACTCAATTCTTGTGGAGTACTTCTTAGCCCTTGTAGGGAGGTCAGCCATACTGTGAGGGGGCGCAGTGCATGTGAGGAAGCCGGCTCAGGCTCTGCTGTCTTCTCTTTCAGACGGGGCCCAGGCCCAAGTCCTGCGAGGTTCCTGGAATCAAGTAAGTCTCAGCAGGGCCCACCCTGTGTGCCCAAGGCCACCAAGGGCTGCTTGGACAACCCCAGGTCTTCCCATCCCCTCATGAGGCCATACCTCCTGATAAGAAGGGCTCTGTGCTGCTGGCAGCCACCCAGCAAGCCCCAAGCTGGGGGACAACCCTGCCCCTGCCTGCCTCAGATGACAGAGCCCCTTCCCTAGCCCCAGCACCCTTGCACTTCAGACACACCCCTTTCTGGTCAGTGGGAAGCCCTTCCCCCCAGTCCCGAGCCACCAGCCTCTTCCTCAGTTTCCACTGGAGGTGCTGGTAGCTGTTTCTCCAGCAGAGCAGCACCTCATTGTGGGGTGTCATTTTGCACCTGCTGATTTTTTTTTTCGTAACCAGCCTTCTCCTGCCCCCACCACAGCTTCTGGGGGAGAACAGGCCAGCTGCCGTCCTGAGAGCTCACCTCCCCTCTGTCTGGCCTTTCCCCCCCAGCATCTTTCCATCCGCCGACCAGGAAAACACTACAGCCCTGATCCCCGCCACCCACAACACGGGGGGCTCCCTGCCTGACCTGACCAACATCCACTTCCCCTCCCCCCTCCCGACCCCGCTGGACCCCGAGGAGCCCACCTTCCCCGCGCTGAGCAGCTCCAGCAGCACCGGCAACCTGGCAGCCAACCTGACGCACCTGGGGATCGGTGCTGCCGGCCAGGGTAAGCTGGCCGGGCGGCGGGCGCCCCTGCCCGACCGGGCTGCCCCTCCAGTGAGGATGGCGCGCGCGCGGATGTGTGTGTGAGTGAGGGCTGAGCCAGCTCATGGGGGTCGAGGGCAGAGTCCACCGTGGGGATTTGGGGCTGCCAGGCCAACCCAAGGGGAAGGGCATCAGGGCAGAGGCCCGGGGTGGGGAAGGCACATGCCCCCAGGGATTGGACCACGGTTCTTAGGGCGTATTGGGGGCTTCAGGGAGTTGGAGTGGGCCAGGCTTTCCCCATGTGCCCCCCTCATCGAGGGACAGGCCTGATTCGTTCTTCGCCCTGCCCCGACCGCCTCCCTCCCCCTTCTCACCTCCCTCCCCGCTCCCCGTGCCCCGCTGTGACTGCCAGCTTAGGGCACTCCAGCCCGGCCACCTCTCCACACTGCGCAGCCATCCATCCCTGAGGATATTTCACGGTCCCAGTGTCCCAGAAACCCCCAGTGCCACCCTGGCCCTGTCTCTCCTGAGGACTTCCAGTGGCACTGTCCCCCTGTGACTTAGGACCCCAGACTCCCCTCTGTGGCCCCCACGTGCTGGGTCCCCCACCCCTCCCCCACCCAGAATGGCCATCAGCTCATGACTCTCTTTTGGTCAGGCCCTTGCACAGGTCTCCAGTTTCCTCCTAGAGAAAGCTTCAGGCCCCTGGGAGCCCCCTAATCCTGCTCCCCACCCCGACTCCTCTCCAGCCAGTGAGCTTACACAGGGCACCCTGGCACATGCTGCCCCTCCCTCCCAGACCCCCCTCCTCCAGCTCCTCCCCCCATCCCCTGCTCAGACACCCGCTCTCCCTTCTGCAGGCTTCCTGACCCCCTGCCCATGACCTGCCCCTTCTCACAGCGAGTGGCTTTTCTGCACTCACCCAGCTGCTGTCAAGTCACTGCTTTGCTCTCATCATCCCCTGGGCTGGGCCTTGATCTCACACGTCCTTGCTGTGACCCCTGTACCCATGCTGACTGTGGGGGTGTGGGTTTGCATACAGGGAGAAGGGGCAGTCCCCCAGCAGCCTGGTGGCGGGACAGGCAAGAGGGGCCATGGGGACTCACACGTGTCCCCACGTGTGTTGGGACTCAGTGGTTGATAAGCACCACCTCATCATGCCCTCCTTCAGCCCCAGAGCCACAGCCTGGGCCCCACGCTCACCTGGTCCACAGACCCATTGCACCTCCACCCCGCGCTCCCCCCTGCTGGGCGGTGCCACACAGGATTTTCTGAGAATCACACACTCAGATTCACATTGGCCGCAATTCCTCTGGGGAAGCCGACTGTAAAGAATGGGCGGCAGCCCCTGGGCCAGGGCGGGGCCCCGTGGGCAGCTGTGCAGAGAGGTTTCGGGGTGAAGTGGGCCAGCCTTGCAACCAGGTGGAGTTGGGAATGAAGGAGAGCAAGGAACCTGGAGTCATTACTGGGTTTGATGCGGACAGGGCTGGGGGCAGGTGAGAGTTGTTGAGGGCGGTACACGCTCCCTAGGTGTTCAAGCGAAAAGCTGGCTCAGCCATCAGGCAGAAGACACTTGCCCTGGCCATGCCCCTGTCCCCCTCTTCCAGGGAAGGCCCGGAACACAAAACAAGTAGTTTCAGGGGACCCCAAGATCCTGGGCCCTCCAAGAGACCAGTGGGTGGGCAGTGCCCACATGCCTGTGCGAGGCGAGAAATTGGAGGTCGCCTCTGGGGCTGCTAGGGAGGGCCCCCCATGCCGGGACACTGTTTCCTGGCCCCTGTTTTTCTCCTCATGCCTTGCAGCAGCCTCCAGAGCACCACCCCCTCTGCCCGAGGGTCCTTGGCAGCCCTGCCCCCACTCGCAGCCCCAGAGCTCGCCTAGGAGCCACGCACTTCCAGCCGGAGCCGAGTCTAAACAAGCACAGGAAAACACAACACATGTGAAAACCACAGATGCAGGACTGAGTGCAGACCCCGAGCGGGGCCCACACCCCAGCCTGCCTGGCTCGGCGCATCGGCCCAGTAATGTCTGACATGTGTTCGGTTGTTTGCGAACCTGCCACTCCACGGCAGCTTGCCTGGCCAAGGCCTCGTTTTCCGGCGCGTTTTACATCAAGCAGAGCCACCACCCGGCCCCTGGCACACGTGGAGCCCGCCCCCTCCCCCTGCCTGTCCGGCCCACCCTGCAGTCAGGACAGGGAGGAAGAAGAAGGCCCCTCTCTCTCCTTCCACGTTTGCTAAAGTCGTTTCCCGGGCGTGGGAGGTGGGCAGGCTGGGGTCCTCCCTCGCAGCACACCTCTGGGGCCAGCCAGCCCCGCACAGAGGGCTTGCATGCCTCCAAGCCAGGCTCCCGCCACCTAGCCTGCCCTCCCCTGGCAGCTCTCCCTGCCCACGCTTGGCCTCCCTGCCAGCTGGCCCCACTTCTTTTCCCAAAGGTGATCCAGGTTGTCTGAAGGAATTCGGCAGCAAGGCTCCCCTAGGCCCAGCCGGTGTCTCGGGGGTGGTGCCTGCCCTCCTGTGAGGCCCGGAGCTCACTGCAGTCAGGCAGAGGATTAAAAACCTCCCTTGTGTTCAGCACAGACATTAGAGGCGGGCAGCCTAACCGCCCAGTGTGTTTTGGCTGGCTTCCGACTGTGTGTGTGATGCTTTGAATGGACATTCAAACATGCATGTAAAGACCTGGATTTCGGGCCTCACTGGAAGAATCAGGCCCAGTGTGGTGGGCCAAGGTCCTGCACCTCAGAGGGACTCAGGCTCTCTGGTTGGCGGCAGGCCTCTGCTGGCCCTGTCATCCCTCCAGCCTACTCACCCCTGGCATCTGCCTCTCGTGCGTATCAGTTCCCGACATCTGCTCCTGCTGAGGGCAGCAAGCGTCCCTTGGCCTGCTGGACGAGTGGAGTGCTGGATGCTTGGAGAAGACAAGGGGGCAGCACAGGGTCCTGACTCCAGGGCGCCCTCAGCGGGCGTCTTCCAGACGCCACCCGCCTGGGCCTTTGTGCACGGCTCCCTTGACCTTGCTGTGTTGGCAGCAGCCTGATTCTGGGCCCAGGGTCTGTGTGGAAACTGGCCCCCGGGGGCTTTGCTGCAGTGTCAGCCCCTGCCGCCCACCTCGGTGTCCAGTTGAGTGGAGCCGCCAGGGCATCTGAGAGGGAAGTGCAGGCATGACTGGACTCGCCCTGCACTGATGACACGGCCCCAGCGAACAGCTGCCTTGGGCTGGAGGGAAGGCTGCCTGTCATCTCCCTTCCGGAGTGTGTGCGGGCTGTACCCTCATCCACCCTTGAACCTGCCACCTCATCGGCTGGAATAAAGTTGATCTGGTGCCCTCCACGGGCTGGGCCCAGCTCCCCTGGTGAGTCAGGCAACTTCACCTGGCCTTGACTGCAAGCCAGACTGTCTTCCAAGCCTGCTCAGCGCCTCACTGGGGCCTCACGGTGAACTGGAAGGGACAAGGAAACTGAGTCTGGGGGCATCAGGCCAGGCCCCCAGGGCACCCCTCCTGCTCCCAGCGTCAGGGGGCCTGTGCTTTCCTGGCCCTGTACCCCAAGACCAGCCAGCAGGCCCCAGCTGCTGCCACACTGAACCTGACCTCGCTTGGCTCCTTCCCAGCAGACACATCCAGGGATCAGCTTGCTGGGGGAGGGCGCCAGAGTGGGGGAAGGAAGGGGCGACCTGGAGCGCTCCAGTGGGAAACAAGATAAAAGTAACTGAGTTATTCTAGTGAGGTCACTGTAGTGGGGTTGGTGCTGCAGTGTGGCAAGTGCGTGGGAGGCGGGGAAGAAGGTTGTGGATGTGCCCTCTGCGGGGAGAGGCCAAGAGGAGAGCTATCCGAAGGAGCAGTCCTGGGGAGGGTTGAGGATGAGGAGAACGATGAGGTTCAGGAAGAAAATGCAGCATCAGGCAAGACCGGCTTGGTTTTGGAGCTAATCAAACGCAAGCTATTTTAGGCAAAAAGAAAAGGGAGGGGATTCATTGTCTCCTGAAACCAGGAAGTGCCAGCATGGCTGCCTCTGGGGCTCAGGTGCTATTTCTGCCCCTCAGCTCCCTTGTGGTTACCCCTCACACAACTCAACCTCCCTTCCTGGAATTTCATCAAAAGCCCCTGGGCAGGATCTCATTTGGCCCGCCTGGTCATGTGTCCATCCAGGAGCCAATCATGTGGTAGCCCAGAGCGGGGGAAGTGCTGATTGGCTGGGCCTATGGGACACGCCCCTCCTGGGGGGATGGCAGGATCACTGGGGAGCGTGCTGGCCAGCACTGGAGGTGGGAGCCGTTGCCGCGCTGGGGGAGCCTCAGGTCAGGGCATCAGGGCCTCAGAGGGGGCACCCCGGGTTTGGCGATCAGGATGTGCTTGCTGGTACCTGTCTGAATGAATGGGCTGTCCTCAGCAGTGACCCTTCGTGTGTGAGTGCCTCCTGCCCGCATCCCAGTGGCTGGCGTCACACCCACCCTCCCTCCCTTTCAGGGCTGAGCACGCCTGGCTCCTCACCGCAGCACCGGCCGGCCGGGGTCAGCCCACTGTCGCTGAGCACAGAGGCGAGGCGGCAGCAGGCCCAGCAGGTGTCGCCCACCCTGTCCCCGTTGTCACCCATTACTCAGGTGCGAGGGCTCAGTGGGGCAGGGGAGGTGGGGCCCGACTGTGCCTCTCTGGGAGGCCTAATGCTCCTCTCAGGGAGCAGAATTCTAAAAATCTTCCTTTTTTTTTTTTTTTTTTGCTCTTTTGTGGTCTAATTTTCGAAGACATGGGGAATGCAGAAATCAAGTGGCCTGGAGTCCCCTGGGTTCATCTCGGCTGATAGATTGTGCCTGTGTGACTGGCCACTCTTTAGTATGGTAGTCTCTTTAGGAGCTCGTTGGTATGTCCCAACTCTCAAAATGTTATATTTAGAGAGTCTTTTTTTTCTTTACCAGGTTTCCTTCACCTGCTTCTTGGGTAGATTGTGTCTAGGAATTGGTCCGTTTCATCAAGGTTGTCCCCCATGCCGGCACGTCGCTGTTCATAGGCAGTGTCTGTGGGTTAAGTCACCCATTCCTGTCCGACTCTTTGCAACCCCATGGACTGCAGCCCACCAGGCTCCTCTGTCTGTGGGATTCTTCAATGAAAAATACTAGAGTGGGGTGCCATTTCCCTTCCTGACCCAGGGATTGAACCCTTATCTCTTGAGTCTCCTGCAGTGGCAGGCGGATTCTTTACTTACTAGCACCACTTGGGAAGCCCGTTGGTAGGCAGTGAAAGTCGCTCAGTCGTGTCTGACTCTGCGACCCCATGCGACTGGAATTCTCCAGGCCAGAATACTGGAGTGGGTGGCCTATCCCTTTGCCAGCTGATCTTCCCGTTGCAGGAATCGAACCAGAGTCTCCTGCATTGCAGTTGGATTCTTTACCAACTGAGCTATCAGGGAAGCCCACTCTTTCATAATCCTTTTAATTTCTGTCAAGTTACATCCCCCCTTTCTTTTCTTATTTCTGCAGTTGGAATCTTATCTTTTTTACTTAGCCCAGGCTCCTGGAAACATTAGGAAGTATTCTCTCCTCTTCTGTTTCTTTGAAGAGTTCAAGAAGCATCGATGTTACTTCTTGGAATGTTTGGTAGAATTCAGTGTAGGTGCCTCAGTCTTGACGGATCTGCATTAGAAAGTTTGTGGTGCCTGATCTGACTTCTCCCTTGATACCAATCTACTCAGAGTTCCTTTTCCAGATTCTTGGGTCCATTTTGGTAGTTTGTGTGTTCTGAGGAATTTCTCCATGTTGACTGTTTTATAGTCCCTAATAGATAATGTTTTGTGTGTGTGTGTTTTTTTTAACATGACCTTGATGGTCTTGTCCACCTAAGATGAAATTTAACAATAGTTCTTCTGTTAATACATCTTCCCATGCCTGGCCTGGGCCCTGTTCTCCCACCAGGTTAAGAACCTCTTATCCAGTTCTTGTTCAGATCAGGAGCCAGAGCTGGGGATGGTTCCTCATGGCACCGTCTTCTGTCTCTCCATCTGGGGGACCCCAGCCTCATCTCCCTTCCCCGCTGCGCCCCACCCCTGAGGCCTGCCTTCTTTCGAAAACTCCTCTGTTCACAAACTGCCTACCGGCTAGTGGGAGTCCAGGCTTTCCGCTTAGCGTTTATATCCTGTAGCCCCGGACACTTCCACTCTCCCTCAGAAGGCAGGAGCCCTTGGCTGCCTGGGGAGCTGCCCGTGTGGGTGGATGAGTGTTAAAGACTTCCCTCTGGTTGTTTTCCTCTTTCCAACTCTTAAGAGAGCCCAGAGCTGGTCTTGCCCAGTGACCGCGCCAGCGCCTTCCTCACCAGCCTCCCCTTGGCTGCAGATGGCTAGAGGGGGTTCCTTCCCCTTACAGGACTCCACAGGGGCCAGGTGCTGGCTCCCCACTGAGCTCCCCAGTGTAAGCCCCATGCCTGCCTGCCTACAGCAGGGAAGCTCCAGCTCAAAGGGCCAGAGGAGGAGAGGATTCTGTCTGCAGATATGGAAACTGGTGCCCCCTATTGGCATGTGGGGAGAAAACCTCGCTGGGGGCAGGCCCACCGAGCTGCAGCCCCATCCTCCGTGGCCCTTGGGGGAGGCCTGCCCGCTCAGCCTTTGCTGCCCCAGTCCAGAGTCGGGACACCCTTTGGTCTGTCCATCACTTCACCGCCACGCGCACCGGGCCGTGGGGGCCCCACCTCTGAGCGTGCCTCCTGCCTGACGCCCTCCTCTCCCTCCAGGCCGTGGCCATGGACGCCCTGTCTCTGGAGCAGCAGCTGCCCTACGCGTTCTTCACCCAGGCGGGCTCTCAGCAGCCGCCGCCACCCCAGCCTCAGCCCCCGCCGCCCCCGCCGCCAGCCTCCCAGCAGCAGCCGCCCCCACAGCCCCCACAGGTGCCTGTCGGCCTCCCCCAGGGCGGCTCCCTGATGCCGAGTGCCAGCCTGACACGGGGGCCCCAGCTGCCCCCACTCGCGGTCACGGTACCGTCCTCTCTCCCCCAGTCCCCCCCAGAGAACGCGGGCCAGTCACCGATGGGGATCGACATTGCCTCGGTAAGGCGGGAAGGGGCCTGGCTTGGGGCGGGGGGGCTTGTGCAGGAGGAACCTGGGGGCTGGGGGGGCATCAAGGCTCCTGGCTTTATCTGCAGCCACCTCAAGGCTCTGTTTTGAGGCCAGCTTGGCCAGGGGTCGGAGCAGAGGCACACGCTGTCTGCGGCCAGGGGCTCAATGGGGAATTCTGCCTGAAGTCCTCAAGCCAAGTTTGTCCTCCTCACAGAGGTGGGGAAACTGATTCATGAGCAGGGTCAGGTACCCCAAACTTCACGTGGCATGGGCCACCCTGTGTCCCTCTCCCATGGGCCTGGATGCCCCCCTCAGCCCTTCCCACCCAAGGCTTCCTCAGAGGCAGGGCGCACACAGCTTGCAGGGGCTGGGGAATGGACTTCAGGAGCCAGAGTGGTAGAGATGACCTGGGAGGAATAGAAGGGGTGAAACCAATTCTGCGGTTCTTACAGCACGGTGTCCTGGGCCCAGGGCCTGCAGCTCAGCCCGTGGGACCCCCTTGCCTGGGATCAGGCGCAGGGTAACAAATGCTAGCTTTGGGGGTGGTTTGACAGCACCTGCAAACCTTCTTGTCTGTTCAGACTTTTATTTAGGTTGCCCTGGTGGGAAGGGAGTGGTGACAGCTACCTTTGGCCACATTCAGAGAAACGGACGCATGCTGGGGGCCCAGCCAACCCTCCCTGCTCACTTGGCCCATGGCCAGCAGCCCCAGGGTACATGTCATCAGAACACTGTGTGTTCTGTAAAGAACAAGCCTCCTGGGCCGGACAGGGCCGGCAGGTCCCCGAACAGGGGGAGGCTCACACCTCCAAGCCGTTCTGATCCCTCAGAGGGTAGACCTCAGGGGTCCCCAGGATGGGACTGCACCCAAACCTTGCCTTTGGCAGAGACACAGCAGTTACGGGGGTGGCTCTGATGGTGGAGCTGCCTGGGGCACCCCGTCCCATGACACCCTGCAGTGGCAGAACCTTGTGGTGGAGCTGGAGGGACAGTGGAGGCATGGGGTATCCAAGCCAAGCTCTTGAATTAGGACCCTGTGGTGGGGTAATCCACCCACCACCCCCACGGGAGCTGGCATGCTCGGGGCTCAGGCTCCAGGGGCAGCCTCTGTGAGCTTCCACACACCTGCTCAAGTGAGGAGAATGTCCCTCTGATCATTTTCATCTTCCCAACCCCAAGAAGACCTGAGCTGGTCACTGCCAAGTGACCATGCTGTGTCTTGGACACTCAAACCCTGCTGCGTGAGCCCCCTGCCCTATCTGGGCTCAACCCCTATTCCAAACTTCTCGGGCCGCTGAAGAAATGAAGGAGAACCAGTACTTAGGGGGCCCTGAGCCGGCCAGCTGGGTCTCATTAAATGGCAGGCTCAGAGAGGTCAAGCAGCTTGCACACAGCAGGGCTGCCCTGAGTGGGACCCGAGCAGAGACTAGATTCAGGTCCTGGCCTAGCGGGTCTTGGCCCCTAGGGGTCTGGTGAGATGCCAAGACCCTTTGTCATTCAAGTGAAGACGTGACTGCCCTTTAGAAGTCTGTGCATTACCCAGAGGACCGGTCCCAAGCAACTTGGGTGATAGTGGCCGCCGGGCACCAGGACCCCTCCTCTGCACCCAATCCTGCCGTCGCGCGAGGCGTCTCACTTGCCTGGGGCCTTCCCTGCCCGAGTGTGTGTGTGGGTGTGTGCACAGCTGTGTGCATGTGTGTATGGGTACTGGTGTGCCTTCGTGTGAGTGCTCTAAACCTGCTGAGTAGAGGCCGACCCCTCTGCCCTTCCATAGCCCCCAAGGCAACTCTGAGAGGCTGGGTTCTGGACTCTGACCGTGTGCTCCTACCCCTCCCAGACTTGGGTTTCGAGGCCCGGCCCTTTTCCGGCCCAGGGCTCAGGTGCCCTCCTACAGATGCCCGGTATTCTGCTTGCCTGAGGGGTGGGGGCCTCGCCAGGCACTGGGCCAGGGGCAGCCAGGCCCGGGAGGCCAGGCCCGGGGCCCTGCGAGCGTCCTGACCTGTCTGTCGTCGTAGGCACCGGCTCTGCAGCAGTACCGCACTAGTGCCGGCTCCCCAGCCAACCAGTCTCCCACCTCGCCCGTCTCCAATCAAGGCTTCTCCCCTGGGAGCTCCCCGCAAGTAAGGGACGCCGCCCCTTCCTCCCCCCCCAACTCCAGCCTGGCTGGCGCCCCCAGCGTGGCCCCTGTGCACCTGTCCAGCATCTGTGCCTCCTGTCTCACTCCACCCCATCTTGTTCACTCCATCGGGGTGGGGACCGGTGAGGCGCAGCCATCCTACGCAGTGGCCAAGGAGAAGGCACCCTCCCCCCAGAGCTGTCACGTTCCCACAGCACCTCTGGAGTCTGTGCCTAGGCCCCACTCTGGGTGGCGGGCTCCCCATTCACGTCAGTGACGCTGGTGCCAGCTTCACCCCAGCGTGCGGCTCGGAGCAGGCTTCCAGCAGCCTGTGCTCCGTCCCTGCCCATGTCTGCCCCCGAGACCTCCTGCTTCCAGGCTTCTGCAGGTGGGGGAGTGCTCCCCGCACTTTGGGGAACAGCTGAGTGACAGCCAGCCTGTGCGGGGGCTCTGCTTCTCAGTGCCCTCCACCCCTTGTGAAGGTGTCTCTCTCACCTCTAGGCCTCCAGCCTGGGAAGCTTCTCTGAGTGGCCTGGCGGCCCATCCAAGATCCTTGTCCTCTTCACATGAATGAGGAGCCCGAGGCTCACCCTTGACAGCAGGCAGGGCTAGACGTGTCCGTCAGATCAGGTTCCCTTCATACAAGTCAGCGCAGGGGACCCTAGCCCCTGACACACACACACACAGCACAGGTTCCCGATCGCTGACACACGCACACACACAGCACAGGTTCCCGATCGCTCACACACACACACACACACACAGAGCACAGGTTCCCGATCGCTGACACACACACGCACACAGCACAGGTTCCCGATCGCTGACACACGCACACACACAGCACAGGTTCCCGATCGCTGACACACACACGCACACACACAGCACAGGTTCCCGATCCCTGACACACTCACGCACACATACAGAGGTTCCCTGACACACACACACAAACATACATACCCACACAGCACAGGTTCCTGATCTGTGACACACACATGCATATACACAGAGGTTCCCTGACACACACACACACAGACGCACACAGCACAGGTTCCCGATCCCTGACACACACATAGACACACAGGTCCCCGATCCCTGACATACACACAGGGTTCCCTGGCACACAAATACAGGTCCCCAGTCTCACACACACACAGGTTCCCTGACACACACAGCACAGGTTCCTGATCCCTGACTCACACAGAGGTTCCCTGACATACACACGCATGCACACGGGTTCCCTCACACACACACACACACACACACACAGGTTCCTTGACACACACACGCACGCACACAGGGATTCCCTGACACGCACACACACACAGAGGTTCCCTGACACAGCACAGCTTCCCAATCCCTGACACACACGCACACACACACAGGTTCCCTGACACACACACACAGCACAGGTTTCCTGACACATACACACACAGGTCCCCGATCCCTGACACACACACAGGTTCCCTGGCACACAAATACAGGTCCCCAGTCTCACACACACACAGGTTCCTGATCCCTGACACGCACACACACAGAGGTTCCCTGACACACAGACACACAGCACAGGTTCCCGATCGCTGACACACACACGCACACACACACAGGTTCCCAATCCCTGACACACACATAGACACACAGGTCCCTGATCCCTGACATACACACAGGGTTCCCTGGCACACAAATACAGGTCCCCAGTCTCACACACACACAGGTTCCCTGACACACACAGCACAGGTTCCTGATCCCTCACACACACACACACACACACACACACAGGTTTCCTGACAGACACACAACACAGGTCCCCAGTCTCTGACACACTCACACACACGTTCCCTCACACACACACACAGCACAGGTTCCCTGACACATACACAGGTTCCCTGACATACGCAGAGCACAGGTCCCCAATCTCACACATGCACACACACAGAGGACTCTGATCCCTGGCACACACACAGGTCCCCAATCCCTGACACACACACCCACACAACACAGGTCCCCAGTCACATGCACACGCAGGTTCCCCAATGATCTGTGACACACGCACACGCACACGCGCACACACACACATTCCTCAGAATCCCCCTTGGTGCTGCTCCCCTTTGGGCTGCATTCTGTCCAGAACCCGCCATCAGGTAAGGGGTTCCCGAAAAGCTGACATCTGGGACCAAAGCTTCTTGCCATAGCAGTGAAGCCTCCCCAGGACCCGGCCACCCCATCCCCAAAATGTCACCAAGTCGAGAGACTTCAGGAGTCCCTGCAGCGCCCAAGTCCCTCCCGGGCAGAGCAGAAGGAGTTGTTCCTTCAGGCAGGGCCGGGGGGCGTGCCCGCTCTCCCTGTCTGCCAGGCTCTCAGCACGCCCCGAGCCAGGCCCTGTGTGTCAGGACAGTGGCCTTCCCCCTGGGGGGACCTGAGGCTGTTCTCGAGGCTCACTGACACAAGAGGGCCTCTCGCTCCACCACCCACGGCAGCCAGGGGCTGGGACTCTTCCCCTGGCTCTGCAGAAGACGGGAAAGGCGCAGTGAGCTCAGGGCGCGCCGAGGGCCAGCCTGGTGTCCGCGCGCTCCCCATCCATCCTGTGGGCTCTGCGCGCTTGCGGCTGGTCTTGTCACGTGATGCTGGAGGGCTGTGGGAACGGGAGACGCTGCTCCAGGGAGGAGAAGCCGTGACGGGCAGCCTGCCTGGGCTGGTCTCTGAGTAGCGGCCCTGCTCATGCATGAGGCGGCACAGGACGGTTACAGTGGAACAGATCTCTCTTGGGAGAGGTTCGCCTGGACCAGAGTGGTCCGTCCTGAGCAGAGGGCAAGTTGCTGTCTCATCACGCCCGTGTCTGTGTGTCCGTTTGTCTGTTCATCCATTGTGCGCCGGCAGGGGAGGAAGGCTGCTCGCTCAGATGTGAAGATGGCCCTGGGAGGCCCTTCAGCCCCGTTCAGGAGCTTTGCTTGGGGGCAAACCGTGGCAGAAGGCAGACGGGGTTTCCCATTGAAGCTGGATCTCAGAGGAGGCGTTCATCAGCCCCCTGGGCCCGGGTCAGCCCCCGCCTTCCCAGCCCAGCCAGCATCTCCCCTGGCGGCACGAGGCAGCCAGCTTGCCACGCCTGCCCTCGCGTCGATGTCTTCCCTGTCTAGCTGCTGCTGGAACCTGAGGCAGCTGGGACTGGGCCCATTCCATTCCCTCTCTGGTTCCTTCTGAGCAGACCTTTCTGGCAGACCCTCATGGCAGCTTTACAAGAGAAGCTGGAGTCTCCTGCGTGTGCGCTGGGGCTCTCTGAGGCCAAGGACTGGGCCGCAGGGTCAGGTGCCCCGGAGAGGCGTGCCCCCGACCTCAGCCGAGGTGGTCACCTGCCGCCTCCAGCAGCCTCACCGCCCCCTTTTCCAAACCTGAAGCCGGCGATTTTTAGGGCAGAGGCGGCCTCTCGCCACGTTAGCTTTTCTCCCTCCTCAGTCCGTTAGCGCTTTTACCTCTTCTGGGGTGTTTTAGTGGCGTGCCCATCCCCAGGAGCCGCCCCGCCTTCCGCGTGGCTGGCTGTCCCTTTTCTGTGTCCAGCCGACTAGACACTCGGAGCGGCTGCTGGCTTTCTGACCGGTTCTCCTTTGCAGTGGAGGCCTGAGAGTCACGCTTTGGTAGTTGTCGGAGAGCATGGGGACCTTTCTAGAACAGGGCACTCCGAGGGAGGAGGTCCAGGGTCTGCGGTGTGTGAAGACTCTGACCTGGACGCGTGCTGGGCTGGGGGCTTGCTTCCCCAGGTCTGGTGCCTGTGCTGTGAGCTGGCCACTCACAGCACTCCGCCTCTGCTCCCCTCTACGTCCCTGCAGACTCCCTCCTGCCACCTCGCTGGCGGCATCTCAGGAGCGGGCAGGCGCTCCCTGCTGCTTTCCCAGCAGCCCCATCCCTCTGCCCCAGCTGGCACTGGGCAAACAGGAGTGGGGCTTTCTGCCCTTTCAGCCGTGGGGGCCAGGGGGCAGGGCCTTCTGTGTACCTGTCTCGTCCTGCTCTGTGAAGCCTTCCTGCCCGCATGTGTGGCCTGCCTTCTGTCCCGTGTCTCCCTTGTCTGACAAGGTACTCATGGCGTCCTGGAAATCCAGAGACCCTCCCGCCCTGCCCCAATCACACATTTTCCTCTGGCCTGTCACAAGGGGTTCCTGGGTCCTGTGGCCCCTTGGCTTCCATCTGATGAAAATGGGCTCACAGAGAGGAGATGGGATGGGACTTTGAGGGAAGTTGGGGTGCAAAGGCCCCCCGGGATCAGGTGGTGGAAAGGAACAATCGTCCTGAGGTTAGGCGTGCACCCCTCCATCACAGGGGGCATGGGCTTTCCCAGAGGCCCTGAGATGGACAGGGTCAGCTTCTCACATTCCGAGCATCTTCCAGGAAGTTCCGAAGGCCTCCCCTTTCTCCCAACCCAGGCCGGCGGTGAGGCCCTGGAGGACGGGCCTGGGTGCAGCCCGCCCGCGGGCGCACCCGCCCCCACCCCCGGCGGCCTCACCCCGCTGCCTGGTTTGGGAGCCCTGACGACAGCGGGCCTCTCTTTCGTCTGCAGCACTCTTCCACCCTGGGCGGCGTGTTTGGGGACTCATTCTATGAGCAGCAGATGGCGGCCAGGCAGGCCAATGCTTTGTCCCACCAGGTGAGCGGGCGCCCACCGCAGACGCTCGCCAGACCCCGCCCACTCCTTGGCCCGCTCCCCGGGCTGTGGTGGCCCCGGCCCTGGAGGGGGTGGCTTGGCCTGGCCCCCCTGTGTCTGCACCCTTCCCGAAAAGCGAGGCCACCCACAGAGGGGGAGGAAGGGCAGGCGGCGGACGCTGGCAGGGATGGGCAGTGGCTCTGACAGCGGTGCCCTGGTGTGGGCCGTGCACGTGGGTTTGCCGGGAGGTTGCACTGGCTTTGCGTGGACCCCGGGGTGGAGGGGGTGTGCGCATGGGAAGGGTGGACTGCTGCCCGGAGCTGTTCACTCATTTCAACCATCCATCCATTCATCCATCTCCACACGCTCGGACGGGGCCGTGTGCCGGCCAGCCCAGGCAGGTTCAGAGACGGGGAGACCCGAAGGCAGGGCGACTCGTGCTTGGCAGCCCCCAGCATGGGTGTGCTGGGCGTCCTGTGGGGCGGGTGGGCCGGACAGCCACAGGCTGGCCGGCCAGCGTTGGGGGAGCTGGCTCACACCCCTGTGCTTGCTCTCCAGTTGGAGCAGTTCAACATGATGGAGAACGCCATCAGCTCCAGCAGCCTGTACAGCCCAGGTTCGACGCTGAACTACTCCCAGGCGGCCATGATGGGCCTGACAGGCAGCCGCGGGAGCCTGCCGGACACGCAGCAGCTCGGCTACCCCAGCCACAGCAGCATCCCCAACATCATCCTCACAGGTGAGGCCACCCGTCAGGGCGTCTTCCGGCAGGCCCTGATGCCAGTGTCCCCGTGGGAGCCTAGGGGGAGATGGAGCCCCTGCCTCGGTGCAGACCCGCGGAGGCCAGAACCCCCCCTTGACTCTGCTGGGCTTACGGGGTGCAGGCCAGGGGCACACATACTGAGGCCCGGACTCGGCCCAGTGGACAGGACACAGAGCAGGGGTGGGACAGGGCCACTCACTCATCCCGCCCTTCACCCCGTGCCCAAGCGTGTGTGCCCCAGTAGCTGAACATGCCCGGTGGGATTTGTCCTCTGCAGCCACACACACATAAGAGCTCACACATACCGTGTTGGGCATCCCCAAGCAGCTTTAGCACAGTGCCCAGGCACGCACACACACAGTGCCCGGGCACACATGCGTGCACACACACACACAGTGCCCGGGCACACACGCGTGCATACACAGTGCCTGGGCACACACATGCGTGCACACACACACAGTGCCCAGGCACACACATGCGTGCACACACACACAGTGCCCGGGCACACACACACACAGTGCCCGGGCACACGCACACACAGTGCCCGGGCACACGCACGCATATACACACACACACAGTACTTGGGCACACACACACATACACTGCCTGGGTACACGCGTGCGCGCGCGCGCGCGCACACACACATCTCCACCCAGCCATGCTCAGACCTTCCAGTCTTCTCTCCCCACCCTTTGTCATGCCTCTGGAGGTTCTAGGTATTATCAAAGAAGAAGCAGTTTCCTCATAAGCCAGGGATGACGTGGGGTTGAGGATGAGACCCTTTCTGCAGTCCCGCCAGCATCTCTAGAATGGGAGGGTTCTCTCTCCAGAGCCCCCACAGCCTGGACTAGACTCAGGGCCACCTGCCTGGACCCAGAGTCTGCAGGAGATACTCTTGAGTGCAGAAGCCTTGGCCTTGGAGGTTGTATGAGAAGGATCAGGCCTCTGTGATTGTCCAGTAGCCCAGAAAGACTAGAACTTGCGTGTCCATTTCCCAGAGTGGGAAACGGAGGTCCATGATCTCACAAGAGCCCAGGTTTGAAGCTGGGTCTCTGCGGAGAAACCTGGCCTTCCCTCTGGCCCACAGCCAAGTCCCCTGATGCACACAGGGCAGACTGCCTGGCAGAGTCAGAGAGGCCCCCTGCTCCCTTCAGGTCACGCTGGTTTGTGTCACAAACCTCATCCCAGGGCGTCCTGGCCTTGGCACCCTGACATGTGGGCTGGCACCACCCTGTGTACTGTGGGGTGCTGAGCAGCGTCACCGCATCCCCAGCCTCCACTAGGACACCAGTAGCATTCCCTCCAGTAGTGACGACTAAAAATATCCCCAGACAGTGCAAATGTCCTTAGCAGCACAGACCACTCAGGTGAGCTTCCAGGTGCAGCCTGAGCATCGACAGGGGCCGTGGAGGTGCAGAGTGGGGGTGCCGGGGGCCAGGGTGAAGCTGAGCCTTTTGTGTGTACCCCCTACCCCAGTGACAGGAGAGTCCCCTCCCAGCCTCTCTAAAGAACTGACCAGCACGCTGGCCGGGGTCGGTGATGTCAGCTTCGACTCTGACAACCAGTTCCCCCTGGACGAACTCAAGATTGATCCCCTGACCCTGGATGGACTGCACATGCTCAATGACCCAGATATGGTCCTGGCCGACCCGGCCACCGAGGACACCTTCCGGATGGACCGTCTGTGAGCGGGTCGCGTGGCACATGGCCGCCCAGCCCCCGGCTCTGTCACCCCGCCGGCCAGTGGTCCCGACGGCATCGCCCCGAGCCTGGGGACAGCGGCGCTCCGTCCCTCGCAAACGGCCGAGCTTGTGATTCTGAGCTTGCAATGCCGCCAAGCGCCCCCTGCCCTACCCCCCCCATCCCTCCACCCCGGTCGTTCACCTCCCGCGTGAGGCTGCGCGTCGTCGCCCCCGCGGACCCTCCCTGCTCTCTCATCCCCTGTAAGATGTGGAAAGCGTGCTGGGCAGGGCTGCCAGCCTCGGTGGGCACCATGCTCCGCGACGGTGGTGGGCTGAGGTACATCTTGCGACTGTTGTCCAGCTCTCACTGCCTTCCTCTGTCCCTGGTCCCCCTACCTGCCCGCGCCCCCAGCCCTTGGATAGGTAGCGAGCCAGCCCCACCCTGCCAAAGGGAGAAAGTGCCAGAGAGAGGGGGGCGGACGTGAAGCGAAATAAACACTATTTGGACTGCTGTCTTTTATATTTCTGTGCACACACAGAACGCTAGCATCCATCACACGGAGGTGGGATGCGGACGTGTGAACAGCACGGGGAGCCGCTAAGTCTCCTCCGGGGTCCCTGCCTCGCCCGCCCACCCCCCACCCTCCGGCCAGGCCCCTCTGCGGCCACCTGTGCTGTGAAACCCCACCCCAGCCTGCCCGGGCGCATGTGGAGGCAGATATTTGGGGGGAGGTGCAACTTGTTTCCATCTTTGTACTGTGGTCACTGTTTCTATTATTTAAAGAATGGGGTGGGGAGGGGTGGCCAGGGCATTTTTCGTTGCCCTTCTTTTCGTTTCTTTCGGTTTGTATTTACATTATGGTTGTGGATGAGGAACTGACCCCTCCAAGCCAACGCTTGCCTGAGAGCATGTTTGTTTGTTTGTTTTTACTCTAGAAATCCAATCTTATAATACTTGTGAGCTAACTGGAAGCAGCCTGCTGCCTGCTCAGGTCTGAGCTGCATCTCCTGTCCTTTTAGTTTTGCTCCATTATCCCAAACCAGAAGGACGTGAGGTTAGGCTGGACTGGGCGGACACTCCGGTGAAAGCTGGCGGCAGCGGCCGGAAGTGCCTCCCCTCCGGTCTTGTAACCGACTTCCGGGAAGGAGCCCCGGCTTGCATTAAGGGTCTCCTGAAGGTGCCAGCCAGTCCTCAGGGCGGGTCCATCCCAGACCCCATGGCTGGCGGCAGCTGCGGCCCCTCTGCTCTGAGGCGCCCCAGAGACGAGCCTGTCCTCAGCAAGCCCGCCCCAAGAACCAGCCAACATTCATCTCCCACCATCTCTTCGGTGGCCACTTCCAGCAGGGCTGGCTTTGGAGGCAAATAGCAGAGCGCGTTTCAGAGGCTGGTTTCCAGGTGCTTCTCACAGTGCCTCAAGAGGCCCAGGTGACCGTCTGTCGGGCTCACTGGTGCAGCAGAGGCCGGCCGTCTGCCTTCCAGGCCCCGCAAGCGGGCAGCAGGGCAGGTTTCGCATTCTGCTTTGCCCTGGAACCGGAGCCTCTGTTTGGTTCCCTCCGACACCGCATTTTGAATTCGTTCTTGTTCCTCTGCCTGCCAGCCAGGCTGGCCCCTCCTGCCTGGTGCATTTCCACCTCCATCAGGGTCTCCGGAGCACCGCCTCGTGTCTGTGGGAGCCAGATCCTAGTGACCAACCCTCTCTTGTTCCCCAGCTGGGCTGTTAGCACATAGCCAAGTGGCCAGGTGGCCACACCCACGGGGAGCCCCCTGTCCTTTGTCACTTGGCCTCCACCGCTGTCGTCTGGCTGGGGGGCACAGTGTCAGTCCATCCAGGTCAGGGGCCTGTCCTCTGGGTGGCGGGGTCTGGGGGCAAAGAATGGGGACTGTTTTTTGTTTTTTTTTTTTAAGAAGAACTACATGTACATAGAAGGGTTTGATTACCATTAGACTTGTATGTAGAACTTAAAAAAAAATGGCCTTAATAAAATTACAAACAACCTTCCTGGATGCAACTTTCAAACAAGGCACTGGGGACCCCATCAGCCCACACTTCCCATCTGCCCAGCACTGGGTTCTTGGTGCAGGTGGGCAGGGAAGGAGGGGGGTCCAGCCCTGTGGCCCGTTTCTCGAATCCCTTGGCCAGGAGCACAGGTGACTTTGTATTAACACGGCAGCCTTGGCCCATGAGGGGCGTGGATGCAGAGCTTTCCTGGGGAGGGGACCCAGCCAGAAACCAGCGGCCAAGCATCCTCAAAGGATTCACTGCCCCCTCCTAGCCCTGGGCAGGCCTTTAGGGGGAGTCTACAACAGGGGATTTGGGTTTTTTCTTATATATCACTTCTCTAAGTATTCTTGAATTGCCAAGACTTTTAGAAAAAGGACAGCTTAGGGCAATCAGCCCTTTGACTTGTGATGTGAAAATACTGTGATTCCAGGCGAGCTGTGCCGTGAGGGGTGAGCCAGGGCCCCTGCGTCATGTACACAGACCCGCCACTGCGCCCTCACTCGCCGCAGCTGAGCTCCCCTCATCCATCCCTCGGGAGCACGCACCGTGCCTCGGTTTGCCCCCTGTCCTCTGAGCCCCCGGGCTGGGGAGCGTGTTCCCCCATGAGGATGAGACCTGGGGTCAGCCTCTTTCTGTGTTCTCCAGAGAGGAGAGTTTGTATCCCTGCCCCACCCCCGCCCTTCAGCTTCACCCCCTGCAGTGCCCAGGGTGGACTTGGGGGAGGAGAAGGCGGGTCTCTTTGGGGGTCACACCCCATCACAGGTACCTGTGAGGACGTGTGCTGTTGCCAGAGGGGAGACGGCAGCGCTGCTGGGGTAGACTGCAGCGCCCCCTCCACTTTCCCGGCTCACCTTGCTCCCCCCAGCACTCTCCTGGGCAGGAAGGGTGGGGGCCAGCCCCTTGGGGTAGAGGGCCCTGAGACCCTCAGTGGAAAGCTCAGGGGGCAGATCCGTCCTTCAGCAAAATTTGGGGACCCACAGCCAGTAATACCCAGAAGCTGGCCAGGCTCCCTGCTGGGGACAGGCGCACAGCAGAAGGGACCCTGATAGCATTGGGTCCAGCTCCCACCCCAACTGCGGTCCACACAGCTCTCTGGGACCGGGCCTGCAAGGCCAGAAGGCAGGGGCAGGTGGGTGTGTAATGCCACCCCTGTGCTAACCTTCAGCCTCTCCACTGGCCTTAGGGCCACCCGCCTGCCTGGCGGGTGTGCACAGGGGCTGGGAGCCCGGCTTTGGGTGCTTGGCTGGCTTTTGTGTACCGTTATCTACTTGTGGATTTTGAGGGTTGAGCCAGGAGAGTTATGACATCCTAGGTGTGTTGGGCCTGATTGCTTCAGGCGGCCGACCTCCAAGGAGGATGGCTGGCTAAGTGGGGCCATTATGAGGCCCATGTGTCACATGGGGGTGGGCGAGAGTGGCTGTCCATCTGTCTGTCCATCAGATGCTGGTGAGACCCTTGCACGGAGGATGAGAGGTCCCGTGTCGTCTGTCCGTCCTGCCAGGGTAGCTGTCTGCTGTAGGGGCTGCGTGCCGGGTGCGGGCTGGTTGTGGCCTGCTCACGGGAGATGGGGGAAGGTGTGAGGCCTGTGGTGGGGCTGGGCAGGGCTCCCACGGCCGGGGCCTGAAGAGTCCCTGCAATCACTGCTCTTAGAGGGGCTTCTGTGGACCCAGAGACCTCCTGGGGGCTGAGTTCTCCTGGGATGCCACACTTCTCCCCAGACCTCCATGCCTGGGCCGACCCTGAGCTAGTTCATAACCAGACCTGCTGCCACCCTCCTGCCCCCACTCGGGATTCCGAGTTTCCCGCATGTCCAAAGAAGGCACCCCCACCCCAGGGTGCGGGCTGGGCGTGGTGAGGCCTGGTGGGGTTGAAAGACCCTCCACCTCCCTGCCCCCACCCCACCCTCCCTGGGTTCTGAGGGAGCTGTGGTCAGAGGCCCCAGGGTACCTTTGGCGTGGGGTTGGGGCACCGAGGTACCAGGTCAAGGGTACCTGGTGCTCTTGGGCGTGATGCTTCAGGTGAGGGGTCTGTGGCCGCCTGAGCCTGCACCCCCGCCACACAACCTGAAGAGCTGGGCGGGGGGGACTGGGTGCCTCTCCTGCCCTGGGAGGCCTGTCTGGGGTGAGTGGGCAGCCTGGTCTGTTTCCACCCTGTTCCATTCTCAGGGGACCCTGGGCCCCCATGCCTGGGGGGAGGGGGTCTTACAGTGTATGATGGGGTCCCTGGGACGTTCCTTTGTCAGTTTGGCCTGAGCCAGCTCTTTCTGGTTTCCTTCAGCTTTTGGGGGTCCTGGCTGGTGGGCCTCAGGCACCTCTCATAACCATGGGTATGCCACAGGCACCGGGCCACAGATAAGAATTCTCCCCTAGTAGAGGCGGGGTGACCTGCAGCCCCAGTGCCTGGGCACTGGGGTACCTCTGAAGGCACCAGGGGGCGAGCAAGACTCTTGTGACCCAAGCCTCAGTTCCCTCTTGTCATTAGGAGCTTAGGTCCATGGTATCTGGGTCCTAGGCTCATCCAAGGCAGGGTAGCAGGCAGGGGCTAGATGTCAGGAGCTGATTCCAGGCAGCTCTCCTCACCTGACCAGCGCCCAGCACGCTGTCCCCAGGAGCCAGACATGTGGGCTGCCCTCCTCTCACAGGGTTGTGGAATCTGGGGGCAGTCAATGCCCAGCCTGTCATTTGTGACCTCCTGCCAACTGGGGACAAGGGGACACAGCTGTGGCACTTGCCACCAGACTTCGGGAGGGAGGGCTGTGGCAGCTGAGGTCCACTGACCCTGCCACGCCCTCCATAGGAAACTGCCCTTCCCCTTCCAGGAGCTGGGCAGTACCACTGATATATGCAAACCCTGCAGTCCCGGCCCTGCCCCGCCTGTGTCCCTCTCTCCAGGCTGGCTCTGCCCTCCCCAGCATGTACACTGTGCTGTAGGTGTCCCGTGGGCTGCACGCTTGGGTGCCCACGGCGGGCGGGGGCGGGCGCTCAGGGCGCACTCAGCCAGCCCCTGCCCGTCCTTCTGGCGCGGACGCCGTCGGCTTTGTACCTTTGCACCCTTTGTGATGAAACGTAATAAAAAGTCACTGTTTCCGCCTCTGCCTCCTCCCTTTTCTACCTCCCCTCTTTTCCCGCCTCAAGGGTGAGATGTGGGTTTCGCCGGTGCACCAGGTGGGAGTTGCCCAGAGACCACACACCCATGAACACGGACCCCCAGGCCTAAGGCCCTCACACACACTCCACAGGATCCCAGGCCAGATGGTCCAGGGGCGCGGAGGGGATGAAGCAGCAGGCCTGGGGCCTGCAAATTAAAGCCCAACACCTTGTCAGGCTGCTAGGGCCCCAGGCAGTCAGCGGGGAGTCAATGGCAGTCCCCACCACCACTGCCAAGTTTGGGGTCTCTAGGCCAGCCTCCCCTCAGAGACTCGACCCTACCGTCTCCCCAAAGCAGAGACCACAGCCAGCCCCTCCGCCACACAGACACACTTTATTTTGTCTTCCCTGAGCCCCTCTCATTCCCCCCCAGGCCAACTGCCTCCTGGGGCCTGATGCCGACGACCTCCCATGGGGAGGGCAGCCGCGCGGGTGGCTGTCACCCAGTGGCGGGTCCCCAACCCCATCCCTAGGCCTGCAGCAGCCTCTGGGCCTCGTAGTCCTCGGGGATGGTGTCTGTGGAGAGAGGGTGAGCAGGTGAGGCGGGTGAGGCTGGGGGGTGCAGACTCCCCGCCTGCCCTGATGAGGGTCCTCTTACCGTTGCAGCGGTAGCGCAGGTTTGCCCAGATGATGTTCTCCTGGGAGAAGCAGAAGACCCCCAGACGACCACCCCGCATGGTTGTATCCAGGACCACGTTGCTGTCTGCCACCAGCTCTGGGCCCTCGTAGAATCGCACTCTGCGGGGCAGGAGGGGACCGTGACCCGGGGTCCTAGGCCAGGCCCTCCCCTCTCAGAGCGTCAGCACCCTGCCCAGTGAACTAGCATCTCTTCTCTAGGAGAAGGGACTGTGTGTCTCCCTGCCTGGGCCACACTCAGGACAGAGCGAGCTCCTGATCTGAGCCTCAGTTCCCCTGTGTGACGATGGATGTGCAGGGCGCGCATACAGTAGATGCTAAACATAGCGCCTGGACTTCCTGGCAGCGCAGAGTCGGGACTGGGAAACGGGGAGTGGGTGAGGCCCCACCTTCTGCTATGTATGTGCACAGTTCAGAACCCCCAGCCCTGGGTCCAGGCCGCCCAACCTGGCCCCGCCCTTCCTGAGTCCAGGCCCGCCCCTGTCCCACCTCCCCTCTGGGCCGGCCCACTGAGCAGCTCTCTGCCAGACCTGAACCCTCCCTGTGTCCTCGGAGGGGTATCATACCCCAAGGCCAAACAGTTATTTCTGCCTCTATTATTCCCATTTTACAGGTAAGGGGACCAAGGCCCCCCGAAGCAACTCCCTCCCACAAGAGCGAGGGATGAATAGGGACTCCGGGCCCCTTGGCGGAGGGCGGGTTCCCACCTGATGTAGCCCACTTGGGGCCGGTGCTGCAGGAACCAGCGGTAGGATGTCTTGTCCTTCCAGCCCACGTTCCGGGGATCCTTCCACAGCAGCCGCACCTGTGACGCTGTGTCCCCCGTGTGCCACAGTGCGTTCCGAAGCTGCTCCCCAGGGCCTGTGGAGGACTTCACGGCCTACCCACATCCAGGAAGAGGAGAGTGGGGTCAGGGACCATACAGGCCACCAAGGCCCCCAGACGGGCAAGGAGCTTTGAGTTATAGAGGAGTGGTGGGGATCCCTGGTATGCCTGGATGGGAGACCCCCCCAAGGAAGCCTTGAGGGCCACATGGAGGTTTACAGGTGGGTTATAGGAGGCAGCAGTGGTCGGTAGGATAAACTAGAGTCTAGAGGACTTAGGGAATTTTAGGGTTTCAGTGAAATACTGGGATCCGGGTGGCGCTAGTGGTAAAGAACCCGCCTGCAATGGAGGAGATGCCAGAGATGGGGGTTCCATCCCTGGGTCTGGAAGATCCCCTGGAGGAGGGCATGGCACCCCACTCCAGTATTCTTGCCTGGAGAATCCAGGCCAGAGGAGCCTGGCAGGCTACAGTCCATGGAGTTGCAAAGAGTCCGACACGACTGAGCAGATCTATTCTAGGGGGTCTGCAGGAGGATTTGGAACCTGAGAGAAAGCCTGGGGCTCTGTGAGGGGGTCTGGATGCCCACAGGAAGACGAGGGGGTCCTGGGGGCATGTTTGAGGACCTGTGGGAAGAACTGGGAGGATTTCGGTAGAAAGCCTTCGAGGTCCGTGGGATCATGCCGGGGACTGTAAGGCTTGTGGGTCTGTGGAAGGGCAGGGGCCCCCAGAGACGGCGCTGAAACCGAGCGCTCGGGACGGGCCCAGCACCTTGAGCTGGATGCCGGGCTCTGCCACCGCACGGAACGGGCTCGCCTGCCAGTACGTCTGCTCCATTTGCTTCCACATGACCACGTAGAAGCTGGAGCTGTCCTGGTAGCCGAAGATGAAGCCGGCGTAGTCGTCATCCGTGGCAGTGTTCACGTGGAACGTGCCTTCGAAATCCACGCCATTGAAGGCCGTGTAACCTGGGGAGAAGAAGGCACGCTAGCCCCTGTCCTACCGGGATCCGGGTCCGTCCCCGAACCCTGCCCCTTCGGAGTACAGAACGCCCAAGCCCAGAGTCCGGACCACCTAGCCTGGCTCCGCCTTTCCCGAGTCCAGGCCCGCCCCTGTCCCGCCTCTCCTCCGGCCCCGCCCCCCGAGCAGCTCCCTGCATGGCTTGGCCCCCGCCCCGCGTCTCACCCACAGCCAGGCCTGGGTCGCTGTTCATGGTCTGCACGATCTCCATACCCTGGTGAGGTTCAAAGGACGAAGGGCGTCAGGCCAGAAGGACTGGGCTCCCCGCCCCCAGTTTAGGACCGGCTGCGGTGGTCCTGGGCTCCCCCCACTTCCCGCCTAGTCCCCGCCCCCACCTGGTTGAGCACCACCCAGTTAGGGTCTATCTGCGCGTCGCCCTCAGGGTCCAGCACGACCGTCTGGAAGGCCCGGAAGTCGGTGAGGGTGACCTCAGCGTTCTCCGGACACACATCGATCTTGTCTACCACCTTGTCCGCATCAAAGTCGCCCTGGCACGCGTCGCCCACGCCGTCCCCTGAGAGGAGGTGGGAGGCCCCCCCGCAATGATAGAATGAGCTCCAGGCCCCGCCCCAGGCCTGGCCATGCCCATACAAGCTACTGGCCTTGCCCAGGCCACGCCTCCAGCTCGGCTCACAAGTGCCACTGCCCCCACCATGCCCACCGCAAACCTCACCCTGGCCCTGCCCCACAGGACCTGCGTCCGGCCTTACGGTCCATGTCTTCCTGGCCCGGGTTGGGCACTAGACGGCAGTTGTCCCTACTGTCGGGGACCCCATCGTTGTCGTCATCGTCATCGCAGGCGTCACCCTGGCCATCGTGGTCTGAGTCCTGCTGGGCACTGTTGGGCACTGTGGGGCAGTTGTCCATCGAGTCCTGGTGCCCATCCCCATCCCTAGAGTGGGTGGAGCAGGGACAGTGAGGCGAAAGCCGGTCGGGCGCTGCCCACGCTGGGTCCCCACCTCAGCCCCGGATGGCCTGCTTACTTGTCTTGGTCGCTGTCACAAGCATCTCCCACAAAGTCGTGGTCCACATCCCTCTGGGGGCCAGAGGAAGGGGAGGATACAGACGTTCATAATCAGGGCAGAAGAATTCAGAAGCCTCTCCCCCACCCCCAGTTCCAGAGCCAAGATCTTCCTGAGCCCAAGCAACATCCACCCGCACACCCCCCTCCCCCCGCCCCAACCCCAGCCAAGTTGTTCAGACTGGGCTGGAGTCTTGCTAACCAGCCTGGGACTCACCTGGGGGTCTGCCCCAGCTGGAGTCTGGCCTACACTCACCTGGTCTGCGTTGCTCTTCTGAGGACAGTTGTCACAGGCATCTCCTACACCATCACCATCAGTGTCCTTCTGATCTGAGTTGGGCACCCTGGGGCAGTTGTCCACCGGATTGCGGATCCCTGCGAGAAGCAGAGGAAACAGAACCGGATCTCCAGATGGGGCTGGGGCCAGGCTGGCTTCAGCAGAGCAGGTGCAGACCTGGGATTAGCCTGGGACAGAGTCCCCACTCCACCTTTGGTTCCCAATAACTACAAAGTTAAACTAAGTCTTCGTGCCCAGTCCCCAGCCTCCTAGAGACTAAATGAATGGAGCAGTGAAGGGACTGGCTCAGCGTGTGCACCACCTTGAGTCTCTGCCCGGCTGTAAAAATGGTACCTCTTCCATGGGGCCCTGTCCCCCATGCTCACGGCTCTGTCCTCTTTCCCTTGCAGCATCTAACGCACGGTCCCCCTTTCCCTCCTCCAAAAGGTCTTCCCTCTTTCCCTTGGCCTCTCAGCTTGCATTTCTGTGCGAGGAGCAGGTTCAGCGGTTCCTGGCGCCCTAGGCGAGCTCACTCGCTCCGGCTTCCAGAAGAGGCCGAGCCCCACCTCCAGCCAAACCCCACCCCTTGGTGCCCGCCCCCTTTCCTCTCCTCTCCTCGCGCGCCCAGAACTCACGGTCGCCGTCTATGTCGTCGTCGCAGGCGTCGCCTCGGCCGTCCTTATCTGTGTCCTTCTGGTCGTCGTTCTTCTGGGACCGACAGTTGTCGCACGCATCGCCCCACTTGTCGCCATCCGTATTTCGCTGGTCTGGGTTCCGCACGAGCGGGCAGTTGTCCTAGAGGCGAGGGCCGGTTAGGGGATAGGCAGTCCTAGACAGTCAAAAGTCACTCCCCAGACTGTCCAGATCCGAGGCCCCGCCTCCTCTGCATGGACCCCACCTCAGTCCTTTGGGACCCCTAGATCAGCCTCTGAGGCCACACCCGTCACCCGGAGACACGCCCCCCACCCGGTCTCTCCCAGGCCCCCACTTTTGCCCCACCTTCTCATTGAGGACGCCGTCCCCGTCGGCGTCAGGGTCGCAGGCGTCTCCGATGCCGTCCCGGTCCACATCCTCCTGCCCTGAGTTGGGCACCGTCACGCAGTTGTCCTAGGGGTGGGCACAACGGGCATTGGGGGCGTGGCCAGTAGCCCCGCCCACCCCTGCCAGGCCACGCCCTCCACGCCGCACCCACTTTTCTGCACTGGCGCTCAGAGCAGCGTAACTTCTCGTCTGGAAAGCCGTCCAAGTCTGTGTCGCGGCCGCAGATGAGCCCATTGCCAGCCCAGCCGACGGCGCACTGCGGGTGGGGGAGTCAGTGGGTGCTCTGGCGTGGCCCTACACCCGCACCCTCATCCCATTCTACTCCTGGCCTGCCCGCACTCACCACGCATGATCGCGACCCGTCACGCTCCAGCACGCAGTCGGCCTTCTCGTGGCACGGGCTGGGCGTGCCGTCAGGGCAGAAGCGCTGCGGCCGCCGACGGCAGCCTGATGCCTGGTCGCCTACGAAGCCGGGCTGGCACGGGCCGCACTGGAAGGAGCCCTGAGCCCGGGCCACAGGAGGTCAGCCCCCGCCGCCTGACACTTCCGCCCCACCCTCCCCGTCGCTCAATCCTTCCTCCCCCTCCCAGGCCTTACCACGGTATTGACGCATACAGAGTTGGGGACGCAGTTATGCTGCCCGGTCTCACACTCGTTAATGTCCGTACAAACCTGGGTGGGAGAGAGCGCACTGGTCAACGCTCCCAGGCAGATACCCCCAGACCTCCCACCCGAGTCACGAATCCTCTGAATCCCATCTTTCCTCCAGTCCCGACCATCCCTGATGGGAAACCCTTAACTTCCTCTTCCCCAGACTCCTGTCCCCATCCGTTGCCCCTGGAGCCAAGCAGGCTGCGAGGCTGAAGTTTACTTAACAAAATGCCCCCCACCTCGAAATGCTCCTCCCGGCTCACCAACCCCCGACGGCCCTCACCTGCTTGTTGGCCTTGGCGAAGGCCAGCCCCACGCCCTCGTGGGTGGGGCCGCTGAACCCAGGTGGGCAAGCCTCGCAGCGGAAGCCGGGACTGGTATTGATGCAGCGGACGCGAGGGAAGCAAGGATGGGCGGTGCACTGGAGGAGGAAGGGCCCGGGAGGATCAGAGGATGAGGAGCTGGGCCTCCCCGAAAGAGGCGCCTTAGGGCTTATTGGACTTGTAAAGTTCAAGGGCCATCAGCTAGCTATAGGAGGGAGGGGGTGCCATGTAGGGCAGAGGCTATTGTCCCAGAGGTCAGGTCACACACGGCTTTGCCTCGATGTGGGAAAGGGCAAGACCAGGCGAGGAGAAGGGCCTGCCTGGAGTGGGGCTGTTTCCGGGACCCGGTGGGCTGGATGCTCATGGACGGGGGAAGAAATTTTGAGGGCGGGCGTCCCCAGCGGAAGGGGGAAGTGGTCGTCGGGGTGTGCGTGCCCTTCGGTGAGGAGGTTGCTGGGGCGGGGGGACCCCGGTGGTGGAAGGGTCTCTGGGGTCGGCCACCCCGGGCGGTGGTGAGTGGGGTCGTTGAGGGGGACCACTCCCGGCGGTAGGGGAGTCGTCGGGGTGGACGTCACTGGCTACGGAGGAGGTCGTCAGGGTGGGCATCCTAGGTGGAGAGGGGCGTAGTAGGGGTGACTGTGCGGCGGTGGGGAGGTCGTCTGGACGTGCGCCCCCCGGAGGTGAGGGAGTCCTCTCCCGGGGGACCCCCAGCGGACGAGGAGGTCGTCGGGGCGGGGCGGTGGGGAGTTGTGGGGCAAGCGTTGGGGGTTCGTCGGGGCGGTGGTGGCAGACGCACCTCGTTGACGTCGGCGCAGTGCGAGCCGTTGCCCGTGAAACCTTCGGGGCAGGGTCCGCAGCGCGCGCCGCTGGCTGTCTCGGTACAAGCCACTCCAGGGAAGCAGAAGCCGGGCGAACACTGGCTTAGCGGCCGTACCGTCAGACTGGGGGTTCGCGCGGGTTGCATCCCTGCAGGGAGTGGGGCGCGAGTGGTTAAGGCCACGCCCAGGGGTGGAGCCTGTCGAGACAGCGCTCCCATCCCGGCAGCATCCTGGCTGTTCCGCGACCCCGCCCCGTACGGAGCGCTCCGCTCTCCAGGTCTCCGCAGTCTCTCGATTTCTGTGCCCGACTGTCTTTTTTCGCTTCTCCCTCCGCGACTCCACCTCCCAGCGTCTCTCGCAAGGTTTCTGGCTCTTTTGGGGGTCTCCCCTCCCACAGTCTCTCTCTCTCCTTTCTGTTCCTCTCTCTCCATCTCTCATCCAATCTCTCCATCTCTGTCAACCTCTGTCTTCCTCTCTTTTGCTCCCGGTCTGTCCTCTGCTCTCTGGATCTGTTTCTGTCTCCCCATCTCTTCTCGCTCCCCGGCCACCCCGTCTCCGTCGCCCCGGCTGCGCTCACCGCACGCGTCACACTCCATCACCGTGTTTTTCAGGAACGTAATCTCCTTGACCTTTGGTGCAAGGGAGATGGGTTGTGGTCAGCGGGGCATCCTTCTCCTCCCCCGCCGGTCTCCCCTCTCCCTCTCTCAGACTCCTTCCCCATGACACCACCGTCGCGGACCCTCTCCCCACGGACTCCCTACCCCCAGATCCCTACTCTCCCAGCCCCTTCTCCTCCTTCCCTGGGATTTCCTCCTCCCCTCAAGGATCCGTACCCTCTCCCGTAGAACGCCGCATCCCTGAGACCGCCCCCCCGCCTTCCTTTCCATAAACTCGGCCCCTCTCACCTCCATCAGGACCAACTTCTCCGGTCCCTTCCCACTCCCCCACCCTCCCCTGCCTCCGAGACCCACTTCCCCTCTTCCAAATCTCTGTCTTCTCCCCTGACCCCCAACCCCCCAACCCCGGCCGGCACCTGCTGCCTCAGTAGGTCCCGTACGTCCTGCAGGGCCGCGTTGGTCTCCTGGAGTTCGCGTAGCATCTGCGGGCCCAGGTCCCCACCTGCGCTGACAGGGGGCGCTGGTGGGGCGTCGGGGACCGGCGACCCCCATCACCACTCCTCACCCCGCCGCCGCAGAGATCCCTGACGCCCACCCCATTTCTTGAGCTTCTGCCGCACTGCCTGCTGTCTCCACCCGGCACGCCCCGGTGAACTTTCCCCGAGCCTCAAGGAGCCGCGACCCCAGGCCTCCCGCGAGTCCTGTCCCCCTGGGGGTCAGAGGCACGGCGTGGGGGAGGAGCGGCTTACCCAGCGGCATCTGCCCCTGGCCTGATGCGCCGAGGGCAGCCAGCGTGAGCAAGAGAACGCGGGCGGCGGCGAGAACCATGACGGCGGCGGGGAGCTGGACTGCGGCTCGCTCTCTGCCGCCCACGAGGGCCGAGCGGCCTATTTATCCCGGCGGCGCGGCGGGCCCGGGGGACGGCCCACCGCGGCCCTGCCCAGCGTCCAGCCACAAGGTAAACAGACGGCGCTGGCCTCCACGTTCAAGGCCCCGCCCAGCGCTGCTGAACTCGGATCGGGCGAGGAAACTGAGTCAGCGGGGGCTTGGGCTGAGGTTGGTGGGGCGGGGAATCAGTCAGGACCGCCCTCCAGCCCTCTCATTCACTTGTTTGAGAAACGGCTGCGTGCCAAGCCTCCAGCATAGCTGGAAACGAAGCGAGCCCCATAGCGGCTCCCCTCAGTTCACACTTGGGGAAACTGAGTCAAGAGTGGCTTAAGGTTAGGAGTTACCTCCTCCCCCAGCCCCTTTCTGGTCTTTCCTCTCTGCAGTTCTCTGGTTGATAAGTAGGTAGTGGGGACAACCCAGTCACCCAGAGGCCGGAGCCCACTCAGTCACCCAGCCTGTGCACCGGCCTGTGTGTGTGTCCCTCCCCGCAGGAGGATTAGCAAATTAAGGGACTCTGGCTGGAGGAGGTCTGAAGGGGAGCCCTGTGCTTCTGTTTGTCGAGACTTTGCCCATACCATCAGAGCTCCAGTCCAGCTCTGTGGGAACAGCCTGTAATAAAAATAGAAATTATTGCTAATCAGGAAAATCCTCCCAGCCCAGCCATGCTCTTAAGCTACAAAACACCTCTGTTTTCTGGTATTAACCCTATACACTGCTACCCTCCAGTGTTTGCAGCCTCTATTCTATAAGCAGGAAAACTGAGGTCCAGAGAGGCGAAGCAAATAGCTGAAAGCCACTGTGAGGGGCAGGGATGAAGCCAAGGTAGGGTCATTGTCAGATCTGTTCTAGTGGGAGGTTGCAGAGAAGTCACTGAGGGCTTCCTGGAGGAAGTGGCAAGAAATCTATAGGAAAGGAAGACTCAGATCAGGGGATAAAAAAGGTAGGACAATTCTGGCAAAGAGAAACATGTGAAGCTTGAAGTTGGGGATATTTCAGCCACATTCATTCATTCCACAAACGCATTGACCATCTGCTATGTGCCATGTCCTTTGCAGGAGGCTGGGGACACGAAGTGAACAAGCCAGATTGGGCTCCTCCCTCGTGGGGAGCCCACCATAATCGTCCCAAGGGACAGGCAGCAGTGGGAGCTCCAAGAAGGTGCCTGACCCAGCTTGGGGCATCAGGGGGAGTCTGGGGAGGTTTCTTAGAAGAGGAGGGAACACAGAGCTATGACCAGGAAGGTGAAGAGACCACAGCCAGATAAAGAGATGGCTGAAAGGCATTCTAGCTAGAGGAACAGTATGTGCAAAGGCCCTGAGAAAAAAGTGAGTCTGGTCTGCTGGGCAGATTGATCTCAGGGTAGAGAAATCCTGGGGCTCAGGAGAACTGGTGCCAGGTGGTACAGGGCTGGGGCTGTCTCCGGAGGGCAATGGGGAGCCACAGAGGGGTGAGTGAGGAGTGGTGGGTCTGGAGGGGAGGCTGAATAGGAAGAGCCAATCCCAACCTGGGCACTTCTAGTGAAGCCTGTGCCCTGAAGCCTGTGGCAGGGCTATGAGCTCACCTCCTGTTTCCCTTGGCATCCGGCACACCTGGGGGCCGCTCCCGGCTGGTGTTGGGATTCTTGGGAAAACCACGGCTCCAGGAGGGCCCCTAGGCTTGCGTGTGCCTCATGCAGCTAGGACGAGGGCCCATGGGAGCCAAGCCCCTGCCACAGGCTTGGCATGGAGCGAGAAGCGTGGACACACATGGCCGTGTTCGCGGCTGGGCCATGGGGAGCTGTGAGCAAGAACCTTCTAGGCAGAGGGAATGGCGAAGGCGGCAGTCCTGAGGCTGTCCCAGGCTGCAGATCAGACAGCAGAGGCCTGCAGCCGGGCAGTCGGGTTTAATGTTCCCGCTGGCTCTGAAATCCCACTTCCAGGCAGCAGCCCCCTCCTCCCTCGCACACCTTGACAGCCTCACATTACACACTCACTCTGGGTGAACTTCCGGCCCTTGTACCTGCTGTTCCCCACCATCCCAAATACCGTTCTCCTTCCTCCACGATCTGGCTCTGATGCCCACTCCTTCAGGAAGCCCTCCCTGTTCTTCTTGGGCAGGGCTTAGGGGCTGCGTGACATTCCCCTAGGATGCCTGACAGAGTGCTTCTGGCAGAGAAAGGATGAGCTCTCCCAGGGGACTGGGGATGTCTGTGTTTTGTTCCGTTCCTCTGTTCCCGGGGGCCCTGGGCCTGCAGAGAGCCCTGCCACCATGAGTGGCACATGGATATTGTTTCTTATAATTCATGTGCCATCGTTACTATTAATAACAGTAACCCCTGCTACCGCTGTACTGTATGACAGACTCAGGAGCCACATGGCCTGGGTCCGAATGTCAGCTGGGCAAAGCCTCGCTGTGTGACCTAAGGCAAGTTGCTTGACCTCTCTGTGCCTCAGCTGCCTCACCGAGAAAGTGGGAGTGGTCACTGCTGAGAGGACTGAATGAGCTCAGTGTCTGCCTCCAGTGTTAGCCCATTATACAGTACAGAACCTATACACAATGTCAGTTATACCTCAGGATGTTCTTACTTACATTTTCCTCAGAGAGGGAATGAGACAGCTCAAGGTCACACAGCCAGGATTAGACCTGGAGAAGGCAGGACCCCTAAGGCCTTCACACCACCCCTCTCTGCCCTTGGTCACAGATTGTAGATGAGAAGTGCTAACTCAGGCCCCTCATTAGCTGTGAAGACTGCTGCCTGGGACCTCCTGGCCTGAGCCCTTGGCTGGCGCCCCAGCCAGCCCCCCTTCCCACCACGTTAGACCCAGCGGTTCCGGGAGCCTGGCCAGGCTTGGGCAGAGGGGCTGGTGCCTGTGTGATGAGGCTTCAGAGCCCTCCCTGGCAGAGTTCTGCTGGGCCAGGAGACATGTGGGCGCCCCCCGCTTGCCCAGCCGCCTCTCCTGTGAATCCAGAGGGAAAGTATGTCGGGAAGGCAGCCGCCCTGCCCTGGGCGGGCCCAGCCACAGGCTCAGGGTCTGGGGAATTCATTACAGCAGTGAGGGAGGCCACTTAGCTACTGCTGGATCCGCAGCTGAGGAGCCTGACCCAGCCTGCCTTGGATGGCCCAGCTGGACCCAGCTCTCCAGAAGGACCAAGCAGTGGGGAGCGGGCCGGTGGGGCAGAAGGGGTGCCATTTGGGCACTGGAGTCTGGCAGACCCACCCTGACTTGCTCTGTGAACTCTGGCAAGCCCTGACTTTTTTCCCATCCTCCATTTGCCCTGACTGTGTCGTCATTTATCTCAGGCTCTCCAAAAGGTATGATAAAGAGGAAAATAACAATAAATATAATGGCTACAATTTTATTGCTGCTGCTGCTAAGTTGCTTTACTCGTGTCCGACTCTGTGTGACCCCATAGACGGCAGCCCACCAGGCTCCCCCGTCTCCAGGCAAGAATGAGTGGGTTGCCATTCCCTTCTCCAATGCATGAAAGTGAAAAGTGAAAGTGAAGTCACTCAGTCGTGTCCAACTCTTAGCGACCCCATGGATGCAGCCCACCAGGCTCCTCCATCCATGGATTTTCCAGGCAAGAGTACTGGAGTGGGGTGCCATGAGTAAGTGCCAAGGGCTCGAAACCTTGCCACGTCACTTTTGTGGGTTTTCCCTTTTTGTCCCCTCTCCTCATAGCCTCGGGGGGCAGGAGCTGACCATCGTGGGAGGCAGCAGGAGACGGCCAGGAAGCCTCAGCCTCTGGCACTAGGACCCAGAGTTTCATTTCCCACCTCTGCTGTGCAGCTTCAGACAAGTGCTTAGCATCTCTGTGCCTCTTTTCTTTATTTTTTTTTTTTTATGGGGTAGGGGAGGGTACCTTCAAAAGTAGATTTACTTTTAATAGTAATGTAGATTTTTACTTCTCCAGTTTAGAGAATGGACTGCAGAGTTGCCTCAGGGGAGAAAGGACTTCACTAGGAACCAACTGGAATTTAATGATGCAGCATTCAATGGGCACTGACTTCTGAAAATGGTTTTACACCACTATTATCTTCAGAATTTTCCAGGGATAACTGTGGCTGGACAAATGACCGCCCTGCTTTTTTCTCCTTTCCTCTCACATTTAATGAGAGTTTTGTAGGTAACAGCAAAACAAACCAGTGTCTGTGTTGCGACTGCCTACGGGCTCACGATAGAAGTTTACTTCTCTCCCTCAGTCTGTGTTTCTCTCTGTCTAATGAAGTGAAACATGAAAATGCCTAAAGTTGTTTGCAGTTTATCAGCAGCACTAAAAATCCAAGTGAAATGAGGACAAACGAGAGCCCCAGCCTCTGAGGCTCATCATAAAACCCGAGTACATTAATCCATGAAAACTACACCCGGCACTTTTTTTTTTTTGATAGGTAAGAAGTGGATTTATTCGGAGAGAAACACACTCCACAGAGTATGGGCCATCGCCGAGGGTGAATGCCCACTTGGCACTTCTTGATATTGGTGGTTGCTCTCATCCCCCCTCTACAGGTGGGCCGACTGAGGCTCAGCATGGCAGTCTCAGCATGCTTCCTTGATCTGGGGAATGCTCAGAGAGGGAAGGCACACAGCCTTGCTGCAGGGAGAGGGGCCCCTGTGGGTGGGTGGGCAGCAGAGAGCGCAGGAAACAGAGCCCTGCCCCCAATTCCTCCTCGTCTGCTTCCAGCTGCCGCCTCAGCTCATCAACAGGAGGCCCTTGTTCAAGCCAGTGACGGCAGGAGGCCGAGGGAGGGGTGTGTTTACCGACTGGCCACCTGGCAGGCAGAGGCCCAGAGGTGCACGGGCCAGTGTGGGAGGGAGGCTACCAGGCAGGGAGAAGCTCCAGCCCCAGAGGCGGAGCACTGCCTGCAATGGGTGCCCCAAAATGCTTCGCAGACAATAGGATGAGATTAAATAACGTCATCCTCTGCACAAGCAGATGGGACGACGGTGGGCTCAGCCTCTCAGCCCGGCGGTAGGGGACCTTGGAGGTGGACAAGTGCATACCAGCTGCGGCAGGATGGGCTGGGAAACAGAGCCCCGGAGTCAGGGAGACCGCTGTGCCAGGGAGTGTTAGTGTTGAGGCCTGAATACGTGAGCGGGTTCCAGGTGGTAAGGAGTATCCAGGGCTGAGAGCAGAGCAAGGATGAAGACCTCCGGGGTTGGGGCGGGGGATGTGTCTGATACATAGGAGATTCAGTGAGGAGGCAGGTGTGGCTGGAGCAGAAGGTCAAGGGGATGATGGAGGGGAGAAGGCTGGACCACAAGTGACGTGGTGATGGGAGCCTTGTGTAGACACAGAGCCCTGAACCATGTTTGGGCTCCATGGACCTCTCCAGCCCCATCTCTTTCTGCCTTCCAGGCCCTGACTTGGGCAGTGACTGCTCCCAAGTGCAGTTTCCCCTTTAAGATCGTGCCCTCCTCCTTGTCCACCTGGGTTAGTAGCTACTCTGGCCTCCAAAGGGCCTCAAGTGTCCATCATGGCACTTACCATGCTTCAGGGACACAGATGAACGGCACGGCCATGTGACTGCATCCTCCGCTGAGTCCCACTGCGTCGCCCGCATTATGGACGCATCAGAACAAATCAGCGATGGACGGATGGTGGATGGATGGGTAGATAAATGGATAGTTGGATAGAGGATAACCTGACTGGCTGGATCAGGGGATGGATGGACAGACAGTCAGATGAGATGGATAGATGACAGATGATGGATGGATGGATAGATGACGGATGGTGGATGGATGGATAGATGACGGATGGGTGGATGGATGGGTAGATGATGGCTGGGTGAATGGATGGGTAGATGATGGCTGGGTGGATGGATGGGTAGATGATGGCTGGGTGGATGGCTGGGTGGATGACGAATGGATGGATAAGTAAATGGATAGTTGGATAGAGGATAACCTGACTGGCTGGATCAGGGTATGGATGGACAGACAGTCAGATGAGATGGATAGATGACAGATTGTGGGTGGATGGATAGATGACAGCTGGGTGGATGGATGGGTAGATGATGGCTGGGTGAATGGATGGGTAGATGATGGCTGGGTGGATGGCTGGGTGGATGACGGATGGATGGATAGATAAATGGATAGTTGGATAGAAGATAACCTGACTGGCTGGATCAGGGGATGGATGGATAGACAGTCAGATGAGATGGATAGATGACGGATGGGTGGATGGATGGGGTGGCCACATAGGTGGATGTATAGGCAGGCAGATGGGTGGACAGAGGGATGGATGGGGAGGTGGCTGGGTGGATGGATGTTTCACAGACCAATGGGAGGATGGATGGACGAATGGACAAATACCTCTCCTTGGAGCCTCTCGAGCTATGTGGCAGCCCCATTCAGAGTCACTGGATAAGTCAATCCAGAGAGAAGGCGAAGCACACAGCAGGTGCCTTTGTCCATTCTCTGTCTCCCTCACCTTCTACGTGAGACAAAGAAATGTAAACGGGCGTGGGTCCCTCTAGCCACGCTGACCACCCTGCTCTGAACTTCCTACTCTAAGGTCTCTCCGTACGTCAGGACGCCTGCACAGGCCTTGCCCCCCACCTGGAGCACTCTTGCTTCGGCTCTTCACCTGCCTGACCCTTACTTACCCCGACTTAAATGGCACTCCCTCAGGACAGACCAGGCTGGCTGGCCTGTGTGTCTATTCCCGCCCCACAGAGGGGGACTGGGTGTTCAGTCAAACCCTCCTTTGCGTGTATACGTGCATGCTCAGTCGTGTCTGACTCTTTGCAACCCTGTGGACTGTAGCCTGCCAGGCTCCTTTGTCCATGGGATTCTCCAGGCAAGAATACTGGAGTGGGTTGCCATGCCCTCTTCCACGGGGTCTTCCTGACCCAGGGATTGAACCCGAGTCTCTTGCCTCTCCTGGTCACAGCCGGATTCTTTACCCACTGAGCCACCTGGGAAGCCCCAAACCCACCCAGGAATGGCCAAACCACAGCAACTCTTGGGGTAACCTTTGAGAAGTGCATGGAGCCCTCTGGAAAAAGGGTGATGCCGCTGTTGTTGCTGGCCCACAGGGTGCTGGGAGAGGGGTCACTGGAACACCCACTCCGTGAGTTTTCCTGACTGTTTCCTGCTGAGTTGAATGACTTACTCTTTTCTAAAGTCAGGAAGTTCCCGTGAATCCAGGCATCCCAGGACCGCAGAGCAGGAAGCACAGAGCTAAGGAATGGCGGGGGCACAGCACTGAGAGTTAATGGAGCCCTGGAACCGCAGCATGCTTGAGCCGTGGCACTGCGGGATCCTGGGGCCACGGGACCGCAGTGATCGAAGCCCACAAACTCAGGGAATCTGGCCTCTAGTTGACAGAACCGTGGGATGGCGGAAGCCACAGAATCCTAGGGGGCCTGAGACACAGCACCCAGAAATCCCACATAGGAGGTGCCGTCAGATGGAGTCTCAGAACTGAGCCCATCAGAAACACCGCCACAGCTCCACCTTCACCTGTTGGCTGGCCAGGGAGGCTCTCAGAGGCCACGGAAGCTTGGAGGCACTTTCTCTCCATCCCTAGGGCAGCCACAGGAGAGAAGGACCACGCCGTCATCAAGGCCTGGAGCCAGCCAGCCGCCAAACACTCAGCGAGTCCCCTGTTGCCAGGGCCAAGTGAGCCTGTCCAGGTGCCGAGAACCAGTGCCAGCCTCCGGCCAGGCGCGCCGGGACGCCGAGTGCTCAGCAGCAAGTGGAAAAAGAATCAACGGGCTCCTTCTACATCCACATCCTCTTAAAAGCCAACAGCAACATGACTCGGGGGGGAGGCTGTATCCTGGCTGCATCGTCTCCGGGTGGCGGCGACAGGAAGCAGCCCCCCAGCACTGCTTCTGCCCACGCCAGGAGTCACAGCCCAGCTCGGATTGCACCAGACATACCCGTGCATTAATGGACTCTCCAGAGGCTGTTCACCCAGCAGACCTGACACCTGAAGCCCAGAATAACCAATCTGTTTTAGAGAGGGAAACTGAGGCCCAGAGGTGAAGACTGCTGGCCCGGATCACGAGGGTGAGAGCTGAGACCCAGACCCAAGCCTGCTGGCAAGAGTGAGCTTGCCACCACCAAAACGGGCTTCTTCTTGGGCTTCCCCAGCCCCATCCTGTTTCTCAATGTGATCGAGCATGGAAGGTGGGAGCCTGGGCTTCGGCAATTCCTTCCCTTTGCCGAACTCAGATCCTCTTGTTCATGGGGCTGCCGTAGGGACCAAACACGATCGTAGTGAGTGCTCACTGGACCTGGCATTGCTGTCATGAAAGAACTTTCCCTTCCTTCCGTCTTACAGATGGGGAAGCAGAGGGCCAGGGAGGGGATTCCAGCCCTCCCGAAGCCCCCGGCACCTGCAGGGACGGCAGCTCTCGATACGATGGAGACATGGGTGTGAACAAAAAAAGCTGATTTTCTGAAACACCAAGTTACAGGGGAGAAAGCTCATCCCTTGCTGCCTTACGTTAGCATCAGGGTTAACTTCAGGTATGGCTGGATCCAGAACCCCAGATGATACCTTCAAGATCTGTTTCTGTCATCTGTCTTCCTCCTCAAAGAATTGTCAAAAGATACACATGACATGGAGGTCATTTCAACAAATTTCAAAGTGTACAATTCAGTAGGTTTTGGTACTCTTGTGATATCAGGCAATCATCAGCTCTATCTAGTTCCAGAACATTTTCATCTTCTCCCCAAAGGAAAACCCGTCCCCAGAATCAGTCACTCCCAAGCCCCCTGCCCCCAGCCCCTGGCAGCCACTACTCTGCTTGCTTTCTCCGTGGACTTGCCTGTTCTAGACATTTCATATAAATTGAATCATGCAACATGCGTCCTTTTGTGTCTGGCTTCCCTCACTCAGCCTGTCTTCAGGGCTCAGCCCCGTTGTAGCGCGTATCAGAGTTTCATGCCTTATTGTGCCAGAACTGCCTTCCACTGGACGCACGGACCGCGTTGTGTTCATCCATTCACCAGTTGACGGACGTTTGGGTGATTTCCACCTTTTGGCTGTTGTGAATACAGAACGCTGTGAACATGTGTGTGCAAGTTTTTGAACACCTGTTTTCAGCCTGCGGGTGACACCGCTGGGTCTTACGATTCTATGATGAGCTCCGTTCCCTTTCTGGGGAAGCGCCCTGCTGTTTTTCACGGCGGCTGCAACACGTGACACAACAGCAATGCACAAGGGTTTCCGTCTCTCCGCATTCTTGCCAGCACCTGGTTTTTAGATTTTTTTGATTACGGTCATCCTAGCGGGTGTGAGGTGATGTCTCCTTGTGGTTCTGATTTGTGTCTCCCTCATCAGCCTTCTTCCTGCTTCTTGGAGTGGCAAAGATGGGTCAGGCTTAAATTTCCCCATCCCCACGATCCAGCAGGAACAGAGCACCTTTCTCCCGCGAGGCCCAGCAGAGACCTTAGGACTGAAGCTTGTTGGCCCAGTTCAGGTTCCTGTCTGTAGGTGCAGGGCTTTGACTGGAGAGGCCACACACTGAAGTCATCCTCTCGAGGTGGGGGAAAGGGGTCAGCCCCTCCTGGACGCCACCAGAGGCGAACAGTGGTCACTGGACCCCCTACCTGCCTCCTGCCTTAGTGGCCATTCTGGGATTACAGGCTGTCGGATGCCATCTGTAAGGGAGGTGACCCGGGTACTGTGCCAAGCCTCCATCCTCTGCCTTCATTTCCAAACGCTGTGTTCAAAGCGCCTCTTGTTACCTTCTGCTTGTGGGGAGGGTGGCGGTCCCAGCTCTGACCCAGGCTTCCCTGGAACCCTGCCACTGGGGGCAGCTCCAGGCCCAGCCCAGGCCCTTCCTTCCTCTGCTGACCTCTTGACCTCCCCTGGGTACCAGGCAACCTTGAACATCACAAGGAAACAGGCTTTGCCTGGAACGGCCGCTGCCACCAGTCTTATTAGTTAAAAATGGCTGGCGGTGGCAGAGGGAGCCGCGCTTACCGATTTCTCATCCCATCGCTCATGCCAAGGCTGCTCACCTGAGGTTTGTCTCCCTCACTCCCCCAGCTCCACTTCAAGCCCTGAGGTATTGAAATGGGGGTAATACAGAAGCACAAGGACTCATGAAGATCGGGTTTGTGACCATAATCCAGGGCAGAAAACGGAAGGAGGCAGGGAGCAAACAGAAGCCCAGAGAGGGCAAGACATTTGCTCAGGACCACACAGTAAAGGAGAAGCAGATCGGATTTAGTCTTCACCATTTTCTTTCCAACGGCAGGATAATTGCCTTACAATGCTGTGTTGGTTTCTGCCATACAGCAACTTGAACCAGTCGTAACTATATACGGCCTCTTTGTCTTCAGCCTCCTTCCCCCCACCCCCCACCCCACCCCTCTGTTTTTAAAATTATGTTTTATTGTAGTAAAAACATGTAACATGGACTTCCCTGCTGGGCCAGGGGTTAGGAATCTGCCTGCCAGCGCCGGGGAGATGGGTTTGATTCCCCGGTCTGGAAAGATTCCACGTGCCATGAGGCAATGAAACCCCCAGGCTGCAACTACGGCGCCTTCTTGCCACAACTGCCGAAGCCCGCGCGCTCTGGGGCCCACGTGCCGCAGCCGCTGACGTCTGTGCCCCGGAGCCCGGCAAGAGGAGCCACTGCAATGAGCAGCCCACACACCACAACTGGAGAGTAATCCCAGCTCGCCACAGCTAGAGCAAGCCCACGCACGACAATGAAGACCCAGCGCAGCCAGAAACAATGATCGGAAAAAAACACATCACATAAAACTTTCCATTATGATCAGTGTATAGCTCGCTGGCATGAAATGTGTTCACGTTGTTGGGCAACCATCCCTGCCATCCATTTCCAGAACACTTTCAGCTTGCAAACCTGAAACTCTGTCCCCGTTAAGTAACTCTCCATCCCTCCCCTGCCCCCGCCACTTGTCTCCACTTCTTCTTTTTTTAAAAATAATTTTATTTATTTAATTTAGTTTTGGCAGTGCTGGGTCTTTGTTGCTGCGGCGGCCTGCTTTCCTCTAGTTGGGGTAGAGTGTGGGCTGCTGTCTAGTTGCCGTGCACGGACTTCTCAGGCAGCGGCTTCTCTTGTTGAGGTGCCCGGGCTCTGGAGCACATATGGGCTTAGTTGCTCTGTGACATGTGGGATCTTTCGGGACCAGGGATTTAACCCGTGTCTCCTGCATTGGTGGGTGGATTCTTTACCACCGACCCACCAGGGAAGCCCCTGTCCCCACTTCTTAAGTCACACTTGAACCACTTCCTCCTAGCAACTGGGATCAGAAGACTGGAAAGCGATTCCAACTTGGTTCTCACCCTACCTGGTTTTAAGCCGCTGACTTGTGCCCCTGTTCTGGAAGGTTTAGGACCGCTGGGGTCTCGTCCACGGGATGCCAAGCTGGGTCGTGAATGGTCTGACCTGAGGAAGTTGTCATGAGGATAATGCTGACTCCCTGGGGTGGGGGCTGCTGTTCTCCTCCCTGCAGAGACAGAAAACTGAGGCCCAGGCACGTGACAGTCCGTGTCCAGCGAATCTCAGACCTTGCCCCGTGGGCCCGGGAGGGCCTCTGGACAGGGTGGGCCTTGGCTGGCCTGAGGGGCTGGTCCCCAGTGCAGGGTCCTGGGCAGGACGCGCAACTGGTGCTTCAGGAGGCCTTGCAAGTGCAGAGCAATGCCTCCATTTCTGATGGGAAACTGAGTCACCGTTCACGGCCAGAGAAATGTTGGGACCTAGCTTTTTGCCCTCCTGACCCCTGTCGCCACTCCTAAACAGGCCCTTGGGCGGGTCTCAGCTCTGTGGGTTGGCGGGGGGCCCGCGGCCTGTTTTTCCACCAAGCGCTTAGGTTGACACCAAGAGGGGTGAGGCCTCAGCGCTGGTGATTATTTTTTTAACCTTTGCAGTTGCAGCCAGACGCTGAAATGCTCTTGCCCCCCACAGCCGACCGGGCTATGCCCAGTGATGCCACACGGAGGCCTGACCCGCCGGATGCCTGGACGCCAGGCCTCCCCAGACCGCACGGTCCCGGGGCTGCCTCCAGCTCCACGTCTGGATTTCTCGACTTGGTCCCGGTTTCCAGCTGGAACAAAAGGATCCGCATGGAGACAACTTGAGCCCTGCCTGCTTGCACAAAGCCTGGGGGTTTACGGCTGGGTCTGCGCCCCTGCCTGCCTCTCCCAGGTGGAGCCGCTCCAGGCCTGATGTCAAAGGCCACTCTTGGCCCACAAGGCCCATGGTTCTACCTGGATCCCGACCAGCCTGGCCCAGGCATGTGGTGCCAACCAGACACCTTGACCGCATGCCCAAGGCACGGCTGTTGGTACCCTGATGTCATCTCTCCCAGGCCGTCTGTCTCCCAGCGGCCTCACCATCCACTCCACGCTGGGCCTAAGGCCTGGGCCGCGTCTGAGACTCCTCTCTCCACCCCCCACCACGCTCAGTTTGTCAGCAGCCCTCGTCCCCTCAGCCTCCAAAACATACAAATCCAAGCAATGTGCTCCTCCCTGCAGCCTGGCCCTGGTTTCCGCCCTGCTGACTCCTACCTGGACACTGCCCCCACTTCCCTAGCATAGCCGCAGGGGATGTCTCTGATCCATAAATCAGATCCTGTTCCTCTCTGGTTCACACACCCCCCATGGCTCCCTATTACTCTCAGAATAAATTCCACCTCCTGTCTGTGGCCTGCAAAGCCCCACCTGATCCGACTTCATCCCATCCCTCCCGCCTATCTCTTCCTTCCCTCACCCTGTTCCAGCCACACTGGCCTCCTCACTGTTCTGCCAACAGCTAAGCCCTTTCCCACTCCAGGACCTTTGCACGAGCCATCCTTTCTGTCTGAAATTCTCATTCTTCCTATTTACAAGGTACTTTCCTGCCCTTCAGATCTCAGCTTAAATGTCACCATCCTCAGGAGGCCTCCTCAACTCCTGAGCAAAATTACCTTCACTCAACTTTCTTCCAAACATTCTTCACTCTTTGAAATTATCTTCTTTGTGTGTATGTTCACAGAAATACAAACAGTCTTTTATCCCCAGCCTATACCATCACTCCCAACACAGTAAATGGATGCTGTCTTCTCGAGGACAAAGGGATATACCAGCCCCAATGTCAAGGTTTGAGGAACATCTACCCCTCTGAGGCCCCCTAACCTTCCCAGCAATGCCCCAGGATTTAGAACCAAGAACTTCACTCTCAATACATGGCTGAATGCTTGGAGATATGATTGGGGTGCAGCCATGGAGGGCCAGGAGGAGGGGACATCTAAGCTCCAGCTGAAGGAGCTATGAGAATAAACCAGTCAGAGGCCGCAAAGCGTGCTCAGGTTGGGGGGACCAGTGTGGGCAAAAGCTTGAGGGTGGTGAGAACAAGGCCGTGTTCCCAGACCTGGGTGTGGTGGAGCGCAGGGGGCTGGGGAGACAGGCCAGACAATGAAGTCTAGACTTCATCCTGGGGCGATAGGAAGACAGGGGAGGTGTGTGGACCCCATTGCGCTGTGCTGGGCACTGGGAGGCTCCTTCCCTAGACGTCAGCACCCTGCGGGTTGCTCATATTTGCTGGGAACATCTCAGAGCAGCTTTATATGAATTCCTGTGGAGAACTGTCTCTGACGGGCCAGGCCACTTGCCATCTGCGCCACCACAGGACTCGGGGAGGTCTGTTGGTCTTCAGGAGCCTCCCAGGCCCAGATAACACCCCGATAGCATCATCGACCTGCTGCTGCCCCTCGGCCTCCCCTGAGGACAGCTGGGTCCCCCAGGCCCTAGGCCTGGCTACCCCTTCCAGGCCCTCAGTGGATGCCAAAGACCTCTCTCCTTACTCCCCTGGAATTTTCCTTGCAGGCCCTGCCAACGCCTCCAGGAATATATTAAAAAGAAACTGTTTCCAGTCCGAGCAGGGCTGTTTTATGGTTCTAGAGGCTGGGAGGCTGACCGCAGAGTGGAAAGGCCGTGTCATGACGCTGTTCCTTCGGCAGAGCGGCTCGGATCCTGCTTGCCTCCTGGGCCCTCCTTAGAGGCCCAGGCTCTATCAGGGTTTCCTAGCCAAGCAAAGCCCCCCTTTCACCCCTGTCCCCCAGAAGGGTAGAAAGTCCCCAGCAAAGCAGAGGCTCAGGGTAAAGCTGGGAGCTCGTGCTTTTCCCAACATTTATTCATTCGACAAATACCTGCTGAGCCCCTACTGTGTGCTGGTGTCTTTGGGTGCTGGGGACATAGGAATAAGTGGGGACTGTCCTGTCCTTGAGTGGGGACCAGAATCAGGTGGGAAAGTGTGCTACAGTACCCCAGGTCACAGGGCTCCAAAGGGGCCCAGGGGGCTTCCCTGGCGGTCCTGTGACTAAGGCTCTGAGCTTCCAATGCAAAGAGTGCAGGTTCAATCCCGGGTCAGGGAACTGGGATCCCACATGCCGCGTGGAATGGCCAAAACTTAAAAAAGGAGGTCAGGGAAGGAGGCAGCTGTCTCGAGATGATACAGGAAGTAAGAGAAGGCATAGCACCCAACACCGGCAGAGCAGTTCCAAAGCCACCTTCTTCTGTCTCATTGCGGCCGACTTCCCAAAATGTAGAAATCACTGTTTTAAAGTGAACGATTCAGTGGCGTTTAGTACATTCCCAATGTTGTGCAGCCACCACCTTTGCTTCATTCGAGAACTTTCTCATCATGCCAGAAAGAAACTTAGCACCCATTAAGAGGCACTCCCCAGCCCTCTCCCCCAGCCCCTGGCAACCGCTAATTTGCTTTCTGTCTCTATGGATTTATTTACCTGTTTGGATATTTCTCATAAACGGAGTAATACGACATGCAGCCTTGTGTGTCTGGTTTTTTAAACTCATTGTAATGGCTTTGAGGTTCATCCACGATGTGAGGTGTGTTGGGGCTTCATCCCCTTTTTTCGTCTAGATTGCCGTGAACGTCCCTCTGAGAACTGCTTTGACTGCATGGATTTTGTATGACTGTGTTTTCATAATCATTTGTCTCAAGATATTTTAAGATCTCCTCTTTGATTTCATCATTGGCCCATTGGTTTTGGTTTTTATAAAGCATTCTTATAAGCTGCTGCTGCTGCTAAGTCACTTCAGTCGTGTCCGACTCTGTGCGACCCCATAGACGGCAGCCCACCAGGCTCCCCCATCCCTGGGATTCTCCAGGCAAGCTAGTTTCTTTATTTTTTCTTTCTCTAGTTGCTGCAAGCAGGGGCTACTGTGCTTGGGCTTCTCCTTGTGGTGGCTTTTCTTGTTGTAGAGCACGGGCTTCAGGAGTTGCCATGTGCGGGCTCAGTAGCTGGGGCTCACAGGCTTAGCTGCCCCTCAGCATGTGGGATCTTCCCAGATCAGGGATCGAACCCGTGTCCCAGGAGGAGAAGGGGGCGACAAAGGATGAGATGGTTGGATGACATCACCGACTCAATGGACATGAATTTGAGCAAACTCCGGGGAGATAGTGAAAGACAGGGAGGCCTGGTGTGCTGCAGTCCGTGAAATCGCAAAAAGTTGGGCACTTCAGCGACTGAACGACAAAAACAACCCCTGCATTGGTGGGCAGCCTCTCAACCACCGGACCAGCAGGGAAGTCGGACCCACTGGCTTTTTGGTAGATGCTGTTTAGTCTCCATACCGGCGCCACTCTGAATATGTGTGTGCAAGTTTTGGTTTGAACAGGTGTCTTCACTTCTCCCGCTGCTGCTGCTGAGTTGCTTCAGTCGTGTCCGATTCTTAGTGACCCATGGACTGTGGCCCACCAGGCTCCTCTGTCCATGGGATCCTCCAGGCAAGAGTACTGGAGTGGGTTGCCACTTCCTTCTCCATCACTTCTCCTGGGTCTATGCCTGTAACTGAAATTGTTGGATCATATAGAAATTCCATGTGGAACTGTTTGATAAACCTCAAACCCATTTTCTGCAGCAAGTGAAAGCCTCTCAGTCATGTCCGACTCTTTTGTGATCCCGTGGACTATACAATCCATGGAATTCTCTAAGTCAGAATACTGGAGTGGCTAGCCTTTCCCTTCTCCAGGGGATCTTCCCAGCCCAGGGATTGAACCCAGGTCTCCCACACTGCAGGCAGATTCTTTACCAGCTGAGCCATAAGGGAAGCCCAAGAATACTGGAGTGGGTAGCCTATCCCTTCTCCAGCAGATATTCCTGATCCAGGAATCAAACCAGGGTCCCCTGTATTGCAGGCAGATTCTTTACCAACTGAGCTATCAGGGAAGCCCCCTTTTCTGCAGCAAAGCTGGGTTCATTATGCTGAGTTTGGTAAACCAGGCACACATGAACCCATCTTTGGACAATTCAGACCCAAGAAGCCACTCTGACCCACCCAGAACCAGGTAGCCAGGAAATCAGCTGACAATGCCCCAGGACCGTGTGCCCAGGAACTGTCCACGTTAATTCCCTCTATGATTTGGCAAACCTTCTGCTGAAACTCCATTGGCACAGGGAATTCTCAGGCCCGAGTGACTGCTGTCCTGTCCTACTGACTGGAGTCTGGGTCCTGGCCCCAGCTTGTAGTCAGCCCAACCTGAGGCCCTGACTAAGCCCCTGGTCCACCTCCTGCCAGCACATATCACTGAGGGCTGCCAGCCACTTGGGTCTTGCTCTATCAGAGCAGGCGAGAATCACTGGTTTAATGATGTCCCTCATCCTCCATGAAGTACTCCCATTGTTCATTATAAAAATGTTCAGAGTGAAAAAGTGAAAGTGTTAGTTGCTCAGTCATGTCTAACTCTTTGCAACCCCATGGACTGTAGCCCACCAGGCTCCTCTGTCCATGAGATTCTCCAGGCAATTTTAAAACATACCGCCAAATTGAGAGAATCATATATTACCCGCACCATGGACCCATTTCTCAGATTCTAAATTGTCAAGCATTGGCCTCACAGGCTTCCTTTACCCTCTTCATTATTTTTAAACAGCTTTCACACAACCTACAATGCACTCTTCTTTTAAACTGAAGTATAGTTGATTAATGTTGTGTTAATTTCTGCTGTACAGCAAAGTGATTCAGTTTTATATATATATATATATCAGAGAAAGCAATGGCACCCCACTCCAGTACTCTTGCCTGGGAAATCCCATGGTTGGAGGAGCCTGGTGGGCTGCAGTCCATGGGGTAGCTAGGAGTTTGACATGACTGAGCGACTTCACTGTCGCTTTTCACTTTCATGCATTGGAGAAGGAAATGGCAGCCCACTCCAGCGTTCTTGCCTGGAGAATCCCAGGGACGGGGGAGCCTGGTGGGCTGCCGTCTATGGGTCACACAGAGTCGGACACGGCTGAAGTGACTTAGCAGCAGCATGTGTGTGTGTGTGTGTGTGTGTGTGTTAGTCGCTCGATTGTGTCCGACTCTGCAACCCCATGGACTCGCCAGGGTCCTCTGTCCGTGGGATTCTCCAGGCAAGAATACTCGAGTGTGTTGCCGTTCCCTTCTCCAGGGGATCCTGAGCCAGGGATTGAACCCAGGTCTCCTGCATTGCAGGCAGATTCTTGACTGTCTGAGCCAATAGGGAAGCCCGATACATATAATACAGTCTTTTTTTACGTATTCTTTTCCATTGTGGTTTATCACAGGGCACTGAATATAGTTCCTCATGCTGTACAGTGGGGCCTCATCTACCCATTCTGTATTTGCTAATTTGCATCTGCTAACCCCAAACTCTCAATCCATTCCTGTCCCATCCCTCCTGCTTGGTAACCACAGCTCTGTTCTCTACGTCTGTGAGTCTGTTTCCGTTTCGTGAAAGTCACTCAGTCGTGTCTGAATCTTTGTGACCCCATAGACTATACAGTCCGTGGAATTCTCCAGGCCAGAATACCGGCGTGGGTAGACTTTCCCTTTTCCAGGGGATCTTCCCAACCCAGGGATCAAACCCACGTCTCCCGCATTGTGGGAGGATTCTTTACCAGCTGAGCCACAAGGGAAGCCTGTGAATACTGGAGTGGGTAGCCTATCCCTTCTCCAGGGGATCTTTCCAACCCAGGAATCAAACCAGGGTCTCCTGCATTGCAGGCAGATTCTTTACCAACTGAGCTATCAGGGAAGCTTCTGTTTCATAGATAGGTTAATTTGTGTCGTATTTTATTGCATATAGGTGATGTCATATGGTATTTGCCTTTCCGTTTCTGACTTACTTCATTTCGGATGATAATCTCTGCATCCATCCATGTTGCTCCAAATGGTATTGTTTCATTTTTTATGGCTGAGTAATATTCCACTGAACACATGTATCCCCTCTTTATCCATTCATCTGTCTATGGACACGTAAGTTGCTTCCACATTGTGGCTATTGTGAATAGTGCTGCAATGAACACTGGGGTGCATGCACCTTTTTGAATTAGAGTTTTGTCTGAATATACGCCCGGGTGTGGGATTTCAGGATTGTATGGCAACTCTACTTTTAGCTTTCTGAAGATACTCCATACTGTTTCCCAGGGTGGCCGCACCAACTTACATTCCCTCCCACAGTGTAGGAGGGTTCCGATTTCTCCAGACCCTCTGTTGCCCTTGTTATTTGTAGCCATTTTAATGATGCCATTCAGACCAGTATGAGGTGATACCTCACCATAATTTTTAGTTAATGTATCCTTTTCAAACGGGTATGTGTGTGCTGTCGCTCCAGTCGTGTCCGACTTTTTGCCTCCCCACAGACTCGTCCACCAGGCTCCTCTGTCCATGGGATTCTCCTGGCCAGAATACTGGAGCGGGCCATGCCCTCCTCCAGGGGATCCTCCTGACCCAGGGGTTATACCTGCATCTCTCATGCCTCCCACATTGGCAGGGGGGTTCTTTACCGCTAGTGCCACCTGGGAAGCCCTTCAAAGTGTACAATTCAATCCTGTTTAATATACTCACAGTGTTGTGCAGCCATCACCTCTCTCTAAGTTCTATTCTAGAACACTCCCTTCATCCCCCAAAGGAAACCCCATCCCCATGAGCAATCCCTCCCATTTTCCTCCCCAGTCCCTGGCAACAGCTAATTGGCTTTCTAGCTCTGTGGATTGGCCTGTTCTGGGCATTTCATATAAACAGAATCATACATGATGTGGGGTTTCGTGGCTAGTTTCCTCCGCTCAGCATGATGTTTTCAAGGTTACTCTATTCTCAATGTATTTTTACTTTATTTTAGAGCACTCCCAGGCCTTGAGTCTTTTCTCTGTTTCTCTGCCACTTGGCTCGAAAAACAATGGGAATTTTCATAGGCTCCCACGATGCATCACCCATCTCCCAATTTCCCCAGCTGTCTCAAAAGATGACATTTTACAGCTGGTGTGTTAGAATCAGGTTCCAAACAAAGTCTGTATTTGGTTGTCATCTCCCTTAAGTCAGGCTTCCCTTGTGGCTCTGCTGGTAAAGAATCCACCTGCAAGGCGGGAGACCTGAGTTTGATCCCTGGGTTGGGAAGATCCCCTGGAGAAGGGAAAGGCTACCTACTGTAGTATTCTGGCCTGGAGAATTCCACGGACTGCATAGTCCATGGGGTCGCAAAGAGTCGGACTTGCACTTCACTTCACTTTCACTTCAGTCTCTCCTTGGTGGCGGTGGTGTAATTGCTAAGTTGCGCCTGACTTTTTGCCACCCCGCAGACTCTAGTCCGCCAGGCTCCTCTGTCCATGGAATTCTCCAGGCAAGAATACTGGAGTGGGTTGCCATTTCCTTCTCCAGGAGATCTTCCAGACCCAAGGTTTGAACACCCATCTCCCGCATTGCATTCGGACTCTTTACCGCTGAGCCACCAGGGAAGCCCCTACATGGAAAATACTTCGCCTAAAATGTATTGGCGCTCAACGGTCATCAGAGAAATGCAAATCAAAACTGCAGTGAGGGGACCTCCCTGGTGGTCCAGTGGTTAAGAATTCGCCTCCCAATGCAGGGGGTGAGTGTTTGATCCCTGGTCAGGGAACTAAGATACCACACACCACAGAGCAACTAAGCCCATAAGCCACGACTGCTGAGCCCGGAGCCACAGCGAAAGACCTGCCTAATGTAAAGAAGATCCCACGTACTGCGGCAAAGACCCGGCACAGCCAAGTTAATCAATTAATTAATTTTTAAAAAGTCAAGGAGGTCTGGAGCAGAGGCATCGATGGACAGTCAGGAGTGGACTAAAGCGCAGGAATTCCTGTATCAGCATCAACAGCGCACGGAAATCACCCGCCATGATGAAGGCTTGGCACAGCCACACGGACCACGGGACCCAGCCAGCCAACGTCAGCCGCCTTTGTCATTTGTCACGTGGTAGGCAAGCGACAGGAAGGACCATGGGTCAGAGAAGGAGTGGTACGTGGTTCATGCCATTTACTGTGATGATCTGGAATGCTCCAGCTTATCAGCAACAGAGGTTAACGCTGACATCAGGCAGGACCTAAATCAGAAATATTCACTGGAAGAACTGATGCCGAAGCTGAAACTCCAATACTTTGGCCACCTGATGCAAAGAACTGACTCACTGGAAAAACCCTGATGCTGGGAAAGATTGAAGGCGGGAGGAGAAGGGGACGACAGAGGATAAGATGCTTGGGTGGCATCACTGACTTGATGGACAGGGGTTTGAGCAGGCTCCGGGAGTTGGTGATGGACAGGGAAGCCTGTCGTGCTGCAGTCCGTGGGGTCAAAAAGAGCAGGACACAACTGAGTGACTGGACTGAACTGAACTGGATCAGGAAGAGTCCTTTGGGACTTTGCAAGGTGATTAAGACCTCACCTTCCAACGCAGGGGATGCAAGTTCGATCCCCGGTCAGGGTGCTCAGATCCCACATGCCTCACAGCCAAAACATGCCTCACATGCCAAAAACAGAGAACAAAAATTAAAGCAGAAGCAATATTGTAACAGATTAAAGAGACATGCCTCACAGCCAAAAACAGAGAACAAAAATTAAAGCAGAAGCAATATTGTAACAGATTAAAGAGACTTAAGAATGGCCCACATCAAGATAAAATCTTTAAGAAAGGGAAGAGTACTTTGACCTGGCAGGAACCTTCTCCTTGCTTCTACCGGAGCCTCTCTTCATCCCCTTTCCTTCCCTCTCTTCTCTCAGGGTGACACCTGCATTGTTGGGATGGCCTCCGGGGGCTCCAACAAACATCTAGCACATCTAATCCTTTCTCGATGTCCCTGGATTACGCTCCTTCCACAAATACCCATATTCTCAGGGACTCGTCCACCTCCCTGTTGTTTGCACGTGTGGGGTAACAGGGGTAGACCTCGTGTGCCCTGTTCTGTGCTGTGATTTGTTTTCACTTACACCATCTCCCAGAAGTCAGTCCCTATCACATCTCACAGCACTGCTCCTCCCCTTTTCATGGAATATTCACCTAACATGCAATTCACCATCTTAAAGTGGATGATTCGGGGGCACGTAGTACATCGACAATGCTGTGCAATCACCAGCTCTCTCTGCTTTCTCTTTTTAATTTTATTGGGGTATAGGTGATTTATACTGTTGGGTTAATTTCTGCTGTGCAGCAGTGATTCACTTTTATATATATATATATTCTTTTCTGTTATGGTTTATCACAGGATATTGAATATAATTCCCTGTGCTTTATGGTGGGAAGTTGTTTCTCTCCACTTTCTAATCATTTTTTATCAAGCCCACAAAATACCTGGTAGCCTTGAACAGCCACCCCCGACTCCCTCCTTCCCCTCATGCTCTAACAACCACTGACCTGCTTTTCATCTCTGTTCTGGGCCGGTAATACATGTAGAACAACACACTCTGGCCGTCTGTGTCTGGCTTCTCTCACTCAGCATGATGCCTCCGTCCATGCTGCAGCACGTGTGCGTCTCCACTCCTTTTTGACGGCTGAATAATATTGGATTGTAAGTTGTACAAGAAAAAATCCCAGTCCTTCTGTATGTCTCCTTTACTCACACGCTACAATCATACAACACTTCTGACAACCAGCTCTATGCGTCATCTTCCCCCCAAAACTGAGCAATTCTGTGACACCAGCTGGGTGTACTACAATTCAACTCAATTCTCACACTGTCAGTCTGGAGAAAACATCAGATCCCACAGGCTAAGGGCTCAGTTCTATGAGATTGTCCCTCCTCTCGGAGGCCAGTTACAAGTAATAGGCTAGCCACAACTTCTGTTTGACTTGACTAGAAGGGGCTTCCATGACCTTCTCCCTCTTGGATTCAATTCTGTGCCAGAGCAGCTCACAGAACTCAGGGAAAGACATCCATTTACCAGTTTATTGAAGGTTATGATAAGAGACACAGATGAGGAGCCAGATGAAGCGAGACGTAGGCGAGGTCTGGGAGGGTCCTATGCACAGGAACTGTCCGTGTGGAGTTAGGATGCATCATTCCCTCTGTGTGGATGTGTTCACACACCTGGAACCTGAGCCCCATACTGTTGAAATTTTTATGGAAGCTTCCTCACATAAGCATGGTCAATTGTTAACTATGTTTCCAGCCCCCCTTCTCTTTCTGGAGCTTAGAGGGTAAGATCGAAAATTCCAGTCTTCTACCCATGGCTCCATCTTTCTGGTGATCAGCTGCCATCCAGGAGCCCAATCAGAATCACTTCATTCAAACAAAAGATGCTCCTGGTGTTCCTATCACTTAGTGGGTGACAAGAGTTGCTTGTTGCTGTTCCTGTGCCAGGAACGGGTGGCAGAAATCTATCTACACATTTTCTATTATCTCACACACAGACACATCATGGTTTGTTCATTTGTCTGTCGGTGAACATTTGGACTGTTCCCACTTTTGGCTCTTACGACTTGTGCTGCTATGGACATTTGTTCACAAGTGTTTCTCAGAGCCCCTGTTCCCGGTTCTTCGGGAACCTGTTGCTAGGAGCAGAAGTGCTGGTAGCTCTGTTTGGCTTCCCAGGTGGTGCTAGAAGTGAAGAACCTGCCTGCCAATGCAGGAAACAAGAGAGGCAGGTTCAGTCCCTTGGTTGGGAAGACCTGCTGGAGAAGGGTGTGGCAACCCACTCCAGTATTCTTGCCTAGACAGTCCTGTGGACAGAGGAGCCTGGTGGGCCACAAATTCATAGCGTCGCAAGAGTCAGACACAACTTAAGTGGCTTAGCATGCAGTCACTGGGTTTAACATTTCTAGGAACTTGCCACCTATTTAGTTATTTATCTTCTCTACCTCCTTAAAAAAATTATTTATTTGGCTCCATTGGATCTTAGTTACAGCATGCAGTCTCTCTAGTTGTGGTGGGCAACTGTAGCTGCCCCAAGGCAGGTGGGAGCTTAGTTCCCTAACCAGGGCTCAAACCTACCTCCCATGCATGGGAAAGGAAACTTTTTTTCCTCTGTTAAGGTTAAGCAGGGCATTTATTTCTTTTTAATAATTAATTTTATCGGTGGTCACACTGGGTCTTCGTTTCTGTGCGAGGTCTTTCTCTAGCTGCGGAGAGTGAGAGTTACTCTCCAGGTGCGTTTCGTGGGCCTCTCGCTGTGGAGGCTTCTCTTGCTGTGGAGCACAGGCTCTGGCACACAGGCTTCAGCAGTTGCAGGACATGGGCTCAGTGGTTTTGGCTGGTGGACTCAACTGCTCAGGGATTGGACCTGGATCCCCTCCATTGACAGGCAAATTCTTACCCACTGTATCACCAGTGGGTGATACATCTAGAAGGTGAATTCTTAGTCACCAAAGTACCAGGGACAATCTCTCTACTTCCTTTTTTTAAAAAAATATTTATTTCTGTTTTATTTGTTTGGCTGCGCCGGTTCTGAGTCACAGCGTGCAGCACCTTCAATCTTCATTACAGTGTGCTGGAACTTCAGTTGTGATATGCAGCCTCTTAGTTGCCACCTTTGGGATCCAGTTCCCTCAGCAGGGATGGAACTTGGACCCCTGCATTGGGAGCTCAGAATCTTAGCCCCTGGACCACCAGGGAAGTCCGTCTACCTCCTTTTTGAAAGCTACATAAGATTCTATTGTAAGGGCACACAGCAGTTGACTCACCAGACCCTTCTGATTAAGCACCTTCTGCACACGTAGCTTCTGGTTTTCCCACACGGCAGTAGAGATCCCAGTACCGCACCCCGTGGGTGGCCATGTGACTTCATCTGAGTAAATTACTGGATGTGCAAAGCCTCAGCTGAATGATCTGTGCATCTCTACGTTGAGTCCCTTTTCCCAAATTGCCCACTGGGGCTTTCACACACACGGAGTTGATCACTGCATCCCCACCCATTCAGCCTTATCTCTCACACTTAGAAGAGGGCTAATGTGAAAGTCAGTCACGCTTCTCACTGGCCTTTCAATTTGTATGCTTTTTTATCTGCTTTAGATCTCAGCCCTTTTTTTTCGTTATTATTACTGTTGCTATGATGTATTGGTTCATAGTCTTTCCCGGTTTGGGGTGGGGGCTAGTTTTTGCCCTCTAGGCATAGTTCAGATATTCGTGAAATTCACGCAGGGTGGGGAGAGAGCAGCCCTCAAGTTTCACACACAGAGCCAAACTCTAAGGCCATGCCCTGAGGACTAGTGGGAACTTGGAAAGGAGTCTTAATATAATATCATTTACTTACCTGTTCAACCAACGTTCAGAGAGCCTGACTGTGTGGTAGACCTCTTTATAGGCTGAACTTGACTGGGAGATGATAAGTTGAAATCCTAACCCCTGTCACTTACAAATGTGACCTTATTTGGAAAAAGAATCTTTGCAGTTGTCATCAAGATGAGGTCATGCTGGAGCAGGGTGGACCTTAATCCAATGATTGCTATTCTTATAAAATGCAGGGAGGGACTTCATTGGTGGTCCGGTGGTTAAGAATCTGCCTGCCAATGCAGGGGACATGGGTTTGACTCCTGCTGCGGGAAGATTCCATGCGCCTTCGGGCAGCTAAGCCCGTGTGCCACAATTACTGAAGCCCGTGCTCTGCGACGAGAGAGGCCACTGCAACGAGAAGCCCACGCGCCGCAACTAGACAAAGCCCGCACAGGGCCACGAAGACACAGCACAGCCGTACATAAATAAATAAAAATTTTAAAAGTGGAGGAGAGGACACAGATACAGAGAAGAACTTTATGTGAAGATGGAGACAGAGATTGAAGCGATACAGAAGCAAGCCAAGCCATGCTCGAGCCTCCAGAATTGGGGAGAGGCAAGGAAAGATCCTTCTCTAAGACTTTCAAAGGGAACCACCCCTGTGCTGACATGCTGATTCCAGACTTCTGGCCTCCAGAACTGTAAGAGAATAAGTTTCTCATGTTGGAAGCCACCACTTGTAGTCATTTATATGGCAGCCTCCAGAAACGCACAGACTTCAGGTTAGAGCTTCACAATACTTCACAAGGGGAAGGGAGGCAGGAGAAAGACAGATAGACACACTATATAAAGTTTTATCTGGAAGAAGAGAGAATCAGTTCAATGATACATGTGAAAAAGAGTGATTTGATCATCTCGGGAAAGCCAGCGAAGGCTTCCCTGAAACCTGACATCCGAGCCAAGATCTGAAGATATTAGTAAGTCAGGGATGTGGGGAACACCATTCAAAGCAGACGGAATAGCCTGTGAAAAGGCCCTGAGACCAGAAGTGCTTTTGAAGAACAGAAATAAGGTCTTCTGGGGAAAGGAGAAGGGAGCTGGTAATGAGACTGTAGTTTCCACAAGACATTTGACAAGCATGAAATTTCTGGAAGCTAAAGGCATTCTTAATCCAAAAGATCTGCATTGATTTCCCACCATAGACACTTCCCAGCTGTGTGGCCTCAGTGATTTTGCCTCTCTGAGCTTCAGTCTCTGCCTATACATTGCTGATTATGCAAGTCCTTGCTTGGCCAAGGAGAGTGAATGAAATGACCCATGTGATGTGCCTCCCTATCCTTCACTATCTCCCGGAGTTTTCTCAAACTCATGTCCGTTGAATCGGTGATGCTATCCAGCCATCTCATCCTCTGCCACCTCTTCTCCTTTTGTCTTCAGTCTTTCCCAGCATCAGGGTTTTTCCCCAGTGAGCCAGTTCTCCACATCAGGTGGCCAAAGTATTGGAACTTCAGCTTCAGTATCAGTCCTTCCAATGGGTATTCAGGGTTGATTTCCTTTAGGATTGACTGCTTTGATCTCCTTGCTGTCCAAGTGACTCTCAAGAGTCTTCTCCAACACCACAGTTCAAAAGCGTCAATTCTTTGGCGTTTACCCTTCTTTATGGCCCGACTCTCACATCCATACTTGACTACTGGGAAAACCATAGCTTTGACTAGACGGACCTTTGTTGGCAAAGTGACGTCTTTGCTTTTTAAAATGCTGTCTAAATTTGTTATCTTTGAGGATTTGAAATAGCTCAGCTGGAATTCCATCACCTCCGCTAGCTTTGTTTGTAGTGATGCTTCCTAAACCCCTGTTGACTTCGCATTCCAGGATGTGTGGCTCTAGGTGAGTGATCACACCATCATGGTTATCTGGGTCATGAAGATCTTTTTTGTATAGTTCTTCTGTGTATTCTTGTCACCTCTTCTTAATATTTTCTGCTTCCATTAGGTCCATACATTTTTGTCCTTATGGAGCCCATCTTTGCATGAAATGTTCCCTTGGTATCTCTAATTTTCTTGATGAGAGCTCTAGTTTTTCCCATTCTGTTGTTCTCCATTTCTTGGTGTTGATCACTGAGGAAGGCTTTCTTATGTCTCCTTACTATTCTTTGGAACTCTGCATTCAGATGGGAATAGCTTTCCTTCCCTCTGCTTTCCTTCCCTCTTTCTTCCTTCAGCTTCTCCTTTTCTCAGTTATTTGTAAGCCCTCCTCAGACTATCATTTTGCCTTTTTTGCACTTCTTTTTCTTGGGGATGGTCTTGATCTCTGCCTCCTGTACAATGTCACGAAACTCCATCCATAGTTCTTCAGGCACTCTATCAGATCTAATCCCTTGAATCTCTTTGTCACTTCCACTGTATAATCGGAAGGGATTTGATTTAGGTCATACCTGAATGGTCTAGTGGTTTTCCCTACTTTCTTCAATTTCAGTCTGAATTTGGTAATAAAGAGTTCAGGATCTGAGCCACAGTCAGCTCCCAGTCTTGTTTTTGCTGACTGTATAGAGCTTCTCCATCCTTGGCTGCAAAGAATATAATCAATCTGATTTTGGTGTCGACCATCTGGTGATGTCCATGTGTAGAGTCTTCTCTTGTGTTGTTGGAAGAGGGTGTTTGCTATGACCAGTGTGTTCTTTTGGCAAAACTCTGTTACTTTGCCCTGCTTCAGTTTGTACTTCAAGGCCAAATTTGCCTGTTACTTGAGGTATCTCTTGACGTCCTGCTTTTGTATTCCAGTCCCCTATGATGAAAAGGACATCTTTTTTGGGGGGTGTTAATTCTAGAAGGTCTTGTAAGTCTTCATAGCACTATTCAACTTCGCCTTCTTTGGCATTACTGATTGGGGCATAGACTTGGATTATTGTGATATTGAATGGTTTCTTTGGAAACAGAGATCATTCTATCATTTTTGAGACTGCACCCAAGTACTGTATTTCAGACTCTTTGGTTGACTATGAGGGCTACTCCATTTCTTCTAAGGGATTCTTGCCCACAGAAATAGGTATAATGGCCATCTGAATTAAATTCGCCCATTCCAGTCCATTTTAGTTCACTGATTCTTAAAACGTCTGTGTTCACTCTTGCCATCTCCTGTTTGACCACTTGCAATTTACCTTGATTCATAGACCTAATATTCCAGTTTCCTATGCAATATTATTCTTTACAGCATCAGACTTTACTTCCATCACCAGACACATTCACAACTGGACACTGTTTTTGCTTTGGCTCTTCATTCTTTCTGGAGCTATTTCTCCACACCTCTCCAGTAGCATATTGGGCGCCTACCGACCTGGGGAGCTCATCTTTCAGAGTCCTATCTTTTTGCCTTTTCATACTGTTCATGGGGTTCTCAAGGCAAGAATACTGAAGTGGTTTGCCATTCCCTTCCCCAGTGGACCACGTTTTGTCAGAACTCTCCGCCATGACCCATCTGTCTTGGGTGGTCCTACACGGCATGGCTCACAGTTTCATTGAGTTAGACAAGGCTGTGATCCATGTGATCAGTTTGATTAGTTTTCTGTGATTGTGTTTTTCATTCTGTCTCCCTCTGATGGATAGAGATAAGAGGCTTATGGAAGCTTTCTGATGGGAGAGACTGTAGGGGAAACTGGGTCTTGTTCTGATGGGCGGGGCCATGCTCAGAAAATCTTTAATCCAATTTTCTGTTGAAAACAGGTTGTGTTCCCTCCTTGTTGTTTGACCTGAGACCAAACTATGGTGGAGGTGATGAAGATAATGGTGACCTTCTTCAAAAGTTCCCGTGTACACACTGCCACACGCAATGCCCCCAACCCTGTAGCAGGCCACCACCAACCCACGCCTCAAGCTTCAGTGGACAGCCCTAGGGGAGTCACGTTGAATTTGTGAATGTCACTGGGCCTTGAATTCACCTCCTAGGGACTTCAATGTTGCCCAGGTCTGAGTGAGACGCTTCAGAGTGACCCCAAGAAAATAGCTTCTATCCTCTGAGTCTTGGATATCCCTCCGTAAATGCAAGCAATAATCAGTTTAGAGAGTAGAATGGTGGTCCCGCTGCCAAAGACATGTCTGTTCAAAACCTGTGAGTGTGAACTTATTTGGAGTAAAGGTATTTGGAAGTGCCATTAAGTTGAAGATATCAAGGTCAGATCACCTTGGATTATCTGGGTGGCCATTAAATCCAGTGACAAGTGTCCTTATAAGAGGCAGAAGAAGAGGATGTGATTAAAGACAGATGCAGAGATGAGGGTGATGAAGCCACAAGCCAAGAGGCCTGGAGTCCCCGGCAGCTGGAATTGACAAGGCAGGAACTACCCCTAGAGCCCTCAAGGCGAGTGTGACTGTGCTGCTGCTTAGAATAGGACCTCTGGCCTCCCTCATTGCAAGAGAATAAATTTCTGTTGTTTTAAACACCCCCTCCCAGTTTGTGATACTTTGTTACAGGAGCTGCAGGAAACTCACGCAGTCTCCTCTAACTCCATCCGCTCACCTTCTGGGCACATCTGGGCCGGGATTTGCAGTTACACATTGCTCTGAAAGTGGCTCTGCACCCAGCTTACTTCCAGGTATCCACCTTACCTCTCAGGGACCTAGTTTCTTCTCTCTTTTCTGAACAAAAAAATTTTTTTGGTCACAAAAGTGCTGCATGTGAGATCTTAGTTCCCTGGTCAGGGTTTGAACCCATAGCCCCCGCACTGGAAGCTCAGAGTCTTAACCACTGGGCCATCAGGGAAGTCCTTTCTTTTTTCCTTCCTCCCTTCCTCCTTTCTTTCTTTTCTGGTGGTAAAATACATGACAGAAAATTGACCATTTTAGCCACTTAAAGCTGACTCATTGGAAAAGACCCTGATGCTGGGCAAGACTGGGGCCAGGAGGAGAAGGGGACGACAGAGGATGAGATGGTTGGATGGCATCACCGACTCAATGGACATGGGTATGGGTGGACTCCGGGAGCTGGTGATGGACAGGGAGGCCTGGTGTGCCGCGGTTCATGGGGTCGCAGAGTCAGACACGACTGAGCGGCTGAACTGAAAGTGACAATTCAGTGCCACTTAATACATCAACTATGTGTACAACCGTTATCTCTTTCTAGTTCCGGAGCATTCTCATCACCCCAAAAGGAAACCCTGTACCCACTAAGCAGTCACTGCTCATATCCCCTCCCCCAGCCTCTGGCAGCCACTGACCTGCTTTGTCTACGACTTTGCCTGTTTGGACACTTCATAGAAATACACTCACATGCCGTGTGGCCTCTCATGTCTGGTTGCTTTCACTTAGCATAATATTTTCGAGGTTCAATACACTGCAGCATGTATCAGAGCTTTGCTCCTTTTCATGGCTGAGTAATATTCCACAGTATGGAGGCCCCACAATCTGTTTATCCATTCATCAGACACTCGGATTGTTTCCACCTCTTGGTGATTGTGCCTAGAGCTGCTGTGAATTCGTGTGTGCAGTCACCTCTTTGAGGCCCTGCTTTCAGTGTTTTTGCATATACATCCAGAAGTGAGATTTCTGGGTCATACGGCATTTCAGTGTTTATCTTTTTGAGGAACAGCCGAACTTTTCTGCAGCAGCTGCACTCTATCTGTGAAGTGGGGAGAGGGGCCAGGGTCGGGGCCCACTGGGAGATGTTATTTCGTTTCCCACCCCAACACCTTCTAAAAGAGCCACAGTGAAATTCCACCCCAAATATATCCCAGCCTGCAGCCTGGTGTGTGAAGGGATGGGGGTCCCTGGAGGCTGCCTTCTTCCCCGGAGCCTTGCCACCCACAATAGCAGCCTTGAGTCTCTTTGGGAACTGGACCTTTGAGGCCGGGCCAAAACCCACCTCTCCAGACATCCCAGTGTATCCCCCAAAAAAGCAGCCTGTGGTTGAGTTAGAATCAAGGTGGCCGCCTGCTGTCCCCCCCACCCAAGGCCTGCTGTGACCCATCATCACCTTCAAAGAGGCTGTTCAGAGAGCAGAGGAAGGCCAGAGAATATACACACAGGCCTATTTTTCTTTCCCTACCAACATCACTGGGGCTTTGGCCACAGATCCGTGTCCCACAAGAGGCTCCTTTGAAGCAAGAATGGGGCTGCGGGGTGGGGGGGGGGGCGGTGCTAGGGAAACCCACAAGCACCCACTGTTCCTGGGGAGAGCCCCCAGTGGGGTCCACAGTCAGCCCGGGCTGGCCACAACTCACCAAGGCATGCTGGTGAGGGCCACTTGTGTGGGAGCCAAGACCCCAGCAGATGGGGTTTCAGAGAGGCTGGGCTGGGGGAAAGCTAAGATCCTAAATGTCTTTTTTTCCCCAAAAGTCGTGGAATTTCCCTGGAGCAGCCATGGCCGCTGCTTACCCTCGAGGGACCTCTCTTGGTATGAAAGAAGAATTCCATTTTCCTGGACTCGGAGGCTGGCATGGAACTCAAGGAGGAGCTTGACCGAGATGTGGGGCAGAGTTGTGAATTCAGGACTGGCAAGCGAATTCCGGAGTGTGATCTGTGCTGGGTTAAGTCACTGAGTGGGACAGCCCTGGGGTTGGCTGAGATCTACCTGGAATCCAGCCTGGGCTGTGGTGGAGGCCTGTCAGGACTTTGGCATGGTCTGAAATAAATTTTAAAAAAATTTTCTTTTTTTTTTTTGACCATACCACGTGGCATGTGGGTTCTTAGTTCCCAGACCAGGGATCGAACCTGCAGCCTCTGCACAGCCTTAACCACTGGACCACCGGGGAAGTCCCTTTATAAAAAAATTTCAATTGAATTGTTAAAATGTAGACAAAGAAAAGAACTGAGAACTGGTGCTTGATGGCTGCTGGCCCCACTTTGAGGAACACACTGTGGCGGTGTTGGAACCACTAGAATCCCATTCCACAGGTGAGGCACAGAGAGCCCAAGACATTTGGGAGAGGTCACACAGCAAACCGAGAGCAGAGTGGGAATGTAAACCCAGACTTGCTTTCATTAACCCAAATCCATCAACACAGCCATGTACTGCATTTTTAAAAATATTTATCTGTTTGACTGTGCTAGGTCTTAGTTGTGGGGGATTTAGCTCCCTGACCAGGGTTGAACTTGGACCCTCTGCGTTGGGAGCGTGGAGTCTCAACCGCGGGACCACCAGGTAAGTATTATTCTTTTGAATTGAAATTTACCTTGAATTGAAATTTACCTTGTTCGATTACCCTAGGTGATTGAAATTACCTAAATTTAAGTTTAAAAATGATTTTATATGTTTATTTTTGGCTGCACCAGGTCTTCATTGCTCTGTGCGGACTTTTCTCTGATTGAGGTGAGCGGGGGCTACCCCAGCTGCGGTGTGCCGCCATCTCATTGTGGGGGCTTCTCTTGTTGCGGAGCGCAGGCTCTAGGGCACGTAGGCTCAGTGGTTATGGTTCCTAGGCTCTGGGACACAGGTTCAATAGTTGTGGCATACGGCCTCAGTTGCTCTGCTGCGTATGGGATCTTCCTGGACGAGGGATCAAACCCTCATCTCCTGTGTTGGCAGGTGGATTCTTTATCACTGAGCCACTAGGGAAGCCTTCTTTTTAGACTTCTTTTTTTTGTGGAAAAATATACCTAACATAAAATTCACCATTTTATCTGTACAATTCAATGGTATTAATATTAAGTACATTCATGGACTGTAGTGCAAGCATCGCCGTCTGATACTTCCAAAACTTTTTATCTCCCCAAATAGAATCCCAGGGCCGATTAAGCAATAAGTTCCATCACCCCCTCTCCTCCCCCGTAGTTAATCTTTAATATCTGCTTTCTGTTCCTGCAGATCTGTTTGTTCTGGACATTTCATAGAAATAGAATCTCACAACATGCAAGCACCCAGCCTTTAGGGTCTGACTTCTTTTACTCAACACAATGTTTTTAAGGTGTATTTGCGCTTCATTCCTTTTTATGGCGGAGTAATATTCCATTGTGTGGACAGAGCACATTTCCTTTACCCGTTCATCCACTAATGGACAGTTGGGTTATTTCTACCCTCGGGGCACTGTGAACAGGGCTGCTATGAACAGGCGCATGCAAGTATCTGTGAGTCGCAACTTTGAATTCCTTCGTTACATTTCTATCTTTTCTTTAGTTATTTCTTCTTGGCTGGTAGGTCTTTGCTGCTTGGCAAGGGCTTTCTGCAGTTGCAGCGAGCGGGGGCTACTCTTCATCGCGGTGCACGGGCCTCTCACTGTGGGGGCTTCCCTTGCCGGGGAGCAGGGGCTCTAGGCAAGTGGGCTTCAGTAGTTGCAGCACGTAGGCTCAGCAGCTTCTGCTTGTGGGCGCTACAGTGCAGGCCCAGCGGCCGTGGCACCTGAACTTGGCTGCTCTGCAGCACGTGCAGTCCTCCTGGACCAGGGATCAAACCCATGCTCCCTGCATTGGAAGGCAGGTTCTTATCCACTGCACCATCAGGGAAGTCTCCTTTGTTATAATTTTTTCCTTACCATACACATTTCTTGGCTGCTGCTGCTGCTGCTAAGTTGCCTCAGTCGTGTCCGACTGTGCGACGCCAGAGACAGCAGCCCACCAGGCTCCCCCGTCCCTGGGATTCTCCAGGCAAGAACACTGGAGTGGGTTGCCATTTCCTTCTCCAATGCATCAAAGTGAAAAGTGAAAGGGAAGTCGCTCAGTCGTGATCGACTCTGAGCGACCCCATGGACTGCAGCCCACCAGGCTCCTCCCTCCATGGGATTTTCCAGGCAAGAGTACTGGAGTGGGGTGCCATTGTCTTCTCCGACACATTTCTTACCGCATACGTTTTTCATATAATACTCTCAAGGACATTGCTATTTAAAACAGTACTATTCAGTTAGAGCGGACATACAAAAACGTGCACATTTTTAAAGTGTACAATTTGATGTCTTTGATATATGCTTACACCTGTGAAGCTGTCTCTGCATCTAGAGAGTGAACGCAGCCAGCACCCCGAAAGGTTCTCTTCCGCTCTTGACATCCCTCTCTCCCTCTCATCCCTTCTCTTGAAACCTCTGTCCTGCTTTCTGTCAGTTTACATTACTTTGCACTTTCTAGGATGGCATATGAAAGGAATCACGCAGTATGTAGCCTTTGGCATCTGGATTCTTTCACTCAGCATAATGGGCTGGAGGTGCATCCCGGTGGCTTGAGTGTCGACAGTTCACACCTTTTCATTGTTGAGAAGTATTCCATGGTGTGTTCATCTCTTCCCCTGAAGGTGAAATTTGGGGTTATTTCCGGTTTGGTGTGATTGCTAATAAATAAAGCCACTGTGAGCATTCATATACCAGGTCTTCTGTGAACACCTGCCTTCATTTCTCTAGGGTAAATCCTGAGGAAAGGGAGTGGCTGACTCAAGTTAACTGTTGAAGAACCCGCCAAATCGCCTTTCCAAGTGACTGCAGCAGTTTGCGTTTCCAGCAGCCTGGATGGGAGTTCCGGTTCCTCCCGATCCTTGCCAACACTTGCTGGTGTCAGTCTTATTCATGTTAGCCAACTAGGGGAGGGGATCATGGGGGGCACTGTGCTCTGAGACTCCAGGTGGTTTTATATTCTTTCTACTTTTTTTATTTTGTCTGATTATCTTCTTTTCCAGCATCAATAATATGATACTTTTATAGTCAAGGATCCTCTACCCCATGTATACATTTTGTTTTTTCCCAAACAGGAAAAACAAATAAGAATTAAATACTGGGCTTCCTTGGTGGCTCACTGGTAACAAATCTGCCTGCCAATACGGGAGACACGGTTTTGATCCTTGATCCCACATTCCTTGGAGCAAGTAACCCAGTGTGCCACAACTATTGACCCTGTGCTCTAGAGCCCAGGAGCTGCAGCTACGGAGCCTACCTGCAAAAGCTACTGAAACCCACGTGCCCTATGGCCTGCTTTCTGCAACAAGAGAAGCCCCTGCAAGGAGAAGCAAGGGGACTGCAACCAACAGTAGCCCCTGCTCGCTGCAATTAGAGAGAAGCCCGTGCAGCGAGGAAGGCCCCACACAGCCAAAGATAGACTAATAAGAAAGAAACTCAGGTATAAAAACAGAATTAAGTACCAATCAAACAGTTACTTAGTTTTGCTCTAAAGTTGCATTGAAGGTATGTTTTGAGGTGATGAAAATGTTCTGGAACGAGTTGATATTCACACAGCAGTGTAAGTCTACTAAATGCCGTTTAAGAAAAATAGCCAAAGTGGTGAATTTTACGTTAAGTGAACTGCATTTAAAAATTTAGAATAACCTGAGATATAATGCTGCATCCAGCTCAGTTCAGTTCAGTTCAATGCAGTCGCTCAGTCGTGTCCAACTCTTTGCAACCCCGTGAATCGCAGCACGCCAGGCCTCCCTGTCCATCACCAACTCCCGGAGTTCACTGACTCACGTCCATCAAGTCGGTGATGCCATCCAGCCATCTCATCCTCGGTCGTCCCCTTCTCCTCCTGCCCCCAATCCCTCCCAGCATCAGAGTCTTTTCCAATGAGTCAACTCTTCGCATGAGGTGGCCAGAGTACTGGAGTTTCAGCTTTAGCATCATTCCTTCCAAAGAAATCCCAGGGCTGATCTCCTTCAGAATGGACTGGTTGGATCTCCTTGCAGCCCAAGGGACTCTCAAGAGTCTTCTCCAACACCACAGTTCAAAAGCATCAATTCTTCGGCGTTCAGCCTTCTTCACTGTCCAACTCTCACATCCATACATGACCACTGGAAAAACCATAGCCTTGACTAGACGGACCTTAGTCGTTGGCAAAAATTGCCCAGTGTGGTGAGAATGGGGCTTCTTGGAAACTCATAGAAAGCTCTGAGGGGGCAGTCATGTTGTAGTGGCCACCCTGGTTCCTCCTCCTCAAGTGGAATACTCACATGCCTTGTGACGCATCCTGGAGAAATTGCTAGACGTATTGAAGGTGTCCACACCTGGAATCTGCCTGAATGTTGGATAGTGGTGGTGGAATATTATACATCCATAAAAAATCAAACCTGGAGGGGGACTTCACTGGTGGTCCAGAGGTTAGGAATCTGCCTGTCAGTGCAGGGGATGTGGGTTCAGTCACTGTTCTGGCAGCTAGGATCCCACATGCTCCTGGGCGTATGGGCAACTGGGACCGTGTGCCATCATTACTGAGCCCACGCTCTAGAGCGGCACCTACAAAGCATGTGAGCTGCAAGTAGAGCCCGTGCTTCACAAGAGGAAAAGCTGCCAGTGAGAAGCCTGCACACAACTAGAGAGTAACCCCAACTCGCCTCAACTAGAGAAAGCCCAGGCGGCAATGAAGAGCCATGTGCCTCAGCAAAGACCCAGTGTAGCCAAAGATAAAAAATAAATAAATAAAAATAATTTTTAAAAAAAGTATGCCCGGAGGGATGAATGCCAATATGGCCACAGCTCAGCAATAGAAAAAGAGTGACCTCAAGATCACAGGCAGCCTGATGCCCTTTTATACAATGAAAGTAAAGGTGCATATGCGTTTTTAATAATTATTAGAACTATGAAACATACAGTACAAGGGTTGAACAGGGGGCTCGAGATGAGGGTCATCTGGTGGAACAGTAATGTCCTGGAGTCCTGTAACAAGCCACCACAGACTGGATGGCTTAAAACAACAGGACTTCTATTCTCTCGCAGTTCTGGAGGCCAGAAGTCCAGGATGAGGGTGCTGGCAGGGCCGTGCTCTCTCTGGAGGCTCTAGGGGAGGAGGCTTCCTTGCTTCCTCCAGCTTCTGGGGACTCCAGGCGTTTCTGAGCCTGTGGCTCCTGCCTCCGTTATTGCGTGGTCTCCTCCTCTGTGTTCCTCCTTTTCTATCTCTCCTAATACTTGTCGCTGGGTTTTGGGCTCCCTCTAAATCCATGGTGATGTCACTTGTAATCTTTCACTTAATTACATCTGCAAGGACTCTTATCCAAATGAGAGCATATTCCCAGATTCTGGAGGTGAAGGCTTGGACATATCTCTTGGGGGAACACCAGACAGCCTGGTGGAGGGGCAAATACCAATGGCTGCTTGGTAGGCTTTTAAAAATGACTAATAACCTAATAAACAAAAGTGGCCACAGATGCTCCAGTGGTGAAAATGTGGCTAGATCAAGTATTATTTTATTTTTAATCCTCTTCGTGTGATATTGTAAAGAAGTGCTCTGCGTAGAGTGTGTTTTTATTTTAGTTTATATTATAATATAGTTAATTTATAATGCTGTGTTAGTTTTGGTGTACTGTGGAGTGGTTAACTTTTTAACTTTTTTACTTTATTTATTTTTGGCCGTGCTGGGTCTTCAGCACTGCGCAGGCTTATCTCGAGCTGTGGCAAGTGGGGGCTGCTCTAGTTGCGGTGTGCGGGCGTCTCATTGCAGAGGCTTCCCCTGTGGCGCACGGGCCCCAGGGCGTGCAGGCTTCAGTAGCCGTCCCACGTGGGCTCTGCAGCACCGGCTCAATAGTTGCTGCAGACCGGTTTACTTGCTCTGAGACATGTGAGATCTTCCCGGATCAAAGACTGAGCTCATGTCTCCTGCCTTGGCAGACGGATTCTTTGCCACTGAGCCTCCAGGGAAGCCCAAGTGCCTCAATTATACATATACATATACCCATTCTTTTCTAGATTCTTTTCCCATATAGGTTATTACGGAATATTGAGTAGAGTTCCTAGAGTTGTGTTAAGATGCAAATGCCTGGTTCTGCCCACATTCTTCTCCAGGCTAAGGGTCTGTCAGAGGTGGCGGCTGGGATCCTTGGAGACTGATCTGAGATGCCTGCACCCATAGGCGGTAGCCCAGGTCCTTTTGAAAAGCCCCTTTGTCCCTTCTGGGACAGATTATCCTGGATGATCAAAAAAAACAAAACCAAGTGAATCCCACCCTCAGTGTCCCCTGGGTTTGCTTCGCCTGCTCTGAGCCTGTTTCCACTCCTGGAAGATGGGCAGCCCTCCTACTCTTTGAATTTCTGAGGTGCTGGTTGTCAAGCAATGCTATCCCTGTGTCTGCTTCATACCAGGGTTTCTCAGCCTCAGAGTTATTGACATTTTGGAGAAGATTTCTTTCTTTTTATTTATTTTTTTTTTGTGGAGGGCTGTCTTGGCTGTGACCGGCACACTTAGTGAGGCTGAGAGGAGCTACCCCACGTCCGAGGTCAGGTGCAGAAGCCGGGAGGACCCCATGCCCGAGGGGCAGTGGCCAAGAGGAGTTACCCCACATCCGAGGTCGGGGGCAGCGGCCGAGAGTGCCAGGCTGCAATGGCGCAGGAATGGCCGAGAGGAGCTACCCTGTGTCCGAGGTCAGGGGCGGCGGCTGAGAGTGCCAGGCTGCGACAGCGCAGGAGCAGCCGAGAGGAGCTACCCTATGCCCTAGGCCAGGGGCGGCAGCTGGGAGGAGCTACCCCACGTCCAAGGAGTGGTGGCTGCCCAGGAGCAGGAGGCCTTAGAGCAGCCGTGAAGAGATACCCCACGCCCAAGGTAAGAGAAACCCAAGTAAGATGGTAGGTGTTGCAAGAGGGCATCAGAGGGCAGACACACTGAAACCATAATCACAGAAAACTAGTTACTCTAATCACACTAGGACCACAGCCTTGTCTAACTCAATGAAACTAAGCCATGCCCGTGAGGCCATCCAAGACGGGCGGGTCATGGTGGAGAGGTCTGACAGAATGTGGGCCACTGGAGAAGGGAATGGCAAACCACTTCAGTATTCTTACCTTGAAAACCCCATGAACAGTATGAAAAGGCAAAATGATAGGACACTGAAAGAGGAACTCCCCAGGTCATTAGGTGCCCAATATGCCACTGGAGATCAGTGGAGAAATAACTCCAGAAAGAATGAAGGGATGGAGCCAAAGCAAAAACAATACCTAGTTGTGGATGTGACTGGTGATAGAAGCAAGGTCCGATGCTGTTAAGAGCAATATTGCATAGGGACCTGGAATGCCAAGCCCATGAATTAAGGCAAATTGGAAGTGGTCAAACAAGAGATGGCAAGAGTGAACATCGACGTTCTAGGAATCAGTGAACTAAAATGGACTGGAATGGGTGAATTTAACTCAGATGACCATTATATCTACTACTGTGGGCAGGAATCCCTGAGAAGAAATGGAGTAGCCATCATGGTCAACAAAAGAGTCTGAAATGCAGTACTTGTATGCAGTCTCAAAAATGACAGAATGATCTCTGTTCATTTCCAAGGCAAACCATTCAGTATCACAGTAATCGAAGTCTATGCCCCAACCAGTAACGCTGAAGAAGCTGAAGTTGAACGGTTTTGTGAAGACCTCCAAGACCTTTTAGAACTAACACCCAAAAAAGATGTCCTTTTCATTATAGGGGACTGGAATGCAAAAGTAGGAAGTCAAGAAACACCTGGAGTAACAGGCAAATTTGGCCTTGGAATGCAGAATGAAGCAGGGCAAAGACTAATAAGAGTTTTGCCAAGAAAATGCACTGGTCATAGCAAACACCCTCTTCCAACAACACAAGAGAAGACTCTACACATGGACATCACCAGATGGTCAACACTGAAATCAGACTGATCATATTCTTCGCAGCCAAAGATGGAGAAGCACTATATAGTCAACAAAAATAAGACCGGGAACTGACTGTGGCTCAGATCATGAACTCCTTATTGCCAAATTCAGACTTAAATTGAAGAAAGTGGGGAAAACCACTAGACCATTCAGGTATGACCTAAATCAAATCTCTTATGATTACACAGTGGAAGTGAGAAATAGATTTAAGGGACTAAATCTGATAGGTAGATTTCCTGATGAACTATGGACTGAGGTTTGTGACATTGTACAGGAGACAGGGATCAAGACCATCCCCTTGGAAAAGAAATGCAAAAAAGCAAAATGGCTGTCTGAGGAGGCCTCACAAATAGCTGTGAAAAGAAGAGAAGTGAAAAGCAAAGGAGAAAGGGAAGGATATAAGCATCTGAATGCAGAGTTCCAAAGAATAGCAAGAAGAGATAAGAAAGCCTTCTTCAGCGATCAATGCAAAGAAATCAAGGAAAACAACAGAATGGGAAAGACTAGAGATCTCTTCAAGAAAATTAGAGATACCAAGGGAAGATTTCATGCAAAGATGGGCTCGATAAAGGACAGAAATTGTATGGACCTAACAGTCCATGGGGTCGCTGAGAGTTGGACACGACTCAGTGACTTCACTTTCACTTTTCACTTTCATGCATTGGAGAAGGAAATGGCAACCCACTCCCGTGTTCTTGCCTGGAGAATCGCAGGGATGGCGGAGCCTGGTGGGCTGCCGTCTATGGGGTCGCACAGAGTCAGACACGACTGAAGCGACTTAGCAGCAGCAGCAGCAGCAACAGAAGCAGAAGATATTAAGAAGAGGTGGCAAGAATACACAGAACTGTAGAAAAAAGATCTTCACGACCAAGATAATCACGATGGTGTGATCACTCACCTAGAGCCAGACATCCTGGAATGTGAAGCCAAGTGGGCCTTAGAAAGCATCACTACGAACAAAGCTAGTGGAGGTGATGGAATTCCAGTTGAGTTGTTTCAAATCCTGAAAGATGATGCTGTGAAAGTGCTGCACTCAATATGCCAGCAAATTTGGAAAACTCAGCAGTGGCCACGGGACTGGCAAAGATCAGTTTTCATTCCAATCCCAAAGAAGGGCAATGCCAAAGAATGCTCAAACTACCGCACACTTGCACTCATCTCACATGCTAGTAAAGTAATGCTCAAAATTCTCCAAGCCAGGCTTCAGCAGTACTCAAACCATGAACTTCCAGATGTTCAAGCTGGTTTTAGAAAAGGCAGAGGAACCAGGGATCAAATTGCCAACATCCGCCGGATCATCGAAAAAGCAAGAGAGTTCCAGAAAAACATCTATTTCTGCTTTATTGACTATGCCAAAGCCTTTGACTGTGTGGATCACAATAAACTGTGGAAAATTCTGAGAGAGATGGGAATACCAGACCACCTGACCTGCCTCTTGAGAAACCTGTATGCAGGTCAGGAAGCAACACTTAGAACTGGACATGGAACAACAGACTGGTTCCAAATAGGAAAAGGAGTACGTCAAGGCTGTATATTGTCACCCTGCTTATTTAACTTATATGCAGAGTACCTCATGAGAAACACTGGGCTGGAAGAAGCACAAGCTGGAATCAAGATTGCCAGGAGAAATATCATTAACTTCAGATATGCAGATGACACCACCCTTATGTCAGAAAGTGAAGAGGAACTAAAAAGCCTCTTGATGAAAGTGAAAGAGGAGAGTGAAAAAGTTGGCTTAAAGCTCAACATTCAGAAGATGAAGATCATGGCATCCAGTCCCATCACTTCATGGGAAATAGATGGGGAAACAGTGGAAACAGTGTCAGACTTTATTTTAGGGGGCTCCAAAATCACTGCAGATGGTGACTGCAGCCATGAAATTAAAAGACGCTTACTCCTTGGAAGAAAAGTTATGACCAACCTAGATAGCATATTCAAAAGCAGAGACATTACTTTACCGACTAAGGTCCGTCTAGTCAAGGCTATGGTTTTTCCAGTAGTCATGTATGGATGTGAGAGTTGGACTGTGAAGAAGGCAGAGCACTGAAGAATTGATGCTTTTGAACTGTGGTGTTGGAGAAGACTCTTGAGAGTCCCTTGGACTGCAAGGAGATCCAACCAGTCCATTCTGAAGGAGATCAGCCCTGGGATTTCTTTGGAAGGAATGATGCTAAAGCTGAAACTCCAGTACTTTGGCCACCTCATGCGAAGAGTTGACTCATTGGAAAAGACTCTGATGCTGGGAGGGATTGGGGGCAGGAGGAGAAGGGGACGACAGAGGATGAGATGGCTGGATGGCATCACTGACTCGATGGACGTGAGTCTGAGTGAACTCCAGGAGATGGTGATGGACAGGGAGGCCTGGCGTGCTGCAGTTCATGGGGTCACAAAGAGTCGGACACGACTAAGCGACTGAACTGAACTGTCCCGAGTGTTGGAGGATGTTTGGCAGCATCCCTGCCCTCTACCCACTAGATGCCAGTATAGAGTTGCAGGATTCAGAAAGTACAAGTGCAGAAGACCCAGGTAAATTTGAATTTCAGATTAACATAGAAAAAATTTTAGCCTGATTTGTCCCAATTATTGCATGGCATACAATTATACTAAAAAGGCATTTGACAAGGGTGCTCAGTGAGAAATGAACAGTCTTTTCAACAAAAGGTGTCGGGATAATTGGATACCTACACGTGAAAGTACAGAGTTGGATACCTGCTGTCTAGGGGGAAAAATATCTATGACCTTAGGAAGGAGTGAGGTGGGCTCATGCTCAGTCGGGTCCGGCTCTTTGCGACCCCATGCACTGTAGCCTGCTAGGCTCCTCTGTCCATGGAATTTTCCAGGCAAGAATACTGGAATGGGTTGCCATTTCCTACTCCAGGGGACCTTCCCCACCAAGGGATTGAACTAGCATCTCTTGTATCTCCTGCATTGGCAGGCGGGTTCTTTACCAATTGAGCCACTTGGGACTTTAGAATAGGCAACAGTTACTTAGCTATGATGGCAAAAGCAAGGCAACAAAAGGAAAACCAGGTAATTTAAGACTTCATCATAATTTAAAAGTTTTGTGCTGCAAATGATATTGTCAAGAAAATGAAGAAGACAGCCCCCAGAATGGAAGAAAACAAGCAGAAATCATACAGTTGACAAAGGACTTACATTTAATACACAAAAATAACTGTTTTTACCATTCAATAATAAAAATATAAATAACTCAATTTTAAAAGGGCTAAGGATGTGAGTAGACATTTCTTCCTCCAAACAACCAACCTGAGATAGAAGAACAAAGCTGGAAAACCTCACTTTCTGATTTCAAAAACTATTCCAAAGCCACAGTAATCAAGACAGCATGGTACTTGCATAAGGATAAGCAAATATATCAATAGAATAGAACTGGGAATCCAGAAATAAAGCCTTCCATTCATGGTCAATTGATTTTTTTAAAAATATTTATTTTTGGCCGTGCTGGGTCTTCCCTGCCGTGCGGGCTTTTCCGCAGTTGCGGTGGGCAGGGGCTGGAACCAGAACTCCACGCCGTTGAACCAGAACTGCTCTCTAGTTCGCCCTCAGTGGCCTCTCTCGCTGCCGGGCACAGGCTCTCGGGCACAGGCTCAGCAGCTGCCGGGGCATGGGTTCAGTTGCCCTGCAGCATGTGGAATCTCCCTGCATCAGGGATCGAGCCCATGTCTCCGGCTTTGGCAGGTGATTCTTTACCCCTGAGCCACCAGGGAAGCCCAGTCAATTGATTTTTAACAAGGGTGCTGTTTCAGTCCGCTTGAGCTGCTATAGCAAAATTACAGGAGACTGGGTGGCTTAAGCAACAGGCATCGGCTTCTCATAGTTCTGAATGTTGTTAGGTCCAAAATCAAGATGCTAGCCAAGTCAGTTTCAGGTGAGAGCTCTCTTCCTGGCTTGTAGATGGCTGGCTTCTTGCTGTGTCCTCAGCTGGCAGAGAAAGAGAGAGACAGAGAGGTCTGGTATCTCTTCTTATAAGGGTACTGCTGCTGCTGCTGCTGCTAAGTCGCTTCGGTCGTGTCCGACTCTGTGCGACCCCATAGACGGCGGCCCACCAGGCTTCCCCGTCCCAGGGTACTAAGCCCCACTCTCTGAATCCATTAAACTCTAACTACCTCCCAAAGGCCCCACTTCCTGACTATCATACTGGGGGTTAGGGCTTCGATTACACATTTAGGGGGGATACAAACATTCACCTTATAACAGGTGCCAAGACCACTCGATGGGGAAGGAGTAGTCTCTTCAGCAATGGCACTAGAACAACTGGGCATCCTAGATATCCACATGTAAAGACCGAGCGGTTGGACCCCTGCTTCACACCATACGCAAAAATTAACTCAAAATAGATCAAAGACCTGAACATAACATGCAAAATCACACTGCTCTTAGAAGAAAGTCAGTTCAGTCGCTCAGTCATGTCTGACTCTTTGCGACCCCATGGACTGCAGCACACCAGGCTTCCCTGTCCATCACCAACTCCCAGAGCTTGCTCAAACTCATGTCCATCGAGTTGGTGATGCCATCCAACCATCTCATCCTCTGTCATCTCCTCCTCCTGCCTTCGATCTTTCCCAGCATCAGGGTCTTTTCCAATGAGTCAGTTCTTCGCATAAGGTGGCCAAAAGTATTGGAGTTTCAGCTGCAGCATCAGTCCTTCCAATGAACATTCAGGACTGATTTCCTTTAGGATGGACTGGTTGGATCTCCTTGCAGTGAATTTCTTCTCCTTAGAAGAAAACACAGAAGCTAATCTCCATGACCCTGGATTAGCAATGGTTTCTTGGAAATGACACCCACAGGACAAGCAACAGAGGCAACAAGGAGATCAACGTGCCTTCTTTTCCGAGGGGCCCTCAAGCAGGTGAAGGTGTTGGTGGATCTTGAGTTTGCAGGAGAAACGTGCCAGAGATAACAGAAAATGGAAGATCTTGATGAAGCATGTTGACCCTTCAGTCTTCCCTTTACCCTATAACCGTGGTAATGGGATTCCTCCCTGTTCTCCCTGAGCGCTAACGTGGGCTTGTGACTTGACCACCGGAACATTTATGGAGTACCTACTGCGTACCCAGCCTTGTGTTAGGCCCTGAGCAGACAGCAGTGAATGAACAGTGAATGAGATGGCCACAGTTCCCGCCTTCAGAGAACTGATGTTTGCTCCCACCTAGGTTGGGTTCTCAAGAAGCTGAGCCTGAGATAGGGATTCAAGGTTGCATGGGTTTGGGAGAAACCAATGAGGGAGAAGAGAATGCACAAGTTAGAGAAGGAGCAGGCAAGGAACTGGGCTCAGCTGGAGTCAAGCCTCCACCTCCTCAGCGTGGACTCAAGAGTGTGCAGAGCAGCAGAGTTGCTCTCATTTTCCTGGCTCCCCATGCCAGTTGCTCACTGGTGTGGGCTTGCCTAGGTGTGTGTCTTGGGAGGCGTAACCTCCCCACTGAGGCAGTTCGGATGAGGGCAATTCACAGTGGGTGGCGGTGAGCTGTTAGCAGACAATATTTGCGGCAGCTGAGCTAGGTGCACCAGCTGGTAAAGGAGATCTGAGCGAGGCACCTACAGCATCCTCTCCAAAGAGATCCTGTACATCAAAAAATCCCACTGACACTAATTTAACCACAGTTATAATCAATGTGTTACGAGACCAAACTTGGGGCCACTTGCCCACTCACAGTAAAACCAATCTACTGACACTAGGTTGTGATGAAGGAAGTGAAGTGAAGTCGCTCGGTCGTATCTGACTCTTTGCGACCCTGTGGACTGTAGCCCACCAGGCTCCTCCGTCCCTGGGATTCTCCAGGCAAGAACACTGGAGTGGGTTGCCATTTTCTTCTCCAGGGGATCTTCCCAACCCAGGGATCGAACCCAGGTCTCCTGCATTGCAAGCAGACACTTTAACCTCTGAGCCACCAAGTGCAGCATTTACTGCAGGGCGCCAAGCAAGGAGTCCAGGCAGCTAGAGCTCAAAAGGCCTGAACTCCCCGATGGCTTTCAGGGAAAGGTTTTTAAAGACAGAGTGAGGGAGGGGAGTTTGGGGTGTTGTGATCAGCTTGTGGACATTCTTTTCATTGGCTGGTGGTGAGGTAACTGAAAGTAAACATCATCAACCTCCTGGTTCCAACAGGTCTGGGGTCTATGCGCTTGTGGGCAGCATGCAGTTAACTTCTTCTGCCTGGTCGGGGGTTCAGTATCTGCAAAATAATTCAAAGGACAGGACTCAGAATATTATCTATCGCCCTTGAGGAAGAACTAAAGTTTCTTGAATCTGCTTACTAGATGGTTACTATTTTGTCTGGCTTGACTGATTTCTTTTCTCGCTGCATTTTCTCACTTCTCTGATTAAATCTGTTTGGAATTTGGGGAAGGCCCAGGAGGCTAAAGTTATTTCTACAGAGGAGAGGCAGGTGAAGGACATGGGAAGCGAGGTCTGTCCTGTGAAGGTCCTATAGGGTCCTGCTCAGTTACAAACTCTGGTTGTGAAAAGGGCTCCATCAGAGGAAGGGAAAGGAAGTCTTGGGGTGACTGGGAAAAGAAGGATAAGGCATGGGTCTGGAATTCTGGTGACCATGTCTCTAAAAAGGCTAGAAAACTAAAGTGCACTGGAAGGGCTTGGGGCTCAGCTGCTCCAGATCACGTTCTAGGGCTGGCTTCCCTCCTGAGGCACCTCAGCCAGGATATCTTCCAGCCCATGACAGCTGGGGCTGACCTACCCTTAGGGATGTAACACCCCAATCTGAGGTTGGGACAAGTCATTTGTTACTAGTGACAAACACTTAACTTGTTTTGAATCTTTTCCTTTTACCAACTAACCTGCCATTAAATATCTTGCAGGGCCTTCCCAGGTGTTGCATTGGTAGAGAATTTGCCTGCCAATGCAGGAGACACAGAAGATGGGAGTTTGATCCCTTGGTCGGGAAAATCCCCCGGAATAGGAAATGGCAACCCACTCTAGTATTCTTGCCTGGAAAATTCCATGGACAGGGGAGCCTGGCAGGCCACAGTCCTCGGGGCTGCAAAGGGTGGGACGTGACTGTGCAACTGAGCACACACACGTGCAAACATCTTACACGTCTGTATCAGTTATCCATTGCTATATGACAAATTATGCCCAAAGTTAGTAATCAAAATAACAAACGCTTGTTATCTCATAGTTTCCATAGGTCAGGAATTAGAAAGTGGCTTGCCCAGGCATTTCTGGCTCCGAGTCCCTTCGGAGCTTGAGGTCAAGATGGTGGCTAGAGCTGCAGCTAAAGGACACGCTCCTGAGGCCGCAGAGCTCACCACCACATGCGGGGGGCAGCAGGTGCTGCCTGACAGTTACTGTTTCTCAGTTGCTCAGTCGTGTCCAACTGTTTGCCATCTCATGGACTGTAGCACACCAGGCTCCTCTGTCCTCCCCTATCTCCCGAAGCTTGCTCAAACTCATGTCCATCAAGTTGGTGATGCCATCTAACCATCTCATTCTCTGTTGCCCCCCCTCCTGCCCTGTCCTTCCCAGCACCAGGGTCTTTTCTAATGAGTCAGTTCTTTGTTTCAAGTGACCAAAGTGTTGGAGCTTCAGCTTCAGCATCAGTCCCTTCAGTGAATATTCAGGATTGATTTCCTTTAGGATTGACTGGTTTGATCTCCTTGCAGTCCAAGGGATTCTCAAGAGTCTTCTTTAGCACTACAGTTCAAAAGCATCCATTCTTCGGCGCTCAGCCTTCTTTATGGTCCAACTCTCGCATCTGTACGTGACTACTGGAAAAACCACAGCCTTGGCTATACAGACCTTTGTCAGCAAAATAATGTCTCTGCTTTTTAGTATGGTGTCGAGGTTTGTCATAGCTTTTCTTCCAAGAAGCAAGTGTCTTTTAATTTCATGGCTGCAGTTACCATCCACAGTGATTTTGGAGCCCAAGAAAATAAAGTCTGTCTCCACTTGAGAGGTTTTAGTTTCGTCTCCCTGGTCCTCAGGACATGGTGGCTTGTTTAACCTAGAGTAAGTGGCCAGCAGAGGGCAAGGCAGAATCCCCAGTTCCTCCAGCTTCATGCAGTTACTTCTGTCACCTTCTATATTGCCTTCTATTCATTAGCTGCAAATCACTAAAGTCCAGTCACATTCCAAAATGTTGGGCAACTTTTAAATTGAGGCAAAATCCTGTAGCATAAAATTTAAAGTAGACAATTCATTGGCAGTTCCCTGGTGGTCCTGCGGTTAGGATTCTGGGCACAGGTTTGATCTCTGTTTGGCGAACTAAGACCCTACAAGCGATGCAGTGTGACCAAAACAGAAAAAAAAAACACACAAAAATATGACAATTCATTGATTTTTCGTATATGCACAATGTTACACAACCACCACCACTATCTCATTCCAGAACATTCTTGTCATCTCCCAAAGAAACCCTGTATCTTTTGCAAACCCCCTCCCCCATATCCTGGCAACCATCATTCCATTTCCTGTCTTTATGAATTTGCCTGTTCTCAGTATCTCACAGGAGTGGAATCATATGGTATTTGTCCCTCTGGGCCTGACTCATTTCAGTGTTAATATTCGTATGTTAATCTCATCAAAAAATACCTTCGTAGAGATCCAGAATAATATTTGACTGGATATCTGGATACCATGGCCTAGTGAAATTGACACCCCAAATTAACCATCACAAGTCCACCTCTTGTCAACTTGGCAATCATACACATCTCCTTAGACCACACTTAATTTTCAAAAAAAGATGCTAACCAGGTCATACTTTTACCTAACACCATTACAACTTACCTAACACAAGTACAATGAAAATATACTAACCCTTTCTCTAGCAGAGAATACAAAGTCCTTGGGTGATATTTACTTTTGTCCTCGATATCCTGTAAGTTAAATACTATGATGTGAAGTTCAGTTCATTCACTCAGTCATGTCCAGCTCTTTGTGACCCCATGGACTACAGTACGCCAGGCCTCCCTGTCCATCGCCAACTTCCGGAGTTTACTCAAACTCATGTCCGTTGAGTCGGTGATGCCATCCAACCATCTCATCCTCTGTCACCCCCTTCTCCTCCTGCCCTCAATCTTTCCCAGCATCAGGGTCTTTTCAAATGAGTCAGCTCTTCGAATCAGGTGGCCAACGTATTGGAGCTTCAGCTTCAACATCAGTCCTTCCGGTGAATATTCAGGACTACTTAAACATTGTGCTATAGTCAATATACTGAATGTTGGGACTTCCCAGGTGGTCCAGCAGTTAAGACTACGCTCCCAATGCTGGGGGCTTGGATTCCATCCGGTCAGGAAACTAGGTCCCACACGCTGCAACTAAGAGTTCACATGCTACAGTGAAAAGATCCTACATAAAAGATCTTGCATTCAGCAATGAAGTTTGAAGATTCTGTGTGCCAGAACTAAGACCTGGCACAGTCAAATAAATAAAGTAATATATCATTACATGGTCAGAGGATAAGATGAGGAAAGCAAAGATATTTGCTATAGAGATATTACACACACATTCACAGCAAAAAAATAAATAAATAGAGGAAGGGTTGGCAGAAACAACACAATATTATGAATCAATTATTCCTCAATTAAAAATAAATAAATATATATATATATATATATATTTTTAGAAGGGAAGACGTACTCGTGATGATTTCCGTCTTCATTTCTGTAACTGGTCGTGTGGTCATAGCTGGTATTAACTGCCTTCTTCTACCACCTGTTCCATATCCCCTTTGCCCTCTGCAAGCACCTGAGCGATCATGGTTCTTTACCTCATTGAGTGACACAAAACTTCGTTCCTAAAGGGTCTGGACCATTAGTAGTCCTGACTGAACTGGGTTGTGGTTCTTTATTGGCCTTAATCACACGACTATGATAATACTCCTGTGAGAGTTGGACCATATAGAAGGCTGAGTGTCGAAAAATTGATACTTTTGAATTGTGGTGCTGGAGAACACTCTCGAGAGATCCTTGAATTGCAAGGAGATCAAACCAGTCTAAAGGAAACTAAAGGAAATCAACCCTGAATATTCACTGGAAGGACTGGTGCTGAAGCTGGAGCTCCAATACTTTGGCCACCTGATGCAAAGAGCTAATTCACTGGAAAAGACCCTGATGCTGGGAAAGATTGAGGGCAGGAGAAGAAGGGGACCACAGGGGATGAGATGGTTGGATGGCATCGCTGACTCAACGGACATGAATTTGAGCAAATTCTGGGAGATGGTGAAGGATGGGGAAGCCTGGTGTGCTGCAGCCCATGGGGTCTCAAAGAGTTGGACACAGTTTAGTGACTAAACAACAAATGACAATACTAACAGATGCCTTCATGGATCTCCTGTGGTCCAGACATATTCTTCCGTACCTCCATTGTGGAGTAGCAGGCTACTTTCCCTCTTGGACCGCACGATCCATCATCTCAGCCAGCACAGTAACCCCCTTCCTTGCCTGTTGATTCAGGGGCCTGAGGAACCCAAAATGGCCAGGTGGCCAGGTAGCTGTAACTTCCAGTTCAATAGAATCATTGTTTTTCTCCCAGGCTAATCACTCCTCCCTTTGAAATAGAGACCTTGGGACTTCCCTGGTGGTCTAGTGGTTAACACACTGCCCTCCTAGTGCCGGGTTGAGGCTTCGATACCTGGTTGGGGAACTAGGAGCTCACATGCCACACGAGTGCAACCAAAAAATAAATACAAAAATGAAATAAAGACCTCTAGGCCAGCAGAGCATAGGTCACAATGACAGGAAGCAAAATTTTTGCTAGGTATCCCTAGTGGTAATAGTGGATGATGCCACTCCCATATCCAAACCTCAGTTCCTGGGTCCGTGAATCTTGCCTATCAGATTCAGACCACGTGCAGCCTCCTGGACAACCGTGCCTCAGCCCTGCACCTTTCTGGTCCTGTAACTGAGTCTTCAAACGGCCATTCTATAACTCTATCAAACCAGCTGGTCCAGGATGATGGGGAATATGGTAAGATCAATGAATTCCTTGCCACGCTTCATTTTCATTTGCTGTGCAGTGAGCTTCTCAATCAGAAGAATGCTGTATGGAACACCATGGTGGTAGACGAGACTTTCTAGAATCCCACAGGTGATAGTTTTAAAGTATTCTCTCTATTTATTTTTGGTTGTGCTGGATATTTGTTGCTGCGAGTGGACTTTCTCAAGTTGTGGTGAGCGGGCGCTGCTCTTATTTGCATTGCACGGGCTGGTGGCGGCTCCTCTTTTTCTGGAGCACAGGCTCTAGGCACAAGGGCTTCTGTAGTTGCAGTATGGGGGCTCAGTAGTTGTGGTTCACAGGCTTAGTTGCCTTGAGCCATGTGGAATCTTCCCAGGCCAGGGATTGAACTCGTGGCCCCTGCATTGGCAGGCAAATCCTTGAACTAAAGAGCCTCTCGATGAAAGTGAAAGAGGAGAGTGAAAAAGCTGGCTTAAAATTCAACATTCAGAAAACAAAGATCACGGCATCCTGGCCCATCACTTCATGGCAAATAGACGGGGAAACAATGGAAACAGTGTCAGACTTTATTTTGAGGGGCTCCAACAATCACTGCAGATGGTGACTGCAGCCATGAAATTAAAAGATGCTTGGTCCTTGGAAGAAAAGCTATGACCCACCTAGACAGCATATTAAAAAGCAGAGACATTACTTTGTCAACAAAGGTCCATCTAGTCAAAGCTATGGCTTTTCCAGTAGTTACGTATAGACGTGAGAGCTGGACCATAAAGAAAGCTGAGCACCGAAGAATTGATCCTTTTGAACTGTGGTGTTGGAGAAGACTCTTGAGAGTCTCTTGGAGATCAAACCAGTCAATCCTAAAGGAAACCAATCCTGAATATTCATTGGAAGGACTGATGCTGAAGCTGAAACTCCAGTACTTTGGCCACCTGATATGAAGAACTGACTCAATGGAAAAGAGTCTGATGCTGGGAAAGATTGAAAGCAGGAGGAGAAGAGGAGGGCAGAGGATGAGATGGTTGGATGGCATTAGCGACTCAATGAATATGAATTTGAGCAAGCTCTGGGAGTTGGTGACAGACAGGGAAGCCTGGCGTGCTGCAGTCCACAGGTTGCAAAGAGTCAGACACAACTGAGCAACTGAAATGAACTAACTGATAGCTGTACTGGCCTTAGTGAATGGAAGTCCATATGGTGGAGCTTGCGCATAACCTCTATCCCTGCCACCTTGATCACTTGTTGATGTGGTCCATTGCATGGGGGCAGGAGTGGCTGGGGAGAGAAGCTCACTTGTATTCACAGACTAGGTCACTTTGTCCATTTGATTATTAAACTCCTCCCCTGTTGAGTTCAGCCTTCGTGAACATTCACATGGGATACAAATAACTTCACATTCCCCACCCTCTCATTCAGGGAGGTCTATCCACACAGTCTTCCCCAGACTTTCTAGTCCCCCAAATTCCAATCATGTTCCTTCCAAATCCCTGACCATCCAACAGAACCACTGGCTGCAGCCTATGGATCAGTGTGCAATCATACATTTGGCCATTTCTCCCTCCAAGCAAAATAAACAGCTAAGTGCACTGGTTGAAGTTCTGCCCACTGGGAGGACTCCCCTTCATGGCTGTCCTTCAAGGCTGTCACAGAGAGGCTGTAGCTTTCCAGCTGTCCACTTCTGGTGGGATCTGCATGTTTTGCAGGATCTTCTGGAATCTAGGGCCAAAGGGAAATCTTGGGTCAACTGAATATAAGAAAGACTTCTAAAAATATCACTGAGCTAGAAGAGCCTTGAATTTTGGCTGAATGTATTTCCTACCCTCTGACATACAAATGTCTTACCAGTAAGTTTGGAATCATTGCTACTTCTTGTTCACTAGGTCCAATAAGCATAATGTCATCAATATAATGGACCAATGTGACATCTTGTGAAAGGGTAATTTGATCAAAATACCTGCAAACTAAAGTATGACTTATGGCTGGAGAGCTGATGCACCGCCGAGGTAGGACGGTGAAGGAATATTGCTGGCTCTGCCGGCTGAAAGCAGACTGCTTCCGGTCTTGGACAAGGATGGAGAAAAGGAATTTGCCACCTCTATAGCTGCATACCAGATACTGAGAATGTGTTTATTTGCTCAAGGAATGAAACCACATCTGGTAGGGCAACTGGAGTCAACTACCCAGTTACTTGTGATTCCCCACTGTCATTCCCCAAGCTCCATCTGTCCTCAGCACAGGCCCAATAGCAGAACTGAATGGGGATGTGCATTCAATTGCATCTTTCAAGTCCTTAATGGTGACACTAATTCCAACTCTAATTGACACTCTTCCACCCCTCCGGGAATGCAGTATTATTTTTGGTTTACTATTTTATTAGGAAGAGACAGTACTAGTGGCTTTCACTTGACCTTTCCCACCATAATAGCTCTCACTCCATAGGTCAGGAAACAAACGTGAGGATTCTTCCAGCTGCTAAGTGTATCTATTCCAATTATGCATTCCAGAACTGGAGATACAACACAAGATGAATTCAGGGATCCACTGGAAAATGAACCAGATAAAATTCCAAAGATAACTTGACTTCCATTAAGCCCCTGCTCTGACTGATGGACCACAGTGATGTTTTGGGTGTCCTGAGATTTGTGTTGGTTCACAGCCACTGTCTAGTAATCTGTGAAAGGCCTAAGTATTTCCTTTAGCCCAGTGCATGTTCACCTTGGCAAAGGGCCAAAGGTTCCGTTGGAGAAGACTGGGAGAAAGGTTAATATAAGAATTTTTGGTAGTGTACTGGGTCCTTCCTCAAGGGGACTCAGCCTCTTCTTCATTAAAGATGTTCTGGGTTTGTGAATTGCATCAGGTCTGAGAATTGACTGAGGGGCCATGATACTCCATTTTTAAGATTCAAATTAGACTTTTATTCACATGACCTAGAACTTTTCTGCTTAAACAGACCAAGTAAGAATTTAGTAGGCTTCCCAACTATCTTACTTCTAAGAATGCCATGATCAGCTAGTCAATGCCATAAGGCTCTCTAAGTCAGACTCTTCTGATTGCTGCTTTTTTTCTCTCTGGATTGCTCCTTTGACTCTGCTGTCCATTGTGGTAACCATATCCATCTTCAAAAGCTTAGGGAGGTGAGGAGATCTTAAATGATAAATCTGCTCTAACATTTTCATCTTCCTGGGCTTCCCTGGTGGCTCAGAGGTTAAAGCATCTGCCTGCAATGCGGGAGACCTGGGTTCGATTCCTGGGTTAGGAAGATCCCCTGGAGAAGGAAATGGCAACCCACTCCAGTAGTCTTGCCTGGAAAATCCCATGGACAGAGGAGCCTGGTGGGCTATACTCCGCAGGGTAGCAAAGAGTCAGACATGACTGAGCGACCTCACAAGCTTTTGACTCCTTTCCTTGATAGTAAACTATAGTTACTGTTGAATTATTTCTTTCAATTTATCACATTTTTCTTCATGTATTTTTGGGTTTTGTTGTTAGGTGCTTTCATGTTTATAATTATTATTTCTTCCTGATAGATTGAAGTTTTATCATTATCATTATATAATTTTATTTTTGTCTCAAGTAACTATTTTTGTCTTAACATCTGTTTTATCTGATACTAGTATAGCTAATATAGCTCTCTTTCGGTTACTATTTGCCTGGAGTATCCTTTTCCATCCAGTTACTTTTTGTTTTTGCATCTAAAGTGAGTCTTTGGGGACTTCCTTGGCAGTCCAGTGGTTAAGATTCTGCACTACCAATGCGCGAGCATGGGTTTGATCCCTGGTCAGGGAACTAAGATCCCACATGCCAAGTGGCAAAGAGAAAAAAAGAAGTGATTTTTTTTTGCGGACAGCATAGCTGAACCATGATTTTAAAAAAAACAAAACAAAAACAAAAAAACCCTCTGAAAACCTCTACCTTTTAATTGGAGCATTGAACTCATTTACATTTAGTGTAATATTGATAAGGACTTATTTCTGCCATTTTGCTATTTGCTTTCTATATGTCGTGTCTCTTTTCAATTCTTCCATTACTAACTCCTTCTGTGTTAAATTGATATGTTTTAGAGTATCATCCACAGTGTCATTTTGCAAATGTGAGGCTATGTAGGAAAAAAGAGGAGATCCTTAGAAGTGGAATTACTAGGTCAAGGGCAGGGCAGGGCATGCACTGAAACTGCTAAGTTTTACCAGATTGATCTTAAATGATTCTACCAATTCGACTGGATACTTTCCATAGAGGGCTTTGCATTTTATTGAAAGCATCTGTTAGCTTGCTAGGATTCTCCCTTAAACTGTGTCTTCCTGTAGTGGGGGGGGGGGGGGGGCGGGGACCTAATGATTCATTTTTTATATTCCCACGTTTTCATGCACAGGAAGCCAAAAAAGATGTGAAGAAGGAAAAAGGAATCTTTTATCATGTCATGACAGGAATACTGGAAAATGAGGAATCATTCAGCATCTGGAACTTTAGGAACAGCCATGCAAACCTGGGGCCCTGTGAACTGACTTCAAGTATTTAGTCTCAGAATCTTGGGAAGTGGGGGGTTCTCCAAGACACTTTACAGAAAAGGAAGCTGGGGCTAGGAGTTAGGAGATTAAGGCTCATAAACTAGTAATTAAACTTTTACTGTGCACCTTTCCTGTGTGGGCAGTTATTGTCCCCACGGAGAAGACCATGTGAGGAACAGTCAGCCCTGTCCACATGGAACTTTTCTTTGTAAATACCTGGGAGTAAAGAGTAGCTCGTTTATTCCTCATTCCACCTTTTTATTTATTTTTGGCTGTGTTGGGTCTTGGACGCTCCTCACTCGATTTAGCAGGGCTACTCTCTAGCTGCGGTACACGTGCTTCTCAGTGCAGCGGCTTCTTTTGTTTCAGAGCACTGCCTGTAGGGGGTTTGGGCTTCAGTAGTTGTGGTCCAAGGGGCTTAGTTGCCCCACAGCATGTGGGCTCACCCCAGATCAGGGATCAAACAGTGTCTGCCGTATTGGCAGGCAGATTCTTAACCACTGGACCACCAGGAAAGTTCCCCTCATCCCATCTTAATGGCTATTATTTCCTTTTCCCAGCTGAGGAAACGCTAGGCTCCGAGAGGTAAAATCGCTTGTATAATTAAAGTCACACAGCCAGTAGGTGGCCAGGTTCGGGTTTCAACCCAGAGCGATGCTCCCAATCGCTGTTATTTCATGCCTCTGAATAATACCATTGCCCAGAGCAGCAGCAACCACCTTTCCTGCGTGCTAGGCTCTGTGGTAAGGACTGTCCCCACTCACTTATTCAAGCAGTGCACACTGAGCAGCTACTATGTGCCATGCGCCCTCATCTTAAAGATTTGGCGAAACTAGCCCAGGGAGTTTCTCCGAGTGAAGGGGACGCACCACACTTTCCTCGCCAAGCCTCCCCAGCTGGGTGTTGCACCTCGGTAAGGCATCCAGCGGGCGCTCAATTACCCCATGGCACTGTCGCCGCTTCTAGGGGCACAGACGACCACGGCCGCACGTCCCTCTGCCCGAGTGCCACAGGCAGCGGCAGAGGCGGACCCGTGAACTCGCGCGGTCGCCCGGGCGGCGGTTGGAAGCCCCGCCCCCGCGCGTGCGCGCTGCGCGCTGCGCGCCGCGTCTGCCCGCTCGGCTCCGGCGGTACGGGCGCGGTTGGAGGCGTCCTCGCGGAGCGCGCGCGCCTGCGCCGTCGTCGGGCTCGCGCACGCGCACCTGCGCCGGCGCCGGCCTCACGCACGCGCACGGCGGCGACGACGGCGGTGGCGGCGGTTCCTGCCGGGGGCTGCGAGGGCGGGCGGCCCCGAAGGAAGCGGCGGAGCTGAGGGGCTCAGCGGCTAGGCGCGCGTGGCTCTCAACCCGGCTCGCTCCGCGGCGGGCGTTTTGAGCCGGTCCAGGGGCGCGGACGCGGCGGCGGCGGCGGCGACCCGAGGCCTGCGGCCTAGGCCTCAGCGCGGCGGCGGGCTCGAGTGCGGCGCGGAGCCGGCCTGAGGGCCCTACGCGGCGGCACAATGAGCGTGGAGGCGTACGGGCCCAGCTCGCAGACGCTCACCTTCTTGGACACCGAGGAGGCCGAGCTGCTCGGCGCCGACACCCAGGGCTCCGAGTTCGAGTTTACCGACTTCACCCTCCCCAGCCAGACGCAGACGCCCCCCGGCGGCCCCGGAGGTGGCGGCGCGGGGGCCCCGGTCGGAGCCGGCCCGGGCGCGGCGGCCGGACAGCTCGACGCGCAGGTGAGCGGCACATGGCGGCGCCGGAAGCCGGGGCCGGGCCTCGGCGGCGGGGGACCTGGTCGGGTTTCCCCTCCGGCCGTGCCGGGGCTGATCTGCTCGGCTCCTGCAGTCCCGCCTGGTCCGGAGTGACCCGGCCGGGTATCTCCCGCTCAGTACAGGTCCGGAGTAACCTGCCTCCAGTTTCTGCTCTCCAGCCCGACCCGGGTAAACCTACTTCAAGTCCTTCTCTGGTCTCTCTCGAGTGATCTCAGAATCTAGTTCCAGACTGAGTGTTAGCTAATCTGTCCCAAGTCCCCTTCCGGGCCTGTCCGAAGTGACCGGCCCTAGGTCCGTCTCTGGCCTGGGCAGTGGTGACTTGTCCCTGAGTTCTCCTTAAGCTGGGTCAGTGCCCCGCTCAAGCCAGCTCCTGATCTGCGCCGATTTCCCCCTCAGTCTCATCCGACCGCTGCCCCACCCCCTTACCTGTGGTCGCAGTCTGGGCACCCCTGCCCTCATTCATGCCCACTGTGCAGTAGGTTTATATTTCACTGGGCCCACGGACGCTGGCGAGAGGAGGGCTGAGGCTCCTCCAGCAGAAACGGAATTTCTGCATTCAGTAGAGGACCCTAAGCTCGCAGACTTTTAAGATTGTTGAGGAGGCAGTTTGCGTTTTGTTTTTTTCTTCTTGCATTGCCTGTTGCTGAAACCGACCTGTTACGTAACTCCGCAGCCCTGCCTTGGAAAAGTTGGTTTTGAGTTTGTTCCTCCAGTGGGTGAGTGGTAGTGGGTTTTATATATGTGGCTCTGCCACGTCAGGAACTTTTGTTCTTGATGATGTGAACATTCAGCAAAGGCTGCTTGGTTATTTTAAATTTGCGTTTGTGTTATGAGAGTGTATCCGGCATGCACTTCCTGGATCTGGGTCCCTGACCCGGGATGGGAGAGGGCGCTGGCTTTGGCCTTGGGCTAGGCTCCCCAGGATTGTAGCCATCATCCTGTGGGTCTCAAATTCCATTCCTGGTGCCTGGCACCTCCCTCATTTATTTTCCTGAATTCTCAGCCACAGAGGAGCTGTAGGCTTCACCTTGTCGCAGGTGTCCCTTCGCATGAGGACCCACTGCCAGAGTGGGGGAGCCAGTCCAGCCTCAGCCAGCGTGAGCTGAAACTGTCTCCTGGGGGCTTGCATTCTAGTTGATTGAGTCACTCCCGTGGGTAGACCACCCACTTGGACTTTCTTTTAGCCCCTAATAGAAGCAGAAAACATTTGACTCATTCTAACCCCAGATTCCTTAAAAATAGAAGCTTAATGGGTGGGGCATCAGGGAGAACAGGTGTGCACATATCTGTGTTTTTTCTGTTTTGTTGATATATCATGGGGGAAGGGAGAGTGTGCTTGGGAAATAAGTGAGCTGCTGTAAGCTCATGATAACACCTGTTACCAGAGTAGTTTCATGCTCTGTGGGTGCTGTTTCCACAGCGGTAGCATGGGAGCAACAGCTGTATTTTTGTTACTTTTAAACATACCTGAAATCTGGACTCATGTTTGAATGAATAGACCAGATAGTGCTGTCTGTAATTTGTGTCCAGTGTGTCCAGAAGACGGAGGCTAAAGATCTCTTGGCTGAGCAGTGTGCCACGCTCCGTGGCAGTTCAGGGCTGTTTTGTGGAAGGTTATTGTTTTATTGCAAATCCTTTTTAAACTGTGGCCTGTAAAACAGCAAACTTGGGTCAGCTCTGAGGCCTAGTTTTGTCCCTTGGGTTCTGTTTTTGATTAATTGTGGGGCGTGTCTTTCTCTTTCTGTGGAAGTAATTGATTTCTTTTTTTTAAATAAATTTACTTATTTTTTAATTGAATGATAATTGCTTTACAGTAATTGGTTTCTTTTACTGCACCTGAACACCGAACTGTACTGAAGAAGATCATTGAAACACTCCACCAGAGGGAAACATTACAGCTGAGCTCACTTGTTATGACACCAAAGGGGTTTGTCCTTTTTCACTTTTAAGTAACTCTGGTGACCCACCCACCTGTAGCCTAACTTTGGATTTGTGTTTGGGGAAGGGGAGTGAAAAGTTGATTATCTCCTGTGTTGGTGGCATTGGCTGCCTACGACATTTGGGAGGTTTTCCCTTATTTGTCCTCAAGAGTTGCTGTATAACCGAATGTACGGTGGGGCTTCTATTCTGGGTGCCTTTTGATTTTATCTTTTTGGATGAGTGGCTGTGAATTGTCAAGTGCCGGGCAACTACTTTTGTTCCATAGCTTTATTGGGATAGAATTCATATACCATACACCCAGCCATTCCGAGTGTGCTCCTCAGTGGCTTTAGTATAGGGTTGTGCAGCCTTGCCCACAGTCGATTTTAGGACATTTTCATCACCATGGAAAGAAACCTAGTGCCGCTCAGTCTACCAGTCCTCCCTTCTCTAACCCCAGGCAACCACTGATCTCTATTTACCTACTTTGGACCTTTCGTGTAAATGGACTGTATGTGGTCAGACTGTGCCTGTGGTCATTGGCTCTTTCACTGAGTATGTTTTCAAGGTTCATCCGCGTTGTAGCATGTGTCTGCTGCATTCCTTTACATGACTGAGCGATGCTCCGTAGCATGGACAGACATTTTGTTTATCTGCTTGTCTGTTGGTGGACCTTTGGCTTAGCTACTATGGGAAATGCTGCTGTGAACATCTGTGTACAAATTTCTGTGTGGGTGTAAGCCTTCAGTGGAAATTCTGGGTGGTCTGGTAACAGCTGCCTGTTACCTTTTCAGGGGCTACCAGACTGTTTTCTGATGTGTAGCTTTCTATATCACTGATATCACCTTTAATATCAGTCTTGACTGCCAGCTTTGGTTTTGCCTGAAGGTTTAGGTAACACATGTGTGTCTTGGGGCGGCAGGGAGAATGGCACACTGAGGTGAACTGAGTTGGTTCAGATAACACTTGTTTTCTTATTTATGAAATGAACTGATATTTGTCACAGCCCTGTCAGATGTCCTTAAGATAAGGCAACAGTTTTCCTTTGAGTGTTCGACCCTTTTTGGGGCCTGTCTCCCAACGTCTCCAGGGGCAGGGAACGGTGAGTTCACAGGCCTTCTGGCCTGCTTAGCTGTAATAGTTCCCCTTGGTGCTGCTGTCGTGTTTCCTCCAAACATTGAGTTAGGATGATGGAAATGTTGAGCTGGGAACACTACCAAACAAAAAAGGAGTGAACCACGGATGCACCCAGCAGCGTGGATGCGTCTCAGAATGATCACATTGAGTGAAAGATGTGCTTAAAAAAGGAGTGTATACTCTATGATCCTTCTCATGAAACTCTAGAAAGTGCCAGGTAACCTACAAGATTGAAGGTAGGACAGCGGTTGCGGGGAGAGGAGGAGAGCAGGAAGGGGCTGACAAAGGCAGGACGAGGCTGGGGGTGATGGATTCACGAGCATTTACAGGCGAGGCTGGGGGTGATGGGTTCATGAGCATTTACAGACGAGGCTGGGGGTGATGGGTTCACGAGCATTTACAGGCGAGGCCGGGGGTGATGGATTCACGAGCGCTTCCAGGCGAGGCCGGGGGTGACGGGTTCGCGAGCGCTTCCAGGCGAGGCCGGGGGCGATGGGTTCGCGAGCGCTTCCAGGCGAGGCCGGGGGTGACGGGTTCGCGAGCGCTTCCAGGCGAGGCCGGGGGTGACGGGTTCGCGAGCGCTTCCGGGCGCCTGTGTGCGGGTTTTAGAAGCTGTGAGAGCTGCTGCCTTGTTTGCAAACGCTGGCTGCCTTCGGAAGTCCGGGAGGGTTGTCCTGGCGCATCCTTGACTATCTGGTTAAACAGATCGTCCTCTCATTCCTGGCCCTTAGCTTATGATGAGGAGCGAGTTCCTTACAGTCCCAGGGTTCCTGAAAATGGTGAGTTTAAAATTCGTGTGGACCTTTTTTGGTTGTGTGAAGACTCGGTTAGTACAACTGTGACGTAGTACGCTTTGAGAAAATTGGAGATAAGATGCTGCGAACCTCACAGGCGCTCTGGCAAGTGTTCTGTAGCACTTGTCTTTTATTGGATTTCCGGGGTTTGAAAACCAAAAGGGAGGACTTATGTGGCTTAGTGCTGAATAGCTGAAATAGCTTCTAACTCTGTTTACCCAATTAATTTCTTTACCCAGATTCAGCATGATTGAGGGGGAAGCTTGAACACTAACACAATAGCAAAATTCTCTATCAATGTAGGTCCCACAACCAAAAAGGAGACATCTTTCAAACAGCTTGACTGAGGTATGATCATACACCATGGAGTCCTCTTGTTTTTAAGTGTTTGATTCGTGGGTTTTTTTTTTTTTTAGCTGTGCAGCCATCAGACAGCCACTCACTGTCTTCTCTTCTCCTTCATGCCACTGTTCTTTCCTCTTCTGTTTTGCTCCTGCTGATCTTGGTAGTCTCTTGTTAAAGCCCTGAGGTAGGGAATCGGGTGAGCCCACACTTGGCCACTTCAGCCGGCCCTTCGGGGACGTGTGTGGCCTGTGTGGGTTCTGCACCGGGGTGTGGAGGCTTGGCCACCCGCTCAGTGATGAGCCCGCGCGCCCCGTGGGTCTGTTCTTCAGTTCCCTCCACGCAGGCTCCCAGGCTCCCCTCCTTGGCCTGGTTCGTGACGGCTGCCCCTCAGGACTTCCCTTTGCGCGTCCTGCTGTGCTCCAGGAGCGCTGTGGGTGGTGATTCCTGCTGGGGGGCAGAGTGAGTCCCTTGTCAACTGAAGCTGCTGTATTAGAAATGGCAGGCGCTGCCCAGTCTGCAGTTGCCCGTGGGGGCAGTGAGGGTCCAGAGGAGGGGGTGGTCTGCCCGGCAAAGTGAAAGCCTTTACGAGTGGTGAAAGTGAAAGCCTTGAGTCGTTCAGGAAGGTGCGCCCACTTGGCAGGGAATGCAGGGCTTGGCATGGAGGGCTAGCGAGTGCAGGCAAGGGCCAGTGTCTACACCGAGGGGCCCAGCTCGATCTAGGAGCCTTGTGTTGCTGCTGAGGGGTGCTGTGAGCTCACTTGAGAGCGGGGCCCTTAGACGGCGGGAGGTCTGGCAGAGTGTGGCTGGAGCTAGAAGGGGGATTCAGGTAGAGAGTGCTGGGGTCAGGTGTGTAGCCTTCTGTGTGTGTGACAGAGAATGCTCATGTACCAGGTGGCCCTTCCTCCTCTTGGGGTCCCACGGCTGGCATCAGATCCTCTTGTGCCTTTTTAAACGTGTGCTGGTCCAGTAGCAGCTTGCGAGCTGGACAGCCAAACCCGGCTTCTCGGGACCCCTGTGGACTGGGCTGGGATGGCCTCTAGACCTCCAGTTGGCTTAGGCAGCCTGTGGAGCTTTGGGGACCTTCTTCACGACTGAGGATGGCACCTTCCCGTCCACTCCAGCTCCTCTCGTAGCTCACCGGCTGGGGGTGACGCGAGCCTGGCGCGCCACTCCTTGTCCCCGGGGGGAAGGCGCTTGGCTGTGCTTGTCTTCCATCGCTCAAGTGCATGACTCCGCAGAGCTGACAGTTTCCAGGCAGCACTTTGTCCACCTGTATTGCATAAAAATGTATGTTATGGATTCTCTGATGCATAAGTAAAGAAAGCAAACCCTGCCCTTCTTTCTTCTTGGTTTGATGATTGTAAAGATTTTCCTTTTTCTTTTCCTTCTCTGACGTGTTTTAAAGCAAATCCAGCTTATTTCGCTCTTCTGAGGTTGAGCCATATGAGTTAGTGATAGTCGGCCGTTGAGACCTACAATATTTAGAATGCATTCTTAAAAACAGAGAAGGGGCATCTTCGTAGCCTCACTGCTGTTATCAGATGAACAGCACCAACGGTAGTCTTTCCGGGATCGTCTAATACATGGGAATTCCTTTCTCCACAGTCACGTTGTTTACCTGGCCCAGACCCCTGCGAGGTCTGGCATTAACGTGACTGCCTGTCGTGTCTCCGGCCCTGCTCTCCCGGACAGCTTCTCTCTCTCCTTTTCATGCCCCGAGCCAGGATCCTGTCCAGGTCACTGTCCTGTGAGGGGCCCTGCCTCCTGGACCGAGCCTCTCCTCACAGTCTGGCTTCTCCCTGCAGGTGTGGGTGGATCCCGTTTCAGTCTGTGAGCTCCTCTGAAAAGTGGCTGACCCCAGAACTGGGTAGTCAGGGGCGAGGTAAGCCTCAGCCACCCCAGACAGGTTGAGGGTACTCATGAGCTTTGGAATGAACTGCAGGGGTGGGCTCAGCTCTCGATGAGAACAAGAAAAGGGGAGGCAGGTGGCGCCCCTTTAACTCAAAGCTTAGGGGCTGCTGTGCTGGGTGGGGCCATGAGCAGTGCCCTTCATTGCAGGTCAAAAATGGTCAAATCGCAATAGTTTCTTGTGATTAAAACAGATTAAAGAAGGCTAAGAGATTATATCACAATGTGTAATCATTAACTGGATCTTGAATTTAGAAAACTATAAAAGATGTTATTAGGGCACTGGGGACGTGTGTGTATGTGTGTTGGATAGCAGTGTTATATTAGCATTATTCCTGAGTGTGATGCTCATATTGTGGCTATGTGGAGAGAGCTCTTGTCCTGGGGCCTGTGACTCTGAAGTGGATCAGGAAAGTAAAAGTATTTGTGTGTGTGCGTGCTTGTGCAGAGCAAGAGAGGGAGAGAGCAAGCCTGGTAAAATGTGAGTGGCTGGTAGATCCAAATGGGGGATGAGTGGGTCACTCATTCTCTGTAGTTTTGAAACTTTTCCGGAAGTTGAGGGTGAGGGGTCTTGTGTTAGGCTGTTCCTGAGGGCTCAGAGACCCAGTAGCTCCTCTGCCTCAGGCCACCTCAGGAAAGGCAGTTTCCCATTCACTCTTTTTTAGTTAGACTGTGGAAGAAAAGAGGGAATGATGAATCGTTTTTCATCACAACGTTTATATTTTGGATGAGAAGATGTATTCATTGAGCCTGTCCTGTGAGAGCATACTGGGGTGTGGGCTTAGTTCTGGGTGCTGGGGTCATAGCAAGAAGCAGAACAGGCAGAGCTGGCCCCACTGGCACCCCTCAGATGGGGTCAGGGGTGACCTCCCTTGGAGGTGTGCTGTGGATGGAGACTGAAGGACCAGGAGCTGTCTGTGCAGAAGCCAAGGGGGTAGTGAGTGCCAAGGCCTGGGGAGCGGGCCCATTCAGGGACCAAGAGGAAGGCCCATTTTATGGTGAGTGGTTGACGCTTACAGGGTTTGGGTAATGTGTGGTCTAAAAGTTCTTACCAACACATTTAGTGGTAATTTTTAAGTAATGTCCGTTTCCTCCGTGAGAATGAAGTGACTTTTCTTCCTGCTTCTCTGATGTGCACAGAATTCTGCAGTGGGTCACAAGAAACTCTCTTGGCAGAAAATCCCTGCAAGGCCTTGGTCATAGTGTCCAGAGCAGAGGTGGGGAGGAAACTGTTTCTTTGGCTTTCTAGACCCAGTGACCTGGTGCCTGGGGGTGTGCTCAGAGAGCCCAGGGGAAGGCTTGGGGAGGCCTTTCCCCTCCTGAGCCCAGCAGGACCCAGGGCTCCTGGCTGTAGTTGAGGGGTTGATAACTTCAGTCAGTCCTGTGCCAGACAAGGACCTTCCCCTCCCTTCTGTTATGTTGCCTGGCTTGGGTTGTGTGCCTTCTCTGCCAGGCACTCTTTAGTGCTTTAATTCAGTTAATTATAGTTTCTAAGGTCAAATGTATTTTTGAAGTTAATGTTTATCTTAAAACTTTCCAGAAAGTAGAGGGAGAAACTAACAACCCAGCTATGGAAGTCTGTGTTGTGGTCAGGTCACAGCAGGGCAGGAGTCGGGCCGGGCAGGGGTTGGACATGCACGTGTACGTGTGCAAAAGTCCTTGTAAGAAGGGTCACACCCACACTCCCAGCCACACAGCTGAGAGCCTGCTGGGGAGTCTGGACTCCTCTCTGGTCTCCTTGCCTTAGAGGCTGAGGGAGAGTCCATCTGACTTTGTCTTGTCTGTATTGCATTGTCTCTCAGGAGAGTTCCTAGAGCAGACTGAGAGTTCCTGCTCCTTGTGAAGCCGGAAGGGTTCATCACAGTGATGCAGAGAAAGGATCGCCGCTTCCAAGAGCCTCACACATTGCCGATGCTGGTTCCCTCCTCCCTCTGAGGGGAGAAGTATGGGGTCTGAGGCCTGATGAGGCAGGATGGGTAGAATGAGGGCCCCTGGTGGCACGCAGGTTTCTGTATTACTCTACATACTAATTTTGGCATTTCAGGAAAGTAAAGATCCACATCACTAATGTTTCCTTGAACAAAAAAGTTTATGCAGCCTGATGACACATTTTAGGAGCTCCTTCTCTAGGAGTTGGTGAGATTTTCATTTTTCTTTCCTTTAACCATTTTTAAAGTTGAAGTGTAGTTAAAGTCCTGTGTTAGTTTCAGGTGTACAGCAGAGTGATTCAGTTACACACATACGTATGCGTATTCTTTTTCAGATTCTGTTCTGTTCTGGGTTATTACAAGATACAGGATATAGCTCCTTATATTATAGACCTCTCTTGTTTACCTGTTTTATACACAGCCGTGTGTATGTGCCAGTCTCAGAATCCTAGTTAACACCTTCCCGCTCAGCCCCCTTGGAAACCATAAGTTTGTTTTCTGTGTCTGTGAGTCTTTCTGTTTTGTAAATAAGTTCATTTGTTTCATTATTTATTTGCTTGTTTTTAATTCTCCAACATATAAGTGATGCCATATGATACTTGTTCTTCTCTGTCTGACCTCACTTAACACGATGCTCTCCCATCCATCCACGTTGCTGCAGGGGGCACTGTGTGGTCCTTTTTAATGGCCGAGTGATGCTCCGCTGTGTGTACGCGCCACAGCTCACCCGCTCACCTGTCGGTGGACATTGAGGCTGCTCCCGTGGCGTAGCTGTTGTGAGCAGTGCTGCTCTGAGCATCAGGGGGCACGCATCTTTTCAAATTAGAGCTTTCTCGGGATGTGTGCCCAGCAGTGGGGTTGCTGGGTCATATGATAACTCTTGTTTTTAGTTTTTTGAGGACCCTCCATTGTGGCTGTACCAGTTTACATTCCTACCAACAGTGTAGGAATGTTCCTTTTTCTCCACACCTTCTCCAGCATTTATTATTTGTAGCCTTTTTAGTCGTGGCTATTCTGACTGATATGAGGTGATACCTCATTTGGTTTGCATTTCTCTAATAATTAGTGACATTGAGCATCTTGTCATGTACCTATTAGCCATCTGTATGTCTTTGGTGAAATATTGGCAAACATTTTCTTGAAGTGCTAGGTACTAAATGTTCTAGACTTCGTGGGACAAGAAGCAAATTAAGTACCTACTATTAGGTACTTAATTCAACCATTTAAAAATGTAAATACTTTTCTGAGCTTGAGATTGTGGCCCACATCCTTCTGTCTCCTGTAGCATGATATATGTGGCTGTTCCACTGCCATTAAGTGAAACCCAGGTACCGTAATCTGGCCACACACTGAGAAAACCAGCGTGCGTGTGCTGCGGCGGTCATCCCGAGAGACGCATTGCTCTCTGTCAGCAGCCTCACCCCAGTGCCGCCACTGTGCGTGGCAGGGGCAGTGCTGCCGGGAGGAGAGGTGACTTTGGACAAACAAAGCACCACAAGGAATTCAGCAACCTGGTGAAAAAACGGGCAAAGCACTTGAATAGACTTTTCCTCACAGAAGATATGCAAATGGCCAACAGGCATTGCGAAAGATCCTTAGCATCGTTACAATCCACGAAAGGCAAATCGAAACCACGGTGAGTTACTGCCTCACACCCAGTAGGGTGGCCACTGTCGAGAACAAACAGAAACCACAAGTGTTGTCAGCAATGTGGAAAAATTAGGACCCTTGTGCACTTCTGGTGGGTGGGAAAGTGAAATGGTGTAGCTGCTGTGGAAAACAGTAGTAACTTCCTCAGAAAGTTAAACAGAGAATAGCTGTATGATCCAGCAACTCCATTTCTGGGTATATTCCCCAAAGAATTGAAATCAGGGACTCGAAGAAAGACTTGGACTTCATAGTAAATCGTTGACAACAGCCAAAAGGCGAGAGCAACCCAACTGCCCATTTTCAGATGAATGGATAAGCAAAATGTCGCGTCCGTACAATGGAATGTCATTCAGCCTTTAAAAGTAAGGAAATTCAGACACAGTTATGACATAGATGAGCCTTTGACCCCGTGTGCTGCGTGAAATAAGGCAGTCACAGAAGGGCATGACTCCACTGACCTGAAGTCCCTGTGGCCGCAGTAAAATCCACAGAAACAAGGCAGAATGGAGGTCGCCAGGGCCTGAGGGCGGGGAGACGGGGAAGGTCTGGAGGTGGGTGGTGGCAGTGTTTGAACAGCCGTGTGGATGTGCTTAATGCCGCAGAACCACTTAAATTTTTTTAAAAGGAGGTCAGGGATTCACAGAGAGGTGCTTGTGATGATGTTAATAATAGTATCTTCATGACACTAAAACCCAAAAGTTGATACTGATTTTTTGTTTAAAAAAATTTCCCCAAAACAAAGCATACAGTCTCCTTACATTTAACCTGGACGCTCTGAAAACGAAAGCATGGTAAAGTGGTGGCAGAAGCTGAGACGGGGTTCTGACCTGGGTGAGACCGGTACGCAGACAGGGATTCCTGTAACGGGCTCTTGGCTTTCTTGACAACCCGAATGTGTCTTTGAAATTTCTGGGGTGCCCTTCTCAGGAGACGTGGTGTTCTCCTGCTCAGATGGGTGACTGGAGCAGTGGACAGGGGCTGGCGTGGCCGACCCTCCGCGGCGTGGACGTGGGTTATGGTTTCAGTCTGCCACCTGTGTGTGGCAGGGGTTCTGCCAGGGCACCAGGCCAGTGTCTGACCCGTCTCTCAGCTCAGAGAAACCCGGGGCTTCTGTCCCTCCCTGTCCTTCGTCACAGGCTGCTCCCTCTGCTTGACCCAGCTTCGTGTGGGCTGTGGCCCCTGGGGGTGACGGGGACTGTTGGCTGCCGTCTGAGGGGGCAGTTCCTGGAGGGCAGCTAATAGGAGCGTCTCTTCCCCTCGGATGAGCTCTGTGTGCTGACGAATGGATGTGTGAGCTCAGCAGAAGTGCCTGTGAAGTTCACCGCTTGGTTACTTAAAGTTGCCTGTTCGTATGTTTTTGCTGTTACAACGTGCGAAAGGTAGTGTATTTAGTACGATTGTATCCTGAAACTAGAAGATTGTCTTAACATTTAGTTTCTAATTGCTGCTTAAGGGCTGCCTTCCAGAGAGGGGAACTGACAGTGAAGAAAATTTGTGGACTAGCAGGAGAACCACATTCCTACGCCTGCAGGAGTCTCAGCCTTTGCTTCTGGTGCTTAGGCAGAGGAATGGGGGGTCGGCCCCTTCACCGTGGTGGGGTTCCAGGCCCTCTGGTCTGGCGTTGCGCATCTGTCCTTGGGGGGACCATGCCTGGTTTGTGAGCTGTCCTCTTGCTCCTTGTGGCCCTCCGCATCCTGGTGGGTGTGGCTTTGTGGTTAGATGGGGTTTGGCTGGGGTATGCACGTGGCAGGGCGGGTGGCCTCTGCTGTGCGTGCCCTGTTTCTGGCCAGGCAGGTTTGATAGGGAGGAGAGTATGAAAAGTCACATCGGAAGAAGCTGGACTGCCTCACGGTGGAGAGCAGGCCAGTGCTTCACGGGAAGGTTGCCATGACTGCTCACGTGGAGAGACGCCAGGTGCCTGGGCTGAGGCCCAGAAGCTGCCGCCCTTCATGGTGATGCTGCCCTTCTGCCATAGGTTGGTGGCCCTGAGGGCATCCTGCAGAACGGGGCCGTGGACGACAGTGTGGCCAAGACCAGCCAGTTGTTGGCCGAGTTGAACTTTGAAGAAGATGAAGAAGATACCTATTACACAAAGGATCTCCCTGTACATGCCTGCAGGTGAGCGCTTCAGCACAGGGGGGACTCGCCTCCCAGAGCACCCACCTTCCACATGCAAGTTCTGACTTTACAGAGGCCCGTCTAAGACACATGGACTGTGACACTTGGAAACACTGTGCTTGGAAATAAGGTTGCTCCAGCCCTTGTACACACATAAATCCCTCATCCTGGGCAGGAGAGTGGGATCAGCACCCTCTGTCATCCCTGATTCTCCCAGCTGGAAGGAGAAAGAGTCCCCTTCTCTGCCTTCTTCAGGCCTTAAGGTTGTTCCCCAGAACCTGCCCCCTCACTCATCCGAAAGAACTCAGCACATCGGGTGAGCATCTGGGTCCAGAGGGTAAGAGCATCCGAGATTTCGCTCACAGCAAGGTTTCTGTAGGCTTCTTTAAAATAGCTGCTTTGGAGACTTCCATGGCAGTCCATGGTGCCAGGGCAGGGGGCGTGGGTTCCATCCCTGGTCGGGGAACTAAGATCCCACAGGCTCTGTTGGGCAGCAAAAAATAATAATAAAAGACCTGCGTGTTGACCAAATTTGGATTTCTGATCTAGAGGAGGACCCATCCCTTGTGTTTGGACTTACTCTTGCTTTTTTGTTACACGCACACAAGGAAATTGAGACCAAAAGAGGTGAAATGATCTTGCTTGGGGCACTCTGCCAGTCAGGGCACTGGGCCTCTCGGCCCTGCCCACCCTCAGGCGCGCGGCCCTCCACGATCAGCACCCATGGCGGCACAGAGGGCTGCTCCTTCCCTGCCTGATGGGCAGGCTGTCTGACTTTGTTGGTTCTGTGCTCCCTCTCATTCACAGTACATTTTTACATCTGTACTAGTGTTCCTGTTCTCAACAGGCCTGTGAAGTGGTTAAAGTCTGCGCACCCCCTCGCACTCCTGCCGTCAGCGTGGAGTGGAGTGGAGGAGGAGGGAGAGCTGTCCTGGCATGAGGTGCCGCGGGGAAGGTGCTTGGCCAGAGCACATTCTGGTTTGAGATGAAGTCTTGGCTTCATGCACATACAGAACTTCACTCTGTGCGGAGCCAGAGCCAGTGCTTTTGTTTTTGGTGTGTTGATTTTCAGAAAAGGGAGTCCGGGGGCTCTCCTGAGGTGCTCCTTGCGGGACCCTCCACTGCTGGGTTGAACTGAGTGTTCACGGGAGCATGGCGCCCTCTGCCGGAGCATGTGAGGCTCTGAATGCAGCGTGGTCTCAGCTTACCTTCTGTGCTCCCAGAGCCAGGATGTTGACTTCCCTGCTCACAAGTCACCGTTCCTGAAACTTGAGAGTGAGGGAAATGGCTCCGTCACCTTGGGGGTGCTAGGCCTACGTTGCTGGGCTCACCTGGCACCTTGCACCGCTCTTGTGCCCCACACCCCCGACCCTGCCTTGCGAGGGTCTGTGCTGCCATCTGAGGAGTCTCCACAGCACCCCGACCCCTTCCCTGTGTTCACAGGGTCAGGAAGCCTCTGCAGTTAACTGATTGGATTTTGTTAGTGGGATCGTTGGGTTTGAGTATGTGTTTAATGAAAAACTTAAAAATGTTGTAAGAGGAAAGAATTTTACATCCTGCCAAATTAAAACCAGAGAGCAGTCTTCCAACTTTAACTGTTGATGTTTTGACTTTTTTAGTTACTGTGGAATACATGATCCTGCTTGCGTGGTTTACTGTAACACCAGCAAGAAGTGGTTCTGTAATGGACGTGGAAATACTTCTGGCAGGTAGATAATCAAACCGCGCATGTGTCTTTAATCAGTGCTGTGCTCAGATTTGTGTGTAAATTATGGAAATGTTGAAGCGAAGCACAATATAAAATCACGCTAACAAACCTGGTTTTTCCCCCTCCTCTGTGACTGGTTTAACTTGAAACAGATGGTGGTGTGTGAATGCCTTAATGTATTTACCCTTGATTTATTCTCTGTGGTTCTCTTTATTATGCAAGGAGGGTTGGTTTAATTCTCATTCCCAGTTTTTATTTATATTTTTCTGCAAGATGAGCTCCTGGCATGCCCGTTCATCTTCATTACTGGGTGCCTGGGGAGGATGTTCCCAAGACAGTCATGGGCATCCATGGGAGCTGCTTCCTGAGAAGGCTCCCTCTGGCCTTAGCTCATTGGAGCAGTCCTGAGGCTAATATGGGCCAGATCCTGAATCATCAGATTAAATTAAGTTCACTTGATCGTCGACTCTGGGCTTCCCTTCCTGCTGTTGATCAGCAGCAGCTGTGACTAGGTCCCTTTTTTGGGTTTGGGTGAGACCAGCATGATGTGGGTACTCAGATTCCAGGGGAGAGTCCGTTTATCTAAGCTTGAGTGGTGAGATTCCTCAGCCCCCACCACTGGCACGGGTCTGGTCCTGTTGGCTTCTCTGAGGCTGCCGTGAGGTAAGGACTCAGGCCATTGCCACAGAGAAGCAGAGCAGAGTCTCCGTGGGACAGAAGCAGCATCTTCCTCTGAGATTCCCGTTTTATAGAAATAAAGTGACGAAATTCCGTAGGCGGCTTTATTCTGCAGAGCCCCTACCCTTCCTATGTCTTCGGCAGCTGGACCCGGGCTCACGATCTTGTGTAGGACGCAGAGTGGTCAGATCTCATGTCACCGTGGAGTTAGTAATGCAAATTACGGGCTTCTGAGTGAGGCGAGAAAGGGAGCTGAGGTTTTTTAGGGATATGAAAGGAGAAGCATCTTTAGGGTACCCAGAAGAGACTGGTATCCCACTTTCCAAATGTTCTGGGTAATTTAAGTGTTACTGTGTTTGCATTAGTTCCTCTCCTGCAGGAAAAGCAATTAAATAAAACTTGCCTTAGTTGGCAACCCCATCTTCAGGTCAGCAGAGCCAGGGTCAGGGAAGTGAGCAGAGAACCTCTAAGAGAAAACAGACTTCATCGGCCAGCACTGTGTGTTCTGTGCAAGGTCAAGTTGTGAAGGTGATGGGGCAGCCACCCGCCTTCAGGAAGCTTCCAATGTGATGGAGCGTGGTGGGCCTAGAAAAGACAAGAGGAAATCACTGATTCCCGTAGAATACCCAGGGGTGGCTGCTCCAGGAGGGGAGGAGGGGCTTTGGAGGTACAGAGAGCAGTGATGATTAGCTGGGTAATCTGACAGTCTTTGTGTGGCCAGAGAGGATTAGGATGTTGGCCTCTGAGCCAAAGCTTGCACAGGAGGGGTTTCCCAAGGGGACGCGAGGGGAGCAGCAGGGAAGGCTGGAGGCCCAGCAGGCGCGCTCAGCATGTGACACACCCACAGCAAGGCTGGGGGTCGCTGGGGAGGCTGGGAGAGCCTGAGGCAGGGGCAGGCACTGCCTGGGGCCCTGAGTGAGGCTGGCGTTGGGGAGGGCGAGTTCAGCGGCTAAACCAGGGACTCGGGCCCCGGTTTAGGTGAGCCGTGTCCCGGAAATGAGAAAGACGTCAAGAGTGGCCACGCGCAACAAGGAAAGAGCTGAGACAGCGGGGCTTCCAGACGGTTCAGAGCTGGCCCTGTGCTTCCGGAGAGTAGCCTTGACCTCCCCCTACTCCTTATTTTTTTGCTGTCTTCAGGTTTCTAGTACATTTGGTTATCAGGTTTCCTGGCCTGCAGCAAATGAGAAGGGGTGTTGCTCCTGGAAGCAGGCGCGGGGGCCAGGAGAAGTGACTTTGAAAGAAGCAGCAGAGAAACTACGTTGAGTGAATAGGAGCAGTGAAGGGGCGAGCCTTCCTCTCCAAGACAGCAGCCTTGGCACCCGCGTTAGATTCAGTCAGGCCCAATAAGCTGGATTTAAGAAAGCAGGAATGGGGGAAGAGGGAACTGTGTGAAGCATGTTAGGAAAGTTTTCCTTAGAAATGGTTCAAGTTGGATCGATTTTGCGCTCAGTGGGGAGCCAGTTCGGGGGCAGGCCAGTCCCTCTGGATGCCAGATGGATGAGGTGTGACCGCTCCTGCTAATGGACCGTGAACGGTACCGGAACTTTTAACGGAGCTCGAAAATTGGAAGTGGTGAAAAGCCAAACTTTAGGTGTTAACTATTGATCATTTCCTGGTTTCAGCCACATTGTAAATCACCTTGTGAGGGCAAAATGCAAAGAGGTGACCCTGCACAAGGATGGGCCCCTAGGGGAGACGGTTCTGGAGTGTTACAACTGCGGCTGCCGCAATGTCTTCCTCCTCGGCTTCATCCCTGCCAAGGCTGACTCGGTTGTGGTGCTGCTGTGCAGGTGAGGGCAGGGCCCCACTTTCCTCATTGAGGGGGGTGCCTTTCAGGCGAAGACTCAGTCTCTCCACGGCTCCAACTCTCTGGAGCTTTAAAATAGCTTTAAATGGTTTCTGCCAACTGGCAAGGTCTGAGGAGGTTTGGAGGGTTGGGGCTTGTTACAGAGCTAGGAATGTCATGACCCTTTTGGGGTGTCTTCTGGTTAAATCATAAAATTCTGTAACAGCAAAGTCTGTTATGAGTTTTAAGAGTTCAGAGCTCAAGTGCATGGGGAGATGCGTTTATTGCTGACAATTTAAAGGCACTGTGATCATACAGTAAAATGTAGGGAGTACCACTCTGAGGTGCGAGGTAATGAGCCTGTGGCGGGGGGCAGAGGTCATCCTCACCTGGGCTCTCCTCGCCCTCTGGGTTTCTGCAGGCAGCCCTGTGCCAGTCAGAGCAGCCTCAAGGACATCAACTGGGACAGCTCCCAGTGGCAGCCCCTGATCCAGGACCGGTGCTTCCTGTCCTGGCTGGTCAAGATCCCTTCTGAGCAGGAGCAGCTGCGGGCGCGGCAGATCACTGCCCAGCAGATCAACAAGCTGGAGGAGCTCTGGAAGGTGAGGGCCTGCCAGCAAAGCCTGTCCAGCTCCGTGGCAGGTGGTGGTGGGGGAGGGGGCTGGGACCGGGACTGGGGTCCTCAGAAACAGGAAGGAGGGTGCCAGCGATGCCTCCCGCCAGGCCTCTGGGAAAGGAAAGCTCTGGCCAGTGGAATTTTTCTCTTCTTGTTGAGGGCAGGGGTGGCTGGTGGGAAGGAGGAGGATGGGAGCTGGCTGTCAGCGACTGCGGCTGGACACGCCAGGAGGAGCGGGGCCTGAGCAGACAGCCAGGACTGCGGTATACTGTGTGAAACGTGGTTGGGCTTGAGACATGTGACATGTTGGAGCCAGGGCGACGCCAGGCTGGGGGCTTGGAAGATTCCTGCCCTGCCCATAGGCCATTTCTCCAAGGAAGCCCTCCTCTGGTTCTGGCTGCTTGCACACACACAGACACACACACACACACACAGACACATGTACACATTTTATTTATTTTTGGTGCAGGATGTGGGGTCTTGGTTCCCTGACCAGGGATTGAACCTGCAGCCCCTGTAATGGAAGCTCAGCATCTTAACTAGTGAACGGCCAAGAATTCCTAATTGCTGTTTTAATTAATTAGGCTAGAAGTTTTAATTAGGCACCCATATAATTTTAAAAATGTGAATTTATCTTCTCTTCAGCTGCAGGGCAAAGTATGTTTGAAGCATTGGCTAGCAAGGAACCTTTCCACCTCGATTTTCAGGCTGCTGTAGTTATCTCACCGTCCTTGTTTATATCTAAACAGCTCACTTACTGCCGAGAGCGTGTTTCTCCTTTTGGTGCCGCGTAGTGGGGTCAGGAGGAAATGGGGAGGCGGGCCTTCCTTTCTGTTTACACACTCAGGGAATCCAGTGCTCTTTCTGGCAACTGGGAAGAATAACCTCTCCCGTGTCAGGGGCGAGGTGTTGGTGGAAGAACATGGCCACCAGGTGGGATGTGTGTCAGGCTGTGTTCCTGGGGCCTCCCCCTCTATGTGCCGCGTGTGCTTCCTGATGAGAGGGCTGGGCCACTGGGAGCCCTGCTCGTCCTGAGAAGTGATGGCGGGTGTGCACTCGCATACAGCGCGTTGTAAGTGGAGGTGAGAATGGGGAAGAGCGTGGTGCCGGCTCTTGTCTCTAGGAGAACCCTTCTGCCACCTTGGAGGACCTGGAGAAGCCCGGAGTGGATGAGGAGCCGCAGCACGTCCTCCTGCGCTACGAGGACGCCTACCAGTACCAGAACATATTCGGGCCTCTGGTCAAGCTGGAGGCTGACTACGACAAGAAGCTGAAAGAGTCGCAGGTGATGTGGTGTGTGCACGAGGGCTTGTTCGTTTTAACAGAGCCTCTCTCCTCAGGTCTGCGGAGGGTGGGTTTCTCTGCAGACTGCAGATGCTGACTTGGGCCACGGTGCAGCCCCTGAGAGACGGAGCCGTGGATTAAGGACAGGCCTGTGGGCAGGTGCCCCGCCACTCATGGCCAAACATCCATATATAGGTGCTGTCTGATTTAAAATCCAACAAACATTCCTTCCAGTTGGGTTTGTAGCCTTTGCTGCAGCGGGGAGAGGCAGACCCCAGGAGCCCGCAGTACCCTGAGGACCCTCCTGTGCCCGTTCCTCGGAAACTGCACGGGAATCGGAAGCCCCGAGGCTCACGGGCCATGTCCTCAGCTGTCAGCTTCTTTCTCTGCCTCCGCCGCCCACAGAGCCGCTGTCTCCAAGAACAGACGTCGTGTGGGGGGGTCTTCCGGTCGTCCTCTGCAGGTTTCAGGGTCCTCACGCCTTCTCTCCCGGATGTGCGCTTGTTGGTGTTTCAGGCTGTCGGGTGCTGCTTGCCGTGGGGCGCCTGCCTATGGAAAACAGACACGAGGAGCCCAGGCCCATGTCTGTGTTGCAGGCTAACAGGGCTCTTATTTTTTATGTGCTCAGACTCAAGATAACATCACGGTCAGGTGGGACCTGGGCCTTAACAAGAAGAGAATCGCCTACTTCACTTTGCCCAAGACTGACTCTGGTAATGAGGATTTAGTCATAATTTGGTTAAGAGGTGATTTTAAGTTTTAAAATATTTGTGACTCTAAGTAGCATAAAATTCCTAGTTTCACCCTTGTAAAGTGTCCCTGAATTTGAACTGTTGGTGGTGGTGTCTGTGATGCGTGTGAAAACGCCGGTTTTCCTGTTGTCTTCTCTCTGTAAGACATGCGGCTCATGCAAGGGGATGAGATATGCCTGCGGTACAAAGGGGACCTGGCGCCCCTCTGGAAAGGGATCGGCCACGTCATCAAGGTCCCTGATAGTATCCTTTGTGTTAAGGGCCGGCACAGGCACCCTCTGCCCCAGTCTCCGACGGGCTTATCCCGAGTACAGGAGACCTGTGTGGGTCACCGTGGAGAGTGGTCTAGGGGCCTCAGATGCAGGGAAGGCTGTGTGCAGCCCCGTTGACTCTGGTTTGTCTCCAGCCGTCAGGCTCTTCAGTTGTGCTAGCTGATACAGAGCTGCTTAGGCAGAAACCAGGATGCTCTGAACCGTGTGCCCGAGGGCTCTGTGGAACCTGGGCCCTGGGCTTGGGTGTTCCTTGCTGGGTGCCACCCTAGGCTCGTGGGGAAGATGCCCCTGGCTGCAGTGGCCGGAACCTGCCATTGAGAACACGGGTCCCTCGCTGTGTTTCCTGTGTCTGGTGAGGAGGAGGGGCTTTCTCCTCCATGAGTGAGGGCTCCTCCTAAGGCTTTGACAAGGAAGGGTGAGACTTAACTCGGCGGTGTAGATTATGGTGATGAGATTGCTATTGAGCTTCGGAGCAGTGTGGGTGCCCCTGTGGAGGTGACTCATAACTTCCAGGTGGATTTCGTGTGGAAGTCAACCTCATTTGACAGGTATGTCCGCCCCCTTCCCCGCCCCCACTTGCCTGCATCTGCTTGGCAGGCCCTGGCCCTCAGTGTGCCTGCAGCTTCCCCACTGCTCCGTGTTGTGGGGAGCCAGGCTGCCTGGCAGCTCCATGTGCCCGCTGCTGACCCAGAGCTTCCCCTTCAGAATGCAGAGTGCACTGAAAACCTTTGCCGTGGACGAGACCTCCGTGTCGGGCTATATCTACCATAAACTGCTTGGCCACGAGGTGGAGGATGTGATCATCAAGTGCCAGCTGCCCAAGCGCTTCACGGCACAGGGGCTCCCCGACCTCAACCACTCTCAGGTTCTCACCTGTCCGAGGGGCAGGAGGGTCCCAGACCTCAGGGTACGTGCCGAGCAGCCCTCCACCTTGTCTGCACCCCTAACGGCCACTTGTATCCGAAGGTTTACGCCGTGAAGACTGTGCTGCAGAGACCGCTGAGTCTGATCCAGGGCCCACCGGGCACAGGGAAGACCGTGACCTCAGCCACCATCGTCTACCACCTGGCTCGGCAAGGCAACGGGTAGGGCTCTGTACAGCCCCGGGTGGGGAAGTGGAGGGGCCCAGGGTACCTGGCGTGCTGATTCCTACGCCGTTGGTAGTAGATCTGGCCTTTGTGGCTGTTGTTAACAAGTAAGCTTGCACAGGGTAGGTTCATCCTCACTTGTGTTGTGCCTGTGTGCACCTCAGAGCTTGGAAAGTCTTAACGGTGTGGTCAGGAGGTGATGACGCTGGAATCAGGAGTTAGTGGGGAGTGGCGTGCACAGTGTGAAGCTCAGGAAGTTCCAGACCATCTACCTTGTTGCTCCTTCAGCACCATGTCACTCCTGGCTTTAGTCTTAGGGCTTGAGTCGGCTCCCCTACCACCTGTGATCCAAACAGTGGTCTCGCTCTGGGCTCTTCTCTGGGCGAGCGCTGACATTCGCTCACATTTTGCTGAAGGCCCGTGCTGGTCTGTGCTCCAAGCAACATAGCCGTGGATCAGCTGACTGAGAAGATCCACCAGACCGGGCTGAAAGTCGTGCGGCTCTGCGCCAAGAGCCGCGAGGCCATAGACTCCCCGGTGTCCTTCTTGGCCCTGCACAACCAGATCAGGAACATGGACAGGTGGGTGTCGGCTCCCTGGCCTTACAGTGAGACGCGTCTCCTCGGGGCAGGCCCTGGCGGCACCCGCCTCCTGCTCACACGCCGTGTTCGCAGCATGCCAGAGCTCCAGAAGCTGCAGCAGCTGAAGGATGAGACCGGGGAGCTGTCGTCGGCGGACGAGAAGCGTTACAGAGCCCTGAAGCGCACTGCCGAGAGGGAGCTGCTCATGGTGAGCTCCCCACCTGCCCTGCTGCCCAGGAACGGGTCTGGGCCTTTGGGCTTTTGTCTTCTTCTCTTGTTCACTTGGGCTTCCCTGGCGGCTCAGACGGTAAAGAATCTGTTGGCAGTGCAGGAGACCCGGGTTTGTTCGCTGGGTTGGGAAGATTCCCCTGGAGAAAAGAATGGCAACCCACTCCAGTATTCTTGGCTGAGAAATCCCGTGGACAGAGGAGCCTGGCGGGCCACAGTCCGTGGGATTGGAAAGAGTGGGACATGGCTGAGCAGCGCTTTGAGTTTCTCTTGTTCACTTGGGCCAAAGGACCTGTTTGGATACATTAAGTCCATGTGAAGCGCCATTAGTGGGTTCTTTTCCATTTGAGGAGAGAACTCTGATGCTGTCCTCCGTGTGCTTCCTCTGAGGTCACACAGAGACATCTTATTGTCTGAAAAGCACAAGTGTTTGAGGTAGATTGCATTCCCTGCCAGCCTGCCTGTTGCTGGACTCTGGGAGCCTGGTCTGTGCCTGGAGCCTCGGGCAGGTTCAGAGCACCGTCTCCCGCGCTAGGTGACAACCGACTGAGACCACGGTTCCCCTGGCTCAGCACTGCCCCTCAGAGGCTGTCTCGAGGCACCACACCCTTTTTAGGCGTGACTCGCAAGCGCTTAGGGTCACCACAGCCTGGACTGTAGATGCTGTCGGGAAGGGTGTGGACCAGAGCGGCGTCTGCGTCCCGTCCTGCCTGCCCTTTGGGCTCTGGGAGCCTGGACCTGCAGGTGCCCTGAGACCTGGCGCACTCTCTTCCCCAGAACGCAGATGTCATCTGCTGCACGTGTGTGGGCGCAGGAGACCCGAGGCTCGCCAAGATGCAGTTCCGCTCCATTTTAATCGACGAAAGCACGCAGGCCACCGAGCCAGAGTGCATGGTGCCCGTGGTCCTTGGAGCCAAGCAGGTGGGCCCCAGCGCGTCCGCCACGGCCTGACTTGGCGCTTTGAGTGCGTCCCTCTCGTTCTGTGCGGCACTTAGTGTGGAGGTTTGCGTTAGTGTCCTAGGCTCTTGTGTTCCTGCCCTGGCAGAGCACAGAGGGGTGTATAGCAGGCCTTTGAGGGGTCTGCCAAGGGTGGGCGTGGCACAGAGTGCCTTCGTGAAGGTTTAGAGCATGTTCCACATGTATGGTGGGCAGCTTTCCCACTCCAGGTCAGTGTCTTGCCACTTGAGTTAGTGTAGCTGGGTGGTTGTATGGACCCCAGTCCTCTTAGTCCCTGAATAGATAATGTGGGCTATCCATGTTTGAACTGTGATGTGGGCCTCTTATCACAGCTGATCCTCGTGGGTGACCACTGTCAGCTGGGCCCTGTGGTGATGTGCAAGAAGGCGGCCAAGGCCGGGCTGTCGCAGTCGCTCTTTGAGCGCCTGGTGGTGCTGGGCATCCGCCCCATCCGCCTCCAGGTCCAGTACCGGATGCACCCCGCGCTCAGCGCCTTCCCATCCAACATCTTCTACGAGGGCTCTCTCCAGAATGGCGTTACTGCAGGTAAGCTTGGCCCAGTGCCGGTGTCTGGGGACAGTGCCTGGTCTCGCTTCCTTCTCAAGTGGCCTTACGTGGTGACTGCGTGTGTAGGGGCCTCTCCGAGAGGCGCAGTGGGGCAATGCGTGCTCTAGAGTGCAGGCCATTCTTGCGGCATGGGCCGGGGGTGGGGGGTCCTCATCTCGGTAAGATTCGCAGAGTCAGCCGTGAGGATTCCCTCCATTGGTGCATCACACACAGAAGAGGAGGTAGCAGAGACAAGCGCCTGCCCCACTCCTTCCTCTGTCGGTGGTTCTCAAGGCCTGTGCATGCCCGAGAGCAGACTTCTTCCGCGGTGGCCCTGGGGTGTTGGGCGCCTTCAGGCTGTGCTGATGCCTGTGGTGCGCCCAGGCTGCTGTGTATTGCCATACCACACACCTGTGGCCACACACACTCAGGGCCCACACACTCAGGCCCTGTCCTGAGTTCAAAGTGAGGAGTACTCTGTTTACTGGTCCCTGAGGCGCGTCCTAGGGATCCTGTGTGGGAGAGGATCGTCTCCCGAGACACTTGGCAGGTGTGTGAGGTGCTTGAAGGAAGGACTCACATGCTAGTTACACAGACTGGACAGTTAGCAGGCGTTTTCTTCAAAGGGATCAAACCTGGCCTGTGGCTTCAAGGAAAACAACTCACAGTATTCATCACCAGTGATAAAATATGAGACTTCACATCAAAATGAGAGTTTTGGAAAACACATGTCCCCTAGTGTGAGCTTACCGTGTTTTCCAGGTGCTGAGTAAACTTTCTGATGAGATCGTGGTGGTGACACTTGTCAGGGGTGTCAGCCTTTGGAAGCCCTGCCTGACAGGGTGAGCAGCACTTCCCATTCCAACAGGTAGCAAAGGTGCTTCCACGTCACTGGGGGTCAGAGGCCACGCAAGTAAGGGCAGTGCAGAAAGGCCATCGTCCCTGGACCACAGGGCAGCCTCCCATCCGGTTTCCAGGTAGAACTGAGATAATCCCATGGCAGCGGGAAAGGTCTTAAAGATGCTTCCTGGGACTCCGCTGGTGGCCCAGTGGCTGAGACTGTGCAGGGGCCCGGGGCCAGCCCTTGGTCAGGGAACTAAGGCCCCACACGGTGCGAGTGAGAGTTCCTGTGCCACGACGAGAGGCCTCAAGTGTTGCAGCCAAGAACTAGCACGGCCAAATAGATACTTGAAAACAAACATGCTTCCCTTTTCCAACCGCATGCATCTGTGAGGCCTGACCATCCTCACATGCCGTGAGGGCTCCCAGGAGACTGGGAGCAGGAGTCGATAAGCTGGAGAGTGAAGTGAGTTGGTAAAATTCACTAAATATATATTTTAGTGAAATATTACTTTCCATAAAAATATTTTTAAGTTAATATAGTCATTTTTAAATGAATTTTTTTAATTATTTAAAATTTTGGGGTTTTAAAATACAATAAATATCGGTAGTTGTAATGCACAGAAATAATAGCTGTTTGGACTGCTCCACTTTCAGAGTGTAAAGAGATGCTGAGCGCACCATTCGTTTGAGAACTGCTGGTTTAGAGTCTTGTTAATGCCAGCAGCCCATCACGCCGGCTTTGTGTAGCCCACTTTGTGGATGAGGAGACTGAGGCGGGACGTGTGAGTGCCTGTCCACGGCACACGGCTGCTGTGCAATACAGTCCCGACCCTCGGGGTGCTGCTGGTCTGGTGGGAGGCAGGACTAGGAAAGGCCAGGTCACGAGGAGCTTGTTGGGGCGCAGTCGGCGCTTGTTGGGAAAGCCACCACCAGCACTGGCACAGACTCCCGCTGGCCTCGCTCCACCTTCTCCATGGCGTCGGCTCCACAGGATAGAGGTTGCTGGCGATGCTTCACTGCTGGACCGTCAGTGTCTGGGACATGGCACCCCCGAAGTAACTTTTTAAAAAACTCTGAGGAGTGTAAAGAAGTGCCAGGCTTAGTTTTCATTAGGGGACCACGCCTGTTACCAGCACCTGCACCTGCACGCCGCCTCCCCAGCACCCTGCAGCCTGGCAGTGAGCCCTGTCTGGGATGGTGCTGGCGCCCTGGCCCGGGGTGGCCGACATCAGTGGTGTGGGCGTATCTACAGCCTGGAAATTAGCCGGCACTGGCTAGCCCTTGCCTTGTCCCTGGCAGGTGATTAAACGTTTGCCAGTGCCGAGCTTGCTCTAGCCACTGCCCTCACTTGAAACATTGAGTCTTTGCCTCATTATTAGCTTGACATAAAAGGGATCATACCGTGTGTCCTCACAGCTCAGGCTCTTCCTTCATCTGTGGTAGTCTATTTTGGTGCAGAAATTCCAGTTTTCTTCGTTAATCTGATTAGGTGTAACTCCAGTCAGAAATTCCCAAAAGAATGGGTGGACTGTCTGATTGGACAGACTGATTTTCAGCATTGTAGGGACTTGCAGAGGACTGAGCAGTTAAGATGAGCATGAAAGAGCTTGAGGACGGTGGCAGCTCATACTCGGGGATGTCACGAGCTACTGTCCAGCTGCAGTCCCAGAGACACTGCGCACAGGGCCTGGGAGAGTCCAGAGCAGACCCGCCTGTCCACAGGCCCTGGTTTGGGAACAGGACGTTGGGCGTCAACAGTGTCATTGTTAAAAGCCAGGTGTGGGTGCATGTGAGTCCCTTAAGGTACATCATAAACCTTCTGAAAGGAGATAGAATATCTTCTTTACCCTGGGGCAGACATAGGCCGCAGAAAACACCAACAGTGAGATCTGTTCCGCAAGTAAGCCGGCTTTGTACCAGGTATAGTGCTAAGTGTTGCTGGGAGTTTCGCTCAGAGGACCCCCGCCGATGGCCTCCCCTGGGACCCACAGACCTGGGTCAGTCGCTGGAGCCTGCCGTTTCCTGCTCTGCCGTGTGCCTCTGCCCAGGATGGAGTGGCCTCCACTCTGCTCTCCACCTCAGCGCACCCAGACCGGCCGCACTTCGCTTCTCTAACAGGATGTTTTCTTTTTTCTCCTCCACGATGCCAGCGGATCGTGTAAAGAAGGGGTTTGACTTTCAGTGGCCCCAACCGGATAAACCAATGTTCTTCTATGTGACCCAGGGCCAAGAGGAGATTGCCAGCTCAGGCACCTCCTACCTGAACAGGTAAGCAGAGACTTGTCTGTGGTGCCTGCTGGCTTCAGTGACAGCTCTCCCAGTGACTGCGCGCCTGTGGTCTCGTTTACTGTGGTGGTGAACCTTGTCCTTGCTTCCCTTGCGCTCATTCTGTTCACACTCTCAAAGCAGCACCATAGGTCCAGCCTCATCTTTTCAGTGTATATTTCCTGTTGAGCAGATCCTTTAGGAGCCCCCGTGTGAGTCTTTTCTGTCCCTCCTGACTCAGCTGGTAAATGGTGGGCTGCCCGGCCACGGGTGTGCCAAGCAGGGCCTCCATAGGGTTGTACTGGAGGCGAGGCTGCCCCTGAGCCTTCCACAGCCTCTAGTCCTGGGGGGGGTCTCAGGAGCCCAGAGATGGAGCCTGGGAAGTGAAAGCCTGACTCTCTTAGGACGGAGGCTGCCAACGTGGAGAAGATCACCACGAAGCTGCTGAAGGCGGGTGCCAAGCCGGACCAGATCGGCATCATCACGCCCTACGAGGGCCAGCGCTCCTACCTGGTGCAATACATGCAGTTCAGCGGCTCCCTGCACACCAAGCTCTACCAGGTGCGTGCCCGCCTGCCCCGCCGGGCCCGTCCCAGGCCCTGCCCTCCACCGCCTGGCAGCTTCAGGCCCCAGGCTCAGCTGTGGGGCTCGGTGGTGCATTTAGATGGACTTTGTGCGGGCTGAGGGCTCCTCGGAGGAAGCCTGTTGGCTGACCGTGCTTACTGCCCCTGTAGGAGGTGGAGATTGCCAGTGTGGACGCGTTCCAGGGCCGCGAGAAGGACTTCATCATCCTCTCCTGTGTGCGGGCCAATGAGCACCAAGGCATTGGATTTTTGAATGACCCCAGGCGCCTCAACGTGGCCTTGACCAGAGCACGGTAGGGAGACCTGCGTCTTGCAGGGGCGGCCCCTCGTGCGTAGGAGGCTTTCCAAAGTGCTGGGAGGGGTTGGCCTGAGAGCTGCTCCCGGCCTGCTTCTCTTCCTGTCAGCTCTCACACCGCAGCCGCGCCTTGGGCTGTGGCACGGGGCGTGGTAGAGGGGCCTCAGCAGTGCCGCAGCAGAGGGCTCCCAGCAGCAGTCTGGAGAGGACCTCTCACCCGTGAGTGGTCTTTGTTTCTGTGTCCTGGTGGCTTTCTGTCCAGTTGCCTTGTTTAGCTCTGGAATATAACTTTCGAAATAGTAAGGGACCCAGAGAATCAGGTGGACCCCATATGTCACCCCCACATGAAACCAGACAGCAGCCACTCTTGTACCAGCTGCAAGCGGGACTCACATTCACATGTTGGTTCCCTCCCCACTGAGGGCACCTTGCTTTTCATTTGGTAGCCAGCATAGGCGGGGGAGCCCCGAAACAGCTGATGAATGTAAGCTTTCCCCCAGAAGCTTGGCTTGGGCATCAAGTGCCCAGCCCATCAGAATGCCTGAGGCAGCTGTGGAGTCTGCCCCTGCCACGTGTGACTTAGTTGCCCAGGAGGCTGACTCACGTCTGCAAATGAAGAGACTCGTCTCTGAGTTCATTTTCCCACAGAGATGTTTTGACATCTGGACTCAACAGAAACCTGCCCTCAAATAAACCCATGTGCAGGGTTGGCAGCTTACAGGATGGGCTCCAGTGAAAGTTACCCCAGTTCGCAGTTACCCAACCATCCCCAGCATTCCCAGAGGGCGCTGCATAGGCAGGCCAGGCGTCTAGGCAGGGAGGTTGAGGGTGGCTCTCAATGCTCCTGTGCGCTGAGAAGACAGGGGCATGGTGGGCAGGGTGCCAGGGGAGCTGCCTGGGCACCTTGTACTTTCAGTTCATTCTCTCAGTCATGTCCGACTTTTTGCGACCCCATGGACTGCAGCACGCCAGGCTTCCCTGTCCATCACCAACTCCCAGAGCTTGCTCAAACTCACGTCCATCAAGTCAGTGATGCCATCCAACCATCTCATCTTCTGTCATCCCTCCTTCTCCTGCCTTCAATCTTTCCCAGCATCAGGGTCTTTTCAAATGAGTCAGTTCTTTGCATCAGGTAGCCCAAGTATTGGAGCTTTAGCATCAGTCCTTCCAATGAATATTCGTGGTCGATTTCCTTTAGGATTGACTGTTTTGATCTCCTTGTAGTCCAAGGGACTTTTAAGAGTCTTCTCCAACACCGCAGTTCAAAAGCATCAAACCTTCGGCGCTTAGCCTTCTTTATGGTCCAGTTCTCACATCCATTCATGACTACTGGAAAGCCATAGCTTTGACTAAACTGTTGGTGCCTATCTCTTGCAGATATGGGGTCATTATCGTGGGCAACCCGAAGGCCCTGTCCAAGCAGCCGTTGTGGAACCACCTGCTGAACTACTACAAGGAGCAGAAGGTGCTGGTGGAGGGACCCCTGAACAACCTGCGGGAGAGCCTCATGCAGTTCAGCAAGCCCAGGAAGCTGGTCAACACCATCAACCCGGTGAGCGCCTGCCACGGGCAGGGAGAGACTGCTGGGAACCCCTCCTCCCGGGCCGGTGTTCTGGGCCTGTGGCCGCGAGTGACGGCACGTGGGACTTGGGACGAGTACGAGCTGGGGGTGGGCTGAGAGTGTCAGTGTGTGAAGAGGAGCGGTGCGTGCTAGCCTGTCCCCGCAGAGCTCCCCACGCCAGGTGTCTCGGGTGCTCTGAGGCTTCTCTCTTCTTGGCGCTTGTGGAACACTGTGTCACAGGTGGCACCCAGCCGCTCGCAGTCAGACCCAAGCAGCTGGGAGCTTGGTAAACCCATGGTGCTCTGGGGCTTAAGGAGTGGGTGCTGCCTGAGCTGTTGGGCATCAAAGGCCGGGTCAGGCGTGGAAAGGTGGACGAAGCCCGGAGCGCACAAGTGGCCAGCCTCTGGGTTGTCATCTGTGTGTGCAGCTTGGCCACCTCCCAGGCCACCAGGTGTTTGGAAAGTTCCTCCTCCCGTCAGCATGATAAATTCCTCACTGACCTAAACCCTCTGCAGGGAGCCCGCTTCATGACAACAGCCATGTATGATGCCCGGGAGGCCATCATCCCAGGGTCGGTCTACGACCGGAGCAGCCAGGGTGAGTCTCTGCGGGGGACCGCCTGGCCCCGCACTTGTTGACTGCTCCCACGCCCACACCTTCCAGCCCTGTCACTCCTGAGTGACCTCTCATGCCTCTGTCCACAGAAACCTGCCTGACAGTGAGAGTTCTTTCTCAGCTTCGCTTGTTTGAAATCAAATAATTGGTCTTGGGCAATTTCTCAAATGACAGATGTTTTTAAAATAATACAACTCTGTGTACGCAGTGGTGTCTCAGCAAATCTTGTAGCTCGGTCAGTTTGCTTCTACGCCCTCACCCCACCCTGCCTGCCCTTTGCCCTCCTCCGTTGGGAGGGTCACACCTGCAGCCTCATCTCAGGTTTTGCTGCTTTCCCTGAACTTCAGCTCCGTCTGTCAGACCTCAGGGTTGGGCGCACCACCTCTCTAGCTGGGTGAGGCTTCTGTGTACTGTGTGCTAAGGCCGAGCCTGGCCCTGCTGCCTGGGACTCCTCCGGCCTGAGGCGGCAGTCTGTCGCAGGTCCCCGTTCATTCCACAGGTCCCTGCCTCCTGGGACCCTTCCCCGAGCCAGCTGTCTTGGAGGGCCAGCGCCTCGCCCATGTACTCTCTGCCACCTGCCCACGTCTCGCAGCTGCCTTTGGCCTCCCGCATGCTTGCCATTCCCCTCCAGGGCAGGTGGACCCCGGCTGCCCCTCTTCCATAGGAAATCGTTGAGACCCTTTCCCTGCCGCAGTGTTCTTCTGGTCGTTAGGCTCAGACTGGGGGTTGTGTTCTTAAATAACAACAGATCTTGTCACCATATCTGATGCGTCCCTGTGTAGCTGAGGGTGTCCTGGGTCCATCCTTCATCCCTGAGGCCCCCGTGGATCTTCCTTGACCAAAGGTTGCCCTGGGGGCTTTTGTCTTCAGTGAGATCCACTGGTGTATCAAGCTTAGGCTTTTTCTTAGGGGTGGCAGGGTGGCAGTGGTACCATGTAATATAACGTTTGCAGTAAAAAGGGCTATTTAAAGAAATCAGAAATGCAGCATGGTTTCCGTTTTTCATATCCCCTATAGACCGGTGGTTCCCAGAATCCCCCAGGAGAAAAAGTTCACTCCCAGACACCAGCCCCAGGAGGCTGTTGGGGGTGGGGAGGATGTGTTGTGAGATTCTGTATCAGGTGACTTTGCTGTCAGAGCACACCAGGAAATGCTGGGACAGACAGCAGTGAGAGGACAAGACAGACGTTCCCGCTGTGGGCAGAGCAGCGGGCAGTGGACTCGCTTGGATGCAGTGTGATGCCTGCCGTTCGTGTTGTGTCTTACAGGCCGGCCCTCGAACATGTACTTCCAGACCCACGACCAGATCGGCATGATCAGTGCCGGCCCCAGCCACGTGGCTGCCATGAACATCCCCATTCCCTTCAACCTGGTCATGCCGCCCATGCCACCACCGGGGTATTTTGGACAAGCTAACGGGCCAGCCGCAGGTGAGCGCTGAGTGGGATCCCGTGGGAAGCTGGTTTGGCCTGGGCTAGGGTCACACCATAGGGTCGAGCAGGCGTGCTTGTCTGTGAGGCTCAGAACCTCTTTCAGGGAACCCTGGACTGCTGTCTTTCAGGCCGAGGCACCCCAAAAGGCAAGACTGGTCGTGGGGGGCGCCAGAAGAACCGCTTTGGGCTTCCTGGGCCCAGTCAGACGAACCTCCCCAACAGCCAGGCCAGCCAGGATGTGGCGTCCCAGCCCTTCTCCCAGGGCGCCCTGACCCAAGGCTACATCTCCATGAGCCAGCCCTCCCAGATGAGCCAGCCCGGCCTCTCCCAGCCTGAGCTGTCCCAGGTGAGCCCTGGCCACGTGAGCGTGAAGCAGCGCACACCCGCAGGGGTCAGAGCCTCCCAGGGAGCCACTCTCCCCTAACGACCTCCGCGTTGGGACTGTGGGTCTAGAACACTCCACACGCAGTCCTGGGTAGCACATCTCCAGTGGTGAGGTAACCAGTGTGGGTTTCCTGCCGCTTGGGCTTCGAGGTAAGTTTCCAGATGGTTCCTTGGGGCTAGTGGCGGCTTGGACACAGAGCAGGTTCTCACGGCCGGGAGGATGAACGCCCTTCCTCGACTCAGTGCCGCTGTCTCCAACCTTGTCTCGCAGGACAGTTACCTTGGGGATGAGTTTAAGTCACAGATCGACGTGGCGCTGTCGCAAGACTCCACATACCAGGGCGAGCGGGCGTACCAGCACGGTGGAGTGACGGGGCTGTCCCAGTACTAGAAGGCAAGCTGGCCTCTGGAGGAGGTGTGGGTCTCGAGTCCTCCAGGGGCCCGCCCACCCTGTCGCCTGTCACTCTGGGTCCCGGTGCCTCTGCTCAGCTGCAGGGGATGTGAGATGCATGTGCGCTCCTCTGCCACAGGCTTCTCCAGAGGGTCTTAGTGCTGCTTCTGGTGGGCAGCCAGGAGGCAGAGGGTCCCCTCACCCTGACAAGGCCGGTCACGAGGGTGGAGAGGGCCCAGCCCCTAGGTGCCTGCGGCGCCTCTGGGTGTGCGTCTCGGTCCCTCGAGGGCCCCGTGTCCTGGTTGTCTGCCCATAACAAGGCCAGAGTGGAGTTAGAAGGCCTTGGGCCAGCCCCACCCGCCAGTGACCAGGGGCTGCGGGAGCTGGTGATGCTGGGAGCAGGGCCGGGGCTGTTGATTGCACAGGCCCAGCAGCCGTGACTCTCAGCCACCTTCTCTCTGGGTGGGAAGTCAGTGGTCCGGGCTCCCAGCTGGCCACTGGAATGGGGGAGCCTTCCAGGCCATGTCTGCGAGCTGCCCTGGCTCCCACCTGTTCTAAAGCCTCTTGCCCTCCCTCTCTCCCTGACAGGTGGCAGCGGAAGAGCTAAGCTATGTGGCTTAGTCCATCAGCATCTTATTCTGGGTAATAAAAAATAAAAATAAATGGATACCTGTTTTCCACTGCTAAAACTGAAGCACCACTGTGAGCAACAGGAGGGAGAGGAGCACCCGAGGGAGAGAGGAGCCCGAGACAGAGCGAGCGCCCACTGCTGGCACGTGGCGGCAAGGAGCCGGAAGGGAGCGCGGGAGGTGGGGCGGCCGCGGAGGACCGCCGCCAGCGAGCCCCGCCAGCCCCGCTCGCGAGGAGCCCAGCTCGCCCGCCGTATCCACACCTGGGTCTGCGACCAGGGCGGAGGGAGGAAGACCCTCATCTCAGAGTAGCCCTTTCCTCTGTTCTTTCTTTCCTTTTCTCTTTTATTGAAAGGGGACTACGTTTTAGCAGGAAAAAACTTGGCGTTTCTGTGCTGAGCAGGCTGCTTGCAGTGGTGGCCGTGCCGGGAGAGCCCCGCGGAGTGTGGGTTCTGTCCACACCGGCTCTGATACCGCCGCGCTCATGCTGCCTGCGTTCTAGGAGGGTTTTCATTTCAAGAAAATATGGTGGTTTGTGTTTTTCTGTTTGTTTTTTAAAAATTCTTTCTAAGGAGTACTGAAAAATATACTTTGCTGAGTTTGTCTCTCAAATCTTAGTGGTGGGCCTGGGAGATGTGAGAAGCTTCCAGAAACGAAGTTTAAACATGCCAACACAACTCAAGATTAGATCAACACCTGCGATGGGACGAGGATTGTTTTCAGTTTTTAGCTTCCAGCAGCTTCTCCCAGCGCATCAGGGCAGTGAGGGAGCACAGTCCTGAGCCGGGCAGGCAGCTCCGAGGCTCTGCTGGACTCCCAAGAAGCAGAGCGCCTCCCGTGCACTGTGGACTTGGCCCCACAGGAGGGGCTTCAGGCAGGACTGGCCATGAGGCCAGAAGGCTGGAAGGTGGCTGTTCCCTGGCCAGCTGCTGCTTCCCCAGGGTCTTTCCTGAGGATTTGGTGAAAGGCGGCAGTCGGGAGGACCCGTCCCCGTCCCCGGGGAGGCCCCCACCATCCCTGAGGCCAGTTGGAGTCACTGAACGCCCCCCGCACCTCCACCTTGTTCCCCACCTGCCCCACTAGTTTGGAGCTGCTCTACACAGAGGCACAGCTTTGATGAGGTGGGGTCATTTGTGGGAGGGAGACAGGAGTAAATTTCCAAAATAAGTTGAATTTGTGCTAAAGGGCGTGAAAGAATTCGTCACATCAGGTGTTACACGGGGCCTCTGCCTGGGTCTGAACTGCAACTTGAAGTTATTGTTGCTGCCCGAGGCCCCCCGACGCCCAGCTCTTCGCACGTGGTGGGGTATTAGCCTCCTTGGCTGGCCCTGGTTGGGGACCATCTAGCCCTAACCCTGCCTGTCCAGGCCCTGGTGCCCCTGACCCCACCATCCCCCTCCCAGTGTGCCTTATCCCACAGCCTCCAGCTGGCACACGGGAGAGAGGGGACGCAGGCCCCCTTCCTCTGGCACTCAGGAGGGTGGGGCACAGGCTGCCCCCTCTGGCAGGCCTCTTGTTTATCACCTTCGCCGCAGGGCCTTCGGCCCCCGCTTCTTTTGGTAGCTGCATAGTTTGGATAGGTTTCTGCTGTGACCCCTCGTGTGCTGTCCCGTGGGTGACACACCCACCACCCCGTTCTGTTCCTGGGAATGCTTTGCCTCTGCTTTGTGCTGTTTGCTTTTTTTCTCCACCTTAGCAGCAGTCACTATAAGTTCCCCAAATTAGAAAAACATCTGTACCAAGGCAATGTAACTTTTGGTTTTTGGTCAATTTGTTTTAAGCTCTTTTGTCACCAATAAAATCTTAATAAACATCTCTTGCTTTCACACAGGCTGGATAACTGCAGGGGGGTGTGGCAGAGCACTTGCCCGGGGAGGTGGGGGGGTCTGGCTAGTTGAGGATGTGGGGTTCAGAGCAGCCTTGATGACAAAGCTGAGACAGGGCTTGAAAAGGGCCTGGGCCGGGTGGTTCCTAGGTTTCAGGCATGTTAGATGTTGGCCTCTGGGACGGTTTCTCCCGTGGCATCACTGTTGGGAACCCCCACCTATTACCCTCGTGGTCAACGGTGATGGTCAATGGCTGCCAGCCCCCCACCCCCCGGGCCACGTAACAAGACCAGTGGGGACAGCTGCGCGGACCACGGAGTGTTTATTGCTGCCCCCCCCCCCCCCCCGCTCCGCCCGCCCCTCAGCGACAGCCGCACTCGTCCACCGCCATGTCTTCGTAGCGCCGCAGCACCACGTTGTCGCTGTTATCGAAGAAGAGCACGGAGATGGGCGACAGGCGCGCGGGCACGCAGCAGGGCAGGCCGGCGGCGCCGGGGGCGGCCGCGTGCATGAGCGTGCGCAGCACCGCGTGGTTCAGCGCGGGAGCCCCGCCAGCTTCAGACAGCACCGCGGGCAGAGCGCACTTGCCCTGGCAGTAGTTGGCCAGGAAGCCGCGAGGCGCGATGACCCAGCGGTGCCAGCCCACCTCTCGGAAGCTCACGTAGAGCCGCCGTGCGCGACACGAGTCCCCGGAGCCACCACCCACTAGCGGCTCGGCCTCACGCCGAGGCCGGGCCACGGAGTGGCACAGGCGCTGGTCGAGGGTCACCAGCAGCAGCGAGGCCTCGGCCAGGCGCGCGCAGGCCGCGAGGGTCCGGTGACGCAGCGCCAGCGTCAGGCGGAGGCTGCGGGGCGCCGAGGCGTTGCGGGCCCAGATGGAGCCCAGCAGCTCAGCACGCACCGGCTGTCCCAGGGTGGGCACCACCTGACGGAGCCCCACCCGCCCGAGGCCTGCTCCCGCCGGCGCCACACTCAGTTCCCAGCCGCCAGTCGTCCCCGCTGTCGCCTCCGCAGCCGCGAAGCGCACCTCCAGGCGGGCCTGGCTCGGGCGCTCGGCTGGTTCCACGGCCGACAGGTCGAAGACGACGGTCCACTCAGGGCACTGCCCTGCGGCTGAGGCGGGTTCCGGGGAGCGGGCGGCCGCTCCTGGGAAGAAAGGGAGAGGGCTTGGCTGGCGCTGGGTCCCCTCTCGGTGCTGGCTGGCCCACGAGGGGGTTCTGGGTTGGGGGCTGCAGAGAAAGGTGAGCGTCCGGAGGTGGGGCCGCACTGTCTGTTAGAAGGCGTCAAGTGGTGTGAAGCGCCAGGGGGTGGGGGAAGGGCATCACTTGCGAGGAAGAGGCCCTACCCAGTCGGGGTCAACCCGCGGTTGGGGACTTCGGCAGACAGGGGACCGCGTGCGGGGATGGGGGGAGATCGGCAAGTGGGGGATGAACGAAAGCCCGCCTGGGGCCAGGGGAACCGATGCTGGGGCGGAGTGGCATCAGCAGGAAGGCATCAAGTGGTGTGAAGCGGCAGAGGGGCTGTGATGGAGTGGGGGCAGGGCTTCAGCTGCAAGCCAGGGGGCCCGGCTGGGAGTAGAAGAGCCTGGCTTTCGGACCGCTCCCTTCGCTGTCCCCCATCCCCTGTCTCCACAGGTGTCCACGCGCAGGACCGCATGGAGTACTAAAGCCCAGGTTGCTTGCGGGCTGGACGGGATGGGTGGGGATCCTCAGGGCTCTTCGGCCTCCCAGACCCACGCCGCCAGCGCAGACCCCACTCACCGCTGTCCAGGACGTGGCGCACGATGTTTCCGGCGACCCCCAGCTCCTCCACGTGGCACGGCCGCAAGGTCGCCCTCGGGGGCATCCTCCGCGGGTCCGCCCTGGCCTCCTGGTGGTCCCGGCGGCGGAACAGGCGCCACATGACAGGGGGTACGGGCCGGGATTTGGGGGCGCCCCGGGGCACGTCGGGCAATCCGAGAGCCTGGAGCAGGGCGGCGGCTGGGCCCGGGGGCGCGGGAGCGCAGGCCGGGGGTGATGAGGGCAATAGCAGGGCCAGTAGGAGGAGAAGGACTTGGCGGCCCGGACGGCGGCACAGAGGTGGCATCTTCCTCACAGGCAGCGGCCGGGCGAGTGCTCAGGGCCTGTCGGGCTCCCTGACCTGTGGGCTGGGGGCGGGACCCGGGTCCCTGGAGAGATCTGGGCTGGGTCAGAGTCCCGGGGGGTGTGGCCGCGATCCTGAAGCCGAATAGGGACCAACTGCGGGGGCGGGGGCTCCGGGGGGCGGGGCAGGGGTCCAGGGAGTGGCCAAGAAGGAGTGGGTGGGAGAGGGAGCGGAGCCTGGTAGGGTTAGGGTCCCTGGGGCGGGTTGGGGAGCCGCGTGGCTGGTCTCCGAGGGGGAGGTTGGGTGGGACTGGGTCCTGGGCGGCGAGGCCGGGGTGGCGTTCAGAAGCGTTTGTCCTTAACCAAGCCATTCCTCAGCGGCTTCCTGCGAGCCAGAAACGGCCCAGGTTAGCCTGGGGACACCACGCCCTTGCGGAGCGCCCCTCACCCCTGTCCTGCCCTCCTGGCCTTTCACATCTCTTTTCCCAGCTCCGCCTCCATCCTTCCTCCCAGCCTATAAAGCCAAAAGACCCTGCCATCTGCCTGCTGGGCAAGTGGTCCCTGCCCCTCCCCACAATTAAACCCTTCTCTCCCCTCCCCACCTCCTGAGCCACCGGTGGCTGCTGGAGGGCAAGTTACCTACCATCTCTGCCTGAACCAGGACCTGGACCTCTGCCTCCATAGGAGGCAGAATTGACCAGAGCCCCCTGTGACCCCACTGGAGCAGGGCAGGCTCCTTCCCACCTCCAGGAGCCTTACCAAGAAAGGCTTCCCAGGCCACGATTCTCCACCCACTGCCCGCTGTCTACATCTGCCACAGCCCTATTTTGCTTCCATGTCCTTAAAACAAGTTATGTAGTGTTTTAAAAAAGAATCCGTACTATAAGTGCCCAGCTTGAGATCCCAGAGAAAGACCCCTAACTTCTAAACAATGTGCACGGTCTGCTTCTTTCGAACTGTCTAGAAAGATGTGTGCTCCCTTCAATTTTCCAAATGGTGCGGCTGAGATGGCACCCATGTGCTCTGGCGCTCTCCTTAATTCCATCTTCCCTGCCTGTGTTAGTGGCAGATCTCTGGGCTTTCCACTGGGAGTGGACCTGCGCTCTGAGGGGTCTACCCAGCCCCACCTTACTGGACCCAACAGGTCTGCCCTGCTCCTCCCTGCTCCTGCCAGCCCTTGCTCAGAGTTACGCCCTGTTTAACTGCCAGTCTGCTGATGCCAAGATGGACCTCGCTGCAGCCTAATGGTCATGGCCATTGGCCATTCCTGTTCCCACGTATGAGAACCCTTCATGCCTTTGCACGTGATCGATCCATCAGTCTCTGCTGAAGTGAGTTCTACAGTCCTGCTTACACACAAATGTATTTTTTTTGAGCCAGTAATACATTCTTGGGCTTCCCTGGTGGCTCAGCGGTAAAGATCCTGCCTGCCAATGCAGGAGACGTGCGTTTGATCTCTGGGTCGGGAAGATCCCCTGGGGAAGACAATGGCAAGCCACTTTATTCTTGCCTGGAGGATCCCATGGACAGACGAGCCTGGTGGGTTACAGTCCAGGGGATAGCAAAAGAGTCGAACACGGCTTAGCAACTAAACAACAAATATATTCTCATGATCTAGACATCAGAAAGCACAGCAAACTCAGTTTGACTGGATGACTCCGAGCAATCCACCAGTTTTCCTGAGGCTCCTCACAGACGTATGGGGATTACTGCCCCCTGCAGCTCTCTGGCCCACAGACCCTTTCCTATGAGGACGCAGGCGTCTCAGTCACTGTGATTCGCTCTCCCCTTGGGCTGGAGCCCTGGAGGTCCCTTCCTGGGAGCACGCCTCTCCCCCTCCGCCCGCTTCTCCGTGGGCTGCTGCTTCTCTCACTGCCACCACAGCAGTTCTTTATCTGGGAGATCAGAGATAAGCCCCCTGTGGACCGCCCATCTGTCCCATAGCTTCTGGCTTTGCCTGTCGGTCCCTCCGACAGAGCATAGGTGGGGTTCCTGGCTTCTCGAGTCTTCTCATAGTTCCGCTGTTGGACGACACAGTCTCTCGTTTCTGCTCCTGTTCGATTGCACAGCTTTCATTTCTGCACCGACATCGATCTTTTGGAAGTTTGTGCTGGGGGCTTATGTGAGATAAAGATAGTTACCAAGGAAGCGTCCCACTGACACTTCTTCCCTCCCGGGGTTCCTTCTTTGTTCAAGTTTGATGGGCTCAGCTCTGTTCCTGCTGTTTTTAATTCCTATACTTTTATAGAAGGTTTAATACCTCCAAGGATCTGTATTCCCTGCCCTGGACCTTTTTATCAGAGCTTTCCTGCGGTGATTGTGATTCAGGTTTGTTTTTCTGCACAAGCTTCCAAGTGTCCCCTCCCTCCTCAAAACCAGTGTTAGTATTTGTGGGGGGAGGGGAGTACCCGATTCTGGCAGGATGGCCTCTCTGCAGTATCAGATTTACACTTTTGTAGTCTCAGTGCAACACTGCAGGGCAAGAAAAAAGTCAGAGTGAGGGTGGAAGCTGGAGGGAGATGTGGGCAGGCAGGGACCCAGGGGCTTTCTGGATATTTTCTTGCGGGTAAGGAGAAGGGAGAGAAGGGGGTCTCTCGAGGATTTTGCAAGGTTTTCACCTCGAGTTGCCATCAGCTGCAATGGGCAAATGTACAGGAGAGGTAGTTTGGGAGTGGGGCTGGGGGTTGATTTTGGATATTTGAGAAGGTGCTGAGAACGGCGCTCAGAGCAGCACTGGGAGCTGGGAGAGGCACTGGGAAGTCGGGTTGGATTCAGTGACCCGGGGGGGGGCGGGAAGCCAGGCACATGAGCAGGAAGGCGGCAGAAAGTGAAGTGGGGAGCAGAAGCAGACTGGTGGTTGCAAAAGGAGGGATCGGGCTGGGTACGGGGTTTCTTTTAGGGGGCTGACAAAAATGTCCTAAAACCACAGTGAGGGTTGCACAACCCTGTGGATGGACCAAAAACATTGAATTCTACATGGTAAATGGGCAAACTGCATGGTGTGTGAATTCTATCTTGATAAAACTGTTTTTAAAAGGGGGAGGGGTTAAGTGACCACCAGGTTTGTTTAGCATCAGTGGAGCAGACAGGACTGGTCTCAGGGGTTGATGGGGGAAAGATCCCAGAGGGAGCTAGGTTCGGGAAGGGAGGGGAGGGGGCCGCTGTGCTGTAAAGGGGGATGGGGTGGGGAAGATGCTGGCTAGACTGGCAGGGAAGGGCAGAGAGAGAGGCGGCTTCTCTCCTTTATCAGAATGTCCCTGAGCAGGCAAGGGGGAGACATCGGTGGCCCAAACGGGGGCTTCAGAAGGAGACGGACCAGCTACCAAACAGCCAGCCAGGCAAGAGGGTAGACGTCCTCCTCCTGGGGACACGGGGGCCAGTCATCAGGTGAGGGGACAATGGTGAAGACAGCTGGTGGCTGAGGAGAAGGGAGAGTCCCAGGAGCGTAGGCACCACCCCGGCATCACTAGGACCCTTGGCCCACGTGGCTGCTGTGGCCAGACACGTGGGTCTCAGCTCTTCGGATACAGCAGGGCCTGCTGAGAGCGCGGCGAAGGCCAATGTCTGGGGAGGTGGGGCTGGCAAGTCAGCAGCGCCAGAGTGTGGCGAGGGGCCTGGATGAACGGCAGCCCCACCAGCCTGAGAGGATGACGGGGGCTTCAGGCCGAGATTGTGCCCAGGGCATGGGGGTCACTGCAGGGGTCTGAAGCTGGAGGCCCAGGAGGGGTCCCGTGGAGGTGGATCAGAAGAGAACCAGCAGGAACAGGGGAGGCATCGGTGCCGCCCTGCCACAGGCTTTGCTCTTCCACTCCGGGGTCCTTCGAAGTGATTCTCAGTCGCCGTTTCTTACTGTTTTCAGACCTAACTGAATCTTCTCATCATACATGGTCTGCGTGATCCTGGTTCTGAGCAACTGAGGTTGCTCCTGTGGCCTGTTTTTTTTTTTTTTTTTTCAATTTTGATCAGTGTTCTGTGCTTTAAAAGAGCATCTGTCCCTGAGCTTCCCTGATGGCTCAGTGGTAAAGAATCCACCTGCCAGTGCAGGAAGACATGGATTCGATCCCTGAACTGGGAAAATACCACATGCCTCAGGGCAACTGAGCTCACGCACCACAACTGCTGAGCCTGTACCCTAGAGCCTGGGAACCACAGCTACCGAGCCTGGGCGCCCTAGAGCCCGCGCTCTGAGACAAGAGAAGCCACCGCGACGAGGCGCCCAAGCACCACGACCAGAGATCAGCCCCCGCTCGCCGTGACTTGAGAAAGCCCAGGCAGCAGCAAAGACCCAGCACGGACAAAAATACATCATAAAAATTAAGTTTAAAAACACAGAAAAGAACGTCTGTTCCTGCTTCTGAGCCGCCCGCCGAGGAGCGCGGACTTAACCTCCCTGGGTCCCCTCTCGCCATGGTTTAGGGCTGCATTGTGCAGGTTCCTCCAGATCAAAGGTTACACCTGAGTGTCTCTTCCTGTCCTCTACTTGCAACTTGCATTTATCCTGGAGTTGAAGTCTTTTAACCAGGTCAGAAGTGGGTTTATTTAAAAGCCCAGTCTCGTAAATGTCATGATGATTCCATGAAGATTTATATGGATGCCTATTATTTGAGCTTCTGAGCTCTATTTTGCATTACTTACTCTGCTTCTTCTAACTTTCCTTTTCTGTATTTGTTATGCCTGTTTCTTGTTCCATTCTCCCCTCTACACCCTAATAGTGTTACTGTAAGTACTCACTATAGCTGGTTTCCCTGGTGGTCGGACAGTAAAGAGCCTGCCTGCAATGTAGGACACCCAGGTTTGATCCCTGGGTTGGGAAGACCCCCTGGAGAAGGAAATGGCAACCCACTCCAGTACTCTTGCCTGGAGAATGCCACGGACCGAAGCGCCTGATGGGTTACAGTCCATGGGGTTGCAGAGAGCTGGACACGACTGAGAGACTAACATAGAGAACCCAGAGATGATCCCCTGGGGCTTCCCAGGTGGCGCCAGTGGTGAAGAGCCCACCTGCCCATGCAGAAGCCACAAGAGACGCAGGTTTGATTCCTGGGGCGGGAAGACCCCCCGGAGGAGGGCATGGCCTTTATTTTTATTTTGTTTGTTTTTTTTAAGCTTGACCCAAACATGGCCTCTTTGTGATTCTTTTTTGATTTTCAGCTGTGCAGCATGTGGGCTCTTGGTTCCCAACCAGGGATCAAACCTGCACACCCTGCAGTGGAAACGCAGAGCCCTACGCGCTGGAGCGCCAGATAAGTCCCAGCTCCAACTTTTTTTAAATCTCCGCGATTAGGCATTGACAAGAATTTTACCCAGATAGGTGTCAGTTTCTCTGCTGATGTATCTCTCGGGTCTAGCTTTCTTGTTTTCTATAATATTCTTGTAGAGAAGATCTGCAAGCGCTGAGCATTCTTAATTTTTGTTCCTGTGGATATTCTTTTTCCTTTTTCTCTCTTGATGGGGATGCTAGGGACAATTCAAGCCAGGATCTCATTCAAGCCAACACATATCTTTTCTCTTGAGGAACTGTTTTTCCAGTTGTATACAAGAGTCCTGGTTTCCTGTTACTTTCTTTCAGCGTTTGGGGTGATATCTGACTCCACAGTCTTCCAGCTTCCCTTGTTGCTGTTAGTCCGTCACTGTTTTGTAGGCCATCTCTTCTTTTCTGCGGCTGTTTTACATTTCCCAGGCTCCTCTGTCTATGGGATTCTCAGGCAAGAACACTGGGGTGGGTAACCATTCCCTTCTCCAGGATATCTTCCCAACCCAGGGATTGAACCCAGGTCTCCCACACTGCCGGCAGATTCTTTGCCATCTGAGCAACCAGGGAAGCCCCACGTCTGGGGCAAGGACGCTTTTCTATTCATGCTGCTGACGATTTGTGGCTTGTCACTTTCTGGAAGAAGTCTCAGCGTTGTCTTCTCACTGTTCTCTCTCCCTGTCCGTCTCTCCTTAGAACTCGGCCAGGTAATTCTCGCCATTCGAGTTGTCATATTTTCCATGCGTTTAGCTGCATTCTGGATGACTTCTCCACAGCTTTCAATTTACCGATTCTCTTTTAAGCTGTATCTAACTGTGGGAGACAACTTCTACAGTAGGTTGAACAGGGGTCCCTAAAAAGATACGTTCCCATCCTAATCTCTGGAACTGTGAATGTGACTATTTGGAAAAAGAGTCTTTATAAATGTAACTAAGGGAGGGAAATTGCAAAGAGATGACAGTGGTCTAAGTCCAATGGCAAATGTGCTTATGAGAGGAGAGCTGGAGACCAGAGGCCATGTGGAGACAGGAAGTGGAGACTCGAGTGACGTCGCCACAAGCCCAAAGGAGCGCCCAGAAGCTGGGGGAGGCGAGCAAGGACCCTGCCCTAGACCTTCAGACAGAGTCTGTGGCTCCTGTTCCACAAGCCCAAAGGAGCGCCCAGAAGCTGGGGGAGGCGAGCAAGGACCCTGCCCTAGACCTTCAGACAGAGTCTGTGGCTCCTGTTCCACAAGCCCAAAGGAGCGCCCAGAAGCTGGGGGAGGCGAGCAAGGACCCTGCCTAGACCTTCAAACAGAGTCTGTGGCTCCTGTTCCACAAGCCCAAAGGAGCGCCCAGAAACAGGAGGAGGCGAGCAAGGACCCTGCCTAGACCTTCAGACAGAGTCTGCGGCTCCTGCTGACACCTTCACGTCAGACGTCTGGTCTCCAGAACTGTGAGAGATTAACCTTCTGTTGCTCTAAGCCCCCTGGTTTGCGGCACTTTGTTACAGCAGGCCCAGGAAAGTAACAGAACATCCGATGCTGTTTTGACTGGTCTCTCGTGTCTTTCACATTTTTCATAAACTTTCAACTTTGGAATAATTTTTAGATTTGCAGAGATAGTATCAAGAGTTCCAGGGCAGGCCTTGTCCAAGCTTCCCCAAATGCTGACATTTTATATCTGCACAGTACATCTGTCACAGCTGAGAAACCAACGCTGGGGACACTGCTGTGAGCTGAACAGTAGACTCGGTTTGAATTTCACCAGCTCTTCTATAGCCGTCTCTTCGGGCCCAGGACTCCACAGCTGCATTCAGTCAGTCTGAGCTAGGACAGCCCCTCCGTCTCTTGTCTTCCAAGACCCGACAGTTTTGAGGTGTCCTGAGCTCTTCTGTGGCACATCCCACATTCTCACTGCTTTTTATCTCATCTTGTTTTAAACTCAACTGTTCTAGTTATCCTTAAGGGTTAGGTTCAGGCAGCGTTCCCTCGTCCCCTGTCATCTCTGTATGGAGTTTGCTCTTTGCCATCCCAGCGGGAATGCTGCCCTTTGCAGCTGGAGCGCCAGCCTCCCAACCCACATTCTGGCTGGACATTCTTGGGGGAGACAGAGCAGGGAATGGGGTGTGGGTAGGGGACCTGACTTTCTCTTTGCTTTGGGCTTTCCAGAGTTCACTATCTCACAGCAGAAAGAGCTTTCAGAGTTTCAGACTGGGCCGAGCGAGTGCTTCCCTGACCTCGTCCCTGAAGTTATCTTTAGTCCCTGCTTCTTCCAGAAGCCTCTGAGGGTTGGTCAGACTCCTTGGTGAGGCCTCACCGATCTCTATGTGCAATTCCCAACTCAAATCGCTGGGCACGGACAATCCAACACCCTTAGAACTAGATTCCCAGCTCCCACCCCCATGGCTGCACACGGCCCTGCCCTGAGTCCCGTCTTGGTAAACGGCAGCTCAGCCAGAGGTCTTGGATCGTCCTTGATTCTCTTATTTCTGTCTCACCTACATCCCGAGCAAGCCTGGTTAGTTCTCCAACACAGCTGGGATCTGACCACTGGGGTGGCCTCACCTGCTGCCCAGCCCTCTAGTGTCCGCCATCTCCGCTCCCTGGCCTGACTCCTCTCTCGACCCCGGGCGCTGGCTTTCTGGCCTCTCTGACCAGCCCGCAGCTCTCTGCTCCCCTTCTCAGGCCTGTTTTCCTCTTCCTCCTCTTCCTCGCTGCCCCTGCTGACCCACGTGTCACTGCACTCTGAGCCCACTGCTTCCTGGGAACCATCTTCCCCAGCCTGGTCCCTCACGACCTCCCTGGACTGTTGTCAGTCCAGGGGCCAAACCAGAGGGTCTGCTGGGAAGCACCCCGGGGGCCTCCGGCAGCCTCCGCCTGCCCCGCCTCAGTGCTGCTGAACCATTCCTCGCACTGCCTGTGGGGCGCTGCATGCCTTGGACCTGGCTGGTCACCCCAGCAGGCCCCATTCACCCCTGGGGCCCCTCTAGCCCAGGGGCTTTGGGTGCCGTCTGGCTCACCTCCCAGGGCTGGAAGTCCCCAGACCCACCTCCAGAAAGCTTCCAGAGGTCCCTTTTGCTCTCCGTCCCTATGACTCCTCGGGGCCCAAACCCCGAGCCCGATCTCCTGCTTGGCTGACCAGTGGTTGCCTCAGGGACCCTGAAGCCAGGGAGTATCAGCGTGAACAGAGTGCAGGCTCTGGCGCCCACAGCACCCCTTGCCCCCACCTCCACTGCCACCTGCTTAGAGGCTGTCAGTCCTGGCTAACCGCCGCCCCTCACCACCGGGCTTAGCCCTTACAGCTCTCACCACTGAGACCTTGATCTCACCCCTCACCATTCTGCCCCGACCAGGCACCTCTCTGCCCCCACCTTCCTCACTGTCTGTTCCGACAGCGTCTAACTCTGTAGCTACGTCGCCCATGCCTTTATTGCAGTCTCTCTTTTGAGTGGAGGCTCTGGGTGGAGGGCAGCGTGCACCTGGGCTTCATCCGCCGCCGCGTCTCCAGAACCCGCCCTCAGCGCGCTCCGCCAGACAGAGGTAGCTAAAAGAATGAACCAGGGCCGCCGGCCCCTCCAAACTCACTCAGCTTTGCGGGGCTTGGGGCTCGGGGCCTCCGCCGTGTCATATTCCCGCACATCCTTCAGCTCCCGCACCTGGCCCGTCAGCACTTTGGCGGCAAAAGCCACGATGTACTGTGGGAGGGGAAGGCAGAGGTGAAAAGGGAGCCCTGCGCCTCCTGACCGCCGTCTGCTCCAGCCACAGGCCCTCTGCCCCTTGCCCCTCTCACTGGGCCTGTGTGAGAAGGGCCTGCCCCTGGAGGGCTCCTCAGGGACGGGGGACCGGAACAGGGCCGGCGTCTGAGGAGGGCCGGGTGGCGAGGCGTTGTGCACGTGCACTCACCAGGAACCAGTAGAGGTTCATGAGGGTGAGCAGCAGCAGGAGCACGTTGAAGAAGAAGTAGAAGGGGATGTCAGGCACCGACCGCAGGCTGCAGTAGCTCGTGGCGTACAGGACCTTGAGCGGGAACCAGTAGAGGCGGAACCAGAACCTGCAGGAGGGAGGGGCGGCTCGGCGAGGCTGTGGGGGAGAAGCGGAGGATGGCCCCACCCCGTGCCTGGCCTGTCCCGGCTGGAATCATCCATCTGTCCCTATCTCCTTACCCCACCCTTGTCCATTCCTGCCCATCTGTCTCCTTTCCCGCCCTGTCCTTTCCAGCCCACTTGCTTCTTCCCGACTCGCACCGCCTACTGCCCTGCCAGGCCCCACCCACCTCACCAACCCCACCCGCTTCCCTGCCGGGCCCACCCCATCTCTGGGACCCGCTTTCTCCTTGCTCGGCCACGCCCACTCGCCTAAACCCCACCCCCTTCCCTGCCGGGCCCACCCCGTCTCTGGGACCCGCGTTCTCCTTGCTCGGCCACGCCCACCCAGCTAAACCCCACCCCCTTCCCTGCCGGGCCCACCCCGTCTCTGGGACCCGTGTTCTCCTTGCTCGGCCACGCCCACCCGGCTAAACCCCACCCCCTTCCCTGCCGGGCCCACCCCGTCTCTGGGACCCGCGTTCTCCTTGCTCGGCCACGCCCACCCAGCTAAACCCCACCCCCTTCCCTGCCGGGCCCACCCCGTCTCTGGGACCCGCGTTCTCCTTGCTCGGCCACGCCCACCCAGCTAAACCCCACCCCCTTCCCTGCCGGGCCCACCCCGTCTCTGGGACCCGCGTTCTCCTTGCTCGGCCACGCCCACCCAGCTAAACCCCACCCCCTTCCCGACCTGGCCTCGCCCGCCTCCACCAAGCGCCCGCCCCTTCCACTGGGCCCGCCTCCTCCCCGCACCAGCTGAGGCAGAAGCTGAGGCAGCCCAGGTCGGCGGCCAGGGCGTGCAGCCTCTGGTGGGCGCCTCCGCGGGACTTGAAGTAGACATTGAGCTTGGTGAACTCCAGCTGCACGTCGCTGATGTCATGCAAGAAGAGCACAAGAATGCCCACCTTGTGGTACCTGGGGGGGAGAGCGGGAGAGCAGAGAGGGCCAGTTACACAGGACCCCTACCCACACCCAGGCTCCCAAGCACAGGCCCCCTTGGCCGCCCCCAGGCTTCCTGTGGGCGGGTTCAGAGCCATCCTCCCTGGCCCGGCTGCCCTGCCCATCCCTTCACGGGGCTAGGTCAGCAGTAACACCCAGACGGAGTGCACCCTGTGGTAGCCCCACCCAGGACCTCACCCTATCCCTCGTGACTCAGGAATCTCTCTGGAAGTACTTTCTTTGATCCTTCCTCACCCCCTCACGGGTAACCTCACCCGTGACCCCTGACCCCTCTGTAACCCCTGACCCTCACATGTCCAGACCCCTCAAACTTTAAACACGACTGCCTCACTGATGTTCCCAGGTTTATACATTAAACCTAAACATGGCCACAATCTGCAGGCTTGCCTGAGACAGGCTGGGTCCCCACCGTGATCTGCAGAAGCCTGGAGCCCCGCTCCCAACCCCTCACAGCCGTGTGGCCCAGCGGCCTGAGTCCAGCCTGGATGTGGCCGTGTGCCTCGGTCACGTCTCCGTCCCCACTCTGTCCTCCTGACAGCTCAGGCTCCCGACAGTCACAGGCTGTGCTCACCACCTAACATCCCTGGTGTTCCTGGAGGCTTCCTTCACCGCCCTTCAGTCTCTGCTCACCTGTCACCCCTAACCTCCCCACCCAACCTCCCCACCTTGCCAGTCCTCATCTTTCCACTCGAATTTTCCAGTTATCACCTTCAGATAAATGCAGGGCTTTTTTGGGGGGGTGAGGGGATGTTATCTGACTCTACCCTCTAGAGCAGCGCTGTCTGATAGAATTTTCAGGAATGATAGGAATGTTCTAAACCTGAGACCCAGAGTCACCAGCTACAGAGTCACCAGCCACATACTGGCGCTGAAGTACAGAATGTGTGATTTTATTTAAGTTTAATTAACATTAACAAGGCCACCTGTGGCCAGCAGCTACTGTGCTGGAGGGCACAGCTAGTCCAATAGGAATAGAATATGAGCTGTATATGTCGTAATTTTTTTAATTTTATTGAAGTACAGTTGATTTACAATATTGTGTTAATTTATGCTGTACAGCAAAGTGGTTCAGTTTTATATATATATGTATTTATATATATATAAAGGCTTCTCTGGTAGCTCAGCTGGTAAAGAATTCACCTGCAATGCAGGAGACCTGGGTTCGATCCTTGGATTGGGAAGATCCCCTGGAAAAGGGAATGGCAACCCACTCCAGTATTCTTGCCTGGAGAATCCCATGGACAGAGGAGCCTGGCGGGCTACAGTCCATAGGGTTGCAAAGAGTCGGACACCACTGAGTGACTAAGTACATTCTTACATATATATATGTGTGTGTGTGTATATATATATATTCTTTTTCATATTTTTCTATTAGGATTTATCACAGGATACTGAATATAGTTTCCTGTGCTATACAGTAGGACTTTGTTGTTTAACCCTTCTATATGTAATTATTTACATCTGCTAATCCCAATTTCGTTTTAAATTTTCTATCAGCCATGTTTAGAAAAAAATAAAGTGGAAGAGGTAAAATGAATTCTGATAGTATATTCTAAATAATTCAGTATATCTGCAATATTGTCATTCAACATGTAAATGAGTAACAAAGGGACTGCAGGCATTTCCACTCTCCGTTGCTTGGAATCAGTGGCTTCTACATATACAGCAGCTCGTGGCTTGGGCAGGCTCTGCCTGAAGCACCGCGACCACATGCGGTGGCCACAGTGGGCTCTGGAACATCAGGGTCTCTCTGTCGGGCTCATGGTCCCTCCCCCAGCAGCACCTGCCACATGGCAGGTGTTCAGTAAACACTTGCTTTGTGACCCGGCCAAGGGTGCCATCTAGGAGGGGTCAGAGTGGCACAGATGGGGTGGGGGCAGGAGGGCCTCTCTGCACCTGTCTCACCCCATTACTCTAGAGTCTCTCTCCAGAAACCTCCCCCACGGACACTCCCATGCCTGACCCAAGGATCAGCCTCTGTCCTGTGCCAGCCTCCTGCCACTGCTCACGCCAGCTCTCTCCACCCTGCTGTCTCCCTCTGGACTCACCGGAAGGCGTAAGAGGAGACAATGAGGACCAAGGTGACCACGTGGTGGACAAGCATGACCACTGAGTCCTTGCGCCAAGCATCCAGGTACAGCGTGGCGTAGATGGAATGGCCGTAGAAGCTTCCCTGTAGTAGGTAGGCCACTGCAATGTCCCGTGGCACTGCCATGCCCGTCTTCCAGTCTGGGGAGGGCCGCACCGTGCCGTCAGGGACTCACAGGGCCTCTGGGACCCCCAAGCGACCCCACTCACCCCCTCAAGCCAGGCGGGCGCCCCACATCTCTGCAGATGTGCAGGCCACTGGTCTTCTGTTACCCACTCTCCACCCGTCATTGTTTAAGAACAGGCATTACCGTTTAGACCAATTCTAGACCTCCAGAAAGAGGTGCTGCTGCCCTCAAACTGACTCCTACAAGTCCATCCTAAAGGAAATCAACCCTGAATATTCATTGGAAGGACTGATGCTGAAGCTGAAGCTCCAATACTTTGGCCACTTGATGTGAAGAGCTGACTCACTGGAAAAGACCCTAATGCTGGGAAAGACTGAAGGCAGGAGGGGAAGAGGGTGGCAGAGGATGACATGATTGGATGGCATCACCGACTCAATGGACATGAACTTGGGCAAACTCTGGGAGATGGTGAGGGACAAGGAGGCCTTGTGTGCTGCAGTCCATGGGGTTGCAGAGAGTTGAACACGTCTGACCGACTGAACAACAGCCCTGGAATCGGTCCTGCGAGAATTTCCAACTCTGCCCCAGGCCCCCTTCCTGTTGTCTCTTACTCACCAGGCTTGCTCGAGACCCTCTCAGCAAATCCAGACTGATGGAGGTGCCACCTGCCTCGCTGTGCCAGCCAATGCCCATGAGTGTGGGTGCTCCCACACAGCAGGCCCAGCTCCACCTCCCCTCCTCCTGTAGTACCCCCGCCCCACCCCCGACACATGCGCCCACCCACACCCCGGTCTTGAGCCTTCCCAGGGACGCCGACCGCCAGCTACTTCTACCACCTCCGTTCTCCCCTCCTCAGCCCACCACCAGTCTCTGCCTGATCTGACCGAGAACTCCGGGCTGCGCCCTGCTGTCTGCAGCTCCTCCTCTCTTCACCGCATCCTGAAATGGCCTCCGCGGGCTCCATCCCAGGCCCCCTGTTCCCACCCCCTGCCTCCATGACCTGGAGCTAGACTCTCAGGTCCCCCTGGAGCCCTATCCCCTGGCTGCCTCCTCTGCTGCCTCCTCCAGTGACAAGCCTTCATCTGTGCCCCAGCCCCTCCTGCAACAGAGACCCACTTGGGCCCCTCTCAGAGGGTCCCTCCTCGGTCCCCATGCCCCGACCCCACCCCTGGACCAGGCACTACCATCTCCTCCCAGCGCTGCCCCAGCTTCCTGGCCTCCAGAGCCTGTTCCTGACTGCCTGATGGTCCGTTCTCCCCACAGCCACCTCGATGGCTGGGAATACACAGACCCCATGACCTGGCAAGCCCACTCGGCCTACGGCCAAGGGTAATGAAGACAGGGGCCCTTTACATCCATGTTCATGGAAGGAAAGGGGAGGAGCCCCAGTGCCTCTCAGCAGGTGAATGGATGCACAAAACGGGATAAATTCACACCGTGGAATATTGTGCAGCCGCAGAAAGGAAAGAAACATTAACACACTACAATGTGGATAAACCTCAAAAACATTATGCTGAGTAAAAGAAGCCAGACACAAAATAGTCACAGATAATCACAAACCAATGATTCCATGTAGAAGAAATGACCAGAACAGGCAAATCCATAGGGACTGAAAGCAGATTAGTGCTTACCTGGGGCTGGGAGAGGGAGGATAGGGAGCTGCTGACGGGGATGGGTCTCCTTTGGGGCAAGATGGAATGTTCTGGAACTAGACAGGCATGGTGCTTGGACAATACTGACTGTGCTAACTGCCACTGAATTGCTTGCTCACTTTAAAATGGTGAATTTTGAAAAACTGTGCTAAAAATATATATATAACATAAAATGTACCATCTAGGCCACTTTTAAATTCAGCAGCACTGGGTATATTCACAGTGTTGTGCAACCAATCCCCAAACTCTTTCCACGTTGTAAAACTGAAACTCTGCTCCCACCAGACACCCCCACTGCTCCCCCTCCCCCAAGCCCTGGCCTCCACCACCCTACTTTCTGTCTCTGTGGATCTGACAATCCTGTGCTGTGCTTGGTCACTCAGTTGTGTCCGATGCTTCGTGACCCCGTGGACAAAGGAGCCTGGTGGGCTTCTCTGTCTACGGGATTCTCCAGCCAAGAATACTGGAGTGGGTTGCCATGCCCTTCTCCAGGGGATCTTTCCAACCCAGGGATCAAACCCAGGTCTCCCGCATTCAGGTGGATTCTTTACCAGCTGAGCCACCAGGGAAGCCCATGACTACTGCAGTGGGTGGCCCGTCCCTTCTCCAGGGGAATCTTCCCAACCCAGGGATTGAACCGGGGTCTTCTGCATTGCAGGCAGATTCCTGCAACCGAGCTGTCAGGGAAGCCCGAAGTGTTGCCTCATACAAGCAGAGTCACACAATATCTGTCTTTCTGTGACTGGTTAAAATCACTAATCCTGGGAATTCCCTGGGAGTCCGGTGGTTAGGACTCTACACTTTCATTGCTGGTGGCATGGGCTTAATCCCTGGCCAGGGAACTAAGATCCTGCAAGCCACATGGTGCAGTCAAATAAATTAATAAATAAAATTAAATAGTTAATTCTGTGTTATGTTTAACTAATTTAAAAAACGCAAAACACCCGACAGATCACTCGCCCCCAACTTTAACATGTCCAGGGCTCCCGAGACTCGGCAGCCAAGCTCACAGACTTGGGAGGGTCTCTCACCACGTTGTGTGTGCAGCCGTGTAGCAGCGCTGCAGTCAGCAGACAGAGCCCCCCACCCCGCACCTGCCAGGTGCCTCTGTCCCTCTTGAGAAGGAAGGGACATAGAGAAACCTCTGTGGAAACTGGACACCCACTTTTCCACCTATTGCATTGGCAAGACTGGTACAGTAGAGACCAAGCATCTCCTCTCCAGCCTTGGGCCCCGGATCTGGGGTAGAGGGAAATGAGGAGCAGATAATTCCCCATCCGAGCTGTGTCTGTACCTCCTAGCACATTTGGAGGGGGGCAGGTAGGGCTGGGTTCTGTCCTTGGACCTCCGACCTGGTCTCTACACACACTCCCTTGCTGCTCTGGACTCGCCACATCCCCCTCGCCTCATCCCCCTCCTCGACCTCCAGGATCAGCTCCTGGTCTCCCCAAACCTGCCCCGCCTCCACCACTAGGCCCCAGCATCAGCTCCACCCTCCTCCACTCTCATGCCCACCTCTGGTTTGGCAGTGAATCCTATCAATTCTGCTTTCAAAAATTTTCTTAATGATATGATCTCTCTCTTTTAGTTTTGGTCATGCTGGGTGACACGCAGGATCTTAGTTTGATCCCAACCAGGGATCAAACCTCTGCCCTGTGCAGTGGAAGCAGAGTCCTAACCCCTGGGCCACCAGGGGGAATCCCCTTAAAACAGTTCTTAACCACTTCTCTCCCTCCTTCAGCCCTGTTCTGGTTACAGACACCAGCTCCTGCCTTCAGCCCCTCAAGTCATCCTGTCAATGTCCCCCCCTTCTGCTCTCTGCCCTCTGGTTAAGGCCCCCAGTGCCCCTGCCCCAGATGACTGGCCTCCTTGCTGTTTCTGATCAGCCGTAGTGTGTCTGTCTGACAGTAGCCTTTACATCTCCTATCTGCCCCAGGCTCCTCCCAGTCCCCACACAGAAGTCACCTTTGGTGGGACCATTCTCATCCCTGTGGCCTCCCTGGTGGCTCAGATGGTAAAGAATCTGCCTGCAATGCAGGAGACCTGGGTTCAGTCCCTGGATCAGCAAGATTCCCTGGGGAAGGGAATGGCTACCCATTCCAGTATTCTTGCCTGGAGAATTTCACGGACAGAAGAGCCTGGTGGGTTATAGTCCATGGGGTCACAAAGAGTTAGACACTAGCTAACACTTTCCCCATCCCTAAAGAAAATGCCCTTCTCCCCACCTCCCAGACACCCCTATCCCCTCTCTTCTCCTCACTCAAGATTTCTCATCTGTACTTTTCACCATTAACAGACTTCCTATTTCATGGTCTGTTACCCCAAAACACAGGGGTAGGGCCCTTTCTCTAACCTGCCCACAGTTGTGCCAGCACAGCGCCTGGTACACAGTAGGTGCTCAATAAATATGCACCCAAAGAAGCAGCTAGTGTGGTCTCACAGAATAATTTATAAGGAGGAGCCAGAGGCAAGTCCATGCCCAAAACTTTGAAAGAGTTCAATTACAGTTCATTCTCATAAAAGAAAATCGAATGGCAACTAAACCCCCCCCAGGGATGCATGGCATGGGAAAAGTGGCCCTGCAGACAGCAGAGCCCCAGAAAGACAGACACACAGGGGTTCCATGCTCAGCCCCCTGGTGCCACCCTCTCAGGGTGTTTATATCACGCGGCAGGAAACACGTCCATGTGTGTCCCAGACGGCCTGTGTGGGCAGCACAAGGGGAGCGAAGTCTGACCCCTCACTGCAGACTGTTCTCTATCAGCCTGCCGGTTGGTGACAGACGACACTGCAGTCACCTTCCTGCCCACCCCCCACCCAGAGCTCAGGCCTGCATGAGACTTCCACGTCAAATCCACTCGGTGGATGCAGCCACTTCTCCCCACCTGTATCTCCTCGCCAAGCTGGTCCAAGCCACACTGGTCTTTCGCCTGCCCTCTGGGCCCGGCTCCCCTTCTTACCCAGGATTCATCTCCTGGGAGCCAGAAGAAGTTTCTTATAATCCACAAACCCACCCTATCTAGGATGAAACTCAAGCTCCTGCCCATCCTCCTCTCATCTTTACATATCGAGCTCACGCAAGCCCCAGGGCCTTTGCACGTGCCGGACTGACTGCCAGGGCCCACACAAGGGGTCCCCTCCTCTAGGGTGTCTCCCTGAGTCCTGACACAGTGTCAGGTGCCCCATTTCCTGGCCCACAGGCCCCTCGATCGCCATTGTCTCAGGGCTGATGTCCAGTATGGGATGTCTCCTGAGTGTCCGCGTCCCGAACAGAGCCCTCCCCCAGCCTGCCCACCCCTGGGAGGGGCCCTACCATAGAAGACGGAGGGTGGGTCGTGAAAGAAGGGGTAGTCAGTGCCGAAGAGCAGGTAGGTGCTGTAGCTCCAGGCGCCCAGGTAGAAGAGAAACTTCCAGGCGCTCTCAGGCATCTTGGCGGCATCTCTAGGCTGGAGGCGGCACCGCTTGGCTAGGGGCTATGGGTGAGAAGGTGGGTGGGCCATCAGCACTGGGGGCTCAGGTCCACTCCTCCAGGGAAGGGAAACCAAAGCCCAGGGACTCCCCAGGCCAGGCAGTGTTGGGAGGGCCGGGCCAGGTCCCCACAGCCTCCTGGAACCAGAGCCCACGAGTGCCTGCCAAGGGCTAAACTTAGTGCCCAGCTGTCCAGTCACAGTGGCCTAGGGAGGGGAGTGATGGGGGAGACCTGAGAGGAAACGTGAGGGGAGATTGTGAGCAGAGGAAGGGGACACGTGGGCGTAAAGCCAGGGAGATCATTGGGTCAGTCCCGGGGACTGGGGGTGGGGGGGTCTCAACAGGAGCTGGAGGTATGACAGGGAGGAGGGAGGATTAAAGAGATTTGGAAGGGGTGGTAGGGGTGAACCTGTGAAGAGAGCACCGAGGCAAATTTGGGGGCATTTGTGGGGGACACAGGGGGCTGGAACCCAGTGATCGCCAGGGGGAGAAACTTGAGGGGAAGGGGGTGCCTCAGAGGTGGAATCTGGGGAGACCTTAGAGGAACGGAGGGATGTGGAAGATGGGGTAGGGATGCGGGGCAGGACCTGGGGATGCAGGGCGACAAAGGGAGGATGCAGGAGAGGAAGGAAGACGGTCAGGGAAAGGACATCAAAGATGGGCGGATCTGAAGGGACATCGGGGAAGGCACAAGAGAAGTGGGGCATGCAACGGTGAGACGTGGAGGAATCTGAGGGGCTCAGAGCCCCTGGAGTCCTGGGAGCAGAGCCTCGATCTCCCTGGGGGCGGGGCTCCACAGCTGCCGGCCAAGCCCCGCCCCCTTCGCCCGAGGAGAGGCTGAGGGGCTGGAGCACCAACAGTCGCCATGGAGACATTTGGAGCCAGCTCCAGTAACCCCTGGTAACCAGACAACCGCCAAGAAGATGAGCTTTGGAGGACGAGGCAGCCCCTCCACCCGTTTCTGGGGAAGGGCGAGCCACAAATTTGGAGTGAGTGCCAGACCTCCGGGGATTCCAAAAGTGGGGGCGCTGTGACCTTGCTGTCCCCTACCCAGCTCCCTCAGGAAGTGAGGAGGAAGCCGGCTCCAGCCTGGTAGTCCCAAAGTGACCGTATCCCCTTCCCAGGCTCTGATGTTCCTGGACCTCCCACCTCCCAGCTGGAAACTAGGAAGGTGGGGGAAGCAACAAAGCCAGACTGGGACCAGAGCTGACATACGGAGGGGCTCTCGTCACGCCTGCCGCCCCCTCCCTGGAGCAGGGTGGTGGCTGGGGTCCCTACCCACCATGTGGGTCAGATGGGGGTGGGGACAAGCAGCCAGACAACGTCCCATCCTTGACTTAACAAGGGCCAGCCTCTTCCCCGCCAGCAGAGAAAGGCCCCTTTGTTGGCTCTGGGCACTCTGTCCCTGCACCCCCTGCCAGCTCTGGTCAGACGGGCGAAGTGACCCTAGCTGGTCCTCAGGGGAGTCACAGCCCAGCGATGAGTTCAAACGCCTTCCCACAAGCTCCCAGAGCAGCGACCCCTCCTCAAGGAAGGGAGAGAGTCCAGGCACCAACGTCACCCCCGGTCACTCTCCAGGTGGGGGAGGTGGCCTTCCCAGGCTCGCCGGAAATTCAGTAGTTCTGTCGCGACCCCTTCGGGGTCGTACAGTCCGGCTTTGAGGACCCAGGCCGCGCGACCTCTCCCAAAGACTGAGAACACGGTGTCGCCAGGGAGCCCCGGCTTTTGCAGCCCTTGATCAGAGGGTGGCGCTGATTCCAGAGAGACGAGCTACAGCGACCGGGCAGCTCCGGCCTCTTCCCCGTAGCAGCGGACAAACCAGTCCCGCCGCCGCACCGATTCAGGACAACAATATGGTTCGGAGAGCGCCCCGCACGACTCGGAGAAGCAAGGCGCAGACGGCCCCTGTGCGCCGAACCTTCTCCCCCTGTGTCCTCCGCTCCTCGATCTCCGGCTCCACCGGGTCCGAAAGAGTGCGCAGCAGCCAAGGCCCTCCCACCTCCCGGGGCCTCCTTGTGCCTCACTGACCGGATCGGGTCCCCATCTTGAACACCCTACCGGAGTCGGAGTCCACACGCCCACGCTTCCCCGGCCCGGGCACACCCCCGCATCCACCCCCACTCCCACCTCTCCCTGACCGATACGGCAACGCGGCGGCCCACGATTCCGCGGCCCGAGCTCCTCCAGCCCGGGGCCCCCACGTCCTAACCCCCAGCAGCACTGACCCGAAAGAGGCGCGAGGTGGCCGCCGAGCGCAGCACGGTCCAGCCGAGCGCGCCGAGGGCCAGCAGCAGCAGCTCGGGCGGCGCCAGGTGCGCGTGCTCGGCCAGGCCGCGGCGAGCAAGCCCCCAGCCGCAGTCCGCGCAGCCCCGAGCCGCCGCCAGCGCGCTGCCCCAGCCGCGCTGCACCAGCTGCGCGTAGCTCGGCATGGGCTCGGGCCCCGCCGGCCCCGCCGACCCCGCCGCCGCCATGCCGCCGCTCCCGGCCGCCCCGGCAGTCTGCGCCCGCCCACGGTGGCCGCCGGAGCCGCGCGCCCCGCGTCCCGCGTCACGCGCTGCAGTTGGGCCGGGGGGCGCGCTGGCGGGAGTTCTTGGGACGAAGGGGCGGGACTGGCGCTAGCTCCGCCCCGCAGGGAGGGGGCGCGGCGTTTACGATTTCGGGGCGCGCGGTAGCTGGGTCCCCCGGAGGCACCGGCTGCGTCGACCTCGGGTGTGCAAGTCCCGGCGTTGTCGCGCCGCGTCCTGGAGGCGGGCCAGCGCTCGGGCTCATTTTCCAGTGGAGGAAACCCAGGCGCGGGAGGGCGGGGTAGAGGTGGAGTGGGCATCTGGCCTGCCGCCCGCCAGGCCTGAACCCAAGAAGGACCGCAGCGGGCCCGTGCCCCCATCCCTCGTCCCCCCGCGCATGCCCTTGCTCACCCTCACCACCAGGCACAGCGAGCACCAGCAGGCCGCACCCGGGACCCGCGATTCCCTTTCCCAGGCCCTCCGGCTTGTCTCTGTTGCCCTGTCCCACACTCACGCCTCATCACGTCCTGGCATGAAGGCCACCTGCTGCTCTCCACCCTGAGGACCCAGCGGGCCACTGCAGCAGGTTCACAGACCTTCAGGTAGGCCAAGGGAGTGGGTGCCCCAGGTGTGTGGGGGCCACCTGGGTTGAATCCAAACCACTGCTTCATTGGGACCAACCCTGGTGATCTTCTATTATCCACCCACCAGGCCCTGTGTCCAAAGCCCTCAAAGGTCACCTCTTGAGGACATCGTCTCTCCTGCCACTGACAGCCTTCATTCCAGCCCCCGGGATTCTTGTACACCTGTGCCCCTCCCTTCCCCCTACCTAGGAGTCCTCCCACCACCTTTCAAGGTGCAGAGTTAAGCAATCAGTGTGGGCCCTGCAGGAGCCCCGCTGGGTTCCATACAGCCACTAGCCTGACCTGGCCTTCAAGCACACAGGTGAAAATGGAAGAGAGAGGGGTCAAGAGGACCCCCATCCCTCTTTTCCCTTACTGCCTGTCCCGACCCCTAGTCTTCCAGCACATCCAATTCACTCCACCTTCAGACGTTTCCAGAATCCGTGAAGTCTCTGCATCTGTACAGCCTTATTGAACCCTTGGCCACCCTTGTGCCTCCTCCTTACCCCACACAGAGGCCAGAGGAAACCTACCTGCTTCTCCGCTGCTCACAGCCTTCCAGGGCTCCCATCACCAAGAGTGAAAGCCCACCTTCTCACTGACTCGCAGCCCACCCTCACGGCCTCCTCTCTCCACCTTGCTCCTTCCATCCCAGCTGCACTGGCCTCACAGCTGGAGGAGGCTCTCCCCAAGCAGTCCTCCCCCAGGGCTTGCACTGGCTGCTTCCTCAGGTATTGGCGGGGCTCCTCCTTCCCCTTCAGGCTTTACCTACGACGTCACCTGGTCGTTGCACCTCCCAGATCCCCCTGCCCCCATCAGCCTTCTCCGTGGCACGTGTCATCATTTGTCCTGCTCTGCCTCCTATTTTTTAATGTGCTCTCCGTGTGGGCAAGAATTCTGTCCATTAAAGATACCCAATTCCATAGCCGGCCTGGCAAGCTGAGGGGAGCTAAGGGGTCCCCGGCTGCTGGACATGCCTCCGTAAGTCCAGTCGGGCAGCCCTGCACCATCCCAACCATCCATCTCTGCCCCCACCCCTCCAGGCACTATCTGGTCACTATGGCACCCATCAGTAAGGGGAGAGCTGCCCCCCACACCAGCCCCAGCCCAGCCTCAAGTTTCATTTTGGCACAGCCCAGATAGGAGGCTGCCAACGGGTGGGTGCAGAGCAGAAATGGAAGGGGGCTCCTGGCACTGGCAGCTGGGAACCAGAGCTCCCAGGCACCGAGGGCTCCGAGGGGGGCTGCTGAAGTCCCAAGAAAGGGACTTGTACCCTGCCCTTCCTGAAAGGGCAGGCCTCCTCTTCCCCAGGGAGCTGACCCCAGCCCTCACCCTCGTACACACCACTGCCCCTGACTGGCGCCCCTGCCCCAGAAGGCCTCTGCCACCTCAATCCCCTGCTGACCTGGAGGGGAGGGGCCGGGGGTGCCTTGCTCTCTGTCCTGCCTTGGCAGTCAAAGGCCACCTCCGAGGCAGATGAGGCCAGGCTCGGGGAAGCCAAGTATCTTCTTTCTCTCCCTCCCCAGGCAAGGGCCCAGAGACAAAGCCCCATCCGGCCTGTTGACTCTAGTGCGGCTCCAGGAACTTTGCACAGGAGGCTCAGCCCCCCAGAACCTGGGCTGACTGATCCTTCTTGTTCAGGCGGACACAGCTCCGCAGTGACCTCATCCCAGAGGCCCTGGCCACTCCCCCTCCCTCTGTTGTCCAGCTTCTACTTATCAAGGGGCGCTCACTAGGCACTCATCTTTCTGGGCAGGGAGCTCAGTGTTTTGGCCACAGCGTTGCTCTGGCACCCACACCCCCATCAAGGCGGGCCTGTCCTGACTCGCCACACGGCAGCGAGGAGCAGGGGCCGGGGCGGTAGGGTGATGTTTACTCCTGTGAGGACCTGGCACGGCCCCTCCCCACTTAACTGAGCTGAAGCCTGAGTACTTCCGGCACCCTCACCACCTCCAGACCCCCCAGGGGTGCTGCGTTTAAATCCTGGTACCCCTTGTGATGGCTCTGACCTCCCTGTGCCTCAGCTTCTCTGGATGCCAACTGAGTGTGGGGGTAGCTGTTTGGTCACCAGGGGTCCCTCCTATCTGCCCCTTCAAAGTGGCTGGAGCAAACACAGATTGGATGGGGATTCCTGGAAGGGAGACATTTATTGAAAAACGGCAGGCTGGGCTGGGCTTCCAGCCTGTACTTCTAACCAAAGGGCAAGTGCCCGGCGGAGAGGGCAGCAGAGCCCTGGCCTCGCGTTCCCACAGCTCCTCCGGAAGTGCGTCTGGGGCGGCCTCAGGCGCTGGGGGCATACTGCAGCACCAGCCGGTCAAAGTCGTTCTCCTTCGATGCGAATTGGGGGTGCAGGGGTAGGGGCGGGGGGCGGTACAGAGAGACAGAGAAACGGGAGAACCTGTGAGCCGGGCCCCGAGCCCCCACCTTGCCTAGTAGAGCCTGCGGGGTCTGGGGCACAGAGCTGGGCCACCCACAAGGGCTCACCTTGGCCTGGTACTCCTTGATGAAGGGGTGGGACCTGTGGGCGTCCTTCAGCTGGGACAGGTAGCGGTTTGTCACCTGTGGGAGGAGGCAAGGTTAGCTAAACATGGGGACCCCACGTTGGCTCTGACCTGGAAAGCAGAATGGGGTGAAACAAGGGCCACCCAGCCAGACCCAAGCAAGAGCCCCAATTTCCCCAAAGTTTTTCCATCACCCAACACCCCGGAATCATGCTGAATTAGAGGGGACCCTGGAGGGTGGGGCCAGGAGCCTGTACTTGCACGTGATTGAAGGGATGCCCCAGGCTCAGGGATGCGGCTGGGTGGGGACCCAGGCCCAGGGAGAAGCAGGGGGCCAGACAGAGTAGACGGCAGGTCGGGGGATGGGGTTGGGAAACGAGATGGGTTTGTTCTGGGCGCACTGTATGGAGACACCTCAGAGGCCTGGGGATGGCCAACTGGGGCCAAGACAGAGCCTCGCACCCAGCCTGGCCCTACCCGGGGGCCCAGTCCTGACATACAGGGCTGTGGGCGTCTGTGCAGCTCTGCTTCTTCCAAACTGGTAGTCTGGGGGTGTCTCTGTGCTGAGTGGGGGCGCTGTCCTATCTGTCCCACACCACCCCAGCCCTGAGGCTGCCAGTGGGCCCTTCCATAGGCAGTGGGGACAGACCCCCATGAAGCTCTGGGGTGGCGGGCCCCTGGCCGCCTGGGCCTGGCACCTAATGGGCAGTGCCCCGCATCCTTCCCCTGCACCCTCAGAGGAGACAGGCTCACCGGGATGGCTCCCCTGGGCCCCATTTCTCTGTGCTGTTGCCTGCTCCTGACTGCGAGGTGACACAGGCTGGCTCCCACCCTGTGAGCCCTGAGCCTCAGCTCACATGTCCAGAGGACTCAGAGCTCCGGGCAGGGTGGGGCCCTGGGGGAGTGACTGTACCATCAACTTCCCAGGGTCAACCGCAACCGCATCCACTCATGGGGAGCAGGTTCCTGCCCCAACCCCAGGCTAGCCTTGAAGTTCAGACTCCGTGACCTCAAGCTCCCTGTGGAGCTGGGGCCTTGCTGGAGACCCCTGCCCACACCAGGCTGGCACTGTGAGGACCAGAAAACCCTGCTGCACCTGCTGGGGGTGGGGAGGGTCCTACCTCAGGAGGCCTCCCCAGGTGCTGCAACTGGCTGGGGGCGGGGAGGGGCCTACCTCAGGAGGCTTGCCCAGGTGTTGGGACAGGACGACGAGGTTGATCAGCGTCTCAGGGTGGCTGCTGTCCTGGCAACAAAGGGGACGGGCAGGGTCAGCTTCTCCAGGCCATTGGATTGGCCCACTCACCCCCAACTCAGACAGGGCTGGGGCTACGAGATGCAGTGTGCCCTGTGACTGGATGCTTGGCCAGGTGGTGAGCTTGGAGCCTTCCCTTCTGCTTCCCCACACCAGCTACTTTCCCCAGGGGCTTGGTGCTTCCTGAACAGGCCAGACTGACACAGAGACTCCGCTTGCTGCAGTTTCCAAGGGGCCTATTTATTTACCACAAGTCTTAAGGTGACAGAGTCTAGGCCAAGGGAGCCTCAACGTATCGCAGCCCAGCGAACTGGTCCTCCTGCTGCAGCCGTGAGGCCTGAGACCGTAGGGTAGGGCCCGCCCACTCCCCAGGGGACCTGACAGGAAACTGCAGGAAATTACCAGAACCTCCAAGCAGCTGACCTCCCCTCACCCGCCCACACTGGGCGCTGAAGCCCGGGGAATCCTGGGAACGGGCTCAGCCGCTGCCTTGGCCGGGAACCCCAGCCCGAAGGCCCTGATGGGGGAGCGAGGCAGGGACATGCTGCCCGGGATGTCACAAGCTCAAGGGGCCGTGTGGACCTTGGCCGCTGGCTGGCACAGGGCACAGCTCCACACGCGCAGCCTGATGACCCCACCACCGCCCTTTGGCCTGTCTCTGCGTGGCCAATGGCCTGCCGTGACAGCCTGGCCCCTCAGAGGTGAAGAGGGAGGGGCTGCCCACTGGCGTCAGTTTCTCATTGTATCAAAAACCGCCTCAGCTTTCGGTCAGAAGGCAGGCCATGACGGCGGCCCCCAGCCCCCGCAGGCGGCACGCTCAGGGCCTCCGCTCGGCGAGCACGGGCACAGGCGACACGTGTGTGTGCTGCGCTTGCTCCTCAGCAGCCAACGGGAGGGGTCTCTCTCAAGCACGGATCCAGGTCAGGGGTCATCACCCTGAAAGGGCCCAGGCCAGGCAGCGGCGGCATCAGTGAGAAGACGGGGCATGTGTCTGCTTAGCTCAGGCCTGGGCTGATGGGATCCTTCCATTTTCAAGAGAAGTCAGAATGAGGACTGCGGTTCACAATCCCGACTTTTAGCTGAGTCAGCGTGAGAATCCCCACCTGGCCAGCAGGTCGGCGTGGGGCCCCTGCCGCACCTGTTTCTGGGGTGGGGCTGGGCCTGCCCCTACCTTGTCCAGCGCCTCCTGCAGCACGCCCTCAGCGGCCTCCCAGCGGCCCTGCGCCATGTGGCAGGCTGCCTGCCCGTTGAGCAGCAGCAGGGTCGGCGAACACTTGTCGGCCATCTCCTGGAAGATGTAGTAGGCGTCCTGGAGCTTCTCACCTCCCTGCGGGGACAGTTGGGACATCACCGCCTTGTCACCCTGCTGCCCTGCCCCAGCCTGCTCCCTCCGGGACAGATCTCAGGGCAGGCACCCTGGGGACGCCGCCCCCTTCCACACAGAGGCCCTTGAGCAGCCTGTGCTGCGAAGGGGCCGAGGCAGTGTCCAGACCCCTCAAACTCGGCTCCCTCAAGCCCTCAGTTTATGGACTTGAAAGGCTCAGCTTCGAGGAAGAGGAATCAACGCACTGGCAGCTGGGCCAAAGTCTGGGCTGGGACACACGGCCCACCAGCCTCTGTTCCATGGTTGGTCCTGAGCCCGCCCGCCCGCATTCTGAATAGCAGGTTCTGTCTGCCTGGTAGAAACAGTGTCACGCTGGCAGGGGAGCCTGACACGGAGATGCACTTGTGAACAAATGCAAGGCTACAGAGAGGACTGTTGGGGTGTGTCCCCTGCACTGAATGGATCCTACGGGGTGAGGCCTCAGCCGTGCAAAATGACGTGCAGATGCACGCAGACAAGGAGCACGTTTTTAAAAGCCTGGACAAGAGCGTGAACTCAGAGAAAGGAAGTTAAAAGCCCAAGACAGAAATGGGGCTGCTGCCAGGAGAGGGGAGCCCAGGCATGTGGGGGTAGCGGGGCTGGGCTCGAGGAGGGAGTACGCGAGGGAGGACTCGGGCCCCAGCTTTGTGCCAGGAGCCTGGAGAGCAAGCTGAGCAGCAGCCGAGCTGCCAGGCTGGCTCCCCACACCTGGGTGGGAATGGGAGTGTGTGCAGGAACAGGCACGCCGAGTCTAGTTCCGAGCCCCCCAGTCGGTTCACCCTGGCTCTGGCCAAGCTACTGGGCTATAGGAAGCCAGAAGGGGTCAAGGCTGAGTGATGGGGAAAATGTTCTGGGCTCTTCCAGGAGACTGGCCCCCCAAGAAAGCACAAGGCCTGGGGTGTCCATGAAGCCCAGCTGCTCCTGCCCCCATGCTCCCACCCAGGCTGGGCAGGGGCTCACCGCAGCCAGGCTGGCCCAGGCGGTGGCCAGCTGGGTGAGCGTAGCGTCCTCGTCCTGGTCCTGCATCTTCTTCAGCTCCTTTCTGGGGGCGGAGGAGAGGTGCCCAGTGGCTGCGGGGCCCGGCCGCTGTCCCCCACCCCTGCCCGAGTTCCTTGCTCACGAGGCCTTGGCAGCCCCTGCGGCCGCACACGCCTGAAGCCTACACCCACCCTGCAGGCCGGGCCCTGCTGCCAGCCTCACGGAAGGAAGCTGAGGCACCGGAGGCAACGCCCCTCGTCCCAGGCAGCACCATGCAGGGCCGGGCAGGTAACCAGTGGTGCCGCCACCCCCGTGGACCAGAACGCACTACATGGAGAATTAGCGTCGCTGATGATCTGAGCCAGGGGGCATGCTCGGGGTGGTCCCCACTGAAGACAGAGGCCCGGTTTCTGGAGAATTCAGGGTCCCAGCACAGCCTGGCCTTTGCTAAGATAGCCCCGCCTCCCACCCCCAGGCACAGGCCGTCACCCAGCAGCCCCGGCGGGGACGGGCTTACCGGGCGAGGTCCAGGCGGTCAAGCTTCAGCAGGATCTGCACTGTCATAGCCATGCTGCGGGAAAGGAGTATGGTCCGTGAACCCTCGCCCCACCGTACCCTCCCACTGGGAGCTCACTCTGTAAGCACCACCTTCCTGAAACTTCCTGTTAGTGCTCGGGCCACCAGTCCCACTTTGCAGTGGGGAAAACTGAGACTGACCATCAGCCCGGTAGAATCAAACTCTGTGGGCACTGCTCACCACAACCAGTGCCCCATCGCTTCCCAGGCCCTGTGCCTCCGTGGAGCAGGATCAGGCCGAGAGCTCCACGGGGTCCCCAGCCCTGCGGCCCGCTCCCTGCCCACCCCATGGCCAGCCACCAGGTTTGCACCCACCTCCTCTTTCCAGACACAGTCCCTCCCCAGTGCTCCCGGATGAAGTGCTGCAGGGAAGCACGTGGTCCTTGCCTTCAGCATCACACCCACCACCCCTTCTCAGGCCTAGACACCTGGGACCCGATCACTACTGTGGCCTCTTGTTCCAGAGCTTTCCCGCCAGGACATGACCCAGTGCCCAGGAGAGCCCGGGGAGGGGCATGAGAAACATTCGCGGATCCACCGTCACCTCAGCCCTGCACCAGGCCAACAGCAAACCCCCTTTGGGATTGAGGTGGGATATAAGTGGGCGAGAAGGAAGACTAACAAGGGGAAGGCAGAAACCAGAGTGCTTGTGGAGCCCTGGCCAGAGCGAGGATCACAGCACAGCCCAGAGCCGCCTCCTGGGCTGGGGGCTCCAGGGCCTAAGCCTGCAATGCCCGAGGGCCGGCCTCAGCGGAGGGTGCTGAGGGCCCAAGGAAGAGGTGGACAGGCCAGGGCCCTGGACAGAGGAGCACAAGGCTTCATGGAGGGAGGGCGGGCACAGAGGCCTTGGGCAGAGACAAAGGTGCTTTCAGCTCTGCTGCTGGGAACAGACGCTTTTTAGCGGAGGGTGCCTTGTCCTCAGAGCAGCAGCCCAGCCATGCGGAAGAGAGCGTCTCTGGGACTGGGAACAAGAGCTGGAGCTGGAACGAGAGGCCTGCGCCCCACCCCAGGCCCACTTTCCAAGCAGCCCCCCTCGCCGTTCCTATGACAACGGCTGATGAGGCTCCGAGCTGCCTTTCAGACAGCCCCCCCCGCAAATCCCCGTGTAGGATGGCCACTCACCACTCCAGGCTGTCCCCCTGGTGAAGGGTGCGCAGGGCTGCGTCTGGGTTCTGGTCGTAGAAGTAGATGGAAGCGGCCATGAGCAGGAAGGTGGTGTTGGTCACATCCACGCTCCGGCTCATCTCCCGGTCCAGCTCGGCCACAATCGCGTCCCTGTGAGACACAGCTGCTCATGGCCCAAGGCAGGGGCAGGAGGTGGCCGCACCCCCAGGGGGAACAGACAGGCCCCCGCAGGCACAGAGCAGCAGTGGGCAGGATGGGCCCAGCTGTCTGCGCCAAGCCCGTCTGGGTGCCAGTCTCCCCACCTCATCAGACACTTCTCAGCCTTCACACAGACAGGGAAACCGAGGCCAGAAGTGGGGTCAGGTGCGCCAGGCCTCATGGGGAGATGCGGTGCAGGAAGGGTCGTGCCTGGCCCTGCCCACAGATGACCATCCAGGCCCCACACTCCCCCCGCATCAGTGCTCAAGGGCTGAGGTGTCCACACCACCCCAATGCAGAGGGGTAGGCTGGCTTTGCCAGGGGCACCTCCCGCTGCAGGGACGTGAGGCTGCACAGGGGCACCTCAACCTCATGCCGCCACCAGCTTCCCCTGGAGGCTGGTGGTCTCAGCAGAGGGGCCAGATCTACCTTGGTCAGCACTGGGCCTGGGTGCTGAGGGCGGCTGTGTGGGAGGATGCCCCACGGCCAAGATGTCCCTGGCTCCCCAGCCTGACTGCTTCCAACAGGTGGGTGGTGTGCTGGGCTGGGGCTTGGGTGCTGGCACCAGGCCGGAGTCCAGGCTGGCCTGAGGACCAGCTGGGTGCACCCATACGTCGCATTACACCAGAAATGAACTGCTTAACTGAATCGAGGAGTTGGGATTCTTGTTTCAAAGGGCTGCTGAGCAATTAACGAGAGAAGGGCCCTGTGTCACTACTGGACAAACGCCGTGGCTCGGGACCGATGCCGTCTCAGCAAACGCCTATGTCTCATGTGGGTTGCTGAGGGGTGGTGTACCCCAGGGTCCCTGGAGGCCAGGGACGGGTCTGTCAGCCTCTCCACGCCCACCAGAGAGGGGCCTGACAGACACGTGACTTCACAGCTGCGTGTGCTGCCCGCCGCGCATGCGGCACGACTGTGCAGGGACCTCACGGGGCTGGCATGAGCCGCCCCAAGGCCACCTCACAAAGCTTCTGCCTGCTTCCCGGCGCACCGGCGGTGAACACGCAGCCTGCCCGTCCTCCTGTCAGCGGTGTACGCTGTTACTAGAAGGTGCTGCGGTTATCCCGTGGGCTCTGCCGCTTCCTCCACCACCTGCCTGCCTGCCGGGCAGTCTGCGTGGGGTGGCAGTCTGCACTGTCAGGACGGATGCACTGTGAGCACCTCTGCTTTTCTGAGCACCAGCTCCATGCCCTGGGCCTCCTGGGGGTTCTTTCCTGTAATGCTTGCAGCAGCCCCGGAGCTCCTTCCCCTTCTCAAAGGGCTCATCACCCAGGCTAGTGAGGTGCAGAGAGGGCGCCTGTCTTAACTGTCCCGGGGCATCACAAAGCACCAGGTACCAGGAAGCAGTGAAACGACAGGATGTATTCTCTCACAGTTCTAGAAGCCAGCAGCTGAAACCAAGGTGTTGGCAGGGGACTTCCCTGTGGTCTAGTGGCTAAAACTCTATGCCCCCAACGCAGGGGGCCCTGGTTCAATCCCTGATCAGGGAACTAAACCCCAAGGACCACAGCTAAGATGTCGCATGCCACAACTGAAGATGCTGCAGTGAGGGTCAAAGATCCTGCCTGTGGCAACTGAGACTCAGTGCAGCCGAGTCATTTTTTTTAAGGTGTTGGCAGGACTGGTTTCTTCTGCAGGGCTCCAAGGGACAGCGTGTCCGGGGCCGCCTCCCCCGGCTCTCGGAGCTGTGGCAGTCCTTCTGTCCAGATCTCTGCCTGCGTCTTCAGGTGGCCTCCGCGTCTGCGTCTTCTCTCCCCCTCTTCGGAAGACACCCGTCACTGGATTTCGGGCCTACCTTACATCCAAGATGAGCTCAAGGCCTTTAACCACTTACATCTGCAGAGAGCCCGTTTCCAACGAGCAGGTTCACAGCTCTTGGGGGTCCCCATTCAGCTGCCACTGCTTAAGCCTCTTTGAAGAAACCCCTCAGGTCTCTTTGTGGACCAAGGAGCCAGATCAAAGGAGGTTGCGCACGGGGCGCTGCCCTCCATGAGGAGCAGAAGTGGGGGTCACAGGAGACATCCACACTTGGGACCCACAGAGGGCTGCAGCAGCCCGCGGGGGAGGCGTAGTATCGATGAGGTCAGGCCCACATACTGGTCTAACAAGCTCCACGGGGCAGCGTTCGGGAGAGGAGCCCCTGAGACCCCCCGAGGCATCACAGTGCTGTGAGCGAGGCCCCGGAGCTGGGACAGGCAGCTGGGGTCGGCTCACAGAGCAGAGCGTCTCCCTGTCATGCGCTGTGCTGCCCTGCCTTCTAGCCCAGCCACCCTCTGGGGGGTGTTTCACCTCTGAAATCCCAGGGGGCTTTGTGAGCAGTCCATTTCCGGGGATGGGGGGAACCGAAGTGCAGGGGGACCACAAAGCCTGCTGCATCAGGCTGGTGCTCCATGCACAGGTGAGGCAGGGCCACACAGCTCCCAGCCAGAGGCTGAGCTCACAGGCACCTGGGTGAGCATCCCAGCCCAAGACCTGCCTGCGCAGGAGCCACCTGAAGCCAGAAGGGCCAGACCGTGAGCGGTCTCAGACCCCACCCCGGGCAGCAGAGAACAGGCAGGCCTGGTCCTGGAAGACCCAGCGCTTCCAGGTCCCTACAGCCCTGACCCTCGCCTCTCCCGGCCACCGCCTGACGGAGTCTGATGACAGCTGATCAGCGGCACGAGGCGGACATGCAGCTCAGAGTGAGGACGCGGTGTCCGTCCTCCCACCCGTCTGCAGAAATAAATGACAGGCAGCGCAGCCGCCAGCGCCTCCCCGCAACACAGGTGAGCAGCAACGGAAGGTGGGGAGGGTCCCCGCCGTGTGTCCCAGGGAGATTCTCTGGGCAACGAGGCTCCCGCAGCCCCTAGGCAGCTGTGCACTCCCCACCTCTGGCCCCCCGCCCCCACAGAGACCTCCTGGAAGCAGGGCCCCTCACTGCCCCCGCTGTGCGGGTGAGGGGAACCAAGGCTCAGAGGGCACAGCAGGGATGCCCACCAGACACCCCCTGCCCGCCCAGGCCCGCCCACAGCGCCCCAGCCTCACCGCCGGCTGTCGCTGGCCAGGTACTCCGCAAACATGCGCACGGCCTGCAGCTCGGGGGCAGAGGAGGGCTTGATCTCATCCAGCACCACGCCATACTTCCTCTGTGGGCAGGACACGGACGCCGTCAGCCCTGCCCGACCTCCCAGTGCAGTTTCTGTGTCCCAGACCCCAGGGAACATACAAGGGCTGCTTGGTGCCAGCATCGCCCTGGTGAAGCCCCAGAACCTACCGCTCCCAGGGACGCGACGCCCCTTGGTCCTCGGGAGCCACCACAGCATCCCCCGTTAGCCACATTGCCCGCTGCTCCAGCTGCAGACCCTGGCCGGTCACTGTACAGCCCCAAGTAGTGAAGGGGAGGGGGTCACCAGGGTCAGGGAATCTGGGCATGTGCTTCACCCCGCCCACAGACACCCGGCAGGGAGGTCACTGCGAAGGGAAACCGGAATCAGGGACCCATTTCCCTGTTCCCTTCCAGGCAGTTTCAATGTGTTCACTGTCTTCTACATGTCTTCACGTTTAATTTTTAAAAATTTATTAAACAAGAATTTTTTGGCCTTGCCATACGGTATGTGGGGCCTTAGTTCTCCGACCAGGGGTCAAACCCGTGACCCCTGCATGGAAGCCACAGAGCCTTAACCACTGGGCCACCAGGGGAGTCCCTACCTGTGTTTATCTTTAAAGACACATGCAGACATGAACACATCCGAGGAGACTCTGCAGTGCACTGGGGCACCCTACTCTGACGGGGGGCACACATACCCTGGAGGTGGGAGGTGGCGGGGAGGAGCACCTGGGCCACAGGGGGAGGTCCCCTCAGGGTCTAGAATGCTCCACAGAGGGAAAGATGCAAACAGACCTGGGAAGCCACCTGAGGCCTGACGCGAGGTGGGGGCACCTGTGGAGCCATGTGCCCCCCACACAGCAGCCCAGGCCTGCCCTCTCCCCGCTGCTCTAAGGGGACGAGGCTGGCGGCCACACCCGTGCTGTGGGCCTGGGGTGGGAACACGGCGGGCACAGTTCAATCCTCTCTGCAGAGTCTGGGTTGTCTATACAACACGGGGATGAACTCTCACTGCATTATGTCCCAGGGGAGTGCTGCTTTTTAAGACCCAGGTAAAGAACCCGCCTGCCAACGCAGGAGACACCAAGAGACGTGGGTTCCGTCCCCGGGTGGGAAGGCCTTGGAGCAGGAAATGGCTCCCCTTCCAGTACTCTCGCCTGGGAAATCCCATGGACAGACGAGCCTGGCGGACTACAGTCCATAGGGTCACAAGGAGTTGGACAGGACTGAGCGCAGCATGCAACGATGCTTTTAAAGCTTGAACTGTAGCGTCTGAACCGCCAGCTCTAGTTAATAACAGCATCAATACCAGTGCATCAGTTCTAACAAAAGCACCCCACGAACCCAAACTGTTAATGAGAGAAAATGCCTGTGGGGTGGGGCTGGGGATTTGGAATTCTTTTTATCATCTGCTCGGTTATCTGTAAACCCAGAACCATACCGAACGAGTAAAATCTACTGATTAAGTGAAAAAAAAAAAAAAAAAAAGAAATCCCAACACCGGTCTCCTGAGCTGGTGCTGCAGGGCCTCAGTGACGCGGTCACCGACTCGCAGCGGCCACACCGGCTGTGTGGCTCCTGCCCCCGCCGACACTCTGCTCCCGACTCTCCTGTCCCAGGGCACCGGCAGTCACGGTCAAGGGCCCACGCTCACCTGGGCCAGGTACGCTCTGTACAGGAAGACATCCCGCTCCACATCTCTCTCCGGGCTGGATGGCTGCGGAAGCAAAGGTAGGTCAGGACTTGTGGGGGCCGTGCGGCCAGCAGCCCTGCAGAGGCCAGCCACAGGCAGCCTTCCCAGGAGTCTGGGCCCTAGTCCCCGCCCTGGCTCTCTGCCGCCTTAGGACCTTCGGCCACAGGAGAGCAGCCACCACGGACGGCACACAGCATGCTGGGCACCCCATTCTGTGCCCCCAGGACATCCCCCTGGGAAAGGAGGCTCGACTGTCACCCCCATCCGGCTGGGTGAAGGACGGGGACACTAACAGTGCTGAAACGGCCCCAGCCATACAGAAGGGGCTGGGGCAGAAGCCACGCTTCTGACCACGGGACACTGGGCTGCTCATGCCAATGGGGAAGGACCCGAGGCGCAGCAGACCAAAATGGAAGCAGCTCAACAGTCCAGGTGGTCCGAGGACGCCTGCAGTGGGGTCAGGGTTGGGCGTGCACTGATGCCTAAGTCTGTACAAGCCTGGAAAGCAGGCCTGGGAAGACTCCCATCTGAAGATGGATGGCTGATGCTGGAGAAGGGATGGGACCTGGTGGGGGACATGCAAAGGGGACTTTACTGTCTGCAGCGGATCCTTCCATGCTGCTTTGATTTCAAAACGTTCTTTAAAAGTGACAAACAGGAGAGACGAAGATTCGCCTCACTCAGAGGACCTTTCTGGAAGAGCTCAGCTTGGCTGCCCCAGCACAGCGATGCTGGGGTCTAGCCAGGCGGGGGGAGTCCTTGGGGACCGCCGTGTCCATGGGGACAAGGTCCACAGGCCACGTTCAGTCAGCCCAGTCACCGCACAGAACCCAGAAGCAGCTGTAAGGCGAGCTCATGCAGAGCTCACTGCAGCACCCTGAAGAGGGCCCCGTGCGGCTGCGGGCACGGGAGGGGCCCTTCCTCGGGGGAACAGCCTTGGACCATGCCCTGGAGTGCTGGCCGACTTCCTGGAGGCCCCACGGTGCCTGGGGTGGGCAGGCACAGAGCAACTCAGCCCAGAGGGTTCGGGGGTGCTGGGACAGGCCACGCGGGGGCCGGGAGAGGAAAGTGACCGGGCAAGTGGGCCTGGCCACCTTGGAGCCGCCACTCCAAACCACGGGGCCTGGGGACCAGCTGAGAGAACGGCCTGCCAAGCTGCCCGAGCTGGGGAACAATGGCCTGGAGCCCCACCAGTGGGAGCATGCCAGGACTGCCCTCCCCGAGGCTGAGAAAGACTCCAAGAGCCCGGGCCTTCTTCCCAGCCTCAGGGTGTGAGGGCGGCGGACATGTCCTCCTCTCAGGCCACCGGAGACTGCAAACAAGAAGCCTGGCTCCTGGCCCCAGCTGGACTCCAGCCAGCTTCGCCATGGGGTCTCGGCAGCTTGCTCCAGCCACGGTGGCCAGCCAGGATCTGGCCAGGACTTGGAACACAGTGTCTCCTAAAGAAGTGACTCTCAAAGGACCCTCAAAGCTGGACACTGGTGAGGCCAACCCAGCTGGGGTCCCCACACCACCTTCAGTATAAAAAGAGAGAGAGACAAGGGGCTTCTCTGGCGGCTCAGTGGTAAAGAATCCACCCGCCAACGCAGGAGACACGGGTCCAATCCCTGATCCGGGACGAGCCACATGCTGCAAGGCCACTAAGCCTGTGTGCCACAGCTACTGAAGCCCCAGCTCTAGAGCCCGAGCTCTCAGAGAGGCCGCTGCAGTGAGGCCCCCGCACTGAGAACCCCCGTTCACCGCAACTACCGGTGAGGCCGCTGCAGTGAGGCCCCCACACTGAGTACCCTCGTTCACCGCAACCAGAGAAAGCCTGCGTGCAGCAACGAAGACCCAGGACAGCCAAAAATAAAATAAATAAGATTATTTTCTTCAACAAGAGAGAGAGACAAATGCTGGCTCTTGGTATCTTTGAAGCATGGACACAGTGAGATGCCCTGCGAGGGACCAGGGGACCAGAGGCCACCCTGAGCCTCAGCTGCCCTCTGCGTCAAACAGGCACACCACCGACCCTGCAGGATGCCTGAGGCGGGGGTCAGTGAGACCCCACACGCAGACCTCAGGACTTTCCCAAGCAGCCAAAGAGAAGAGCTTCTGGGAGGCATAAGAACGAAGACAGGCGTACAGACCAGGGAACCCCAGGAACCATGAAGCATGTCACCAGGGGAGTGCCCTGGTGCCTAGTCCTGACGGCTCATCAGCACCAGCTGGGAGCGCAAAGATCAGAAAAGCCAGGAGGCTCACGTCCACCAGTGACATCAAACTGCCTGCAAACAGCTCAGAGGTGCAGCCAGGCCTGAGAGCCAGGCTAACTGTCCAGGGAGGCCAGGGATGGGGTTGGGGAAGGGGACCACATCCCATCCTCTGACGGGCCATCAGTGTCACCCGACCACACTAGACCATCAGCTCCTGGAGGCTTTCTTAGCTGCTTCACCCTTAACACCTGTGCGGTGCCTGCCATCTTGTGGGCACTCGAGAAACGGCCGACAAGCAGGGAAACAGACATCGTGACGGTGCCGGCATCGCAACATACCAGGGGCTCCACCTGGGGCCACCTCTGGGGGTGCCTGTCTGAAGTTGCTATAACCAACCACCACCTCGGGCGGGGTTCAGAACAGAAACTTGTTCTCTTGTGGTTCTGGAGGCCAGAGGTCTGAGATCAAGGTGCCAGCAGAGCTGGGCTCCTCCCACAGGCCAAGAGGACCCGCCTTTGCCTCATCCTTGGCTGGCGGCTACATCACCCCAACCTCTGCCACCACTTTTTCTGTCTCCCTCAAGCCTCTCTCTGCCTTTCTCTTAGAAGGACACCAGTCATTGGATTTAGTTGCTGTTTAGTTGCTCAGCCATGTCCGACTCTTTGTGACCCCACGGACTGCAGCACGCCAGGCTTCCCTATCCTTCACTATCTCATGATTTTGCTCAAACTCACGTCCATTGAGTTGGTGATGCCATCCAACCATCTCATCCTGTCGTCCCCTTCTCCTTTTGCACTCAATCTTTCCCAGCATCAGGGTCTTTTCTGGTGAGTTGGCTCTTCACATCAGGTGGCCAAAGTACTGGAGTTTCAGCTTTAGCATCAGTCCTTCCAATGAATATTCAGGGTTGATTTCCTTTAGGATTGACTGGTTTGATTTCCTTGCAATCCAAGGGACTCTCAAGAGTCTTCTCCAGCACCACAATTTGAAAGCATCAATTCTTCAGTACTCAGCTTTCTTTATGGTCCAACTCTCATATCCATACATGACTACTAGAAAAACCGTATCTCTGACTATAGGTACCTTTGTTGGCAAAGTGATGTCGCTGCTTTTTAATACGCTGTCTAGGTTTGTCTAGGGCCGATCCTAAACCCGGGCTAATCTCATCCAGAGATCCTTCACTGGATTACAACTCCATGCATGTTTGCTCAGAAGTGTCTGACTCTTTGTGACCCCATGGATGTAGCCTGCCAGAATCTTCTGTCCACGGAATTTCCCAGGCAAGAATACTGGAGTGGGTTACCATTTTCTCCTCCAGGGGATCTTCCTGACCCAGGGATCAAACCTCATCTCCTGTGTCTCCCATGTCGGCAGGCGGATTCTTTACCAGGCACCACCTGGCAGTGTGCAAAGACCCTCTTCCAAATAAATCACCGTCACAGGTTCCGAGTGGATGCATCTCATCAGGGACACCATTTAACCCAATACAGGCTGCCAAGGAGGGTTCAGGTGGCCTGTGGACCAGAATTAACGCACGCCAAAGGGCTCAGCAGGGAAGGAACTCCCATTCTTCTGGCCGTGTCAGGGAGGATCTCTTGGTTTGGTGCCAGTGCATCTTTACCATGTTGCAGAAGAGGGTACCCAGGCCCCAGCTCAGAGGTTGTGCCACAGCCTTGCCTCCAACAGTGATCTGACAGCTGATCTGGTTTCCTTTGCTTTCCATAGCTCTCTGCATACAGCAGGTCGTGCTGCTTCCTTCAGCAGGGAGGTAAAATTTGCATATTAAGACACAGTAAGACTCAAAGAACACATTGCTATCACATAAACAGAACAGACACACAACAGAAGACAGAAGGTGGATCGCTGAGTATGACGCAGAACCTCGCAGGGCCCTACTGAGATGAAAGTCATGGCTCCCATCCGACAGGAGGGGAAAGCAAGGCTCAGGGGGGTGCCGTGACAGCCCTGGCTGCAGAGAGCACACAGAAGAGCCAGAACCTGAGGCAGCCAGGCCTGTCTGAACCCTCCTGTGGTCTACTTTACCCGGCAGGGAGGCACGTTAACAACTGTGACACCGAGCGCAATAAGGCCCCGAGAGATGTCCACGGCAGCCCTTGGGACAGCTTTCCTTACGTCACAAAAGGGACTTCACAGGTGTGATTACAATTATGGACCTGAACGTGGGGAGACCATGCTGGGTTATCTGGGAGGGTCCAGTCCAATACAGAACCCCTTAAAAGCAGAGGACTTTTAGACAAAAGGAATGAAGGGGAAGGGGAAACTTGCAAGACTCCAAGAACCCCCATGCCTGGATCTTTTTTTTCTCTTTTTTAATTTATTTGGCTGCACCAGATGTTAGTTGCAGCACAGGAGATCTTCATTGCAGCATGTGGGATCCAGTTCCCTCACCAGGAATCGAACCTGGGCCCCCTGCATTGGAAGCACAGAGTCTTAACCACTGAACCACCAGAAAAGTCCCCCCATGGCTGATTCTGAGATGGAAGGGTGGTATGGGAAGTTGAGGGCTGGAGAGAGGCATCTGGAAGCCTCCAGGAGCTAAGGGTGGCCCCTGGCCAAGAAGCAGCAACTTCAATGAGTAAGGAAGGTGGCTCTTCCCCAGAATCTCCAGGAAGAACACAGCCGGGCCGCCAATACCTTGATTTTAGCTTAGTGAGAGCAGGGTTGGACTTCTGACCTATAGAAGCTGCAAGAGAGTAAACGTGTGTTGCCTTGAGCTGTCCTTTCTCACACTGACAATGGAAAACTAATACAATCACGCAAACGGCGTTTCAACGAATCGGAACCTCTTACTGAAGCCTGAGGTTTTACCCTCCATGCCACAGATGACACGTAGGGACGTGGGGCTCACTGCCAAGGGCCAAAAGGGAAAGCAAGCCTTCTCCACTTCAGAATCCAAACTTCTCCAACCCCCGGCTGCCTCCGTGAAGATGTCTGCCACTCCCTTGCATGGTGCTCCTACGGCCTCCCACACCTTCGGAATAAACTCCAAACCCTTGCTGTGCCCACCCCTGCCCCCAGGCCTTGCCTCTCACTCTGCGCACTTCAATCTTCATCTCTCCCACTGTGCTCACCCCACTTCTGCAACCCCAGCCTCTTAGGCCTTGACTACACAGAGCTCACCCCTGCCTCAGCACCTTTGGGACTCTCACCTATGAAGTGAGAGCCTTCTCAAGGTTTGGTCACAGGGTTAGATGACAGTCACAGAAGCTTGGTCTGATTTGACCACTCCCACATGAAGCAGCGGCCCACCCTCCCAGTATGTGATCAGCACTTTCTATCTCCTATCCCTGCAGGGCTCAAGTTGTAATTATGTATTCACTCCATTCTTTACTTGTTTACTCTCTTCAGAACACTAGACCATGAGGCCAGGCAAAGACCCTGTCCCATTCACGGCTCTTAAAAATCCTCGGGATTTCCTGGTGGTCCAGTGGTTGGGAGGGAGTCTGCCTGCCAGTGATGAGTCAAGCAAGATTCCACATGCTTCAGAGGAACGGAACCCATGTGCCACGACCCCTGGGCCAGCACTCTAGAGCCTGCAAGCCCCAACTACTGAAGCCCTTAAACGCAGAACCCGTGCTCTGCAGCAAGAGAAGCCACCGCAGTGAGAAGCTCATGTGACGAGCAGTCCCTGCGCTCTGCAGCTGGAGAGAAGCCTTAGCAGCAATGAAGACCCCACACAGCCAAAAATAAATATACAAAATAGTAATAATAATATATTTTTTTAAGTCTCCAGTAGCTCACTCTCAAAGTGACAGACAGTACCATCCATCTCCTTTCCCAAAAAGGTGCTGCTAGCAGTCCCGGCTGCACCCTCTCCTGTCACCCACTCACTGCCTGGGCCTTTCAAGCTGCAGGTTCTAGCTCTCAGGCAGGCTCCCTCCCACCACTCTCCATCACACCACTTCCTGACACCTTTTAAATGACTTACTTTTATTTATTTGTATTTGCACTTGGCGTGGCATTGGGAACTTCCCCAACCAGGGTTGGAACCATGCCCCCCTGTAGTGGAAATGCCAAGGCTTAACCGCTGGGCCACCAGGGATGCCCTTGGTAGTTTATTTACTTTCTTATTGTTTATCTGCCTCCCTTGCAAGCTGAGGTTTCCAAGAAAGATAGTTTTATCTATTTTGCCACAGCTTTGAGCCTAGCACGGATACACGGCCTGGCCCATACAGATGATCAGTGAGGAATGAATGAATGAGCAAGTCTGGGGAGAAATAAACTGGCTAGTGGGGCAGGGTAACAGGCGAGAAGTCACTTCTCTCTTGAGCCTCCTTGTTCTCTCACCTGTAAAATGAGGATAAATAATAGTCTCTAGGGGTATTGAGGGCATGGCGGAAACAAATGAGAACTATTATTGTTATTACTATTATTATTACCGCAGCGTAGTATTATATTTGTTACTATTACTACAGAAGCATGAATCTCTCTCATTCAAACGCCTCCTAAGGTGCAGAGTGAGCTGTCAAAGTAAGAATTATCACGAAATGGTACTGCTTTGAGTTTTGTCAAGGGACAAAGACAATTCCTCACCGCGCTGTGAAGAGATGTGGGGGGTGAAACGGCGCTAGGAGAAAAGGTAGGGTTTTTAAAATCAGAGTCCGACCCGCGGCCACCAGGAAGCCTCTTCCGGCTCCGCCCCCAGCGTCTCCCAGCCCCGGAGCCGCCGCACCTTCACCCGCTGCGCCTCGTTGATGCACTGCTGGTAGCTGCCAATGTAGAAGGCGTTCTTCACGTCGAACAGCTCGTCCACCTCCCCGGAGCCGCCAGAAGCCGGGCCAGGAGCCGGAGGAGCCATATCGCTGCCCTCTCCCTCGCTCCCCTTCCTGAAAGACACGTCGGCCGGAAGGAGGCACGCCGGAAAATGTAGTTTACTGGCTCCTCCCTGGAGAGGAGCCAATAGAAGACTCGTAAAGGGGAACAGAGGGGCGGGAGACGCAAGTGCGTCTCGTAGGGCATCTTGGGAACTGTAGTTTAACTCGAGGCTGAGACCACCTCCCCCCCCCGCCCCGCGGGATTCCGGGAAAACAGGGTAAGGATGTGGTCGAGGCTTTAAACTGTGAGTTGGAGAGGGTGGGACCAAGCCGGAGGCAGATCCAGTGAACGGCAACGCTTTCTGACGTCATCAACACGCGCCGGAAGCACCGTTCTCACGAGCGCTCGCACTGACCCGGCTGCGAGGATGGCAGGCTTCGCGGAGCTGGGGCTGTCTTCGTGGCTCGTGGAACAGTGTCGGCAGATGGGTTTGAAGCAGCCCACGCCCGTGCAGCTGGGCTGCATCCCCGCCATCCTGGAGGGTGAGTGTGGCTTGGCCTTTCCAGGAGGCTTCCCCGCTACTGTCGCTTCTGCCTTCTCTCAGCTTTTGCCCACGCGGGTCCCGTGAGGCAGGGGGCAGCCCTGGACCTTCCGGGAGATCCTGGGTTCCGGAGGACGACTAGGTAATGTTGGCGTTTAGGCAGTACGACTGACTCGCCTGCACAAGTGATATAATCTCTGAAACTTTCGTAGCATTATCACTGGGAGGGTTTGATGAATAACTAATAGATAGTACTGGGAAAATTAGGTAGAACTTGCTTTACTATCTTCATTTTACAAATGGTAATTGAGGTTGTCAAGACTATTGGTAAATCCAGGACTCTGGTCCCTAGACTGCTCTTCTCTCCACCCCTTTGGTCCAGCCCAGTTTTGCCATTAAAGAGACGCCTTCAGGAAGCCTAGGATGTGACAAGTTAAGGCATTAAGTAGGGATGAAGAGTCAGTAGGGAAAATAGGATTCAGGTTGGGGGAGGACATTCTGAGTTTCCCAAGCTCTGATCCCAGGGAAGGAGTCAAAATGAAATTGTGGTTAGTAGCAAGTATCTCAGGTAAAATGGATGTGGGTTCCAGTCCAGGCTGTTACTGGCTGTATGTCCTGGGCAAACCTTTGACTCGGTTTCCCCTTCCGTTAAATGGGGACGATGATGGCCTCACTCTCCTTAAATGTGTCAATTACTCTAAATGGAAAGTTGTCATAATGTCTTCAACAGGAAGGGCACAGGCTGCTACTGAGCATATAGTTCTCGTCATTATTGTTAAGTTGCTAAGTCATGCCCGAGTCTTTTGTGATCCCGTGCACTGTACCCCGTCGGGCTCCTCTGTCCATGGGGTTTCCCAGGCAAGAGTATTGGAGCGGGTTGCCATTTCCTTCTCCAGGGGATCTTCCCGACCCAGGGGTGGAACCTATGTCTCCTGCACTGGCAGGTGGATTCTCTACCACTGAGTCACCAGGGAAACCTGAGCATATAGTCATTGCTTGTTAAATGTTAGCTGCTGTAAACTGTGCCTGATGGAATACCTGTCTGCACCTGTGACGCTGCTGTGTTCTCTGCTCAGGTCGGGACTGCCTGGGCTGTGCCAAGACAGGCAGCGGCAAGACAGCAGCGTTTGTCCTGCCCATCTTGCAGAAGCTGTCTGAGGATCCCTATGGCATCTTCTGCCTCGTGCTGACACCCACCAGGTGAGTCCCACCCCACACGCACACACACGCCTCTCAGGTGAGTGAACTAGCTGTGTGCTCTTGGGCACGTGCCTTTACCTCTCTGAATACACTTGCTATGTGTGGAAAATGGGCACAGAAATTAGCCCAACCCTTAGAGGTGCTGAAGAATTAGCAAGACGGTGTGTGAAAAGTGCTGAGCACAGGGCTTGACTCAGGGCAAGCAGGAAGGCCAGGAAGTAAGCATATGGCCAGAGGAAAGGCCTGGACAGAGCTGGAGGCAGAGAGGAGGGGACTTGGCCACTGACCAGCCTCGAGATTGGCGGGGTACGGGTGTGGGGGGTGGTTAACACTTGGGTCTCGGGCTTTGATGACTGTGGTGTCAAGGCCATTGCTGAGGACATGGGATGAGGAAAGGCCAGTTTGGGTGGGACTGGCTGAGGACAAGCCATACTCTGTTCGGGCACCCAGCCTATTGAGAGGGCAGGAGCCACAATGGGCTTCCAACAGTCAGTATCAGAACCTTTGTCCAAAGGGGACTGGGAGCCATGGAGGGTGTGTGAACAGGAAAGATGCAAGCAGGAGGCCCTATTGATGGAGACAGGAATGAGAGGCAGGCACAAAACCCCTATCTGACTCAGGCTGGCCCGTTCATGCCCACAGGGAGCTGGCCTATCAGATCGCAGAGCAGTTCCGGGTCCTGGGAAAGCCTCTGGGCTTGAAAGACTGCATCGTCGTTGGCGGCATGGGTATGGCGGAACCCAAGGAGGCTCTGGGCATGGGACTGCTGCAGCCTCAGACCATCTACCTAGCCCCACCTCTCGCATTCCACCCACAGACATGGTGGCCCAGGCCCTGGAGCTCTCCCGGAAACCACACGTAGTCATTGCCACACCGGGGCGCCTGGCTGACCACCTCCGCAGCTCTAACACCTTCAGCATAAAGAAGATCCGCTTCCTGGTGAGTCAGCCTGGGGCCCCGATTCCTCCATTTGGGAACTGTGTGTCCCGCTGGCCGTCCGTTACCAAGTTAGGAGTGGTGACAGTGACATCTCGGGGACCGACAAAAGGGGGCCTGCACCAGAGAAGACGGGCTCCCCAGGTGGCTCAGTTGTAAAGAGTCCGCCCGCCAATGCAGGAGGCGCGGGCTCAATCCCTGGGTGGGGAAACTTCCCTGGAGGAGGAAACGGCAACCCACTCCAGTATTCTTGCCTGGAGAATCCCATGGACAGAGGAGCTGGAGGTCGACAGTCCTTGGGGTTACAAAGGGTTGGCCACAACTGAGCACACGTGCATGCACACGCTAAAAAAGTTAGCTGAGGGCAGGGCCTCTCTGAGAAGTTAACGTTGAAGCTGAGATGGGCAAGAAAGCAGGCCTCCAAGACCTCGAGGGAGAGCGCTCCAGGGTGCACATCTCAGCCCAGGAAGGAGGCACATGGAGGAGGCAGGCTGGGCCCCGGGTGGTGGTCAGGCCTCGGACAGCGGCCTCACCCTGGGTCCCCACCCCATGCCTGCTGTGGCTGATGCTACAGGTGATGGATGAGGCGGACAGGCTGTTGGAGCAGGGTTGCACTGACTTCACCGTCGACCTGGAGGTCATCCTGGCAGCTGTGCCTGCCCGCAGGCAGACGCTGCTCTTCAGCGCCACGCTGACCGACACACTGAGGGAGCTTCAGGGCCTGGCCACCAACCAGCCCTTCTTCTGGGAGGCTCAGGCCCCGTGAGTCCACAGCTACTTTCTGGTGGGGGGATGGGGCAGGGCAAGCAGGAGGCAGGGGTGTCCAACAAAGGTCATTGACTGTGGGTGGGGTGGGCATTGACCTCATTCAACAGAAGGGGAAACAAATCTGCCCGTGCCCAGGGTGCGCACCGTAGAGCAGCTGGACCAGCACTATCTGCTAGTGCCTGAGAAGGTCAAGGATGCCTACCTGGTCCACCTGATCCAGAACTTCCAGGACGAGCATGAGGACTGGTCTATCATCATCTTCACCAACACATGCAAGTGAGCATGGGCGGGCCTGCCGCTCCCGCCCCCCGGGCGTCGCTGCCCCTGCGCCTCTTGGAGGTCCAGCAGGTGGTCTGCGGTTGGAGGTGTCAGGCACAGGGCCAGTCTTGGCACTCCAGGGCCTCTGCTCCGACCAGCAGTTTCAGAGGATTCACTCAAGGAGGCTCAGAGCGGTCAGGCAGTTTGCTAATAAGGTCACCCTCATCAAGACAGAGCCAGGATTTGGGGGTCCTCAGACCTGCGCTTTCCTGGGGGCTCAGATGGTAAAGAATCTGCAGTGCAGGAGACCCAGGTTCAATCCCTGAGTTTGGAAGACCCCCTGGAGAAGGGAATGCCAACCCACTCCAGTATTCTTTCTTGGAGAATTCCGTGGACAGGGGAGCCTGGTGGGCTACAGTCCATGGGGTTGCAAAGAGTCAGACAAGACTGAGGGACTAACACTTTCACTTTTTCAGACCTGCCCTTAACTGGAAGAGCTGAGGGCCTTGGGCCCTCCCCAGGAGACCCCTGCAGCGGCTGGGAAGGCCTTGAAGCAGCCAGTTCGCTGTGGTCTCAGGGGTTCACTGAGGCCCAGCACATCACCCCCACGGCTGTCCTCTCCACAGACCCAGGGATTTCAAAATCCTTTGACATGTTTGGGGAGAGCATCAGGGAGCTGTAGGCTGGTCTAGCCTGAGCCAGCGTAGAAGGGCAGCCCACAGCACGTGGAGGAGACCTGACCGCTGCCCCCAAGAAGTCCTTGGGCTGCCAGGAGAGAAAAGGCTAGACGTAGAGCAGTCTCTTGTTGGCTCAGGCCAGGGAAGGGGTCAGCAGGCGGGACGTGGCGCCCCTGCCTCTCCTCCCCCAGTCATGCAGGGCCGCTGCTAGAGGTCTCGGGGCGGGGAGGCGGGGGCAGAGCACCTTTCCAGGACCAGCAGCCTGTCCTTCCCACCAGGACCTGCCAGATCCTATGCATGATGCTACGCAAGTTCAGCTTCCCCACTGTGGCTCTGCATTCCATGATGAAACAGGTGAGGTGCCAGGCGGCCGCCCAGAGCCCTCCCCGACCAGCCTCGCCCTGGGGCCTCCTCCCGGCCCCCGGGCTTTTGCTCAGGCCCTCTCCTCTGCCTGGAACACTCTTCCTGCCACCCTATCTGCCCCATTCTGGCCTCCTCAAGGTCATCTCTCTCGCTGGACTGTGAGCCCCTTGAGCGCAGAGACCGTCCTGGCCTCTGCTGTGCGTGTCCCCAGGCCTCACACAGTGACCATAAACTCTGAAACATTTCTTGGGATGCTACCTGATATCCCCCCACCCCAATTCTCTCCCAATGTGGCACAGAAAGAACGCTTCGCTGCCCTGGCCAAGTTCAAGTCCAGCATCTACCGGATCCTGATTGCAACGGACGTGGCCTCCCGGTGAGCGGCTCCAGGGTGCTCCCTCCCCCATGGTGGCCCCCACGAAAGGGCCAGAGAGGGAGGCTGGCTTCAGGTAGCCCCAGCTTCACCACCAAGTGACCTTGGGTGAGTCCCAACCTCGGTTTCCCCACATGGACAGAGGCGCTGACTGACCTTTGCCTCCAGGGGCCTGGACATTCCCACTGTGCAGGTGGTCATCAACCACAACACCCCCGGACTCCCAAAGATCTACATCCACCGAGTTGGCCGGACAGCTCGCGCAGGTGAGCAGACAGGGCAGGGCAGCCTTTGGGCACCCACCCTCCTGCCTGCCCGCAGCACGCAGAGCCAGTCACGAGCTGGTGGGGCATGGGAGGGCCACAGGCTGCAGGTGAGAGGCACTAGAGGTAGTGCTTGCAAGCTGGGGGCATCCTCCTTTCAGAACCACAGGTGGGGACTTCCCTGGCAGTCTGGTGCTCCAGACTCTGCGCTTCCCATGCAGGGGGCACAGGTTGGATCCCTTGTTGGGGAAGATCCCGCACACCACGGCCAAAAAACCCCCCAAAACAAACAAAAAGACATAGGTGAGGGTGCTGTGTCTTCTCCACGTGATCCAGGCAGCACTGAGGTGTCCCCTGGGGACACGGCACACACAACCCCCTCCCCACCACTACCTCTTGCTTCACCCGAGCCCCCTTCGCCTATCAGGGCTGGCCGTCCAGCCCAGCAGCAAACAGGTGTACGGGTCCTGATGGGTAAGATGCTGCCCTGTGGGATTCAGCGTTTAAGTTCAACCACACAGGTGTACGGGTCCTGATGGGTAAGATGCTGCCCTGTGGGATTCAGCGTTTAAGTTCAACCACTTGCTGTGGCTCCCGGTAGGAGCCTTGTGTCTGCTCCTCAGCCCCACCCGGAAGGGGCACAGAGTCCGGGAGATTTTCTCACACCTGGAGTGGGCAGAGCCGTGGTTTCTGGGGCCAGACTGGCCCTTCTCTCCTGCCCTGTGGCCTCAGGTCAGTCACATCAGGTCTTTGGGGCCCCCACCACCTCGTCCAACGATGGGTGACAAGAATGTGATGCCTGTTTGGGGCCGCCCTGAGGGTCTCAGGCATGGTCGGGTCCGAGGGCTGTTCTAGCGCATTGTCTCATGGAAGCCGGGAACAGCGCATTGTCTCATGGAAGCCGGGAACAGAGAAGGTGGCATGTAGGCTTTGGAGCTGAAGCCTGTCTGGGCTTCCTGCTGACAGAACTGGGCTTGAGCTCCCTGGCAGCCACAGCAAAAACGGAAATCAGCCACATCGCCAGCCCCTGATTAAGGCCACGCTGGCAGGAGAGCTGCTTTTCCCTGGAGTCCTGCTGCTCCCCTGGGACAGATCTGCCTGCCACACACAGGTCAAGCAGGGGGCTGAGACGTGACGCTCTAAGCTTCCTTCGTTTCCACTCAGTCCTCCACCCATTGAGCTCCTGTACAGTTCTCCTTGATCAAGAGGAGCTCTGAGCCGCCCAGTGGTCAGGACCTGCTTGTATCGGCCCCTTCTCCTGGCCTCCAGCACACAGTCTGGGTGTGTCCCCACAGGGCGGCAGGGACAGGCCATCACGCTGGTGACGCAGTATGACATCCACCTGGTTCACGCCATCGAGGAGCAGATCAGTGAGTGGGGCAGGGAAGGGAGGGTGGTGCCTCCGGGTGAGACGTCCACTCACTCTGTCAATGCCTGCTTGTCTGCTCATGTGAAGAGGCTTAAACTGCACTTTCCTTCCTACGCAACCCCCCTAGAGGTTTCTTTGGCCCAGCAATTGCTTCAGAAATTCCATCATGGCCTCCAGCAGCCAAAAACCACAACTGATGGGAAGAGACTTTGGTTTCTCAGACCAGAGTGTGTGGGTGGTCCCTGCAGATGAGTCAGAAGCCCCAGGGCTGTGGCCTAGGCAGGTTTTTAAAAATCCCTTTGGGTGGACCGAGAAGCTCTGGGGCATCTCCAACCACTGCACAGACTGTCCTGCGATTCAGAAACGTCTTGACTTTAATGGACACTGTTTTCAGAAAAAACGACAACAACTAATCAAATTCATAGTGTTGTTAACAACCAGAAAGAGAGAGCAATCTGTACCTAGCTCTTGCCCACCTGATCTTTATCTGATATGACTCTGTATGGCCTTGCGTGCCCTGCTGCATGGAGAGCTACATGGTTGAAATCTTCCTCCCTGTGGTGCCTGCCCTTCCCTGCCCTCTCTCAACCCCAGGCCCCTGCTGTCCCCACAGAGAAGAAGCTGGAGGAGTTCCCAGTGGAGGAAGCCCAGGTCCTACAGATCCTCACACAGGTCAACGTGGTGCGGAGGGAGTGTGAGATTGTGAGTGTCAGGGAAGGGGCTCGTCCTCAGGGACTCAGGGTGCTTCCTTGAAGGTGGCAACCCCCGTGATGGTCTCGCCCTTCCCCTACTCTTTCCCCCCCTGCCCAGAAACTGGAGGCAGCCAACTTCGATGAAAAGAAGGAGATTAACAAGAGGAAGCAGATGATTCTGGAGGGGAAGGTAAGGGCTGGTTGAGCTGTCTGTGTGGTAGGGGCAGGGCGCAAGGGTCCCCAGGGAGGATGCTCAGCTTAGTCACCTTCTGGTCCTGCCCATGCCAGGACCCCGACCTGGAGGCGAAGCGCAAGGCCGAGCTGGCCAAGATCAAGCAGAAGAACCGGCGCTTCAAGGAGAAAGTGGAGCAGACACTGCAGCGGCAAAAGGCCAGCAGGGCTGACCGCAGGGGGCGCCCACCCAGGGCCCGGCCTGAGGCCTCCTTGTCCCCAGCACCCACTCAGGGTCCAGCCTGAGTTCCGCACAGCGCCCACTTGCCCAGCCTGGGACTCCTTCATCAAGCTGAGGGTTGGAGCGCCCTCCCCTGAGGACAGAACCCTCTCCCAGCCTGCCCAGTGCCCCTCAGCAGAGCCCGCTGACACACACGTTGTACAGTGCACAGCCCTCCACCCTGCAGCCTCTGGTGGCCCCTTTTCAGAGCCTTGGCCAAGAGGCGGGCTGCTGAGGAAGAAAGAACACTGGCTGTGAGGTTGGGCCCCAGTCCACCTGGGGCACAGTGACCCCAGCCCAGGGTAACCCTGGATGTGCAGTGAGCAAAGGTGTGTCACTTGCAGGCGGTGCTTAATAAATGAGGCTTTTTGCTTCTGCAGTCTGACTCTGGGGAGCAGGGGCAGTGAGAAGAGGGTGTGGCTGCCTGTGCTTCTCAAGTCCCCCGGAACATCATGTTGCCACCCCACCCACTAGTTCTGTTCTGTCGGGCCAGGCCCAAAGCTTTGGACTGTAGTGTTGACCATTCCAGCCGAGTGACCTTGGGTGGGTGAAGTCCCTTATATGGGCCTCGGTTTCCTCATCTGGAAAATGGGGAACCACTCTACTACCCAGATGTAGACATGATGTTTTGGAGAGATCGTTTCCATGCCTGGTGAACACAGCCACATTCTAGGAGCTTCCCCACTTGCCCACTTGGTTGTATTTGGGGTTTGTGGCTAGAGTGAAGTGAAAGCGGGGGGATTAATCAGGGTCCACGTTAGTCCAAGGTGGTCCAGACAACATGGGCAGGGCTTAAGGAGATGGGGAAGCAGAGCCATGTGTCCTGGGCACGCTCCCTTGGGCTTTCTGAACCTCGCCCTCCAGGTGGCTTACCAGGCTGAGGGCAGATGGACAGAGGGCCCAGTGCTGGCGGTTGGGTACACCCGGGCTGCTCAGACACCACGCACACAGCCACGTTTAGAAATGTAATTTGGGCACCAGCACGCGCCCTGGGGAGTCTAGAAATTCTACACAATGAAAAGCTCAAAAACAGCCTCTGAGCTGTGAACAGCCAGGGCTGGCTGGAGTCCTGTGGACAAGCCCTCCCCAGGCTGAGTTGGGCCCCAGTCCCTGCCACGGGGCTTGGCCCACCGTGCCGCCTGCGGCCTGGCCTGTGCCCCAGGTGGAGCCATTTGTGTAAAACCAGCTCCCACAGGCCCCTTCCTCTATGCAGACCCGGAGGCTGGACTCAGGGTGCCCCCTCAGCCAGGCGGGCCAGCCCTTCCCGCAGCTCGCTCAGCTCAAACAGCCTGACGTCCAGCAGCTGTGCGGCCCGGCCCACCTCGGCCCGTGCCCGCTCCCGCTCGACCCGGGCCTCCTCCAGGCTGCGCTCCGTGGCCCGCAGCTGGTGCTCCAGCTCTGCGTTTCGGGTTTCCAGATCCTACAGGGAGAGGGCAGGCAGTGTTGGGGGCCCCAGAAAGTCTCAAGGGTCCAGCATCTCAAAGCAGGTGCTGGGGACCACAGCCCCCACTCTGGGCCAAACTCTTCCTGTCTGCTGGCTTTCTCCCAGCTACCTGTACCCAAGACACTCCGTGGTCCCCCAGCCAATTTGAACTGACCACATTCCTCCTCAAAATCCTCCTGTCACCCATTGTTCTGGGAATGAAATTCAGACCCCTCCCTCTCCTTGCTCATTCCTGCTCAGCCTTTCTGGCTTCCTTGTGGTTCCTTGAATACTTTCTCCCCACCTCAGGGCCTCTGCATTTGCTGTGCACGCTGGCCAGGAGACAACAGGGAGCGTTCCCTCAAATTCTCTCTGGGGGCACCAGATCCTTTAACTTCTCCACCGGCTGGACTCACAGGACATGCCCCTATGAACGTTCCTCAGATAAAGTCTTCAGCGAAAGCCAGGTCAGCCACTGCTGGTCCTGCTGCTAAGTTGCTTCAATCGTGTCCGACTCTGTGCGACCCCATAGAAGGCAGCCCACGAGGCTCCCCCATCCCTGGGATTCTCCAGGCAAGAACATGAGTGGGTTGCCATTTCCTTCTCCAGTGCATGAAAGTGAAAGTGAAGACGCTCAGTCGTATCCAACTCTTAGCGACCCCATGGACTGCAGCCCACCAGGCTCCTCCGTCCATGGGATTTTCCAGGCAAGAGTACTGGAGTGGATTGCCATTGCCTTCTCCGAGGCCAGCCACATCTGGGTACAAATGCAAGCTTCTGGCCTCAGACGGGGATGTGAGAGGATTTGATAGGGGTCAAGAATGGAAATTCAACAGAGACTCAAAAACTGCTTGTTGAATGAATGGAAGATGAAACGTCCTAATAACCATCATTTGACTCAGTCCTTCCATGCACCTGGTCATCTGAATCGTTCACAACCTTAGATGTCTTCCTGACTCCATTTATAGGTGAAGAAACAGAGGTTCAGGAAGGCCCACGGCTGCCCAGAACCCGTGGGAAGGGAAGATCATGTCGGTCCCGTACCAGGGACTGGCTGCCACGGGTAGTCACCCCACCCCACCACACAGCAACCACACATACCTGCACCTTCTGCTGCGTCTCCTCGCGCTCGGTGTCTGCGGCCTCACGGGATCCACTAGTCTGGCTCCTCAGGGTCTGGATCTCCTGGTGGAAAAGTTCCCAGAATCTGTTCTGCGGTCCTTGGCTCCGCTGCGGGAGATCAAGGACGGCAAGGCCCGAGGAAGCACACGTGCACACAGGTGCGTTCACACACCTGGTCTTTAGTTTGCACTAGCGCCTCCAGCTGCTCCAATGACTGGCTGGGTCCCTCCTTCTCACTGACTGCAGGTGGCTCCGCCGCAGCCTGGGCTTCCAGCTCAGCCACCTGTGCAGACAGGTAGGTCAGTCCCGGATGGCCCAGTCTGGACCCTCCTCACCCCAGGGATACGCCTCCTGGTCAGTCAAGCCCATGACAGGGAACTCATCCCTTCAATCCGGGCCACTACCTCACCTCTGGCAGGTAGGACTCTAGGGTCTGATGACCCTCTGTGGCCGACAGTACTTCAGACCCATACTGCAGAGCAAGAAACTAAGACTCTGGGAAGTGACCTGCCGAGATCACACATCCAGCCAGTTGAACCCACACAAATAGGAGGCAGGGCCTTCACAGTGACCCTTGGGCCACTTGGGGGTCTTTGGGAGGGTGGGGCTTCCTCACCCGCTGCCGCAGCCTCTCAGCCTCTGCGCGCTGGGCCTCCAGCTGCTGCCTCCACTGGGCGGCGGCCGCGTTGGCCTCTCGCAGGGCGCCGGCCAACTTGTTGTTACTGTCCTGCAGCGCGAAGAACTCGGCCTCCCACTGCACCTCGCCCACGGAGCTGCGAGACCGCCGGAGTCGGCAGAGGGCAGGGCGGGGCCTCACTGGGCCGGGGGCGGGGCGAAGGCGGGGCTGGGGCGGTGCTATGGGCGGGGTCAAGAGACCTCGACACAAGGGGGTGGGGACGTCCCGGGGAGGCGGGGTCTTCCCGGGAGGTGGGGTCAGAGCAGGCCCTTCTGTGTCCGCTCCGCGAGACAGTCCACATGGAGCTCAGTATCAATCCATGGGATGTGGACAGAACCAGGTGGTGGGGAGGCATCCGTGGGTTTAGAATTAGCTGGGGGAGGTGTGGACGGGCCAGGGCTAGCCCCGAGGAATGGATGAGGCAAGCGGGGTCGGCTCTGGAAGGGGCGTAATCTGGGTGTCTCCTCTCCAACCCAGGCCTGTACTGGGATCCCAGGCGTGGATCCACTGTCAGATTGCGCCACTTAAACAAGTCCCAGCAATTTCTGAGAACTTCCTCCCGCCTCCCCCACCTTTCGTCCTGTCACGCCCCTGCACCCTGTGCTACCCCTCACCCTTCGGACAGCATCTTTTTGAGCCGCTCGCGTTCAGCGGGACCCGGGGCATCCGCGCTCTGGCTGCGGAATAGCTTCTCATCGCCGGGGCCATTGGCGCTGACGAGGGGGCTCGGAGGCACCTAAGGGCATGGATAGAAGTGAAGTCACAGTAGGGCGTGGCTTCAGTTAAGGGCCAGTTAGGTCACGGTTGGGGTCAGGGCTGATGTCAGGGGTCATGGCTGAGAGGGCGCAGGAGGTCCTTCCCAGCACTGGGATCCAATCGTCCCTCTCCCCGCCCCCGCCCCACCACCCACGGCCCCCACATGGCCCCTGGGCTGTAGTCTGGCGCCCTGTCCCGCCTCCTTGCCTGCTGGGCTGTCACCAACCCACCAGCAACAAACCTAATGCAGGCTAGCCTAAACCCAGGGAGACAGATACTCATAATCTGCAAATCGGGGAAGCCTCGATGCTATTCCCTCACGGCAATCACCTTTCCTGGGGCCAAATTTCAACAGCTATTTAAAATTCCTATGAGAAACCTACTCTATTAGGCTAAATTCATTATGAATCCACCTGGTGCCTGGACCACAGTCCTGAGGGCGGGGACCAGCCTACTTCTTTTATCTGCTTAAGCCCTGTGCCCGGTCCTGGGCCTGGCACACAGTAGGTGGTCAGTCAATGATGTTGAATAGGTTAGTGGGGGGGAATGCTCAGGGACAGTTTTTTACCCCACCCCGCTACTTAGGGCTCCCCAGGTGGCTCAGTGGTAAAGGACCCGCCTGCCAATGCAGGAGACATAAGAGTCGCAGGTTCGATATCCCTGGGCTGGGAAGATCCCCTGGAGGAGGGCATGGCAAACCACTCTGGTATTCTTGCCTGAAGAATCCCATGAACAGAGAAGCCTGGCGGACTACAGTTCATAGGGTCACAAAGAGTTGGACACGACTGAAGCGACAGTATGCAAGCACACACCACTACTTAGCCATTTCAACTTTCACATTTCCACGCTGCCACGTGAGCTGGCTTTCTGGCCTTCCTTTCAGGCAGGCCTATGACATGCTCCACGGCCCCCACGGCCCTTTTCCACAGCCATGGCTCTAGTTTCACATCATCAGTGAGCATCTGGCCCTGAGCACCGGCATAGCGTTTAGACCCCTCCCCTCCATGGCAGTCGAGTTCTGGGACAAGGAGTGCTGACCTGGTGGGCAGTGAGCCCCAGCGCTGGACTGGTGAGTTCTCCCCCATCCTGAGATTTCTCCCGTGCCAGCCTTGCTGCTTCCTTCACTTCCTGGAACTTCTCAGCAAACTGAGGGATGAGGAATAGGAACAGACAGTCAACAAACTCCCAGCCCCCTCCACCAGGGCCCCACCACATGACTCCCACCCAACACTAGCTTTGTCACTTTGCAAGAGAGGGAAGAAGGCTTGGAAAATGAAACCCAAGGAGCAGAGTGGGTATCCGGCTAGAGGGGTGGGGTGTTCACGGAGGCCACCTTGAGAAAGAGATCCCCTTTTCCCCTCAATCAGCTTATCTCAGTAAGGAGAGCCTCAGGTGGGTGCTAATCTGTCTTTCGTGCCTGGGACGCTTGTGAATATCCTTTGTGACGAGAAAGAGATCCCCTTTTCCCCTCAATCAGCTTATCTCAGTAAGGAGAGCCTCAGGTGGGTGCTAATCTGTCTTTCGTGCCTGGGACGCTTGTGAATATCCTTTGTGACAAAGAGAAAGCAGGTCTTGGACTTGGAGCCTCTGACACGCACCTGCAGCCAGTGGGAAAGTAATCCCCCTGTTCTCATTTTTGTCATAGTTTACATTAATCTCCCATACCTGTTTTCCAGCTAGAGTAGGATACACTTTTTTGTTTTCCATTTTATTTATTTAGTTTTGGCTGCACCAAGTGGATTGTGGGATCTCAGTTCCCTGACCAGGCACTGAACCTGGACCATGGCAGTGAAAGCCTGGAATCCTAACCACTAGGCCACCAGGGAGCCCTTTTAAAAAAATTTTTTGTTTATGTATTTATTTATTTTGGGTTGTACTGGGTCTTCATCGCTGCTTAGACTTTTCTCTGGTTGCAGCGAGCAAGGGCTCCTCTCTGGTGGCGGTGCGCAGGCTTCCCATTGCAGCTTCTCCTGTTGCAGGGCACAGGCTCCGGGGCACGTGGGCTCAGCAGGTGCAGCTCCCGGGCTCTAGAGCGCAGGACCCATAGTTACGGTGCACGGGCTTCCTTGCTCTGCAGCGTCTAACAGCTTCCCCGTCCAGGGATGGAACCCGTTTCTCCTGCGCTGGCAGGTAGAGTCTTCACCACTGAGCCACCAAGGAAGCCCCCCACCTTTTTAAATTTTAAAATAAATTTCCTTAGCTTGAAAGTAATTTTTAAAATATTTATAGCTATACACCCCCTTTGGGTTGTGCAAAGTGGCCAGTGCAATTCACTGGGGGTATTTGGGGTAGGTAGTGTTTTCAAAAACTGTTCCAGGATTTCTCTGGTGGCCCAGTGGTTAAGACACCACACCTCCAGTGCAGGGGGTGCAATCCTCAGGTGGGGAACAAAGATCCCATATGCCACATGGTGTGGCCAAAAAAAAAAAAAAAAGTCCCAAGAGCAACTGAATACTCATATGTGAAAAAAATACTCCTACTTTATACCGCCTGCAGAAATTAATTCAAGATCTAAAATTTGAAAGGGAAACTAATGCTTCTAGAAGAAAAGAGAAGAAAAGCATCGCAGAGAGCATGAACCATACAGGGAAACAATTCATAAGACAATGCCGAATTCTAGAAACAGCAGAGGGTGGAAGGAGGTGGTGATGAAGGTACTGCCAGGGGTGTGGGGAAGCACTCAGCCCATTAAAGGCACCCAGAGAGGAGCAGGGTGTGTTCAAAATCAAAGCAGGTGGCCAGCTGAGCTGGGATGTGGACCAGGGGAGTGGGAAGGGGCTATAGGCTGGTCCAACTCTGTATGCCCGTTCTGTAGCTGGGAAGATGGAGGCCCAGCATCTGTCCAGGGTCCCACAGTACACACAAGAGAAGACCCAACCCCAGCCCTGCTCCTCCCACCATGTACCCCCGCAGGCCCACCTGAGTCAGATGCTGTTCAGAAGCAAAGCCAAGACCATAGACAGTGTTAGCGCGACTGTCTGCCCACTGTCCAAACTTCTGGGAGGTTTTGGTAAAGGTCATGTTGGGAGTGACAGTGCTGTTGATGATGGCCTGGGGGAAGGTGAGGGCGGGGAGAAAAGTTCATCGGTGATGGAACTGGTAATAATAATCAATAGGAACCCCCCAGAGAAAATCGCCTTCTATTAGTCCTTCTGTGCTAAGTCGCTTTAGTCCTGTCCGACTCTTTGCAACTTTATGGACTGTAGCCCACCAGGCTCCTCTGTCCATGGGATTCTCCAGGCAGGAGAATGGGAGTGGGTTGCCATGCCCTCCTCCAGGGGATCTTCCTGACTCAGGGATCAAACGTATGTCTCTTACGTCTCCTGCATCGGCAGGTGGATTCTTTACCACTGGCACCACTTGGCTTGAGCCATTTCAGGAGGAAGATGGAGACCCAGAAAAATTCAGAGTATCCCCTGGCCCCCAAGACACACAGCAAGGCAGCAAATGGACCCAGTCCTGTCCTGGGATCCTTGGCCCCTGCCACCCCACCCAGGCCCCACCAGGACCTTGGCACCCCCAAGGCTGATGATTCGGTAGACATTGCGGGTGGCATCGTAAAAGTAGGAGACAGTGAGTGCGTGTTTGCCCGCAGGGATCCAGTTCCGCTTGGTGGCCGGGTCGATCTGGAACACGTGTGCCCGTGTGCTGAAGATGGGCTGCTCCCTGTGTGGGGAGAGGGTGCTCAGTGGGGGCCAAATACACCCACCCCCAGGACTCAGGGTCAAGCTGGCAGAAGCAGGGGCTCACCTGGCTGTGGACATTGGTCAGGCTGGTCTGGGTGGGCTCCAAGCAGCAGCCAGTGGGATGGTAGGAACTGCTGGTTTGGCCTCTGGAGGGAGAGGGGGTTTGTGAGTGTCCCCCGGGCCAGGATGAGGGAGGCCAAGCACGTCCAACCCCACGTACACCATTCACAGAAGTTCGACCCCAAAGTGAAGGGAATGTAGCCCGCCAGGCTCCTCCGTCCATGGAAGTCTCCAGGCAACAATACTGGAGTGGGTAGCCATTCCCTCTTCCAGGGGATCTTCCCAATCCAGAGATCAAACCTGGGTGTCCTGCATTGCAGGAAGACTCTTTACCCTCTGAGCCACCAGAGGCCATCTCCTGTCCTGAGTGTTGCAGGAACATCCTCCAGATGGAGATGGCCTCTGACAGGAGCCAGGTGGCACCTGACATCCTGAGCATAAACCTTGCATCTTCCTGCTTACAGGACTCCCAGTGAAGTCTTCTCTATCTCTGGGCTGGGCCGAGGAGGCCAAGGCCAATTCCCGTTCAGTACCTTCTGACAAATTCATTTAGCACTCTTCAAAGCAGGGCCTCCATCAAAAGAGTGGGGCGTTACCGGGTGCCTACTGGGAGACCTGTCCCCCACAGGACCCCCAAAGAGACCCCCCAGCTTCCACTCTAGAGCAGAGGCACGCCTTGGAGTCAAAGTCCAAAAATCCCCAGGGAGCCTGCAGCCTAGTTAAAGAGACAAGACGTGGCTGAACAGGTCCACTGTGGTGGCCACCCATCACCACTGAATCCCAGTACTTGCGGCTGGGCGGGAACCAGGTCCTGGAGAGACCCGGGCGAGGGCAGGCAGACCGAGGGAAGGGAGGCCCGGACTCCGTAGCCCCCGTGGTCAGAGTGGGGAGTGCACCCCCTCCCTTCTGGGCAGCTGCTGTCCTGGTCACAGGGTCTGAAACCGGAGCTCGGGGTGGGGGAGGGGCGGTGACTTTGGCCGGCCTTGGGGGTGGGTCCCGGGTCGAGCCGGGGTTCCGGGGGCGCAGGGGTCTCAGACACTCAGGTCCCTCCTGCCCGTCTGGACGCTCCTGCCACGACTTGCTGCACTGGGGAAAGTTACTCACCAACTAGTCATGCGCCTCGGACGCCGCCGGCCGCAGGGCTCCCCAAGGGGAGCCCAACCGCGCCCGGTGTCCGGGATCCAACACTGCGTTCCGGTGGTCGAAGCCCCACCCCACGAGCCCCAGTCCAGGGGATCGGATATTCATTCGGGATCAAAACCCCACCCGCGTCAGGTCCAGGACGCCCCAGCTTCAGGAAGTGTCGCCCCCAGCCCTGGAACTTCCAAGATCCCTTGCCACGGCCCTCCAACACTCCGGGTCCAGAACTTCGGGGACACGTTATCTACCTCCTGCAACCGCAGGTCCAGAACTTAGGGGATCCTTAGCGCTGTCCCTGACTCCTGAACTTCGGGGACCCCCTGCCACCCTTCCATCCCCAGGTCGGGAATTTCGGGGTTCCCTCGGGTCGCCCCTCCACCCCAGGTCCGGAACTTCGGAGACACCTTCACGGCCTTCTCCAGCGACGGGGCCGGAACTTCGGAACCCCCTCCCAATGTCCCCTCCCTGACCCCGACTCCGGAACTTCGGGGTCCCCTGCCCTCCCAAGCTCTGGCACTTCGGGGCTCCCCCAGCCGCCCCCAGCCTCCGTATCCCGAACTTCGGCGACGCCCCCAGCACCCTCTCCGGGGCTCTCGAACTTCGGGGCCCCCCGCACCCCCAGCGCTGGCTCGGTTGGCCGGGCTCACCCTGCCGGCTCGGCGCCCCGCAAGTGTCCGGGCGCGAGACGGGGGCCGCCCCGCGGCGCCGACTCCCCGCAGCCCGGCGCCCCGCTCGCTCGCTGGCTCCGGGGCCCGCGCCCTCCGCGCCGCCCTCCGCGCCGCCCGCGCCTTTGTCTGCGCCGCCGCCGCCGCCCGCGCCGCCTCCGGTCCCATCGCGGCGGGTCCCGACGCGGCCGCCGCCCGCCCCGCCTCCCCGGGCCGCCGAGGCCGCCCCGCAGCGCCCCCTGCCGGCCCTCCGCGGCGGGGGGGCGGGAGAGAGGGAGGGGCAGGAGCAGGAGGAAAGAGGGAGAGGGTGGGGGGCAAGAGGTTAAGAAGGGTGCGGAGGGGGAGTCAACGGGCAGAGCCAGAGACCCGGACCCAGACGGAGGAGAGAGGCAGAGACACAGGCGACAGGCAGACAGACCTAGGCGGACAAAGGAGAATGTGGCCTCATCCTCCTTTCAAGGGTGTATGTGGGGGGGGTGTCCCCGATCGTCTGGGCCACGGCTGCTTTTGTCTGTGATGAGGAGTCAGGTCCCTCTTCACCCGAAGGGAGTCCAGGTGCGGGGCACATCTGCGCCTTGGTGGACCCAGGCGTGGCTGGTACTCAGTACCGATATGCAGAAAATGAAGAGACCCTGGCTGAGAGGAGGCTGGAAGATGAGAGAGAGGCAACCAGTAGGCCCCTAATGGGGCTTCACCCCAGGTGCCCTGCTCAGATTCCTTCCTGCCTGCTCTCCCACACCACTCTGATCCCCAGGTGGGAGCTTCTGTCCACCTTGGGGCTTCTGTGTCTCCCCAAACAGCTGTCACAGCGTTGAGGTTGGATTAGGATTATCAATGCTGTTAAAGGGTCCCCAAATCCCAGGTGGGGGGAATGTCCATGTCCACTTGCCACCGAGTGGGTGAATTGCCTGGAGGTCCACAGGCCTGGGCTTGTCACTACTTCCTTCCTGCACTTCTGGGAGACAGCCCTTCTAGAGCTGAGCCAGGATCTCCTGCTCCAAGCCTGTGGAGCCCCCTTGTCAGTCCCAGCTCCACCCTTTCTCTGGAGACTCCTCCAGAGTCACACAGTGCCATCGGTTCACGGCCAGGGGCACTGAACCAAGGAAGGCCTGCCTGCACTTCCATGAAGCTCTGAGCGTCGTGTACATGCATGTTCCGTCGCTTCAGTCGTGTCTGACTCTGTGTGACCCTGTGGGCTGTAGCCTGCCAGCCTCCTCTGTCCATGGGATTCCCCAGGTAAGAATACTGGAGTGGGTTGCCATTTCCTCCTCCAGGGGATCTTCCCTACCCAGGAATGGAACCTGCATCTCCTATGTCTCCTGCATTGGCAGGCGGGTTCTTTACCACTAGCACCACCTGGGAAGCCCACATTCAAGGTTTTTTGCTTTTTCTCTCCTCTGTCTCCTTTACTTGTTCTTGTCTGTTTCCTCCACATCTGAGCTGGTCGCTCCCTTCAAATTACCTGTAGGTGAATCCTAGGTCGCGTCGTTTTTGGAGCCTTCATCCCAGGCCAAGATCTGAGTTTTCCTCCCTCCCAGCCTTTGCCGAAGCTGTTTCCTTCACCTAGAACGCCCTTCTCAAAGGCCTACATTCTGTTTTGTCCTTCTAGGCTCAGTGCCCCCTCACCTCCCAGATGCTTCTCTGACTATTCTGAGCTTGGTAGGGACCTCGCCCACCCCTGCTGCACCACCCTATCCCTTTCTTTGGGGTCCCTGACTTATTTACTGGTTCGATTGTGGCCAGAACTGACCCATCCTCGAGCCTGAACCTCACTCAGCGTGAGAGGGACTATCACTCCTGCTCAGGAAACAGAGCCACAGCCTCACTTTCTCCACCTGCCTCTAACTTCACACGGCATCTGCATAAGCACAGGATTTGGCTTCGCTCTCAGGCCCGAAGCCACAAAACGCTTGAACACTGTAGGGAACAAAGAAAATACCGTCTGTTCCGTGCAGAGAGTGACTTTTCCTTCTAACAAAAAAAAAATAAAATAAATTTTTTTAAATGTAACTGGAAAGGTGCTGGCAGGGCTGAGGCTTTTGGAGGCCACTCAGCGTGTGCTGAGTACTGGCCAGCTGTAGAACTGGGGTCAGGTGGCTGTTCTGTGGGGGCGGGTGGGCGAGGAGGCAACAGCGTGGCAGAGAATGGGGTCCCCTCTCAAGTCTCCAGGAAGGACTGGGATGGAGCTGGCCCTGAGCAGCCCTGACCAGCAGTTGTCTTAGGCCAGTTCAGACTGAGAGAATGATTCTGTCAGTGTAAACTGGGCTTTCTTGCCTGGAGAATGGGCTGATGCTTATGGGGCTGGGGTGGGGGGGAAGAGGCAGGAAGAATCCAGGCAACACCATCACTTTCTCACTGTTCCCTGGGCATAGATGAGTAGCAGGCGGCCCTGAGCGGCCACTCCCACCTCAGCCTGAGCCCTCTTCTGCGTGGTCCTTGGGCCTCTCTTACAGAGGACTGGGAATGTCCTTGAGGGGCGAACAGAGGCCACCAACCCAAGGTGGCTGACTAGAAATGACAGCTTCCTCTTGGGGCTGAGGAAGGACATGAGGGAACGCGCTTCCTACCGTAGGAGGGACCAAGCAGGAAACAGAGCAGCTCATTCGGCTCTCAGCTCAGTTCAGTTCAGCTGCTCAGTCGTGTCTGACTCTTGTGACCCCATGGACTGCAGCGCTACAGAGCAGCTCTTACAGGTGAGGCTCTGGCCTCTGTCTCGTTAACTCTGACCCAGACTTTGGGCTGCAGTTATATTGCCTCTCTTCCCTGGAGGGTTCCTGTCCCACCAGAGCAGCAAAGAGGGGAGATGTCTGTCACTCTTCCCCAAAACCACGTGCCCAACCTCTTGGCATGGGTTACAGGGACCACTCAGGTCTGTTTATGTCATGATTTGGTTACTGCCCACTTTGTTCAAGCCTCTGTCCCGCCACCTAGAGCAAGCCTGACTTGCAGCAGGAACTCTGTAAATGTTGCCAGAAGGAAGGGATCCCAAGGGCCCTGCCTAGGTCCTTGGTGGCCTTCAGTGTCACATGAGCCAGGGTGCCTCTTACCAGCACGGTGACCTTAAAGAAATCACTTTCCTTCCCTGTACTTTAGTTTCCCCATCTATAAAACACGCTTTAAGAATGGTACCCACTTCTGAGGCTTCCTGTAAGGCTCCAATATGGCCTGGCATGAAGAGGGCCAGGAGCTTAATAAATGTTTGCTAGTTATAAACATCATAGTTATTCTTGGCTATCTGGACAGGCAGTTTTGATACTAAGCCAAGTTCTTAAGACTTTCAGGGTTTGAAGGGTCCCAACCAGATGTGAGCTCTTGAGGACAGAAATGGGTCCAGCGTGGCATGACATCCTCTAAATCTTTAGCTCTGGGCCCTTCATGGGCCTCTCTAACCACCCTCCTTCTCCTGTTCTCTATGCCCCCAGGTTTGCCAGTTGGGACAGCCACAGGATCATATCCTCCCAGCAAACTCCTATCCATTCCTCAAACCCCTACCCACCCCCACCCCATGCCCTCTTCTCTAAGAAGGCTTCTTTCCTGCTAAACCCTCCCTAACACCCTCCCTCCTGGTGGAAGTGTCTGTGTTCAGGGCTGATTCCCCAAGCCCGAGGGTATCTTAAGGGCTCAGCTGAGGCATCTCTTGGATTTGGCATCTTCCAGCACGGGTGAGCTGCTTGGGATTCATGGCAGAGGAAAGTCTGATGATTCTCAACTCACACACAAAAACTGACTCTACCTTAAATTCAGATCTGTTTCAATTTCTGCCAAAGGCCAAGGTTAATTCATTAAGCAAACAGCCCCCAGGAAGTAATGAAGTCAGGTACCCGCCTCCCCCACCCCATCCCACCCCAGCCCTGGCACGAAGGGGCTGGGGCAGGGGGTCTGTCACTGGGTTATGGACTAGACCTCCCAGGACCAGGGTGGGCTGGGGGTTAGGGAAGCAGAACTTGAGCCCCCTCCAAACTCCAAACCTGGATCCGTGGTTTGGTTCCCACAGACCTAATTACCCTCATTTGCCACATGTACTAATTACCTCCGTTGTACCAGGTGGCTGGGCGGGGCTGCCCCACTTTTGGGAGGTAGGTCGGGGCCTGATTATTTTTGGCTGTCCCGTCCTTGAAGGCTCTACCATCCGTTCATGTGAAGGGCAGAAAGTGGGGCAGAAAAACCAGGACCACATCAGGAGAGACAGTGGGAGGCTTGAGAGTCCAGTTGGCCTGGGAGCCCCCTGAGCAGGTTATCTGGGCCTAAAGCTGAGGGTCTTTGGCACTTACCTGCAGCAAAACCTGGAGAGGCTGAGACTCATGCATCTCCATGGTGGATTGGTCTGGAGGCCTGTTTTGAATGTGAAAGAACTGGTGAGAGAGGGTTTGGATTGCGGGTGTTAGTCAGACAGGTCTGGGTTTAAGTCCTGAGTCATTCCAACTTGATGTGTGTTCCTGGGCACGTGACCCTCTCTCTTTGCATCTTTCCTGAGGGATCAAACAGGGATCACAAATTACAAAGAGTGCTCTGGGCAGAGTGCACAGCATGTGCAAAGGCCCTGAGGTGAGGGTGGACTAGTGTGTTGGAACAGCCAGAACACCAGGGTGGTCAGAACAGCGTGAGTAGGAAGAAAGCAAGGGGATGCTGAGGGCTAAGGAGGCCACAGGAGCCAGGTGGAACCTCATGGGTGGTGGTGAGGCAGGTGGGTTTCCTTCTGAGGGTACTGGGGAGCCATAGGAGAGTTTGGAGCCAGAGGGAGAGATGTGATCGGATGTGCACTGCAGGCTGGTAGGGTCTGAGGTCCCAGACAAGGGATTAAACCCAGGCCCTTGGCAGTGAAAGTGCAGAATCCTAACCACTGAACCACCAGCGAATTCCCCAGGGTTTCAACTCTTAGGAGAGAACTAGGTATCTCTATGGGCATCCCAGGTGGCTCCAGTGGTAAAGAACCTGCCTTCCAGTGCCAGAGACACAAGAGATACGAGTTTGATCCCTACGTCAGGAAGATCCTCTAGAGAAGGGCATGACAACCCACTCCAGTATTCTTGCTTGAAGAATCCCATGGACAGAGGAACCTGGTGGGCTACAGTCCATAGGGTCACAAAAATCAGACACTACTGAAGTGGCTTAGCACACACACAGAACACTACACAGTGTGCAGAACAGTGGCAGACCCTGGGCCTCAGTTTCCCAGTCCCGACTGAGTCCAGAGGCTTTGGCAGCCCCAGGGCACTCTGGACTCTCAGCCAGGGAACCTCCCCCCACCCCAAGCTCCCAAATTCCGGCCAAGCAGCCTACATGGACTCCCTTCCGCCTGCCCTCTCCTCCTACTCGCCTTCTGTGGCCGTGAAGGAACAGCTGCGGGAACAGAGAGCGGGAGGCCTCGGGGAAGGCTGCGTGGAGGGGCTCCGGGGGCAGTGTTCCCGCTTGGTGACAGCCCACGTGAGGCCGCTGGGTGCCGAATGTTCTTGCAGGAACTGGGTGACTCAGATGCCTCAGCCTCCTCCCTCGGTTTGCCAGGGGAGGTCGTTCCTGGTCCCCAGGCACAGGCTAGAGTCAGGATTCACCCCTCTGGGCCGCCCCCAAAGCAGCATCTCCACCCCCAGGATCCCTTAACTGGTGGCATGGCTCACTTTCCTGCTCCAGGAACTTCCATGAGTCTCTCGGAGGTTTCAGAGGGAGAATCTAGCACCTCATTTCCATTGGCCAAGCTGCTGGACCCCATCTCTGAACTTTTGCACTTGGCCTCATTTCTGAGCTTTTGTGCTTGACCCCATCTATGGCCTAGAATATGAGCTCTGCTAAACTTCCTCCTTCAGGAAGCCTTTCCAGCTTCCCTCCACTACCCCAAGCCTGACCCTCCAGGACGCAGGGGTATCTCTCTTTGGCTTTGCCCTTACCCCAGACTGGGAGTCCCTCAGAGTCTTGACTTGAATAAAGGGCTCTCAGGGGTTCCGCTGTCCCCCAGTGTGGGGTACAAAGAGAAAGGGAGACAGCCGCCGTGGCAGCCCAAAGCAGGACCCCACAGGTTGCCTCTTTGATCTGATCTCTAACTTCATTTTTTGGTTGTAGTTCCCTGGCCCGGAATTGAACCCACGTCTCCTGCAGTGGGAGAGCTGATGCTTAACCAGCGGGCCGCCAGTAAAGTCCCTCTTATTGTTCAGTCACTCAGTCATGTCTGACTCTTTGCGACCCCATGGGCTGCAGCACACCAGGCTTCCCATCCTTCACTGTCTCCTGGAGTTTCCTCAAACTCATGTCCACTGAGTTGGTGATGCCATCCAACCATCTCATCCTCTAACTTTCTTTTTATAGAAGAGGAAACTGATGTTCAAGGGACTCAGGCCAGTTCCCCAAATTAAAAACTAGCTAAGTGGAAAAGCTTGGCCTGGAACCTGAATCTGACAGGCCAGACTCTGCTCCCTGAAACCTTCAGAGTCTTATTTACCCAAAGGGCTTTCACTTGCCTGCAGGTAGATTTGGCATAATCTAGGCTCAGACTCAAACATTCCAATTGTCCCATCTCCATGGATACCCTTGGGACTTCCCTGGCCCTCTGTTTCCTCCTTCTCTCTCTCCCTCTCTTTTTTTAAATTTTTTTGGTAACACCATGGAGCTTGCCAGACCACCTGACCTGCCTCTTGAGAAACCTATATGCAGGTCAGGAAGCAACAGTTAGAACTGAACATGGAACAACAGACTGGTTCCAAACAGGAAAAGGAGTATGTCAAGGCTGCATATTGTCACCCTGCTTATTTAACTTCTATGCAGAGTACATCATGAGAAACGCTGGGCTGGAAGAAGCACAAGCTGGAATCAAGATTGCCAGGAGAAATATCAATAACCTCAGATATGCAGATGACACCACCCTTATGGCAGAAAGTGAAGAGGAACTAGAAAGCCTCTTGATGAAAGTGAAAGAGTAGAGTGAAAAAGTTGGCTTAAAGCTCAACATTCAGAAAACGAAGATCATGGCATCCGGTCCCATCACTTCATGGGAAATAGATGGGGAAACAGTGGAAACAGTGGTTGACTTTATTTTTTGGGGCTCCAAAATCACTGCAGGTGGCGATTGCAGCCATGAAATTAAAAGATGCTTACTACTTGGCAGGAAAGTTATGACCAACCTAGACAGCATATTGAAAAGCAGAGACATTACTTTGCCAACAAAGGTCCGTCTAGTCAAGGCTATGGTTTTTCCAGTGGTCATGTATGGATGTGAGAGTTGAACTATAAAGAAAGCTGAGCACCGAAGAATTGATGCTTTTGAATTGCGGTGTTGGAGAAGACTCTTGAGAGTCCCTTGGACTGCAAGGAGATCCAACCAGTCCATTCTGAAGGAGATCAGCCCTGGGTGTTCTTTGGAAGGAATGATGCTAGAGCTGAAACTCCAGTACTTAGGCCACCTCATGCGAAGGGTTGACTCATTGGAAAAGACTCTGATGCTGGGAGGGATTGAGGGCAGGAGAAGGGGACAACAGAGGATGAGATGGCTGGATGGCATCACTGACTCGATGGACGTGAATTTGAGTGAACTCCGGGAATTGGTGATGGACAGGGAGGCCTGGCGTGCTGCGGTTCATGGGGTCGCAAAGAGTCGGACACGACTGAGCGACTGAACTGAACTGAACTGAACTGATACAGCTTGCAGGATTTGGTTCCTGGACCAGGGGTTGAACCTGGCCCTCGGCAGTGAGAGCTTGGAGTCTTAACGGCTGGACTGGACTACCAGGGAATTCCCTGCTTCCTCCTCTTTAAGAAGGACGTTCTTCATTTTTTCAAAAAAAAATTATTGATTTGGCTGTGCTGGGTCTCAGTTGCGGCATACAAACTCTTCGTTGCTGCATGTGGGATCTAGCTCCCGACCAGGGATCAGGCCTGGGCCCAGCGCTGGGAGCTCAGAGTCTTGGTCACTGGAGCACCAGGGAAGTCCCTTCTCTTTGTAACTTATGTTTCTTGAGCACCTACTATATGCTAGTGCTCTGGGAGGCTCTGCCCTCAGGGGACTCACAGCTGTCGGGTGGACGAAATGGATGACGAGCGAAGGACAGAGCGGGCTGGTCTCAGTCAGCATTATGAGAAGGAAGGAAAGCCAAGCAAAACAGCGGACAAAGACAGCTGGTTGGCAAAGGCTGCTCTGAGATGATGAGTCAAGGGGAAAGAGCATGTGCAAAGACCCTGAGGTGGGAACGCACTCAGCCTCTCGGAGCAGCATCAGGTGTGGCTACAGCAGAGTGAGTGGGGGCACAGCTGGGGGCCGCGTGGGCTGGGCGTCAGAAGGAGCCTCCTGGGCCCGGTGAAGAATGGAGACTGGGGAGGCATGGGAGCCTTTTGAGCAGGAGAGGGACTGGATGTGCTTTTATAGGTTGAGGTAAGATTCGCCAGGATGCCAGAAGTGGACAGAGGAGGGTGATTCTAATACTTTCCTTTTTGTTATCATGAAGCAGAGGGCATCCTGGACTGTGCTTGACAAACAAGAGACATTGTTATCAGCTATCACTATATCTTTAGGGATGGCCACAGGCTCTGAGCACATGGCCCTCCCGGGTCCTTGAGGAGGAAGCTCATCTCAGCAACCCCCTTTCTGCTTTGTCTGGCCTTCCTCTTTCTCTCTCAGAAACTCTTCACGCTGGCTCTGGCCTTATCACTGAAATCCCAGGCCTCCAATAGGCCGGAAACATCTGGTTTCCGGAGCACACAGATCCTCTAGTACCAAGGGAGGTCATGGAGGGGCCTGCTTTACCCTGGGCTGGAGGAGGGGGACCACTAAGGGACAGAGAAAGGGTCACACACTGGACACCAACCACATATAGCAAAGACACTACCTCCCGGCTGCAGTCAGGGGCCTGGGTTCGAATCCGCGTGTGTGTGCTGAGTCACTTCAGTTGTGTGTGACTCTTCGCGACCCTATGGGCTGTAGCTCACCAGGCTCCTCTGTCCATGGAATTCTCCAGGCAAGCATACTTGTGTGGGTTGCCATTCCCTTCTCTAGGGTATCTTCCCAACCCAGGGATTGAACCCGGGGTCTCCCACATTGCAGGCAGATTCTTTACCATCTAAGCCATCAGGGAAGCCCCCAGAGTCGTGTCCAACTCTTTGCGACCCTATGGACTGTAGCCTGCCAGGCTCGTCTGTTCATGGGATTCTCCAGGCAAGAATACTGGAGTGAGTTGCCTCACCCTCCTCCAGGGGATCTTCCCGATCCGGGGATCAAACCCACATCTCTTAAGTCTCCTTCACTGGCAGGTGGGTTCTTTACCAGAAGCACCACCTGGGAAGCCTGGGTTTGAATCTTTCTCTGTCTTATTCTGGCTGGGAGGCCTGAGAGTAGCGGCCACATGCTTCCAGGGAGGGGAACCATGGCTTGGCTCTGCTTGCTTTCACCTGGCACAGCTTAAATGCTTGTTGACTGAGGCAGCGGGAGCACGTTGCTGTGTTAGCCTGTGTGGTTTATAGGACCCAGTGCCAGGAGGAAGTGCAGGGCCCCTTGTCAAAAAATTATTCGATCTTTAAAGACTGTAACATCAGAGCCATAAGCTCAGAAGCTGACCCCCTCAGCCTCCTGAAATGGTAACAAGTGTGATGAGTGTAGCGGGGGCAGTTGAGACTCAGCCTTCTTGTCACATCTTGGAGACCCCAAAGATGTGGTATTCTTCTCAAAATCCTTTAATTCTCTACTATTACAATTCCCAAATTGAGTGGGGAATTCAGAGTCTGGGAAAGTGTTAGTCTTGCCACATCAAGACTTGAGGTCTCTCAGACTTCCCTGCTGGTACAGTGGATAAGAATCCTCCCGCCAGTGCAGAGTTCAATCCCTGGTCCGGGAAGATTCCACATGCTGTGGAGCAACTAAGTCCGTGTGCCACAACTACTGCGCCCATGCTCTAGAGTCTGGGAACAGCAACCACCCAAGTGCCCAAGTGCCTAGAGTCCACGCTCTGCAAGAAGAGACGCCACTGCAATGAGAAGCCCAAGCACAGCAATGAAGAGTCGTCTCTGCTCACTGCAACCAGAGAAATCGCGCGTGCAGCAATCTAAGACCCAGCACGGCCAAAAATAAAAAAAATTTTAAAGAAAGACTTGGGGTCTCAGTGCATCCTCTGGAGAAGGAAATGGCAACCCACTCCAGTGTTCTTGCCTGGAGAATCCCACGGACAGAGGAGCCTGGCAGGCTACAACCCATGGGGTTGCAAGAGTTGAACACAGCAGCAACTAAACCACCACCACCATTTCACCCTGGGGCCCACGCAGGATGTGTCTAGTTACTGGACTGAGTCCTTGGGAGTGTCTCTGCTGTCCTGGGGGCAACTTCCAGGGAGAAGAGCAGAGACATGAGAGAGGAGGGGCTGAGTGACCCCCACAGGGTTGGCCAGGTGGTCAGTCAGTGGTTGGGAGTGGCCTGGCTTGTCTCATTCATCCACCCACCCATCTGCTCACTATCTGTCCATCCACTCATCCATCTGTCCATCCATCCACCTACCCAGTCACCCATCCATCCACCTACCTTCCAGAATGATCCACCACCTATGATCCAGTCCCTGCTCCTCTATCCATACATCCAGCCAGCTAGCCTTCCACTTCTCAGGCTAGCACACTTCTACTCATTCTTCAAGCCCCAACTCTATGTCCCCTCCTCTATGCAGCCCTCCAGATTCTTCAGACACAGCACCCGGCCCAGGCCTGATCCCATGGAGCAGAGAGCAAATGTATCTGCTTTGGCAGCCCCAGGCCTGGCACTCAGGCTTCTCAGGGAACTGGCAGTACCGGTGTGAGGTGTTGACAAAGAAAAGTCGAAGCAAAAGTGTTCGTTGCTCGGTTGTGTCCAACTCTTTGCGACCCTGTGGGCTACAGTCCAAGCTCCTTTGTCCAAGGGATTCTCCAGGCAAGAATACTGGAGTGGGTTGCCATTTCCTTCTCCAGGGGATCTTCCTGAACCAGGGATCGAACCCGGGTCTCCTGCACAGCAGGCTGATTCTTTACCAACTAAGACACCGGGGATGGAAAAGACGAGCAATTTCTGCTCATGACCCACTGAGAAATCAAACTCCTTGTGGGCTATCGATAATAAAGCCACCATCATATAAGCCTAATAAAATGGCTGCAGGGACGGAAGGAAGCCAGGCTTGGCCTGAGTCCTTTCCAGGGAGCAGGAGCTCTAGGCGCAGACAGCTTCCATTGACACTTATGTGCTGCGTGACATTGAACAGGTCAGACTACCTCTCTGAGCCTCAGTTCCCCCATTTGGAAATTTCTCCATCTCAACCCGAGCCTTTCGGGGTCTTGGTTCCCCAGTCAGGGATTGATTCCGGGCATCAGCAGTGAGAGCTCAGAGGCCTAGCCACTGGACTGCCAGGGAATTACCTCTCCGTTATCCTAATTGCATATTTTGTAGAAGTGCCAGCGCAGCCCCAGACCCCAGGAGCTGGGGTGTACCAACTTTACTCTGGATGAGAGGCCAGGAAGAGCTAGACTGGAGGAAAGGAGAGGGGGGTTAGGAAGATAAACCACAGTGATGATGGGTGAGGAGGGGGTGAAAGATACCAGCATACGTCTTCTAATGGAATTAGCTTTATGTATTTTCTCTCCTGATTGCCAAAGTAACACGCTCAGTGTAAAAAGAGTTTCAGAAAATGCAGCAAGCATAACATAAATAATCTAAATAGGTCCTTTGTCATAGCATTTAATTTCCTGAGTGAATTTTTATTCTGTACCTATGATATGCCCAGTGCTCACTGTTAAGTTAAAAAAAAAATCACTGGCGAAGTGTTGAGTGAATGACATTTTTATTTATTTATTTGACTGCACTGGGTCTTTTTTTGTTCCTGGGCGAGGTTGCTGTGCGCGTGCGCGTGCGCGGTGGGCTTCTCATTGCGGTGGCTCCTCCTTTGCGGAGCGCAGGCTCTGGAGCCCGAAGGTTTCAGCAGTTGGGGCTCGCGGGCTTAGTTATCCTACAGCGTGCGGAATCTTTCCCTACCAGGAATCGAACCCATGTCCCCTGTTTGATAGGTGGGTTAAAAAGAACCCACCTTTTTTACTTGCTGATTTTTTTTAATTTTTCTAATTTTTATTTTTATTGGTGTATAGTTGATTTACAATGTTGTGTTAGTTTCTGCAGTACAACAAAGTGATTCAGTTATGTATATGTGTATATTATATAATATTGGAGAAGGAAATGGCAACCCACTCCAGTATTCTTGCCTGGAGAATCCCGTGGACAGAGGAGCCTGGTGGGCTATAGTCCATGGGGTCGCAGAGAGTCAGACACGACTGAGTGATGAAGCATGCATATATATTATATGTAGAATTTTTTTCAGATTCTTTCCCCATTTAACTTTTATAGAATGTTGATAGAGTTCCCTGTTCTATACAGCAGATGACAAGCAGATCCTTAACCAACAGACCACCAGGAAAGTCCAGTGAATGAAATTTAAAAAATGAAATCAACGTCCAGAAACCACTGTTACTAACATGATTGTCTATTTCACTCCAGATTCTTTTTTCTCAGCTACAATGCAATCACATTGTACACTTGTGTACGTACACTGTACGACTTGTCAGTCAAGGCCTACTTCCCACACCAGTCGTACCATTAGACTCTCTTACATTGAAAGACTTCATCATTGTCCAGCTGAAGGCTCTTCTATGATTTACGAAACTGATCCCCGATGGTTGGGCATCTAGGTTGCTTCCTCGATGAGTGCTTTTTGGAGAAAGCCTTAAAAGTGGAATCACTTTGTTGTACATTTTTCAGGGTTTCTTATGGATACTAAGAGCCACACCTGCTTCCGTATTTCCATAGGGGTACCCATATCTCATTCCAGACCCATTGGGTGAGTGTGTCTTTTTTTTTTTTTTTTGAGAGTTATGTTTTATGCAGCAGAAATTTTTAGGAGTTCAAGTTGAGGAGACTGCATCTCAAGTAACCCTGAGAGAACTGCTCTGAGGAGAAGAGCCAGGTTATACAGAAGTTTTGCAACAAAGGGCAGGTGGTCTGAAAGTCAAAAGATTATTGCCAATTAAAGAAAACCAGGGGCTTCTTTGGTGGCTCAGAGTTAAAGAATCTGCCTGCCAATGCACGGATCCAATCCCTGGTCTGGAAAGATCCCACATGCTGTGGGGCAACTAAACCCAGGGTCACCACGGCTGAACCAGTGCCTCAGAGCCCGTGGGCTACAGCTGCTGAATCCCTTGTGCCGAGAGCCTGTGCTCCGCAACAAGGGAACCACTGCAGTGAGAAGCCCGGACACAGCAACTGGAGAGTAACTCCCGCTCGCCGCAGCGAGAGAAAGACCCAGCACAGCATGAGTAAAAAGAAGAAAATCTGGGGAAAAAAGAAAACCAGGTATCCCAAGTTAAGGAATTTAGTGCTTTCTATGTATATGAGAGACTTTATTTTGGGGGGCTCCAAAATCACTGCTGATGGTAACTGCAGCCATGAAACTAAAACACACTTGCTCCTTGGAAGAAAAGCTATGACCAACCTAGACAGCATATTAAAAAGCAGAGACATTACTTTGTCAACAAAGGTCCATCTACTCAAAGCTATGGTTTTTCTCATAGTCATGTATGGATGTGAGAGTTGGACTATAAAGAAAGCTGAGTGATATTTTTGAGCTGTGGTGTTGGAGAAGAAGACTCTTGAGAGTCCCTTGGACTGCAAGGAGATCCAACCAGTCCATCCTAAAGGAGATCAGTCCTGGGTGTTCATTGGAAGGACTGATGCTGAAGCTGAAACTCCAATACTTTGGCCACCTGATGCGAAGAACTGACTCATTGGAAAAGAGCCTGATGCTGGGAAAGATTGAAGGTGGGAGGAGAAGGGGACGACAGAGGATGAGACGGTTGGATGGCATCACTGACTCAATGGACATGGGTTTGGGAGGTATTCTTCCTGAGTTCCCTCAGGGCTCACCAGCTCACATTGGAGGACTGGAATGGCTGATGACTGTGTCATCCTTATTGATTGATTTGGCAGGTAATATTCCATTTCTCAGTTCCTCCTCTTGGTCCAAAATTTGGCCAGTGTTTGGGGAGACGTTGTCCATTTCTTTGAACATTTGACAGTTGCAAATAAATATTAGAGACATTTACTTTGCAAAATGTGGATTAAAATCAGAGGTGCCCAATGGGACCCAAGGGGGCCTGAGGAGTGAGTGCTTCATAGGTATGGGGTTTCCTTTGGGGAGTGATTTCAGCAATATTCTGGCATTAGATAGTGGTGATGGTGGACCGGCACAGCACTGTGAGTGTGCCGGATGCCGCGGGATTGTGTGGTTTATAATGGCTACTTTCTTTCTGCTGCTTTTTAAAGCTTTGTTTATTTCTGGCTGTGTCGAGCCTGCTGATGCAGCGCTGGTGTGTTTTCTCTCCTCGCAGAGGCCCGGGGCCACTCTCTAGCTTCAGCGCCCAGGCTGCTCACTGCAGCGGCTCCTTTTGTTGCCAAGGACGGGCTTCGGTAGTTGAGTTGCCTGGGCGTAGTTAATCTTCTCGACCAGGGACTGGATCTGTGCTCCCTGCCCTGGCAGGTGGATTCCCACCGCTGGACCAGCAGGGAAGCCCCACAATGGATAATTTCATGTTATGTGAATTTTACATCAAAACCAGCCAATTAGCCAACAAACCAGAGCCCCCAACCTGGGGTCTCTGGCTTCCAGAAAGTCCCCAAAACCCTGCTCAAATTTCCTCCAGGAAGCCTCTCCTCGCTACCACATCCAAGCCCCTGCACCTCTTCCAGCACTTTCCATCTGTCTTCTTTATCTTCATAGCTCTTATTACTTCCTGGCATTCATTCATTCATTCACTACCTGTGCTTGGCACACAGTAGGTCCTTAGGGAATATTTGTAAAAATCGATGTTTATGACAATAGTATCCATGACCCAATTATTGCCACCCTGCCAGGCAAAAAGATCAGACACAGTGTACCACAGAAAAATCCCACCCAGGCAAAAAAAACCCCACAATCCACCCAAAAAAGGTCATTCAGGCTAGGAGGGGTGATGAGGGAGAGGCAAGGGAGTGGAGGTGCTAGAGAGCACAGTTCTCAGCCCTCCCTGATTGTACTTTCCTCTTTTTAAAAAAAATTAATTTATTTGGCTGTGCCGAGTCCAGCTGCGGCATGTTGGATTTTTCAGTTGCAGCACCTGGGATCTAGTTCTTTGACCAGGGATCACATCTGGGTCCCCTGCATTGGGAGTGCAGAGTCTTAGCCCCTGGACCATCAGGGAAGTCTCATGTATTTTCCTCATGTCTGTCTTTATAAAGGGAGAATGAGCAGTGTGTGTTTCATCACACAGAGTATGCGAGGTGGGAGAAAGTTTTCTAGAGTGGCTCCCCTCGGTTAAAGGGGAGGGAAAGAAGGTGTCTTTGGTGACAAGTTGGGGGACCCTGGCCCAAGGCAGGGACTGCTGGGTCTTGAGTGGCTGGACAGCGGGGCTCAGCAGGGGGCGGTGGCCAGAGAGAGAGGTGTCACTCTCTCCTAGAGCTTAAGATGACACCCACATTGGTCCCTGCACACAAAGCCCAGGCCCTGGGGCTCCTTGACTGTGTTTCCTGGTCCCTGGTCAGAGTTTACAGTCTCTGCTTAGAGAGCCTCGTGGAGGTAGCAGAGGAGTCTTTCCATCGTGTGTCCCCTACTACCTGGAGGACGGCCGGACATCATCCTTCCCTTAGTTGAGCTGGATGCTCTGCATTAATCCCCCGCCCACACACACGCAAAGCAGGGAGGAAGCAGCTGAGGGGTAGAGTCCCACCGCCAGGCCACCCTTTCCACCCTGTGTTCCCAGCCTTGTGGGCTTGTGTGAAAGTGGGGACATAGACTTCCCTGGTGGCACAGTGGATAAGAATCTGCTTGTCAGTGCAGGGGACGCAGGTTCGATCCCTGGTCTGGGAGGATTCTACATGCCGCCAGAGCAACTAAGTCCGTGCGCCACAGCTGCCGAAGCCTGAGTGCCCCAGAGCCTGTTCTGCAGCGAGAGAGGCCGCTGCGATGACAAGCCCAGCACAGCAACAGCGAGCAGCCCCCGCTCGCTGCAACTAGAGGAAGCCTGGGTGCCGCAATGAAGACTTAGGGCAACCAAAATTAATAAATAAAACTCAAAAGGAAGAGGAAGGAAAAGTGGGGATGAGCACAGGCTTCCAAGTCGTCACGTACAAACAGCGCTGAGTGCCAAGTGGCCTGTGTGCGGTAGGTGCTGTCGATTCCAGTATGGGTCTCGTAGGCCTCAGAAGCCTCTGTGATTCAGCTCTGCTCTCTCCTGCCATTTCTTCTGGTGCAGTGACATCAGTCCTATTACCTGGTCTCAGAACCACACACCCCCCAGCCCTTCCCACCACCACACCTTTGCCCATGCTGTGCCCTTCACTTGGAATGCCCTTTCCCCTCCCTCCTTGCAAAACCGTGCTCAGTCTTTGAACCCACTCTTTAAATAGACAGGATGTTCCTGGTTTTGAGGTGACTCAATGCTTGTGAATTTCTTTTAAAGTCTTTACTGAATTTGTTATAATATTGCTTCTGTTTTTATGTTTTGGTTTTTTGGCCCCAAGGCACGTGAGTTCCTAGCTCCCCGACCAGGGATCAAACCCGCACCCCCTGCATTGGAAGGCCAAGTCTTCCACCAGTTAAGTCCCAGCACTTGTGAATTCTTGTGATGGGCTTATATCAGAGTGGTTAAGACAGCTGAGGGCCCTAAATTTAGGGTTCCTATCCCAGTGTGCCATGACACTGCGATTCCCTTGCTTGTGAAAAGGGAGCAAGGAATACCCTTGGTCCCTGCCTCCGTGGGCCAGCCAGAACTAGGGGAGGAGGCCAGGCCGGGGGGGTGCAGTGGACAAAGTGCAGGGCCCTGGAACAGTAGGGAGGGAACTCTGTCAAGGGTGAGCTGGTAGCAGCTCCGCGCCACTGTGCAGCTCCATAAGGACGCAAATAGGAGGCCTCGGGGCACCTGGACTGGGGGCTTCTGAGCTGCAGCCTGCCTCCAACCTCCAAAAACAGCATCCCTCTGTGAGCCAGCAGCCTTGGGATGGAGTGGATGGGTGACAAATAGCCTACAGGAACCCGCAGTCTCCTCTCTGGCCTCCTCCTGGGCCTCCTAGCCTCCAGTAGGCTCTGCACCCTGGGCAGGGCCTTGAGGTGGGCAGGGCCGAGACAGACCACCCTTCTAATGCTTGAGGGTGCTGGGCAGCCGTGACCCTCTGGGGTGAGCCCAGGCAGGGTGTGGGGAGGAACTGAGGCACAGCCACCAGGGTGGAGCTGAGGACTGAGGAAGGAGAGCTGTCAGGACGAGAGGCCTGAGTGAATGTGGGTTTGGGCTTGAGAGGCAACAGGGGTTTTGGTTTCAGGGGCCTGGAGTGGATGAGGACGACAGCCTGACACCAAAGATGCTTTGGAGACATATGGCATCGAGAGAGGGACATCCAGGGAACTTCTGGCCTGGGATTCTGGGATGCAAGTCCTTTCCCAGCCTGCCATCCTGCGAATCGTGTGGGGCACAGTCGTTCCTCAATAAACACTGGCTGGGAGACAGTGGAGAGGGCTATACACACAGGGAGGCTCAGGCCTGGGGGGAGTGCGGCAGAGGTTTATTCAGCATGCATTGAATCCTATTGGGTTGAGCCTGGGATGCCACTGGGGACAAATAGAGACCTGGGTCTATTATCACGGAGTAACAATTCAGTGCAGGAGATATTTGTGCCTGCGTGCTAAGTCACTTCAGTTGTGTCCGACTCTTTGCAACCCTATGGACAAGAGCCTGCCAGGCTCTTCTGTCCATGGAATTCTCCAGGCCAGGATACTAGAGCAGGTTGTCATTGCCTCCTCCAGAGGATCTTCCAGACCCAGGGATCGAGCTCACATCTCTTATGTCTCCTGCATCAGCAGGCGGGTTTTTTACCACTAGGGCCACCTGGGAAGCCCACAGAAGACATAGTCAGAGAAATAAATGTCTAAGTTTGAATGGAGCTATTGGAAAGAAAAGAATTAGTTCCATGAGAGCTTTATCAGGTGACTTAAGCTGGGCTGGGGAGCTGGGGAAGGTTTTTGGAGGATGGTTGGAGTTCAGGGATGGAGAACTCAGTGACAGAGGCAGGCACAGGAGAAGGTGTTTCTGACGAAAGGTGCTGCCTGTGCAAAGGCCTAGGAGTGGGGATGAGGTAGATGTTACTGTGACCAGAGGGAGGCAGAGCCTGAACTCTCCGGGCTGGGGCCATCAGGAGGGGCAAGATGGGGCAGGGTCTTGATGGGGAGCTGGGGTTTCACCCCTGGTGGGCTGGGGGTGCATAGGAGGATTTGGAGAAGCACTCTTCAGCAGAAGTAGGGAGGGGGAGGAGGAAGCAGGGCTTGGGGCCTCCCAGAAGAGACTGGGGCCACTTGGGTGGGGGCATCAGGGTGGAGAGAAGTGGGCTGAGTCGGGATGTCTTTGGGATAAGAAGATGTCCTACGGTTGTCCCTCAGTCTCCATGGGGCATTGGCTCCAGGATCCCCCTTGGATACCAAAATCTGTGGACGCTCAAGTCCCTTGTATAATATGGTGTAGTATTTGCATATGAGTCAGGCACATCCTCCTGCACATTTTCCATCATCTCTAGATTACTTATAATACTTAATACAACGTAAATGTTAATGGTTGTTGCTGGTACAAAGCAAATTCAAATTTTGCTTATTAGAACTTTCTGGAATTTGTTTTTCTTGAATATTTTTGATCTGTGGTTGGAGGAATCCAAAGAAGCGGAACCCATGGATACAGAGGGCTGACTGTATAAGCCATCTTTGGGGATAAGGTGTCTGAAGGAGTCACTTGTTCTGAGGGAGAAGCTGGCCATGGGCCAAGCAAGGACTGAGGAGGGGATGGCCTTCTCTTTTGGGAGACAGCTCCACAGAGCCCATGGACTGGGGATTAAGGAGGCTCTTCCATGATGACGGTCTCTGAATGGTGGCCGTGAGCTTGTGCGGGTACCTGTCCTCTGGGAGCAGAACAGAGCGGTGAGGAAGTGCCCAGGGCTTTGCTGAGAGCCAGTCTGTGCTACAGGGACCCCACGGTGTGGGCGGGGGGAAGCTCGGCTGTCCACATGACTGTGTGACAGGGGCGGGTGCACCCCCCTTCTGGGCCTTACTCGCTGCAGCTACGCCAGTGGACACTGACACCAGGCTCTAGGGCTGAGTGAGGGTTCGCTGGGATGAGATGTGAAGAGGAGCCGCTGACGGGGCGTCCTGTGTACCCCCTGCACCTGCTCAGCTCCCAGCACCATTTCTGTGGCCGTGGCTCTCTTTGCCTACCTGGGGAGCTGGCTGGAAGTGCCAGGCCAGTGATACCAGATCAGCCCAGGCCACTCTGACGTCAGCCTTGGGGTGGCACAGCTCCGAGCTGTGCTCTAGGCCGTCTTGCGAGACTCTCAATGGACACAAGCCCCAGTAGCCTGCAGCACTGCCCGCAGAATTCCATCCTCCAGCTCCTGCATCTGAGGTCTTCACCCCCCCACCAGCTCTTCCTGGGGTCACCTCCCGAGTAATCCAGGGACCGTCAAGTCCTTGTCTTAGGGTCAGTCTGAGGGGCCCCCAAATGCCGCTGGGGCTTCCCAGGTGGCTCAGTGGTGAAGAACCCGCCTGCCAGTGCAGGAGACATGGGTCAATCCCTGGGTGGGGAGATGCCCGGAGGAAGGCATGGCAACCCACTCCAGTATTCTTGCTGGAGAATCCCATGGACAGAGGAGCCTGGCACACTGCAATCCATGGGGTGGCAAAACAGTCAGCCACGACTTACTTAGCAACTAAACAACAGAGCTACTGATAATGAACAGTGACCGAACTGAACGGGCTGGATTTGCTCGCCCTACAGCCGTTTAAAGAGAACCACCCCCACCCCCGGCCCTGCGCTCCCCAACACCTGACCAGACCCTCCCCACCTCCGCGGTGTTTGAACCTCCCAAGTTCAGTGTGGTGATCTCCATGACACTGATGCAGAAATCTAACCCACGGACTGTGATGGCTGTGGCCAAGGGCCCACAGGGCAGGAGAGACAGCGGCAGTGCAGGGCTTCGGGCGTGGGCTGCCAAACCCTTCCCATCCTCCCAGCTCTTCCCAGTGGCTCAGTGTGTCTGGGGCTTGGGGTGTGAGTCGGGGTGAGGTGTCTTTCCGGGGGGACAGATTGAGGAGAGTCAGACAGACTCCAGGCCAGGACGCAACTCCCAGAGTTGGCTGCTCAGCCCCTCCCTCGCCACGTGCCCCATGAAACTGCAGGTTGAATGCACCCTCCTCCTCCCCGACCCCGGGCACGTGGGAGCATGTCCTGCTCACAGGAGGCTCTGGGCTCGCTTCCCCAGCCCACATACCGTCTCAGCTTTCAGTCTCCCAGCACCTGCCCCTCCCCACCCCAGCCACCCTCAACAATCTTCAAAGGCGCCAAGCGTATCCCAGGCTTTATGCCTTTCTTGGGCAGTGTTCTCTAAGGGACCATCTGGGGTCTGCTGGAAAACAGCCATAGATGTTCCCAGATGTTCCTGCAGTAAGTGTGGAACCAGTCGGGAATGACTGAGTAGTTACTGCCTGCTTGCTAGGTCGCTTCAGTGGTGACCAGCTCTTTGCGCCTGTGTGGACTGTAGCCCGCCAGGCTCTCTGTTCATGGGATTCTCCAGGCAGGAATACTGGGGTGGGTTGCCAGTGGGTCTTCCTGGCCCAGGGATCGAACCCGTGTCTCTTACATCTCCTGCACTGGCAGACAGGTTCTTTATCACTAGTGAGTAGCTACCAGCAGAGGGAAATCCTTGTTTCTGTTTGTTTTAGGCTTTTTTGGCTGCACCACATGGCACGTGGGATCTTAGTTCCCTAACCAGGGATCAAACCCAGTCTCCTTGCTGTGGAAGCACGGAGATTAACCATTGCACCACCAGGAAAGTCCCCAAAGCCTCATTTTTAAACCGCCTACTCTGTTCTGACTCGAAGCCCAGGCTGGTAATTCCCCCTTGGCCTGGCCAGTCTCACAAGCCCACCTTGCAGGTAAGGAAACAGATTCAGCTCTGAGCCTGGGCTCCCCTCCACTTGCTGGCTTCTCCCTCAGCCATGACCCTCTCCAGCCACCACTTGTTTCCACATCTCCTTATCTGGAGGAACTAAGTGAACAACTCCAAACACTTATTGAGTGCCAGCTGTATGCTAAGCATCCAATGTGACTCCTCAAAGTTCTCTCAACAGCACCTCATGAATGGGTAAACGGGCACAGAGCAAAGTCCTTGCCCAGCTGGGAAGTGAGGGTCTAGGTTTGGAGGAGGGAGCTCAGGGTACAGAGAGGAAAACTGAGGGGGGCAGAGGTGAAGTACCACACCTAACGTCACACATCAAGGACGTGCACGAGCAGGTTTTGAGGTGGCACTCTTCCTGAGTCCACCGTACGGAGGGAGGAGGGGCGAGGCACAGAGGTCAGGGGGCTGCCAGTGCTGATGCCTAGATGCCAACATTGAGGCTGCACTCCTGGGCGGGCAGGGCTCCCCCACAGTCGGGGTCAGCTGGGATGCACCTGTGTGCCCCTTGGAGGATGCGCTTAGAGGGGGCTTGTGGGGTGAGGCTATTCAGAACAGCTGGATGGAGTCATGGAGTGAGGGAGGGGCAGATCGCTCCATTTCGTGGGCAGGGCTGGGCCCTCTGTTCTGTGGAAGGGCATTAGTGTGCCGAATGGTTGCGAATACGCTGGGGGAGAGATTCAGCAGAGCAGCTGCACGTGGCTGTGCCTAGACTGTGCTGTCTGCTCCGGCAGCTCCAGCAAGAAACTGCAGGGCCACGTTGTCCAGGCACTGTGGTGGGGGAGGGGCTGCCACTTTAAGCTGCTCTTCAAGGAAATGGGATCCCCACCCTCTGTCTGAGCCCCACTCCCCTTGGTCTCTCTAAGCCTTAGTTTCCAAGTCTGATGAAACATTTGCAACTTATATCACAGACAAAGGGTTAATATATACCTAATACAGAGTTCCCAGAAATAAAGGAGAAAGTCAATTACCCTATGTTTAAAAATGGACAAGAGATCCCATTAAATAAATACACTGGCCCTGAAAACATGCTCAATGTTTTGCTCTCATAAGAGAAATGGAAAGTTTTAATCTCAATTTCTCTTATCTTTCTCTATCCCTTCGTCATTCCTATACCTGGACTGCAAGTGTGATGGCTGGAGCTGAGGCAGTCATCTTGAACCATGCGACATTAGGCATGGAGGCCACCAGGAAACAAGGCTGAATTCCAGAAGACTTTGTAGAGCAGTACCACACCGGCCCTGGACTATTTATCTCTGGACTTTTACAAGATAGAAAGTAAATGTCCATTTTGTTTGGGGAAGAAAATATATAGCGATAGAAATACGACCTTAAATCCTTGGTGAGGCTGTGAAGAAATAGGTACTTCTGTTCCTTGCAGGTGGGAATGTAGCCTAGCATAATGGCATGGTGGAAGTATGCAGTGAATTTACGGCTGTTCTGGGTCTTTGCTGCTGCACACATGCTTTCTCTAGTTGCAGCATCCGCACTGCTCATTGTGGTGGCTTCTCCTGTTGCAGAGCGCAGGCTTTAGGCATGTGGGCTAAAAAAAAAGAGGGGGAAAAAAAACCTTGAAATAAAAATGAGACAAATGGGGAATCCCCTGACAGTCTAGTGGTTAAGATGTTGTGTTTTCATTGCTGAAGGCCTGAGTTCAATCCCTGGTCAGGGAATTAAGATGACACAAAATTGTGCAGGATACTAAAAAAAGCAAGAATAAGAGACAAATGAACTTAATTGTGGTTTTGAGTCGGTGGCTTAAGCACACAAACAGGAATTATTTCAGACGACTTTAGGACACAGTCATCTGAACACAGTATAACTACATAAAGCACATTCTCTAATGGGAAATCATAATGTTAGTAACAATATTCATGTTGCTATTCTGAAACTATTATATATATATTTTTAGATAAAGCAAATAAGTCATTTGGTTAATGTTAGAAACCAAGATTCTCAGTGTTAGAAGACAGATGTACAAATAGAGCAAAGAAGTAAAATCCTGTAATCCTAAGTAACTGAATTGGAAAATCAGTAAGAATACAGCATGTACTATCTCTTAAACAGAAAAAGCATGCTCTCTCTCTCTACACTGAAAAGGCCTAGAAACAGTGACCAGATCTGCAGTAGTGAGCACCCCTGATGCCAACTGTGATCTCTAATTACCATTTCCCAAGAAAGAAGCCAGGGCTCCTGGAGGAATGGCTGATTCCCGAACTGGGCAGAGGATCCAGGACCATCTTGTGAGGCCAGAAAGCAAGGATGCTTCTAAAGACCTGTAGGGAGGGACATCGCTGGTGTTCCAGTGGTTAAGAACACCACACTCCCAAAACAGGGGGCCCAGATTCCATTGCGGGTCAAGGAACTAGATCCTGCAGGCAGCAATTAAGACAGATGTAGCCAAAAAAAAAAAAAAAAAAAGAACTTTTGTTGTCTTTAGTGGAAAGAAGGGAGAAAAGAAGGGAAGGAAGGAGAGGAGGGGGGAAGGGAGGGAATTCCCTGGGTCTCCACTGAAAGGTGCTCAGGATCATCTCACTTTTTGACCAGCTGCACTCAGACGCCTGACACTTGTCAGCATTCAGAAGCAGAGGGGTGTCTGGGCTGATTTTGCTACTGTCCCTTGTCTCAGGAGGACCCGGCTCTGCCCCTCCCCTCTCTACTTCTCGGTGAGCAAGATTAACCTCTCTGAACCTCGGCCCCCTGCTGCCATCCTTAGCTTGAATTGGAGAGGCCCAGTGAGGCGTCTCTTGGGAGAGCCCCGCCTTAGTTCCCTTCTCAAGGCTGGGCAAATGGGAAGCCCCTCTGGGCCTCCCTTTCCTCTTCTGGGCGGCCATGAATCTCAAGGTTGAGGTGGGGGTGGGGGCCCTAAGGCCCAGATTCACCATCTACCCTCCAGTCTAGGGGCTCAATTAGAGCAGTGGGGGCCAGAGAGATGTCATACCCCCTGAAGCAGCGGGGAGGGAGGCAGAGAGAAGTACCTGAAGCTCTGCCAATTAAGAGCCCAAGGAAAGCAAGGAGTGTAACCGTGGCTCTGCTCAGCTGATTAGACACCAGTTTTCCTGGTGCATGCTTGCTCAGTGGCGCAGTGGTGTCCGACTCTTTGCAACCATTTGGACTATAGCCCGCCAGGCTCCTCTGTCCAGGGGATTTTCCAGGCAAGAATGCTGGAGTGGGTTGCCATTTCCTCCTCCAGGGGATCTTCCCGACCCAGGGATTGAACCCAAGTCTCCTGTGTCTCCTCCATTGGCAGGTAGATTATCTACCACTGAGCCACCTGGGAAGCTGAGCATCCCTGATTTCCCAGTGGCTCAGTGGCAAAGAATCCACCTGCAATGCAGGAGAGATGGGTTCGATCTCTGGATCAGGAAGATCCCCTAGAGCAGGAAATGGAAATCCACTCCAGTTTTCTTGCCTGGGAAATCCCGTGACCTGAGGAGCCTGTTGGGGTCCATGGGGTCACAGAAGAGCTGGACACGACTTGGTGCCTAAACAACAAGTGGCTCCCACGCTTTCCTGCTTGCCGGTCATCCCAGCAGAGAAAGGAGCTGATGTGCCTAGACTGTGTCCTGGTCCAAACCAGGCAGAGGAGAGCAGAGGAAGTCAAAAGTATTTTTTCAGAGAAGAAAACTGAGGCTCAGAATGCTGGGGTTGCCCCAGGGCACGAGGCCAGGCGAGTGCAGGGCTGGCCTGCCCCTTCGCATCCTGTCCCAGCCCTGGCCCCTTCCAGAGAGGCCCAGGGGCCATGGCTGAGATCATCTCCAAACCAGGCAGGGTGTAAACAGTCTACCCCATGGCTGGACCTCAGAAGGGATTCCTGTGACTTCTGGCCCCTTAACCACTTTAGTCCATTCATTCTTTCTGCAAAGGTATGTTGCGTCCTAATCATGTCATGGGCCCTGGACTGGGTGTGTTTAAGTGTTAGTGTTAGTCGCTCGGTCGTGCCCAACTCTTTGCGACCCCATGGACTGCAGCTCACCAGGCTCCTCTGTCCATGAGATTTTCCAGGCAATGATACTGGAGTGGGTTGCCATTTCCTTCTCCAGGGGATCTTCCCAACCCAGGGATCGAACCCAGGTCTCCCGCACTGCAGGCAGATTGTTTACCGAGTGAGCTACAAGGGAAGCCCCTTGTAGCCGGGTGTGTGGGGCGGTACAAAAAATATAAAGGGCCCATGTATAAATAAGAAGAGGCCACATGGTGATCGGCACTGAGGAGGAAATGGGAGGCAAGTGGAAGAGGTGACATTTGAAGTGAGAGCAGAAAGAGCAGAAGGGGTCGGGAGCACTGAGATCAGGAGGAAAGACCCTCCAGTGGAGGGCGCAGCACGTGCAAAGGCCCTGAGGTGGAAAGAGATGGGAGTGTTTGAGGAACAAAGAGGGGTGGTGAGCTGGAGCCAGGTGAGCAAGTGGGGGAGGGAGAAAGAGGAGGTCAAGGAGACAGGAGGGGGCTCCTTGAGGGGCTGCAGGGAGTAGGATGATGGGAGACGCGGGTGAGCTGGGGAGTAACCTGATATGGTTTTTAAGTTCTAGAAAGCGCCCAGGGGCTGCTGTAGGGAGAAAGGACTTGGGGACAAGGGTGTCAGGAGGCATCAAGCCGAACGATGGCTCTGCTCAGTTTTTGCTAGGCACCAACTGTGGACCCCAGGCTTCCTGGCTTCCTGACCATCCCCAGACCTGCTGGGGGGGAGATGATCTACTGGAGCAGAGGAAGAAATTGGCCGAAGGGAGGAAGGAAATCCAGGGAGACTCCTGGATATTTGGGTTCCTAGAGCCTCTCTCTGATCTCTGGAGAAGGAGATGGCAACCCACTCTAGTGTCCTTGTCTGGAGAATCCCATGGACAGAGGGTCCTGGCGGGCCACAGTCCCCAGGGTCGCAAAGAGTCGGACACAGCTGAGCATCTGATCATGCACGCTTCCTGATCTGGGGAGACTCAGGGCGCAGCGAGCCTCCTTGAGGGTGGCCTGGGACCCTCACGCTCACCTCTCCCAGGGGACCAAAGTGCTATATGTGAGCAAGAACCTGAACTTCCCAGGGCTACACTCGCAGTCCAGACAACCGCCTTCCCCCCAGGAGAAGGCAGGAAAGGGGAAAAAATAGAAAAGGTGGGGTCAGGGCAGACGGGAAGCAGAGTGAGATGTTTCGCCACCCCTGCAGGAAGGAAGCGAGCTAGAGCGGGCCTGGGCCTCCCCACCCTGCTTCCTCTGGCAATCGCGCTAAACGAGTCATTCCATCTTGCTGACAAAACAGAGCTCACTGGGCTGGCAAGCTGTTGGGACAGGCCCACAGGGGCCCTGGAGACTGCTCTGGGTTGAGTCAGAGGTTGCTGACTGTCCTATCCCTGGTTACCTGGGAAACCACTACATCTGAGAAGTAAACTCAGCTAATCGATGAGATGCACCGAAAACTGCACGCCCGCAGCCAGCCTGGGTCAGTGGAACAGGCCCAACTCTTCTCCATGACAACGCTTGACCGCATGTTGCACAACCGACGCTTCAAAAGTTGAATGAGTGAATGAACGAAGTGGGCTACAGAGTTTTGCCTCATTTGCCGTGTTCACCCAACCTCTCGCCAACTGACTACCACTTCTTCAAACATCTCGACAACATTCTGCAGGGAAAATGCTTCCACAACCAGCAGGATGCAGAAAATGCTTTCCATGAGTTTGTTCAATCCCGAAACATGGATTTTTCAGTTCAGTTCAGTAGCTGAGTCGTGTCCGACTCTGTGAGACCCCATGGACTGCAGCACACCAGGCTTCCCTGTCCATTACCAACTCCCAGAGCTCACTCAAACTTATGTCCATTGAGTTGGTGATGCCATCCAATCATCTCATCCTCTGCCATCCCCTTCTCCTCCTGCCTTCAACCTTTCCCAGCATCAGGATCTTTTCCAATGAGTTCTTCACATCAGGTGGCCAAAATATTGGAGTTTCAGCTTCAGCGTCATTCCTTCCAATGAACACCCAGGACTGATTTCCTTTAGGATGGACTGGTTGGATCTCTCCAACACCACGGTTCAAAAGCATCAATTCTTCGGTGCTCAGCTCTCTTTATAGTCCAACTCACATCCATACATGACTACGGGAAAAACCATAGCTTTGACTAGATGGACCTTTGTTGGCAAAATAATGTCTCTGCTTTTTAATATGCTGTCTAGGTTGGTCATATCTTTTCTTCCAAGGAGCAACCATCTTTTAATTTCATGGCTGCAGTCACCATCTGCAGTGATTTTGGAGCCCAAGAAAATAAAGTCTCTCGGTGTTTCCATTGTTTCCATTGTTTCCCATCTATTTGCCATGAAGTGATGGGATCAGATGCCATGATCTTAGTTTTCTGAATGTTGAGCTTTAAGCCAACTTTTTCACTCTCTTTCACTTTCATCAAGAGGCTCTTTAGTTCTTCTTCGTTTTCTGCCATAAGGGTGGTGTCATCTGCATATCTGAGGTTATTGATATTTCTCTCGGCAATCTTGATTCCAGCTTGTGCTTCATCCAGGCTTGTATTTAACATGATGTTCTCTGCATATAAGTTAAAGAAGTAAGGTGACAATATCCAGCCTTGATGTACTCCTTTCCCAATTTGGAACCAGTTTGTTGTTCCATGTCTGGTTCTAACCGTTGCCTCTTGACCTGCATACAGATTTCTCAGCAGGCAGGTAAGGTGGTCTGGTATTTCCATCTCTTGAAAAATTTTCCACAGTTTATTTTGATTCTCACAGTCAAAGGTTTTGGTGTAGTCAGTAAAGCAGAAGTAGATGTTTTTCTGGAACTCTCTTGCTTTTTCAATGATCCTACAGATGTTGGCAATTTGATCTCTGGTTCCTCTGACTTTTCTAAATCTACCTTGAACATCTGGAACTTCACAATTCATGTACTGTTGAAGCCTGGCTTGGAGAATTTTGAGCATTACTTTACTAGTGTGTGAGATGAGTGCAACTGTGTGGTAGTTTGAGCATTCTTTGGCATTGCCTTTCTTTGGGATTGGAATGAAAACTAACCTTTTCCAGTCTTGTGGCCTCTGCTGAGTTTTCCAAATTTGCTGGCATATTGAGTGCAGCACTTTCACAGCATCATCTTTTAGGATTTGAAATAGCTCAACTGGAATTCCATCACCCCCACTAGCTTTGTTCATAGTGATGTTTCCTAAGGCCCACTTGAGTTCACATTCCAGGATGTCTGGCTGTAGGTGAGTGATCACCCCATCGTGGTTATCTGGGTCATGAAGATCTTTTTTGGATAGTTCTTCTGCATATTCTTGTCACCTCATCTTAGTATCATTGAAACCCAAAGCATGGATTTTTATGCTACAGGAATAAACAAAGTTATTTCTTATTGACAAAAATGTGCTGATTGTAATGGTTCCTACTTGGATTAATAAAATGTGTTTGAGCCTAGTTATGGTGATTTAAAATTCAGGTTCTTAAACTACGGCTACTTTTGCACCAATCTAATAACAGCATGTGAATCTAAGATAATTTTAGAAATAAAAAGATCTAATGAAGATAACTAGAAGGACCTACTGTATCACACAGGGAACTATACTCAATACTTTTAATAACCTGTAAGGGCAAAGAAACTGAAAAAAATACATGCATTATATATATGTGTATGTATATGTATATATAACTTCCCAGGGCTTCCCTTGTGGCTCAGCTGGTAAAGAATCCACCTGCAATGTGGGAGACCTGGGCTTGATCCCTGGGTTGGGAAGATCCCGTGGAGTAGGAAATGGTAACCCACTCCAGTATTCTTGCCTGGAGAATCCCCATGGACAGAGGAGCATGGCCGTCTACAGTCCATGGGGTTGCAAAGAGTCAGACACGACCGAGCGTCTAAGCACAGCACATATATATGTCTGAATCACTGTGCCATATACCTGAAACTAACACAACGTTGTAAATCAACAGTACTCCAGTTTTTAAAAAAAGAAAAAAATAACTTGAAAATGAAACCCCCCAAAAATGTTTAATGAAAGGGAGGAAAAAGACTCACAATGCTGACAAATTAAGATCAGGGCATAATGAAAATAATGGAAAACAATAAAATTATTTTTTAAAGTGGGGGACAACCTCTATGAAGATAGTAGAACGCATACAGCTATTTGGGCCATGTTGTACTGGGAAGGGCAGCGGGGACTTGCCAAGTTGACTTGGGTGGCAGTTACCTGGGTGTGCCCACATCAGAAATGAACTAAAACCCACAACTAAAATTAATGCACTTTACGCATGTTCCTGGGTGTAAGCCATACTGCAATAATAAAGAAAAAAGAAAAAATATAAATCTGTTTCACAAAAAATTTGAAAAAATTACAAAAAATGTCAATAGGGGATTAAAGTGGTCCCCCATTGAAGGAAAAAAAAAGAGATTTATGTTTCAATGTGCACCTATATTCACAACAGAGTGTGTGAACAAGACGATTTTCAGATTAATATGCAGAGTAGAATTAAATTTCTGTTAAAATAGCATACACTATAATAAGAATATATTGTAATATATTATAATAAGAATATATATCATAATATAGACGTAAAATAATTATATATATATAATTTCTGCATCTGTATATAGGTATAAACTACCTGAATGGACACATATATAGCTGCTCTCTGAAGGGCACAGTGGGGCTTCTCTTTTTACTGAACAGGACTCTGTAAATTTGAATCTTTCCTACTGAGAGTATCATATTTTTGTATTTAAAATAAAATAATGAAAGGAAAACAGTTTAAGAATTCGCTTTTTTCCTAATGACTTGACTAATCTATGCAATGGATCAAGTCTGGACCCTGGACAAGTCACCTTTCCCTTTCTGGGCCCCAGTTTCCTCCTCTGCAAAATGGAAAGAAATATTCATAACAGCCCCTGAGAGGGCAGACCCAGCCGTACCAGCCCAGGCGCCCAGCCTCTGGGTGGGACAAGCTCTGCGGAGCTGCTCACACTGCAGCGCTCCCCGTGGGACCAGGCCGAGGCTGGACGTCGGCTCTTCTCTTGCCCTAACTTGTTTTCAGCTGGGCTTTGCTGGGTGGGGCTGCCAGCCTGTCCCTTCCTATTAGCTGTTGCCTCTTTTGTGTGTGTGTGTATTTTTGTGTATCTGGTATGCACATCTTATCTTTGTAAGCAGAGGAAAGAAATAGAAAAATCAAGTTGTAAACGATGTTCTGGGCAAAACAAGTGAGTTATCTCAGTCTTCACTGTCCCTTAGAAGCACAGTGACCATCCTCCCTGTTGCAGAGATAAGAAGTGGACGGTCGTCCCCGGTGGTCCGGAGGCTGGGAGTCTGCCTGCCAGTGCAGGGGATGCGGGTTTCATCCCTGGTTCAGGAAGATCCTGCAGGCTGTGGAACAACTAAGCCTGTCTCCACAACGACTGGAGCCTGGGTCCCAGAGTTCACACACTGCAGCAGAGAGCAGCCCCTGTTCTCTGCAACTAGAGAGAGCCTGTGCACAGCAACAGAGACCCAGCGCAGCCGTAAATACATTTCTCTAACAAAAAGAAAGAAAACTGAGGCCTAGAGAGGCAAAGCTAGTTGTCCGAAGTCATACAGCCAGTGGGCAGAGTTAGGATTTGAACCTGAACTGTCAGAGTCCAGAGTCTTTGCTCATAACCCTTTGCTGTTTTTCATCTCCTGTGTATTCAATAGTATGAATAAACCATAGAAATGGAGTTAATGAGGCTCATCTCTAGATGAAGGAATGAAAGAAACTGTTCTGCCTTTGGTTTGACACAAAGTGTTGTTGTGTACTAAGAAAAATAAATACTTTAAAATAGTAAGAGTCCTTGTTTTGTAAACGAGAGGTAATTTCTGCTTATTCCTTCCTCCTCCTTAGCTTGTCAGTTGATGATTCTCTAGGAGAGTCACATTACTTGGATAATAACAAAAATATAAAAAGGCCATTTTTTAAAATGCTGAGAGGCAGTGCATGAAATGCCAGGGGAGGTTTTCTCTGAGCTGAGTGATTGTGGGAGAGACTGTGTCTTTTTTTGTTTGTTTTCTTTTCTGCTTCTTTAATTCTCCATCTGGAAATTGCTCCACCTTTTTATAATTAGGAGAAAATGACCATATAAAATCCTGGGGTGGGGCTGTCACTCCAGGTGTTGCCTCTGGCAGGGACTGGCCCTGAAGGTGCCTCTCAGCCTTCTGCCAGTTTGATTTCAGGGTTGGGGGGAGACGGGTGTAGGTGGGGGTGGCGGGCTATGCATTTTCTCAGAGGCACCAGCACTGTGAACCCTCAAGCAGAAATCCTTTCTTGGAGACTTCCCTGGTGGTCCAGGGGCTATGACTTTGCACTTCCGATGCAGGAGGCCGGGTTCCATCTGTGGTCAGGAAATGAGATCCCGCCTACCTCAACTAAAGATCTTGCCCGCTGCAACGAAGATCGAAGATCCCACATGCCACAACTAATACCCAGCCAAATAAATCAATCTTTTTTTAAAAAAGAAATCCTCTCTTGGAGGCTTAATAAATGGAGATCGGACTCTCCTCTGAAGTGTTGGGGGTGAAGATTAAATGAAGAGATTCAAGGAAGGGATGGTCCCACCTAGCCCAGGCCTGCAGTCAAGGATTCAAATCCAAAGCCCTAAACCTTCCTGAGCTGCTGTTTTCGGCCTTTCCAGGTGGTTCAGTGGTAAAAGAAACCACCTTCCAATGCAGGAACCGTGACAGGTTCAATCCCTGGGTCAGGAAGATCCTTTGGAGCAGGAAATGGCAACCCACTCCAGTATTCTTGCCTGGAGAATCCCATGGACAGAGGAGCCTGGCGGGCTACAGGGCATGGGGTCACAATAGTCGGACACAACTGAGCGACTAGACAACAAGAGCAACAATGAGGAGCAAGCATGCAGTAGGTGTCCTGTTATTGCCCCCAGAGGCACTGAGATGATGCTGACCTTCCCTGAGCATAGGTTTCGTCTAGTCTTCAGTCTCGCAGGATGCTGACGTGCCGGTCTCGGGATGAGCATCAGGCTGAAGGTGAGGAGCACTGTCCACCGCCCCTGCAGGAGGCGCTTCCCTGTGAGGTTGCTCTGCAGGTAGGGGCCCCTGAGCAGTGTCCCTGCTGCCTCTGTGCGCCCGCCTGCCCACAGTTCCCCATGCTTGCTCAGTGTCCTCGCACTCACGCTCTCGCAAATTCCCTCTGTCAGGTCACTGCCATCTCCTCCCCACCTGCTGGACTCCTGTCCATTCTTCAGCATTGCCCTCTCTTCCGGGAAGCCTTCTTTAACGGCCCCCAGCAGGGCCCAGCTCCCTGGTCTGGAGTCCTCCAGCCACAATCCCTCTTTCCAACCCAGACCTGACCCCATGGGGGTGGGGGAATCTGTGTTTGCCTTTGCTCCCCAGCTTAGGGGGCTCTTGAGTCCAGCATCACTGAGTGTGGGGCCATGCACAGTGCGGCATCAAAATATACATAAACAAATGACGTGGTCATGAACACAGTACCCTCAGCCTCCTGGAACTCCTTTCTCCTTCAAGAGAAGTTCAGAATATTCATTTGTTCCAGCTCAGTTCAGAATGCTGGTGGCTAGTAATTTGGCAGTCAGAAGTGGCAGGTTCAGGAAATTTCCCGACAGTCCAATGGTTAGAACCTTGTGCTTCCACTGTCGAGGACCTGGGTTCAATCCCTGGCCAGGGAACTAAGATCCCACAGCCGCACAGAGAAGCCAGAAACAACAACAACAAACGTGGAAGGTTTGGAGGGAAATCAGCATGCAGGACCCCTGTGACGCTGGCTGCCAGGGGCCGTCTGGAGGGAAGGCCAGATGGCAGTGGGCATCAAGGACTCTCAGATGCCCGTGCCCTGTCACTCCTCGAGAAGAGGTTGTGAAGCTTTGGCACAGCAATGCACAGCTCAGCGACATTTCTAATTCTGGGGAAAATTGGAAGCAGCCCCCAGACCTACCCCAAGAGGGCTCTTTAAGTAAGTGTGTAGATGATGAACCATGGTGTGATGAGGGGAGGGTTGGGACCAAAACACCTCTAGCTTGCAGGAGACCAGCCCCATGCCAGCAACTCTACTCCTGGGGCTTGACCCACAGAAATGTGACGCAGATGTTCCCAGCAGCCGCATTCCTAGTCACCCCAAACAGAAACCACCCCAAATACCCGTCCACCAGAGGATGGAGGCACTGTGCTTGAGACCTGCTGTGGAATACTGCTGTGGTGCGCTCAGTCTTGTCCGACTCTGCAGCCCTGTGGCCTGCAGCCTGCCAGGCTCTTCTGTCAATGGAATTTTTCAGGCAAGAGTGCTGGCATGGGTTGCCGTTTCCTACTCCAGGGGATCTTCCCGACCCAGGGATCAAACTTGCATCTCTTGGGTCTCCTGCATTGGTAGGCAGATTCTTTACCACTGAGCCACCTGGGAAGATCTGGAATACTATACAGCCACAAAAAAGAGTCTACCATCAACTTACCACCGCATCTGCTGAATCAGTTCTCCTTCCATTTATATGAGATTCTGCCACAGGCAAAACTAGTCTGTATGTGAAAATTGATCAGTGTGACAACCAACTTAAAAAAAGGACCAAAATCACACAATCACTTCAATCAATGCAGAAAAAGCATTTGACAAAATCCAACACCCTTTCACAGTAGAAACATTCAACAAACTATGAATAGAAGGGGACTTAATAGAATAAAGACCATGTTTGAAAACCCCACAAGTCCCACCACATTCAATGGTGACAAACTAAAACCTTTCTTTTAATATCAGGAATAAAGCAGGTGTCAGTCAATTTGGGCAGTGATAACAAAGGGCCACAGACTGGGTGGCTCACAAACAGCAGACGTGTGTCTCCCCCAGTCTGAAGGCTGGGAGTCTGAGACCAGTGTGCAGTGTGGTCAGGCTCTGGTGAGGGCCCTCTTCTGGGCTGCACACAGGTGCTTTCTGGTTCTGACCTCACAGTCTGCAAAGAGGGTAAGAGAGCTCTCTGGGGTCTCTCTATAAAGGCATGAACCCCATTCATGAGGGCTCTTCTCTCATGACCAAATCACCTCCCAAAGGTCTTACCTTCTAACAGCATCACGTTGGTTGTTAAGACGTCAATATATGAATCTGGGGGTAGTGGGCTGCGGTCCATGGGGTCGCTGGGAGTCGGGCATGGCTGAGCGACTTCACTTTCACTTTTCACTTTCATGCATTGGAGAAGGAAATGGCAACCCACTCCAGTGTTCTTGCCTGGAGAATCCCAGGGACGGGGGAGCCTGGTGGGCTTCCGTCTATGGGGTCGCACAGAGTCGGACACGACTGAAGCAACTTAGCAGCAGCAGCAGCAACACTCAGTCTGTAACAACAAGGATGTTCGCTTTCACCAATTGAATTCAGTTTGGTCCTAGAAAGCCTAGCCAGAACAATTAGACAAGAAAAAGAAATAAAGGCACCAAAATTGGAAAGGAAGAAGTAAAATGATCTCTTTTTGCAAGCAGCAAGCTCTTATATGCAGAAAACCCTATAAAGACCCCACACACGCCAAACAACAAAAAACCCTCTTGGCACTAATAAACAAATTCAGCAAAGCAGCAGAACACAAAACCAACATGCAAAAATCAGTTGCGTTTGTATATACTAACGATGAAAAATCCAAAAAGAAAACTAAGAAAACAATTCTACTTACAACAGCATCAGAAAGAATAAAATACTTAGGAATATACTTAACAAGGAAAGGGAAGTCTTGTGCACTAAAAACTACACAATGTTGCCAAAAGAAATTAAAGAAGATATAAGCAGAAAGACATCTGAGTTTATAGATTGAAAACTTAATATTGTTAAGATGACAATGCTATCCAAAGGAATCTACAGATTCAATGCTACTCATATAAAAATTGTAGTGACTTTTTTTTAAGAAATAGAAAAATCTATTATAAAATTTATATGGAATCTTGGGACTTCCCTGGTGATCCATTGGGTAAGCATTTCCACTGCTGAGGGAATGGTTTCAATTCCTGGTTGGTAAAAAGAAGATCGATCCCACATGCCACATGGCATGGCCAAAAAATTTTTAAATTTTATATGGAATCTCAAGGATCTTGCATAGCCAAAACCATTTTGAAAAAGAAAAACAAAGTTAGAGGACTCACACTTCCTGTTTTCAAAACTTCTTACAAAGCTACAATAATCAGAAGAGTGTGGCACTGATACAAAAACAAATCAATCAATGGAACAAAGATCCCAGAAATAAACCCTCAAATACATGGTGAAGTAATTTTTTATAGAGATGTTAAGGTCATTCAGTGGGGTAAAGGACAGATTTTCTTTTTTTCAGTGAAACAGCTGGTTCTGGAAAAATTGGATCTCCACAGGCAAAAGAATGAAGCTGGAACCTTACCTAACACCATGCACAAAAACGAAGTCCAAATGGATCAGAGAGCTGAATGGCAGAAGAAAAAAAGGAAAACATCAGGCAAAATCCTTGGATATGACTCCAAAACACACAGCTAACAAAAGAAAAAATATATAAAATGAAATTTATGGAAATTAAAAACTTTTGTGCACCAAAGGAAATAATCAAGAGAGTAAAAAGGCAATATATAATTATATATGTATATAATATATATATAATCCCCTGGAGGAGGGCATGGCAACCCAGTCCAATATTCTTTCCTGGGGAATCCCATGGACAGAGGAGCCTGGCAGGTTACAGTCCATAGGGTCACACAGAGTTGGACACGACTGAGGTGAATTAGCATACACACACACACACACACACACACACACACATAATACAACTGAAAGACAAAAAGACAAACAACCCCATTTAAAAACAGGCAAAGACTATACCTCAATTAAAAAAAAAGAAAATTCACCTTAAAATAAAAACAGAAAAACAAACAAAAAAATAAATAAAAATGGGCAAGATGATACACAAATGGCCAATAAGCACATGAAAAGATGCTCCTTAGTTATCAGGGAAATGCAAATCAAAACCACTGTGAGCTATCACTTCACACTCATTAGGATGTTTATAATACAAACAAAGGGAAGCTGACACTCTGCTGAAGATACGGGAAACTAGACGCATGCGTCGCTGGTGGGGATGTGAAATGGTGCAGCTGTTGTGGAAGACAGTCTGATAGTTCCTCAAAAAATTAAACATAGAATCACCACATGGCCCAGCAATTTCACCTCCGGGTGTACCCAAAGGAGGTCTGTCATGCTGCAGTCCATGGGGCCACCAAGAGCTGGACATGACTGAGCAGCTGAACAGTGACAACAACAACGTGAACTGACTGCGAGGGCATCATGCTAAGCGGTGTTCAGTTCAGTCCAGTCCAGTCCAGTCGCTCAGTCGTGCCCGACTCTTTGCGACCCCGTGCATCGCAGCACGCCAGGCCTCCCTGTCCATCACCAACTCCCGGAGTTCACTCAGACTCACGCCCATCGAGTCCGTGATGCCATCCAGCCATCTCATCCTCGGTCGTCCCCTTCTCCTCCTGCCCCCAATCCCTCCCAGCATCAGAGTCTTTTCCAATGAGTCAACCCTTTGCATGAGGTGGACAAAGTACTGGAGTTTCAGCTTTAGCATCATTCCCTCCAAAGAAATCCCAGGGCTGACCTCCTTCAGAATGGACTGGTTGGATCTCCTTGCAGTCCCAGGGACTCTCAAGAGTCTTCTCCAACACCACAGTTCAAAAGCATCAATTCTTCGGCGCTCAGCCTTCTTCACAGTCCAACTCTCACATTCATACATGACCACAGGAAAAACCATAGCCTTGACTAGACGGACCTTAGTCGGCAAAGTAATGTCTCTGCTTTTGAACATGCTGTCTAGGTTGGTCATAACTTCTCTTGCAAGGAGTAAGCGTCTTTTAATTTCATGGCTGCAGTCACCATCTGCAGTGATTTTGGAGCCCAAAAAGTTAGCCAGTCACAAAAGAACAAATACTGCAGGATCCCAGTTAACATACGGCACCTAGAATGATCAGATTCATGGAGACAGAAAGGATGGTGGGTGCCAGGAGCTGAGGAGCTGAGGGGGGTGGGAATGAAGAGTTCTTTAATGGGAACAGAATTTCAGTTTTACCTGGTAAAAAGGGTTCTAGAGATGGATGGTGGTGATGGTTGCCCAACAAAGTATACATACTTAATGCTACTGAACTGTACACTTAATGGCTAAGACGGGAACTTCCCTGGTCCAGTGGTTAAGACTTCACCTTCCAATGCCGGAAGTGTGAGCCCGATCCCTTGTCAGGGAGCTAAGATCACACATACCTTGGGGCCAAAAAACCAAAACATAAAGGAAAAGCAATATTGTAACAAATTCATTTAAGACTTTAAAAGTGGTCCATAAAAAGATCTTTTTAAAAATGGTTAAGATGGTAAACTCTACATTTTATTTTACCATTTTCTTTTGTTAATTGTTAGTTTTATACTAGAGTACAGTATTCTTGCTTGGAAAATTCCATGAACAGAGGAGCCTGGCGGGCTACAGTCCACGGGGTCGCAGTCGTACACAGCTGTGCACACATACACATCAGCAGCCAATAGTCAATTTACAAATGTTCTGTTACTTTCGGGTGTAAAGCAAGGTGATTCAGGTATACATGTGAGTGAGTGATAGTTGCTCAGTCATGTCTGAACTCTTTGAGACCCCATGGACTGTAGCCAGGTTCCTCTGTCCATGGAATTTTCTAGGCCAGAATATTGGAGTGGGTTGCCATTTACTTCTCCCAGGGATCTTCCCAACCCGGGGATCAAACAGTGGTTTCTTGCACTGCGTGCAGATTCTTTACCATCCGAGACGCCAGGGAAGCCTACTGGTAAGAGACATTTCTAAGTATAAAGAAAGGTCAACTTCAAAAGTATCGGCAGATAAATGCTTGACTTATCTTATCTATAGAGAATACATTAGAACATGTAATGACTCTGTACACCTTTTCCAAAGGAATGCCCGAGACAAAAGTAGCAATAAAGTTATAAATGACAGCTATCAATCAGATGAGACAATTTAGATGAAGCTTATCTCTCTTGAATAGATGGGGACTGGGCAAGTGGTCAGAAGGCAAATACAATGTGCTTTTAACTCTGCTTGAAAAATAATATTCAGTTCCATGTTGCTTAACATAGCTCTGTTTTTGCGGACTAAATCCTACATTTATGCATTCCTTTTCAGATTCTCTTCCCATATAGGTTATTCTAGAATATTGAGTTCCCAGTGCTGTACAGTAGCCAAAAAAAAAAACCATTTAAAGGATGCCTTTATGATTCCACTTATAATGACATACCTATAATAGTCAAATTCATAGAGAAAGCAGAGTAGTTACCAGGGACTTGAGGGAGGGGACGGGAAGTTCGGGTTTCACGGGCACAGGGTTTCGGTTTGAGAAGATGGCAAAGTTCTGGAGGTGGGCCGGGGCGATAGTTGTACCACAATGTAAGTGTACCTAGTGCCGCTGAACTGCGTGCTCAAAGATGGTTAGGATGGCAAATAGTCTGTTACACACATCCTACCGATGGGCACACTGAAACAGAGAGTAACACTGTACGAGCAGCCTGAGGACTGGGGTCCTACTGCACACTGCCTGGGGTGGGTCACGCAGCACCTCCTCACCAAGTCTAACCGTGCTTCCAGTGCTTAGGTGAGGAGCACGGGTCTCAGTGACATCCGTGCCCCACAGCGGGTGGAGCAGGGTCCAGAATGGCACCCTGCCCCTGGGGGGCACCATCCGGTGGATGGCCTGCCCGCTGGTCTCCCTGAACCTCCAACGTCTCATCTCTAAGAGGGGCTCCTGAGGCTCCCCTGGTGCTTCAGAATCTGCCTGCCAGTGCAGGGAACTTGGGTTTGATTCCTGCTCCTAGAAGATTCCACGTGCCGCGGGGCAACTAAGCCCACGTGCCACAACTACTGAAGTCCACGTGCCTGGAGCCCGGGCTCCAAAATGAGAAGCCACCACAGTAAGAAGCCTGCACACCGCGACTAGAGGGTTGCCCCGCTCGCTGCAAAGGCTGAGCACAGTAACGAAGGCCCAGAGCAGCCAATAAACAGATAACAATTTTTTAAAAAACAAGATGAGCCCCACAGTAGTGGGGCTGCTGTGAGTTCCATTACACCACCCCTTAGGCAAGATCCCTCCATGTCATCAACACAACCTCCTGCAAGAATGTTCAGCTTGGGATGCCCCTGGTGGCCCACTGGTTAAGATCCACGCTTCCACTGCAGGGAGCACAGGTTTGATCCCTGGCTGGGGGACTAAGGTTGCACATGCTGTGCGGGGCAACCAAGAAATAATGAAAAATAAAATATTCCTCTGGAGATGGATCGGAAGGAGTGAGGGCAGAGCTGCAGGAATGGCTCAGGCGAGCGATAGGAGAGGAAAGCAGTGGCATCAGTGTCTCCATGGCGACATGGAAACCCTGGGGGGAGGAGGGGAAGCAGAGTCGCTGTTTAAAGGGTAAGAGAAGGATAAGAAGGGGGTGTGGCTCTTTATTCACTCACTCAACAAGCAGTTACTGAGAGACAGGTATTGTTGTGGGAACTGTGGATGTGTCCGTGATCAAGGCAGAAAAAATCCCATCCTCATGGCTCCACACTCCAGATAGGGAAGCATAAAAGGAAATGAAATTGTTTTAGACCCTGGGAGGTAAAACAGGTGATGTCACAGAGACACAGGAAAGCTATGAAAAACCTACACAACATATCAAAAAGCAAAAACATCACTTTGCTGACAAAGATCCATATAGTCAAAGCTATGGTTTTTCCGATAGTCGTGCACGGATGTGAGAGTTGAACCATAAAGAAGGCTAAGCGCCGAAGGACTGATGCTTTGGAACTGTGGTGTTGGAGAAGACTCTTGAGAGTCCCTTGGACTGCAAGGAGATCAAATCATTCAATCCTAAAGGAAATCAACCCTGAATATTCATTGGAAGGTCTGATGCTGAAGCTGAAGCTCCAATATTTTGGCCACCTGATGCAAAGAGCTGACTCATTGGAAAAGGTGCTGATGCTGGGAAAGATGGGAGGAAGGAGGAGAAGAGGGAAGCAGAGGATGAGATGGTTGGACGGCATCACCGACTCAGTGGATATGAGTTTGAGCAAACTCCAGGAGATGGAGAAGGACAGGGAAGCCTCCCGTGCTGCAGTCCATGGGGTCGCAATGTTGTAGCCACGTGTTCCGGGAAACAAACTCACTCAGAAGGACGATGCAGATAGTGGAGTGTGGTTTATTACACCGGCGGGGCCAAGGCAGGGCTTCCCTTAGCCAAGGACTCTGACCGACTTCTGTGAAAACCTTATATACCTTACATGTAGTGCTCAAGCCCACCTCCCCAAATTCCTTAAACCTAGCCTGGAAAATGTCAAAGGGAGATACAATCAGGTTACAGGCATGATTCATAATCAGAAGGGTCAGCTGGTTATACACTGCGGCCTACACCAGTGGGTGCCGTCAAGATTACAAAGGTGATTGACCGTATAGGGGATCATTACATTCTTTTTGGCGACGGGAAATCTTGGTATGGAATCTGGTGTTTATCAGTCCAGGAGGCCAGTTCAGCCGTAGGTATGTTATCATGGTACCAGGCACATGGTCCAAAGCTCACTGAAAGTGCAAGATGGATTTTCCTTCTTTTTCAAGATGGAGTCAGCTCGGCCTGTTCCTTTCCTCCCTCAGCAGAATCAGACTTAGCGACTGAACAGCAACGACGAGACTGACAATAGCGAAGCTTCTTGGGGGAGGTGAAAGTTAGGTCGAGCCTGAGGGACGAGGAGAAACTGGCCGTGGGGAAAATGATAGGAAACGCATTTCAGCCGGAGGAAACTGCCGGTGCAATGGCCCTGGGGTAGGAAAAGTCTCTGCATGTTTGGGGAATGGCAAGACGGAGCCTGTTTTTCCTTCCAGACTGTCTGCCAGGGGAGAGGGGCTTAGCTTTCCACTGGGAGCAGGAAGGGGAGGCGGCCGTCTCTAGGCAACCGCTCCCCAGTGATCCCACAGGGGGAGGGGCACAGGCACCACAGACTTTCAGGGTCAGGTCACTGACCTTGTGCAGCCCAAGGGGGTCATTCTGACATAATGGCCAGAGAGAGTAGAGGCCTGAACCAAAGAGCTCAGCGTGTTGATTTTAGCAACTTAACACTCATCCCAGGCTGATGTACCTGGAACATTTTAAACTAGCCCCATCCCAATCCCTACAGCCCTGGGCCCAGGCCTTGCCATGTCCTGCATGGACTGGGATCCTAACACTCACTGCCCTGACCTGAGGGTGCTGACAGACCCATAACAGTCAGTGACATTCTTTTTTCCGTAATTTTTTGTTAGGTAATTTTTAAAATTAAAAGATATATTATTTGTTCTGGCTTCTCTGGGTCTTCGATGCTGTGCGCAGCCTTCTCCAGCTGCAACAAGTGGGTCTAGCGCGTTCAGGCTCAGTAGCCGAGATGCTCAGGCTTGGTTGTGCTGTAGGATCTTAGTTCCCCAAACAGGGATTGAACTCAGGCCCCCTGCATTGGAAGCATGAAATTTTATACGCTGGACCGCCAGGGAAGTTCCCCCAGCGGCAAGCTTTTTTAATGGTTAGTGCATCCAACCACGAGTTTTCCTGGTAGCTAAGACGGTAAAGAATTTGCCTGCAATGCAGGAGACCCGGGTTCGAACCCTGGGTCAGAAAGATCCCCTGGAGAAGGGAATGGCTGTATCCAACCATGCCACATGCTCCAACACCTACTACGGCTCCCCATGGCCCTGGCCTTGGCGTTCGCCCCTTGCTGACATTTCCACCACCTTCCCGCAGACACCCCACATGCCCACGTGCTTCCTTCCTGTCCCACTTTCTCTGTCCAGATGCGGTCAGTCAACATGCCTCCACGTGCTCTCCCTTGTGACCGGGGAGCACTCCCACAATCTTCTCACAGGAGCTGGCATTCTCACGGATGGTTCATGGTGGGGTGGAGACATGAAAACACATCGATGGTGAAAATGTACGTGTCAGCTTCGGCAGGCAACAGATCCCAGGGGGTTGGTCACACATTAGTCTAGAGGGTACTGTGAAAATCTTTCCCAGATGTGGTTAACACCTCCCATCAGTCAACCTTAGGCAAGGAAGTTATCCTTGAGACTCTGGGGGGGCCTTATCTAATCAATTGAAGGCCTCAGGAGCCAAAACAGAGTCTCCTGGGAAAAAAGAACTCTCTTCAAGACTGCAAGTTATGGAACTTCCCTGGTGGTCCATTGAACTTCCCTCAGGCTCGGTGCTTCCAATACAGAGAGCCCGGGTTCGATCCCTGGTCAGGGAACTAAGAGTTCGAGTGCCATAACTAAAGATCCCACACAGTGCAACAAAGGCCGAAGGTCCTGCGTGCTGCAGCTGAGACCTAGAGCAGCTATCTGTTCAGTCTCGTTTTGGCTGCACGGGGTCTTCGTTGCTTTGCGCCGGTTTTCTCTACTTGCAGCGAGCAGGGGACCACTCTTGGTTGCGGCCTGTGGGCTGCTCACTGGGGTGGCTTCTCTTGTAGCACAGCATGGGCCATAGGTGCCCACCTTCAGTAACGGCAGCACTGGGGCTCGGGAGTTGTGGCGCATGGGCTTAGCTGCTCCATGGCTTATCAAGTCGTCCAGACCAGGGATTAAACCCGTGTTCCCTGCACTGGCAGGTGGGTTCTTATCTGCTCCACCACTAGCGAAGTCCCAACATGTGCCGTACTACTCTGTTTCTTTAGAAGGCCCTCACTGATACAGGCACCCAGAGGCCTCACGGTGGGCAGAGGCAGGACTTGCTTTTTATTTTTTTTAAATTTATGTTTATTTATTTTCGCAATGCCAAAGAATGCTCCAACTACTGCACAATTGCACTCATCTCACATGCTAGTAAAGTAATGCTCAAAATTCTCCAAGCCAGGCTTCAGCAATACGTGAACCGTGAACTTCCTGATGTTTAAGCTGGTTTTAGAAAAGGCAGAGGAACCAGAGATCAAATTGCCAACATCCTCTGGATCATGGAAAAAGCAAGAGAGTTCCAGAAAAACATCTAGTTCTGCTTTATTGACTATGCCAAAGCCTTTGACTGTGTGGATCACAATAAACTGTGGAAAATTCTGAGAGAGATGGGAATACCAGACCACCTGACCTGCCTCTTGAGAAACCTGTATGCAGGTCAGGAAGCAACACTTAGAACTGGACATGGAACAACAGACCGGTTCCAAATAGGAAAAGGAGTACGTCAAGGCTGTATATTGTCACCCTGCTTATTTAACTTATATGCAGAGTACATCATGAGAAATGCTGGGCTGGAAGAAACACAAGCTGGAAACAAGATTGCCAGGAGAAATATCAATAACCTCAGATATGCAGATGACACCACCCTTATGGCAGAAAGTGAAGAGGAACTAGAAAGCCTCTTGATGAAAGTGAAAGAGGAGAGTGAAAAAGTTGGCTTAAAGCTCAACATTCAGAAAACGAAGATCACGGCATCTGGTCCCATCACTTCATGGGAAATAGATGGGGAAACAGTGGAAACAGTGTCAGACTTTATATTTTTGGGCTCCAAAATCACTGCAGATGGTGACTGCAGCCATGAAATTAAAAGACGCTTACTCCTTGCAAGAAAAGTTATGACCAACCTAGATAGTATATTCAAAAGCAGAGACATTACTTTGCCTACTAAGGTCCGTCTAGTCAAGGCTATGGTTTTTCCTGTGGTCATGTATGGATGTGAGAGTTGGACTGTGAAGAAAGCTGAGCGCCGAAGAATTGATGCTTTTGAACTGTGGTGTTGGAGAAGACTCTTGAGAGTCCCTTGGACTGCAAGGAGATCCAACCAGTCCATTCTGAAGGAGATCAGCCCTGGGTGTTCTTTGGAAGGAATGATGCTAAAGCTGAAGCTCCAGTACTTTGGCCACCTCATGTGAAGAGTTGACTCATTGGAAAAGACTCTGATGCTGGGAGGGATTGGGGGCAGGAGGAGAAGGGGACGACAGAGGATGAGATGGCTGGATGGCATCACGGACTCGATGGACGTGAGTCTGAATGAACTCCGGGAGTTGGTGATGGACAGGGAGGCCTGGCGTGCTGCGATTCATGGGGTCGCAAAGAGCTGGACACGACTGAGCAACTGAACTGAACTGAACTGATATCTATTTTAATTTTTGGCTGTTCTGGGTCTTTGTTGCTGCTCAGGCTTTTCTCTGGCTGCGGCGAGCAGGACTGCTCTCTAGCTGCAGTGGGCGGGCGTCTCACTGCAGTGGCGTCTCTCGTTACAGAGCGCCAGGCTCTGGGTGGAAGAGCCGGTAGCTGCGGTTCCTGGGCGCTAGAGCAGAGGCTCAGTAGCCGTGGCCCATGGCTTCGCTGCTCAGCAGCGAGTGGGATCTTCCCAGACCAGGGATTGAGCCCACGTCTCCTGCACTGGCAGGCAGATTCTTTACCACCGAGCCACCAGGGAAGCCTTTGCTTTTTATTTTTTTGTCCGTGCAGCATCTTACTTTCCCGACCAGGGACTGAACCTGTGCCACCTGCTCTGGAAGCATGGAGTCTTAACCACGGACCATCAGCGAGGTCCAGGGCTTGCATTTTAGAGATGGGATTTCCTTGACAAAATGAGAGGATCTAGAGGCAAGAACAGCCTACCTCGACCTTTCTCAGCTGGACCCAGACCAGGTTCTCGGCCTTGGATGCCATCCAAGACACCTGCATGCCAAGGACGTGGATTTGAGGCCTCAGGTTTCATGGTCCTGGGCACAGGCCATCCCCAACATGCTGACCCAGCCCACCGCCCTCAATCAAAATAAACCCAGGGCAGCATGCTCTGAGATCAGCCCCGCTCCAAAACCCCAAGGCCTGATCCAGATCAGAGATCTAGGTGTCTCCAGTCCCATGGACAGGGCTATCTTTGGTTCCCCACCACCTTGAGGGGTGGACCAGTTGGCCGCAAAAAAACACCAAAAAATTCATTTTAGAGAGACCCAGGAGAGAGGAAGTGATCATACCAGCTGACAATGAGAGGGCACTTTCTACTCTCAGACTTCTACAAGGCGATCAGAGGAATCCAGGAGCCTCTGGGGTCCTCCTCATAGATGAGCCAGTGGGAGATTCCAGCTGGCATTCCTGATTTCAAAGCCTGAGGGGTTGGATTGTTTATCTATCCAACCAAGGTGACTGATTTTTTTTTTTGAAGGATAATTGCCTTACAATGTTGTGATGGTCTCCGCTGTGCATCAGCATGAATCAGCCATAATTATATATATGTCCCCTCCCTGTTGACCTCACTCCCCCCATCCCACCCCTCTAGGTCCTCACGGAGCACCAGGCTGGCCTCCCTGTGTTATATAGCAGCTTTCCACTGAAAAATTGATGTTTTCAAGTTGCGGTGCTAGAGAAGACTCTTGAGAGTCCCTTGGACTGCAAGGGGATCAAACAAGTCAATCCTGAAGGAAATTAACCCTGAATATTCATTGGAAGGACTGATACTGAAGCTGAAGCTCCTATATTTTGGCCACCTGATGCGAAGAGACAGCTCACTGAAAAAGACCCTGATGCTTGGAAAGACTGAGGGCAGAAAGAAAAGAGGGCGACAGAGGATGAGATGGTTGGATGGCATCACTGACTCAATGGACAGGGGTTTGAGCAAACTCCAGGAGATAATGAAGGACAGGGAAGCCCGGCATGCTGCAGTTCATGGGGTCTCAGAGAGTCGGACATGACTTAGTGATTGAACAGCAACAACTGGTTGTCTATTTTACACATTGAAGTGCGTATAAGTCAACGTCACTTTCTCAATTTCTCCTAGCCTCTCCTTCCCCCACTGTGCCTACAAGTCCATTCTGTACAGCTGTGTCTCCATTTCTTCTCTGTAAATAGGTTAATCAGTGCTATTTTTCTAAATTCCACGTATTAATATATGATATTTGCTTTTCTCTTTCTGACGTACTTCACTCTGCATAACAGGCTCTAGGTCCATCCACCTCACTACAACGGACTCAGATTGGTTCCTTTTTATGGCTGAGTAATATTCCATTGCACATAAGTGCCGCAGCTTCTCTATCCATTCAGCTGTCAGTGGACACCTATGTCGCTTCCATGTCCTAGCTAATGTAAGCAGTGCTGCAATGAATATTGGACACATGTGTCTTTCTGAATTCTGGTTTTCTCAGGGTATATGGCCAGTAGCGGGATTGCTGGGCCATATGGTAGTTCCATTCCTAGTTTGCTAAGGAATCTCTTACTGTTCTCCACAGTGGTGACTATTTTAAAAATTAGTTAATTAATACATTTGGCTGTGCTAGGTCTTGGTTGTGGCACTTGGGACCTTCGATCTTCATTGCAGCGTGCAAACTCCTAGTTACAGCATATGGGATCTCATTCCCTAAACAGGGATAGAACCTGGGCCTCCTGTATTGGGAGCACAGACTCACAGCCATTGGACCACCAGGGAAATCCCCCCATGTGACTATCTGACCGGAGTCTAACAGGGTTCAATATAACCAGGAAACATTTGCTGTCGGTCCTTAGGACATACCCCAGAGAAGTGAAAACCTCCATCCACACAAACACCTGGACACACATGTTCACAGTAGCCAGAGGTGGAAACAACTCAAGCGTCCACAGACAGAAGAAGGGATGAACAAAGTGTGGTCCAACCACACGATGGAATATTACTCAGCCATCAACAAGAATGAAGTGCTGACACAGGCTACACTGTGGATGGAGCTTGAAGCCATGCTTAGCGAGAGAAGCCAGGCACAGAACACCACACGCAGTGGGATCCCATTAGTATGAAGTGTCCAGAACAGGCCAATCCATACAGACAGAAAGGAGACTAGCAGTTGCCAGGGGCTGCAGGGAGGGGGCGTGTCAGTGACTGGAATGGGCGCAGGGTTTATTTTGGGGGTAGGGAAAGGGTTCTGAAATTGACCGTGGTGGTGGCTGCACGTATCTGTGAATATCCTAAAAACCATTGAATTATATATTTTAAATGGATGAATTGAATGATACCTCAATTATATCTCAATAAAGCTGTTTTCTAAAAATGTTCCCCTGAAGTCCCACATTTATTGAGCACCCACTATATGCCAGGCACTGAGCTAGGTGCTAGAATGGAGCCCAGAGCAGGAGACAGGGTCATAAGCAGATGGCCATAGTACTGGAGGCTTCCTCTCTTACAGTACAGAGAGGGGAGATACATATATATATATATTTGGCCATGTGTGTGCGAAACTTCCCTGCCCACAGATCAAACCCACACCCCATACATTGAAAGAAAGCACAGAGTCTTAACCACTGGACCACCATGGAATTCCTAAACACAATTTTAAAAATGAAAACAAACCCATCCTTACTTGTCTGCATGAACTGAAAGAGTGCATATTTGGACACTTCACAACCCACCCCAAACCATGCCTGGCTTACCCATGTCCGTTTCTGAGCAACATTGTTTATGTCCGCAGCAAAGATAGTGCTATAGACGACAGGTCAGTCTCTTTGTTCATCAAGAGTGGAGAAATCCAAAAATTTGGCTGCCTGTTCTCCTAGTTGCTGTCTGTGAAGATAAACAAAAGAACGAGGGCTGGGCCTGATGGAGACCCTCCCCACAGGACCCGCCCTATCTCAGCTAGGCTGGAGTCCCCCTGGCCTCCCTTCTCTCAGTGTGGCCAGCGGGTGGCTCTGGCGGGTGGCCGCGAGAGCAAAGAGGACTGACATTCTCATCCAAAAATAAATCATGGCCCTGAATGAGTAAACAAGAAACGAGGGCGGAGGAGGGGACTGGGAAGGGCTGAGGGGAAAGAGAGAATAGTGATTTTCTTGGGAAGATGAAGGCAGCCTTCAGAGGCTGGCCTCCCAGGGCTGGGCTGACAGCCGTGTGCTGAGCCTCTGCTGGGCCCCCAGCTGCTCCCAGCCTCTTGACGCCTTCCCTGCTGGGTCTTGACCCCTGAGGCTGACACCTCTCTCAGGATGGACTCCATTAGCACTCAGAAAAGTCCTTCCCTTGCAACTCTTTCTGTAAACCCAGGGTGACCTTTGACTGTTCACTGAGTGCAATAGGCTCCCTGCCCTCAGCCCATTTTACAGAGAAGGAAATTGAGGCTCAGAAAAAGGGAGAGAGGACTTCCCGGGTGGCATGGTGGATAAGAATCCATTTGCCAGTGCAGGGGACATGGGTTCGATACCTGCTCTGGGAAGATTCCACATGTTGAGGAGCCCCTAAGCCGGTGCACCGCAACCTCGGAGCCCACATACTGCAACGCTGAAGCCGCTGCACCTAGACCTGTGCTCCGCAACAAGAGGTGCACCTCAGCCTTGGAGCCCACGTACTGCAACGCTGAAGCCGTTGCACCTAGGGCCTGTGCTCCGCAACAAGAGACGCCACCGCGGTGAGTCCAAGCACAGCTACAGAGAAGCTCCTGTTCTCGGCAACTGGGGAAAGCCCGTGCACAGCAGCCAAGACCCAGCGCAGCCAAAAAGAACAAACACATAGAAAATAGAAAAGAAACAATAAAGGGCTTTTTAAAAAAAGGAAAAGGGAAGAGAGCAGAGATTGGGATTCAGTAGTGAGGTGCTCCAGATATCCTCCCCAGGTCTGACTTTTGGCAATTTTGAAGTGGGAGGTATCTGAAGGGATGGATGTGCTTGGTCAAAAGCAGCTGAGATCAGTAGATCAGTAGAGCTCTGGGTGGAGGCTCGGGTTTTGACGCTGGCTCTGCCTACCCGCAGCCTTTGTTTCTGCTCCTTCTGGGAACGGCATCTTGGTGTGAATAGGGCTGATCCTCTCCCCTCTCAGTGAAGTCTCCCAGACCCTCCCAATCAGTGTACTGGGGCCCTTTAACCACTGTAACTGGCTTGAAGAGAGAGGCAACTGCCCTAGGCTGGACCAATAGCACGCAGTCGTGGTGACTCCACTGCGCATGCGCACTCAGTTGCTTCAGTCGAGTCCGGCTCTTTGCGGCCCCCAGGACTATAGTCCTCCAGGCTCCTCTGTCCATGGGATTCTCCAGGCAAGAATACTGGAGTGGGTTGCCAGGCCCTCCTCCAGGGAATCTCCCCAACCCAGGGATCCAACCTGCATCTCTTGTGTCTTCTGCACTGGCAGGAAGGTTCTTTACCACGAGCACCATCTGGGAAGCCCTGCTTCTACTATAACTATCAGAAAACAGAGCTCTTTTAAACGTCGCTGAAGTGTGTGACTGTCAGCTCAGAGCAGCTGGCCATGATCTTGCCTGCCTGGAAATGAAGCTGACACAGGACAGCGGAGTTGAGAGGTGACAGAGAGGCTGCCTAGGGAAGTAGGTTAAGCTCCTTGGTTCAGTTGCGCCCAAAGCTATCATGTTCAATCCCTGCAACCAATTAGTTCCCTTTAGCCTTCATGCAGCTGACAGAGCTGGCGTGGATCTAGCCCTTAATTAAGGGTTGTTCATTTCTCTGGGCCTTGGTTTCTTCCTCTGTAAAACAAGTTGTGCTTATCTAAGTTGAAAGGGGCACAAGGGATGAGTGCCCTGCAGGTGCCCTGAGCTGTGCCATGCCTGGTGTTTTTCTTTGTTTGTTTTTGGCTGCACCAGCTGGCTTTCGGGATCTTAGTTCCCTAATCAGGGATTGAACCTGTGCCCCCTGCAGTGGAAGCGTGGAGTGTTAACCACTGGACCGCCGCCAGGAAGTCCCATGTGCCTGGTGTTATAAAATCTCTAGTGTTATCTAACACACCTCCAGCTCACCCTGGGCTCCTCCTGATACAGACACGGAAAGGTTTTCTAAGTGATGCCGGTGAGCCCAACCGTTCCTCCCCACTGCGACCGTCCTCCAAGAACACCGAAGGCCAGAAGGATGGGGGGAGTGGGCATCTCAGGCTGGGCTCTCGACGCCGAGGTTCCAGGTGGCCAGGGGGAGAGATGAGCCGCTCCCAGAGAGGACAGGCTTGGCTCCGAAACCCCCAGAAGTGACTTCCTTTGGGCTCAGGGCTGGGGTGGAGCCCGCCACTGTGTCTGCTGTCCCGTTTCAGGTAACAGCTGAGGTCGGAGGCTGTTCTGACAGCCCCAGAGAGACAGTAGCATTGATGCACTAGTGGAACCGCTTGAAAAGTCCTTCCTGGTGGTTGTTTTGCTAAACAGCTAGCTGTTCAGCACATGGGGTCTTTTGCTCTGTGTCTCTTGGCCCACTAAGGGGCAGGAATGGTGTGGCACGTTGGCCTGGAGGACTGACACCCTCTGCCCTGGCCTCTCGCATCTGTGACTGGCTCTTGGAACAGAGCCTGAAACAAGCATTTGTGGGCAAGTGATTTTTTAAAAATAGTTATGTGTTTATTTGACTGCACCTCATCTTAGTTGCAGTGTGCAAACTCTTAGTTGCAGCATGTGGGATCTAGTTCCCTGACCAGGGATCGAACCCGGGCCCCCTGCACAGGGAGCATGGAGTCTTAGCCACTGGACCACTTGAGTGACTTTTTTTCCCTCGAGTGATTTTTAAAGAAAATCGCAGGACAGGGAAGGGAAGATGTGAGCAGGGGGAGGCATGGGAGGAAAGTCCAGGCGTGCATCCCGCAGAGTCCTTGGAGGGTGGTGTTGGTTCTGTCCTGCTGGGAGATCTGGAAATGTTTTATGCCATTGGTTAGGGCTGCCCTGGGGGATGTCATCTCAAGGTACTTGTGGCCCTCTGGTCAGCATGCAGGCAAAGGGTGCTCCAGGAGCCCAGAGGATCCCGTGGTAACCACAAGCAATCACACAGTGTCCTCGAGGTTAGACAGGGAGAGGGATGGAGGGGTGTGGATGGAGTAGCAGGGTATCTGTGTCTATTCCTGCCCTTCCAAGTTGCTCTTTTAAAAGTATACATTGGTGAAGTCAGATATAAAAGGCCACGTGCTGTGTGATCCCATTTATATGCAAAGTCCAGAACAGGCAAATCCACAGAGACAGAAAGCAGAGTGATGGTGGCCAGGGGCTGCTAATGTGGATGGAGTTTCCTTCGGGGATGGTGAAAGTGTTCTGGAACTATTGGGTTGGCCAAAGGGTTCACTTGGGTTTTTCAGTAACAACTTATGAACAACCTGAGTGAACTTTTTGGCCAACCCAATACATAGAGGTGGTGGTTGTACAACATTGTGAATATGCTAAATGCTGTGGAATTAAACATTTTAAGGCGGTAACTTTTATGTTGTGTAACTTTTACAACAATTGAAAAAAAGCATAAATAGGGCTCTGCCCCTGCTGTGCTCTGAAGCCTCCCATGGTTCCCCACTGTCTTAGGACAAAATCTACACTTATCCCCCACCCTAAACACCTCTCACCCTCAACCTTTCCCCTTCTCTTCATCTCCCTCCTCTTCCACATTTATACCTCAGGACCTTTTTACGTGCCATTCTCCCTGCCCAGCTTGCTCTTATTCACCCTTCCCAGACCAGGCTCCAGTACAGCCCTTTCCCTGTACCTTGGGAAAGTGAAAGTCAAAGTTTCTTAGTCGTGTCTGACTCTTTGCAAGCCCATGGACTATACAGTCCATGGAATTCTCCAGGCCAGAATACTGGAGTGGGTAGCCTTTCCCTTCTCCAGGGGATCTTCCCAACCCAGGAGTTGAACCCAGGTCTCCCAAATTGGAGGCTGATTCTTTACCAGGTGAGCCACAAGGGAAGCCCAAGAATATCGGAGTGGGTAGCCCATCCCTTCTCCAGTGGATCTTCTGACCCAGGAATCGATTCTTTATCAGCTGAGCTATCAGGGAAGCTTCCTTCATATCACTGACTGCAGGCTGTAATTTCATTGTGGTTTTAGATCTTGGATGGAAAGTTCCCCCAGGAAGGAGCAGTTAGGTGTTTCTCAGATGTGTAGTGAGTGAATGAGTAAGCAAATGAATGCATGACTGAATGAATGAGTGAATGAATGAGTGTGAGTGAATGATTGAATATGTGAGTGAATAAATGAATGAATGAGTGAATGAATGAATATATGAGTGAATGAAAGAATGAATTAGTGATGAATGAATCCATGACTATGTGACCGAATGAATGAGTGAATGAATGAATGTGAATGAATGAATGAATATGTGAGTGAATGAATATGTGAGTGAATGAATATGTGAGTGAATGAATGAATATGTGAGTGAATGAATGAATATGTGAGTGAATAAATGAATGAATTAGTGAATGAATGAATGAATTAGTGATGAGTGAATGAATGAATTAGCGATGAGTGAACGAATGAATGAGTGAGTGAATGAATGAATGAGAGAATGAAGGAATGAGTGGTGAACCAACAGAGATGGACAGGGGCTAGCTACCAAGATGGTGCCAGGGAGGTGCTGGAGGGACTTTCGCGGCAGCTTACAAACAGCAGTCCTGCAGGAAGCGCTGTTTAATCACCTATTTGACACGGGAAGAAACTGTCTAGATTCACATCTGGTTCTTTCTTCTCCGAAGATTGCAGCTGCCTCTGAAACAAAGACCGACAACTGACGCCGGCTCGCGCTTCATCATTTTCACTTCCTTTGAATGTTCTTCAGTGGGTTTTCTTTTCAAACTGCATAGGCGTGCACTCTTGCTGTGCCCAGGCAGGTGGCTGGGGAAGGGATGGGAGGAGCTTCTGCTCCACCCCCACCACTTTCCCCGTGACTCAGGCAGTTTGGAGCAGACCCTTCTCTCTTTGCATGTGGGGTATCTGCTTACATTTTATATACTATGTTTTCTACAAAAATCACATCACACTTTGCAATTTTATCCTTTAGGTTCCTAAAGAAAAAAATCATATCATGCTTTGGATTTTGTCCCCCCAGGGTCTAACTTCTTTGTGAAAAGCTACATCAGATCTCACATCAAAGACCCCTTAACTTCTCCCTGCCTCCCTCTGTTTGCTCTCTTCTCAGGATTCTGCCTCACATCTGTGGACTTCGAGAGTCAGGCCCTAGGTTCACCTCAGTGTGTTTGCCAGGTGAGGGGGAAGACCATGGCTTTTAAAGACACTGGCCCAGATCAGCTGGCAGAAAGGCTGGAGTATGGAGCAACCCCATGGAAAACAGCTCGGCAGCTCCTCAAAAGATTAAATGTAGAGTTTCTAGGGGATCCCATAATTCCACACTTAGGCGGAGACCCTGAAGAATTGAAAACAGGAGTTCAAAACCTATAAGCCAGTACTCTGAGCAGCACTATTCACAGTCACCAAAAGGAGGACACAATCCCAATGTCCAATGACAAACGAATGGATGAAGCCACACAGCAAAATGTTACTCAGCAGTAAAAAGGAAGGGCGCGCTGAAACACTCTACAATACGACCAAACCCTGAAAACACCGTGCTGAGCGAAAGAAACCGGAAACAAAAGGCACATACTGTGTGATCGGTTTCTATGACATGTTCAGAACATGCAGAGCCAGAGACGGAAGGCAGAGCAGAGAGTACAGATTATTAGCAGTTGGGTCGGGGGACCGAGGAGTTCCTTTTGGGGTGAATGTTCTAGAACTAGATAGGGATGGTCCTCGCACAATGTCATGAACGTATTAAATGTCACTTAATTGTTCACTTAAAGATGGTAAATCTCAAGACTTCCTTTGTGGTCCAGGGGTTAAGAGACTCCATGGTCCCAAGGCAGGGAGGCGGTGTGGGTTCGATCCCTGGTCAGGAAACTAAGATCCCACGTGCCATGCGGCACGGCCAAAAACTTTAAATTTTCAAAATAAATGAATAAAACGGTGAATTTTATGTTATGTGAATTTTACATCAATAAGAAACAAAAAATTGGGGTGATCCTCATGGAAGCCAGCAAGGAGGGAAGTGCTGTTCCTGCCGATGCAGGCAGCCAGCAGGCATTAGTGATCTCACACCTGTCGGGGCTTGTGGTCAGCAAGGCCACCTCTTCTTGGGGATTTATTGGCTGCATGCATTGCTTTCCTCCAAATCTCTTGTTCATTCACACTTCTTGGCTGACGCTCCAGGACAGCGTTGATATCCTTATCGACAAATGAGGAAGCTGAGGTTCCCAGGGGGTGAGGTGAATTTTCCAAGATCACCCATTATGGCTGTTCCTTCACATCAGGAACTTGGGACTTTATTTTTAGGAGGAGAAGGCCAACAAGGACCCTCAGTGACAGGCGTCCAGCCTCACAGAACAATGGAAACAGTACAGCGAATATTTGTGAGCTTTGAAGCATGCCGTTGCTGATTCTCAGAAGCCTGGGATTAGATGCTACTATTCTCCTGTTTCATAAGTGAGGACAATAAGGCTCAGAGAGGTGAATCACTCACCCTAGGTCACACAGCACAGGGAGGACATATTAGGACTGAGGATTCAAACCCTCAAGTTCTGCTTTGCTCTGAGCTGCCTCTGGACAAAAGCAAGTTATCAAGAAGCAGACACTGAGATCTTGAAGCCGAAGCCTCATATCTCACACTTGGACCAGGAACTCCAGAAACTGGGAGATGGCACTCCCACAAGCCCAAACAGAGGAGTCTCTGGAGAAAAATCAAGCTCAGCTCAGCTCAAGGGGTCCCCCTCCTGGGGTTCTGAAGAAAGCAGCTGAAGAAGGAAATAGATGAGGCCCCTGGACCAGGAAACTGATGTTTGTCAAATGGAGCAAAACTGAAGTTTTGCCTTTAGCCAGACAAGAAACAATGCCTATTTTCCTTCCTACATTGATCTGGAGGGAATAAGCTAATGGAGGAATTTGTGGTAGCAAAAACAGAAATGAGTGAACAGCCAAACAGGCCTGCAAGAGTTAAACAATCTTAGTTATTCTTAACTGTTACTACTAACAAACACTTGTAGCTGGCCTTGTCCTTTACAAAGCTAATTCCTCTTTGACTCCATATAGATTATAATCTGCGCCTGGCATTCTTCTCCATCTACTCTCCCTTGTAGCATTCTGCATTTCAGAAAGGTCAGGGGCTGATAACTTCAGGGACACCGGACCCAGCTGGGCTGCCTAATGCTAGCTGTGTTCATTTTGAAACTCTGCAAAAGAAAAAAATATAAAGCAAGCCCTTCAAGAGGATATAAAACTCTCCCTCTTCCCAAGAAAGGGGCACAGTTCTTGAGGCACTAGCTTGCTGTGTTTTGTTTTTGCCTGGCAAAAACAATAAAGCTACTCTTCTCTATTTCCTCCAACCTCTGTCTCCGTATTTCTGTTTGGCATTGGTGGACAAGGAGCCAAGATTCCGGCAACAGTGAGACTAACTGGAAATCCTGGTGTTTAGTGTAAGTCTGGAGTCAGACTCCAGACCTCAGCTTCTCCACCGGGAAGTGGGCCAGCTCCTGCTGGATGTGAAGATCACAGTCTAGGGAGACCATTGGAAGGAGACTGGTTACAGCACACAGTCTGGGCTACAGGCTCCGAAGTCGACACCTGTGATCTCCTTTGACTCTGAAAGCAAAGCCAAGGCTTAGTTCATCATCCACGTTTTCCTAGACCATAAATTTCTGTCACTCTAAAATCATATAAGCAAAAATTTCAAACCACAAAGAGAGAACTAGAGGAGACCCCACCTACAGTTCAGCCCACTTCCCAGGGAACCCCTGTTGATAGGTGGGTGTGGAGTTTTCCAGAATTTGTCTGTCATGATGCATGCATGTTTTCTGAGCTTGTATCTCTGTTTCCCTAGACTCAGCGCTGTCATTGCCCAGGGGCCCAGGTTCGATCCCTGGTTGGGGAACAAAGATCCTGCAAGCTGTGTGGTGCGGCCAAAAATTAAAAGTAAATAATTAAAATAGCACTGTAAAATACTGGAGAAAAGTGGTTTTTCAATTAGTGGTATGTTTCGGACTCCTTGAACTTACACTTCATCATCCGATGTTATGGATGAAGGAGATGGAGTCTAGAGGTCATGGACCTTGGTCAAGGTCACCCACTGTCATGGCCCCGGTTTAGGGCTTGACTTGGGTCTGCACGTCCCACCCCAAAGTGGCTCCCCTTCAGACACTGTGCTCATTGCCCTTTCATGAAACACTCATTCAATGCTGGGGGTTTAAGACAAGAAGGCCTGGGTGAAGGAGCTCTCAACCTGGGTGAGACAGAGTGGGACTTGAACGCCCTAAGCCAAAGGTTTGAGGGACGGACCTGGGGAAGCCAGAGAGGCACTCGGGCCTCTGTTGGGCAGAGCAGGGAGGGCTGCCTGGAGGAGACATGGGAGGTGGGCCTTGAAGGTTGAATAGAGATCCTGCAGGCAGAGTGGGGACTCAGGGCAGGGTGGAGAGTCACCCCCAACTGATGGCCAGCGGGGCAGTTTAGGAGTCTCCCTCACTCTTGACATCCAGGAGCAGAAGACAATACTTGACCCCAGGGCTCAGCTGTAAGTCTCAAGGACTGGCTCAGAGGTTGCCGCCTGCTGCAGCACAGCGCCAGCCCCTCCCTAGATGGGGAAACCGAGGCTTCAGCGGGCACAGAGACTTTGAAGTGCTCCCTGTGCAGCCTGGGGCTGGGCTCTTCCCCTTCCTGGGCCTCAGTTTCCCCATCTGTACAAAAGGTACAGGACAGCTGGCAGAATCTTCCAGCTGAGCAGGAGTCTGGCTCCAGCCCCAGCAAAAGAATGTCACCCCTGGTTGTTCCCTCCGATAGAACCCGTGCCCCAAACACGTGGGAGTTTGACAATTTACTCCTCTTCTAGAGGCTGGACCCTAGGCCTCAGCCTAGGAACGGGGGCAGTTTTGGAGGTGTGGCTCTGCCCATGGGGGGGGGGGTGAGGAGGGCACTCTGAAGGGGGCTGGGATCCTCACGGTCAATGCCTGCTTCACAGGTGGGGAAACTGAGGGCCAACAGGATGGGGTAAGGAAGGGTCAGTAACGATACCAGTCCCTCCACAAGTGGGCCTGGATTCCCCTGCAAATTAGCTATCGCATTTCACTGGAGGAGTCGAGGTGTAGAGTCCCGCTGCCTGCTAAGGCAGGCTCCCTTTCCCCTCTCCTACACTCCCAGCTGGTGCATCCTCAGCCCTCACGATGACACTTGGGCAGGCGTAGAGGGGGGGAGTCAAAGCCTGGAGAGGCAGGGTCCCCTACCCTGGTTGATGGCCACTCTGGGAACCATTGGCTGCAGCTGAGCTTACTTCACACAGGTGAAAATAGGGTGGAGGGGGTGATGGGGTTAAAGGAATCCGGGGGAAGCCAAGAGGGATGGCAGCTGGGCCTCGGTCCTGAGGACAGTACAAGGACATGGTCCAGAGGGGTCAGGGTCACAGGCTCTGGTTTGCAGTGGAGCACTTTCAGGATCCACAGCCCTTCTATGCTCTGGCAAGGCAGACACAGCTGGGGAAACAAGGGCACCCCCAGGGTTGCCCCCAAAGTCGAGTGGCATGGGAGCACTGTGGAGGGAGGCAGTGAGGTGGAGAGGACGCAGGGAGGGCTCCAGAAATGCTACTCCTAGAGCTGTATCCACGAAGATGATCTGTGATGTCAGGCCAAAGGTTCTGGACAACTCCTGTGGCTATGGGTCGGGAACTTGTGAGAGAAGTGATAGTCCAGGGCTATCCGTGTGCATGCGTGCCTAGTCACACCTGACTCTACAACGCTATGGGCTAGCCCACCAGGCTCCTCTGCCCATGGGATTCTTCAGGCAAGAATACTGGAGTGGGTTGCCATGCCCTCCTCCAGGGGATCTTCCTGACCCAGGGATAGAACCCACATCTCTTATGTCCCCTGCATTGGCAGCTGTTCTTAACCACTAGCACCCACCTGAGAAGACCAGTCCAAGACATATATATACTTAAATGTTTTTTTTGAAAGTTAAGTGAAAAAACACAGAAGGCAGAATAGAATGTGAAGTATAATTTGCATTTTTAAGAAGGGTTCTGTCTAAAACACACCCATATATAAAATCATCTACACAAAGGGATCTGAGGCCTGGGTGCCTTGGGTTGTCGAAAATTATTTTCCCATGGAACACAATTCTGTATATTTTGACTTTAGCTAGGCATTACTTATTCACAAACAGTACTTGAAAATTATACTCATGTGGAAACACTGTTTAGACCATGAGGAAGCAAGTCTCTAGGTAGCAGGCGGTTCAGTTCAGTTCAGTCGCTCAGTTGTGTCCGACGCTTTGTGACGCCATGGACTGCAGCACGCCAGGCCTCCCTGTCCATCACCAACTCCCGAAGCTTGCTCAGACTCACGTCCATCGAGCCGGTGATGCCATCCAACCATCTCATCCTCTGTCGTCCCCTTATCCTCCCGCCTTCAATCTTTTGCAGCATGAGGGTCTTTTCTAACGAGTCAGTTCTTCACATCAGGTGGCCAAAGTATTGGAGCTTCAGCTTCAGCATCAGTCCTTCCAATGAATAGTCAGGACTGATCTCCTTTAGGATGGACTGGCTGGATCTCCTTGCAGTCCAAGGGATTCTCAAGAGTCTTCTCCAACACCACAGCTCAAAAGGATAAATTCTTTGGTGCTCAGCTTTCTTTATAGTTCAACTCTTACATCCATACATGACTACTGGAAAAACCATAGCTTTGACGAGATGGACCTTTGTTGGCAAAATTACTTAATAAGCTGTCTAGGTTGGTCATAGCTTTTCTTCCAAGGAGCAAGGTAGCATGCATGATGAGTCTTAAATTTTTATTTTTTGTTACTTTTACATGGGAGTGTGAAAGAGGGGAAACCTCTGTGCTTTGCTCTGCATTTATCTGGGTTTTGCATTTTAACAAATCTTTGACAATGAAAACATATTCATGTTGCCTGGACGTGTATGCTTGCGTGTATTACACGTACATGTTACATAGATCCATAGACTAGAGCTTCTCCAGCAGCACCACCTGCCTTTCTCAAGGTCCTGGTCCAAAGGCTTCCCAGGAGAGCGGAGGATGAGGGGGGAGGAAGGGGTGGGGAGAGGCCATCCACACTGGTAATGTTATGTTCAGGTTCCAATCAGCCCTAAATGACAAGGTAGCAGAGGAAATTTTACCTTCCAAACAGAAAGAAATCTTTCCCAAATCGCAGGGGGAAATAGGCCTGAGGTGAAGACCGTCCTGAGTTCTCCTGGGTGGAGAACCTTGCTGTGTGCCTTTGTCCAGGTAACCTTCCCCATCCCCGGGCAGTGAAAGGATCTGGGAAGGGGGTCTCCCAAGAGGAAGGAGGAGCGTGGGTGGGGCCCTGGTGGGTTCTCAGCTTTCTCGTGGGCAGACACCGCCTGCAGGGCTCTGGCGAGGACAGCACGTGTGGGGCTTCTTGGCTGACAAGCCCTCCTGTCTTGATTATGTGGCCCTGTCACTCCTGGGCGTCCTCCAGGACAGTGAGAGGAGCACTTCAGGGGACCCACCCCAGCTTCCTAAGGGGCCTCGTCTCCTCCACCTCTAACTTGCTAACGAAGCCCCCAGACCTTCTGGGCTGCCTGCTGCCCTGGCCCAAGCAGGCTGCTGCCCATCAGGCTGCGCTCAGGTGGAGGTCCCCACAGGTCCTGCAGGCGCCAGGCTTGCCTGCATTCTGGATCCTCCCTCCTCACCAGAAGGGCCAGGGGCTGCCGATGGGGCGAGCAGACACAGACAGGGAACAGCACACGGGAACAGCAACGAGCTCTCAAGATATTCCACAGGCCGGCTCTGGAGTCAGGGCGAAGCCCAAGTGGGCCTTGCTCTAACTCTGGCAGCTCGAATCCCAACCCTGGGAAGGCTATGAGGTGGGCAGGTGAACTGCGGGTAGCTCAGGTAAAGCTCCCATATCCCGACACTCTCTCAAAGGCAGATCTCTGTACCCGTCAACTCGCCCCTTGTTCTCCACAAAAAATATGGTGGACCCAGCCACTATGCTTGGCCCTCATCACTACCTGCTCCCTGGCACCCTGCAGGCTTTCCTCGTGACTCACCAGGCCCCCCGGCTGCAGCAGGGCAGTAAGCTGGCAAAGGACATGCCTGAGAGGCAGCAATTTTACAATCTGTCTCCATGTAGGCCCCACCACATCCCCCACATGTTCCCTGGCCAGTATGATTGAAAAATGCGTCAATGGAGACCATGGAAAATTGGGTTTTCTCTACATTTATTTCAACTGCTAAATGATTAACAACATCCACAACTTCTTAGATTAAAAAAAAAAAAGAGAAAACAACCCCAAACCCCCAAAACTTCCATTTTGTAACATCACAAATGTCTTCTAGGTTTTGCCAAAGACCAAAAAGCTAAAATTCTCTATATGATTTCCAGTGATGGAAACGAGGCAGAGACAGTAAGCACCCAAAGTGGCGAGTTAGCACTTTCCGGATGCCTGTCGTCCTCACGGAAGAGCCCCTGGAACTAGAATGACAGAAAAGACACTGTGACTTTGACAAGGCTACGCAGCTGCACGTCACGCTTGCTTGCATGCATGCTCCCTGCAGAGTGGCCTCTGCCGGAGAGAGCAAGGGCAGGCGTGGAGGGCCAGCGTGCTGGTCCTCGGCCGACGGACGGCACAGGACGCACCGCCATGCTCCTCCCTAGCCCCCACAACGCCTTGACTGCCTCAATGCCATCTCCACAGAAATGTCACCTGAGTGTTTACGGGACTTTCCAGGCTCAAGAAGTAGGTGTTCCCTTTGACGTTTGCCAAAGGCTCATTGTCAGCCAAAGCAGGACACCCCCAGGAGGAGTGGCAGGAGGCTGTGGATTGAATAGGGCTTGAATCCTGGGAATTCCTAAAGTATTTTATTTATAAATAAAAGCAGAAAGCTAAGAAAGAGCATACTAGGACCAAGTGAATATGATGGTCAAAGCTATGCTTGAAGAGCGAGAGCTCTGGGCGTGCGCTGGCCGTGCATGCTCTGTGGCAGGCCATGGGGAGCCAGGCCCACGTCTCAGAGTTCGATCACTCTGCCTGACTCACAGCCAGCATGGAAGGCTGCTGGAAGGATTAAAGAAGAAAGGAGGTGATTCCCCCAGGTTCCCCCAAACCACACCACCAGGCTATTTCAACTCTGCTGAAGAACCTCCAACATGTCCACCCATAAAGGTCTGCCAAAACAACAGGAGTGACCAGAAGCAAGCAGCGCTCAGGGGACTACCCATGACATGAAGAGAGGTACCGCCAGGTGGGAGCGCGGCGCTGTGCCACGGAGTGCGGGCCAGACAGAGAGAGACCCAGAGGCGGCTGGGACCACAGCCCAGGAGAGCTGAGGATCTGAGAAAATGAGGATTTCGTAAATGCCAATAAAAGTGGCTGATGGGGTAATTCACTGCTCTGTCCCCCAAGTTCACAGTATCAGCAGGATTTTTCCGATTTTGACAGATATTTAAAACTTCAACACTGCTGCTTTCTGATGAAGGGTTGAGAGATCCCCACAGCCTGAGAATTCCACATGTAGCTGCAAGAGGCAGAGTGTGAGAAGCTGGAAGGCGCGGCAATCATACGTCTTGAAATAGCAAACAGCTGCAGATCCCACCCCAAGAGGATCCTTTCTGTTCTGCACAAAGGCCCTAATAAAACAATTCTGTACACTGCCACACACGCAAAAAACGAAATCTTGAAGAGTTTACACCTCCTACCCCTTTGCAGGAAACACTCCATATGTGGTTTTCAAAAAAAAACTAGTTTGCTTTGTGGGTTTTAAAGAGAATGTAAATTTGGGGAAAGTTTCATTAGTGTAATGTCTACTCCCCAATGACTTTAGCTGCTGAATACATTGGTGAAATTTCATTGAGTCTCTAGGGATGCATTTAAGAGTTGAGACTCCATAAATAACATGTTCATTGAACCCACGTGTGTGAAGAGCTTCAGCACCCAGACCGGCAGGCTGTGGGACTAGGGCGCAGGCTTCACTGCTCCTGATCCATACTCCCTATTTGAATTTGAGAAGACACAATCCATGACTGTCTCGGGATCAAGTCTGCTCCTAGAGGGCAGCGTGTCCTGGGACAGGAAACCCGACAGTGGCCGGCTCCCGAGCGCTCGCAGGGCGCTGGTGCCTACAAGGACAACCCCACCTTCTGAGTGGGGCCAGCAGAGACCTGTGGAAGACCTGCTGCCAGAAGCATTTGGAAGAAGGGGAAAGGCAAAAGCAGGCTGGAAACGGGGCCTTTTTTTGTGTGTTTTAAGAAAAAGAAAAGCCAGGGGGTGGAACCTCCACACCAGAAACTGCAGAGATGTCTGTTTTCTGTGTACACACCAAACCTGCTTGGGCACTGGCTCCAGGGCTGATCCGGGACAGAGGTGGTGTTTTAAGAGTAATTGCTGCTGCAAGCCTTATCTTTCTCACCAATGGTTTTCATCTATTCGGGGAGAGAACGATTTTGTTCAAAACTGAGTTGGAAATTATGGGTGGGGAAGACAACTAAAAGCAGGGGAGAAAGATAAGGATATTTATAGGCCGAAGGCCCTCGGGAAGGAAAAGGACTGGAGACCCTCAAATCGAGACGAGGGACGAGTGGCGTCCTCTGCGGTGCCCCTGACACGCGCAGGACACAAGGCCGCTCCTGAGGCAGCCTGTTTCCGCAGGGCGGCTTGGCGCTCAGGCCCCACCACAGGCTGCAGGCGGCGCGCAGGGCGAGTGTGGGGCTTGCTCCTTCAGCCAAACCTGGAAGGTGAGGGGCAGGACGCACCCACAGCCCAACACCCCTAGTGCTTCCCTCACCGAGTTTTATGATCTTGGGGGGAGTGACACCTTGGTGCTTGTGTCCTACCTCCTGGCACGTCAGCTCAGGCAGAGAGCCCCCACTGGCTCACACACATACCTATTTGCTGGCCCGTCTGTGTCTGTACATCTGCATCATCCTCTGACGGAACACGTCAAACGTGTCTTCTTTGTGCTCCTGCCCGTCGGCACCCAGCCCCTCCCCTTCCGACGCGCTTCCCCTGAGGAGCAAAATGGACAGTTAGCTGCGCCTGAGCCCGCGGCCTGGCCACCAGGGCACGGACACAGCCCGAGCCGCCAGAGGGGCACGGCGGCATGAGGGACACACACAGGTGACAGCAAGGGAAAGAGGAAATCGAGACAGAGCTCATGGTGGGGACAAGGGACACTCACCTGTGCAGGCCCGTGGACCTTCTGAGAAGCATGCTCAGAAGCCAGCCCCTTATTACAGCAGAAAGCCTCCCCAGCAGCTGCTAAGCTCACTTTTAACGGAAATGCTTGCTGCACGTTAGTGGGGCTTCCTAAACTGTGGGCCGTGCTCTCTCCTGGCTAGTCTGAGTGTGGGTTCCGGGAAAAGGGGAGTGGCTGTTAGTGTGACTACCCAGAATTACCACTCGGCTTTTCTGATCATAATGAACACGGCCAAACGTCAGGGACCAAGGCTATGCAAACGCAGTCAGAAACTGTGAACACCTGCACAGGGACACGCCCTGCCAGAAGCCACGCTCAACACCGGGGAAACCAAGGGGCGCCAGTCAAAGGACTCAGGGCCAGAACCCCCCAGAGAGCCTGTCTCCCCGGGCACAGCCGCCCGCCCCCTGGTCCCCGACGCCTGCCGCATACACGCTGACCGGCTCCCTGATGCCCTTCCCACAGGAGCCCAGGCCGTGGCCCTCCTTCCAGCCCATCTTCTGTAGCATCTGGAACCCCAGGTTCTTGTCGGTCAGCTTCTGCTGGGCAAAGTCAAAGTCCTTGGGTTTCTGAGGAGAGAGAAGAGTGTGGCACATGAGAGGCAGCAAAGCACCTGGATCAAGAGTCTGCCCTGGGCTGCACCTGGACGTGGTCCAGTACTAACACCCCAATGCCCCTTTGATGCCCCTAGAGGCTCAAGTCACGGTCCTGGCAGCATTCCCTGGGTGGGCTGATATTTGTAAAGGTTGGAGGTCACAGCTTGAGGTGTCCCCAGAGAACTGAACCAGAGCAGTCTGTCAGGCTTCACTGCAACCACTCCTGTTGCGGTGTTGAGACTATGAACTAAACTTTGTGCGGGGATGGTAGGGGCTGGGCCCAAAATTTTGACTAGGAAGATCCCAGAGTGGAGACCTGAATAAAGAAAGTGGCCATGTGATGATCAGGGGGCATATCCCAGGCTGGGTGAACAGGCCTTGAGGCAGGAAGGCCCTGGAGTGCCAGAGTCAGAGAGGAAGCAGGGCTAAGGCAGAAGGGGG